>NW_028270149.1:50110086-50806752 GCF_037043375.1 Chiloscyllium plagiosum
TCTAATACTACAGGTGGAACAAGTAGTGTGCCAAGCTCCCGAGTGGTCATCCACAGCAAGCTTTCGTGTGGACACTGGTTACAAAGGCCCAACAACCACTCTAAATCAGGCAGTGGAGGAAATTCCACATGATAGCAAATACCCTTGCCAACTATTATAGGTGTGTCATCAAGAGCATTGTTTAGATGTATCACTACCTGGTATGGCAACTCTCCTATTCAAGATAGGAGATGGTTAGAGAGTGGTGAACTCTGCCTGGACAATCAAAGGCCAATCTCTCATCTATAGAATCCATCTACAAGGCCTGCTGTCAAAGGCTGCCAGCATTCTCAAAGATCTATCCCACCCTGGCAATGTTTTTCTGCAACCTCTACCATCAGGGAGAAGGTACAGAAGCCTGAACGTGCACCAGCTGGCTTCAAAACTGTTTCTACCCTACTGTTAGAATACTGAATGGACTCAAACTTAACACTTGCCTGTACATGTATTTTTGCTGTTTACCGACTTACTTATCTATGCTACTTGTGATCTGCCTGCATTGCTTGGTACATGTGACAAATTCAATTCAGTACTGTAGTCTCAGCAAGGCTGTGCAGTTGCATTAAGACATCTTTACACCTGTGCTCAAATGTTTTTACAACAAAAGCTAACTTTGTATATATTTGTTGTACCTGCATTCTTGCTTTTTTGTCCTTCAACATTTTCCAGTATTTCAATTTAAATGCTCTGCTATCTATTCTTGTTGAAGTGGGTAACTTCACATTTGTCCTTAAAACTGCATCCACTTAACCCATTCATTGTTTCCTAAATCAGATTGTAACATAATCCTTACCTTTCACTCAGAGTTTTGTCGTCAAACATGAAATTGTGACTCCCTCATTCCCACCTTCTATAAATAGAGTAGCTGGGGCCCCAAAACTGATCACTAACACTTGGCAACACCATCTACTCAAACAATGAGTTTATTCTGATGGATTCCTGTTTTCTTTAGTGTCAATTAAGACTGCTGATCAAACTCTCTACAGTCACCCTGTTTATAATTATCAAGCACTAATCTTGTGTAACTGCTTAAAACTGCACTTTCTGTAATTGCTAACAGCATTAACACGTCAAAAGAACAAGTCTAGATTTAAACTAACCTTTCTCAGCATTCCCAACCACTTGCCTGTGGACTCTGAATCAATCTTTGAAACCAGCTTTGCTTCCTTTGAAACAATTTTAAATTCTAGCAATCTCTGCAGGAGGTGGCCTCCTAGGTACTCTTCTCCTACCCAAGGCAGAAGAGTAATTACTTTTTTTTGCCTCAAAGGAAAAAATAAGCTGCAATACCACTACTTATTCAGTGATAGATAACCACTTTTAATCTCCTTTTATTAAAGGAATTGGCCAGTGCTTTCTATTCCATTGTGTCATGGCCCTGACTGACATAAGGCCTTATTAGTCATCTTTTTGAGTTACAATTCAGGAAATGCATTATATGCACATAAATCTGGTAAATCTGAGAATCTACCAGTGGGGACCACATGAGGGACCAAGTACTCCAGTATTGCTTAACTCATTTTGGTGAGCAACTAAGAATGAGGCTAGAGTTAGACCAACACAGCAGGTGGGAAATGATAAAACATGTTGCTGCTCGATCGGTCATTCCTGTATGTAAACAAGACCCAATGGGGGTGAAATAAGAATGTAGGCTGGTCAATGCAACATCATCTCTGGCAAATCTGGGATGGAGAGCTTAATGGGTGATTGGAAGAAGAGTGAGGAGGGCCCTCCTCTAAGTTTTTTTAGGAAGTTAGCTATCTAAGATTGGGAGAAATTAGTGGGTAATTGGGGAATTCCCTGAAGGGAGGAGCAAATTCAGTAGAGCAAAGACCTACGTTGCTTATAGGGATGTGATAGGCCGATTGCCAGGTCAGTTATCTTGTAAGGAACCACCTACAATGGCTAGCATGGACCTATTGCTTACCACCTCCATTTTCTTTCCCTGGAAGCTGTACAGTGATATTACATATCTTCTGAAGTAGGTGGGACTTGAACTTGGGTTTTTGCCTTTAGGGACATTTGTGTTGCCAGAGCCCCAACTCCTCCATGTGATTGTTGTGGTTCTGTTCGCAGAGCTGGAAATTTTTGTTGCAAATGTTTCGTCCCCTGTCTAGGTGAAATCCTCAGTGCTTGGGAGCCTCCTGTGAAGGGCTTCTGTGGTGTTTCCTCCGGCATTTATACTGGCCTGCCCCTGCCGCTTCCGGTTGTCTGTTTCAGCTGTCCGCTGTAGTGGCCGGTACAGGAGGCTCCCAAGCACTGAGGAGGTCACCTAGACGGGACGAAACGTTTGCAACAAAAATTTCCAGCTCAGCGAACAGAACCACAACGAGCACCCGAGCTACAAATCTTCTCTCCAACTTCCTCCATGTGATAATTTTAATCAACCTGGTCAGACACTTGTAACCTACCTCCTGGAGTAGGTGGGACTTGAACTCCAGGGCCCCTGGCCAAAAGAGATGCTACCCCTTCCTCAAGTGCCCCTCACTTTAAATGAGTTCCCAGGATTAGTATCAAGTTTGCTATCAATCTAATTTTCAGCAGGCTAACCTGAGGGTTTTTTTAGGTGTAGTTATGTTTATATTACACTTGTTTTCTTTGATCAGTTTCATTTAATTGTTTTGAGGTAATGCAATTGCGGAAAGCACTCCATTATATGGATTTCTATATATTGTAGAATGTTAGCTTGGAAATGGAGAGGTAATGAACTAGTGGCCAAGTTTACATAACTACCTATTCATTGTGCTTCCTGTCTTTCTGCAAAACAATTCAAGTACTTAAATTTCTGCCCTTCCAAGGGTAGAAGAAGAAAACAGGAATAACAACAGTAACCTTTTCAACTAGGTGCAAGTACACATGTTTCTCCAATCTGGGTCAATTGGATGTGAGAAGCCCAAACTCCCCTTTAATTTTATTGGTAATGTTTAATATGGCAGCAGGTTCACTTCAGCATTTTTATGGGGTTACAACCTTCAGTTTCTGAAAAGATTAGTTTACTGCAGTTGAGCCTGCAGTGTAAAAGTACAAAAAGGAGGGATTTTCACTAACCATGCCTGTTGTTGTTAACCTAATACAGACAGGTGTCACAGAACAATAACCAGCCCACCATTTTATTCTGTTGTACAGGAGCACTTTTCTAAAAGGGTGAGCAGTATGAAAAAAATAATATAACATGAATTATAGAAATTTTTTTTCTACAAGCACCACTTCCCATAGTCATGCACAAATTGTGGCATGTTATTGGGTCATGAGTCCTAAATTACTCAGTCTTCCCTCCTATGAATTGATAATGTGGATGGGTCCAATTGACTTGAGCTTGTTTGTTCTAAGTCAGTTGCTAATTGTTGAACAGTGGTCTGTGCTAAAGTCTAATTGTACAGCTGAGGAAAGGAAAAGGCTTGGTTGTCATGGCTCCACGATGCACTTCTGATTATTAAAGCCATGGCAGATGTGAACAGCCACTGCCAGTACCTTGTTTGAACACCCTTCAGAGGAAGAGGGGGGGCGAACCAATTCCACCCCACCCCTCTCAGAAACCAGGCAAAATTGAATGATTCAGTCTCCACTATTTGTAGTCTACTGCCATAGTGTCTACGGACTGAGGAGTGGACATTACTGTAAACTGGGCTCTAAACTAGAGTTTGGCAAAGTGTGTAAGGCTTCAAACATGAAGAACTGTTCATAGTTGTTTTAGAACAGCACAGCATTACAGGTTGGGAAAGCAAAATAAGGAAAATGTTACAGATCAAATTCAAAGTAGATGTGCAGTATGACAGTCAAGAGAAATCAAGCTATAAAAGCAATTTAAATCTGGATCACAGACACTGAGGATATTATGAAGCCAGAAGTAAAGTGTCAAAGAGGTAGATTAGAGTTTAGTAAACCTTGCAGCTGCAAAAAAGTGAGATCCTTAAGGATTAAAGGCAGGAAGTATTAGTGAAACCGGAGTGGGAATCATCTAGGGAAAAGCCATCATGTGAAGAGAAACCTGCCTGAAGACTAGAATTTCCAATGTTTCAACTGATGCCAGATGATCCTTCACTTTCTGACCCCTTTTTCAGGGGTTGATACAACTAGTTGGCTGGCTTGGCCATGTCAGATGGCAGTTTGAGTCAGCCAGATTGTGTGGGTCTGGAACCACATGTAGATTGGTCAGGAAGGACAGTACTCTTTTCCTTCCTGAAGAACAACTTTTAAAGACTATGACCAGCAGCAATAAAAGTACATTGTCTGAATTGCACTACAGATTAAAGATCTTGGTAAGAAACCCTCAAGGCTTTCCAAAAAACCTATTGGCAGAATAGCCTTTTGTCATGTGCGGTGAAAAGCTTGCAATGTTGCCTCTCTTGACACCTTCATAGGTACAGACACCTCACATGGGAAGAGGTTAAACTGTCATAGTTAAGATTGTCCAGAATGATGATGGAAAATAACCAAGCACTTTAAGTTCCAGTCTCCCTCCAACATAAATCTGCCAACTGGCCCCAGAACACAAGGGCATGTTACCTTCACATCCTGGCCAGGACTTGCTCTGCCACTCTGAATCTGGGCTCTGGCCACAGCTCGTCTCCCTTAGCAGTTGAGTTCAGGTGGGGAAGAAAAAACTAAAAAGGAACCAGCAAACAGGTCCTTTGGCCTTCAATGTTGTACTGAACGTGATGCCAAATTAAACAAAATCCTTCTGCAGCAATTGGTTCATATCCCTCCGTTCCTTACACATTTATTGTGCTTATCTAGAAGTCCCTTTAAATGCCACTATCATGTGGGGGTGGCAGAAGAGGAGTCTGACCTCAACCCTATCAAGTGTCCCCTCATCCTTCACTTGAGAAAATAACAACCCAAGTTTTATTTAGCTTTCTAATGCCCTTTAATCTAGGCAGATTCTGGTAAACCTATTCTGCACCCTCAAGCTTCCAGCCTATGTGACAACCAGAATTGAACACAATACGGAGTGTGGCCAAATGTAAGTCTTATAAAGCTTCACCTTGTCTTCTGCCTAGCCACTCTTATGGAGCTAGGGTCTTTGTACCCCAAGATTCCTCTGCAAATCAATGCTGTACAAAGTCTTGCCATTAAGAGTTAATATCTGCACTCAAAGTGCAGCACCTCACACTTGCCCAGATTAAACTCCATCTGCTATTTCTCAGACCATATCTGCAACTGATCTATAACCTTTGGCACTATCCATAACTCCACTGACCTTTATCATCTGCAAACCAACTAACCAACCCATCTACATTTTCATCCAAGTCATTTGTATCTATCAAACAGCATTCAGCCTGAAAAGCACCCTTCCACCACTAATGTCTATTGGCTAGCCAATTCTGAATCCATGTAGCCATGTTTTGTGCATCTTAATCTTTTTTGAGCCTACCATGAGGAATCTTTTTGAAAGCCTTACTACAGTCTGTTGACAACCTATGCTCTACCTGTATCACCTTCATTGCCTCCAAGTCAATCTAGTTAGTAAGATATGATGGGCCCTGCATAGGCGATGCTGACTTTCCCTAATTAGGCCATGCTTTTCAAAATGTGCATAAATCCTATCCCTAAATTCTCTCCAGTAGATCCCTAACACCAATGTAAGCCTACATTGTTATAAAGATGTGGACGTACTATATGTTAAGAATTAAAAGCAACAGAACTACCTGACAGAATCTAGTGTTTTGAAAAGAAATCTAATATTACCTTTGGTCAAACAACTCTATTAGGCAAAAGGGATTTTATCTCTCCACCCTGGAGGCTCCGTGCCTCCATTCCTGATTAAGGGTTTTTGCCTAAAATGTCTTTTTTTTTTTTTCCTGCTCCTCAGATGCTGCCTGACCTGCTGTGCTTTTCCAGCACCACTCTATCTAGAAACAACTTGATTAGCTCGTTGTCTAGAAATGGTTATAACTAATTCACATTAGACCAGTTTACATTATACCTCTATGCCAAACTCCAATCCAGTTTTCAATTTAGTATATTGACAATCTTAAGCCAACGACACAATCTGATGCTTTGGGTGTATAAGACTAGGGAAAATTTGAGCAGTTGAGTAGAACTGCCACATCCCAGCATGTAAAAAGACTGCCTGAAAATAGCTCTGTTAAAAGTACCTTTATGGATCAGTAACCTGTGAAGCAGGAATCCCCAAGACCGGAATTCGGAAAACAAATGCTGCCTGGTTTTGAGAAGCTTTGATTTGAGTACTTCATTGGGAATTTTATCAGACTAGTATTATAGAAGGGAAGGTAAAAGATAGATTAGAGAAAGTAATTATAAATAGTTGTAAGTTAATTATTTCTAAATAATAACAAAGTTGGTAACTTAATAGTTCTTGGCCTATCAAATTGTCAGATTACTGCATGGGATCTTGTGTTGCTGGTTCTTAAGCAAGAGCATTAACCCTGTGTAATAACTTTCAGGATTGTTCCCATTTCCCTTGAACAGGAACAATATTAGCTACTCACCAGTACTCTGACATCTCCAGTGACTAGTGAGGTTATACATCTTTAGTCGAGGTCCCAGCAATCTTCTGTCTCGCCTTTCTTAACCTAAGATACCATCGGACCCTGGGGACTTACCACTTTAATATTCTTTGAGAGCCGACACTTCTAGTTGATCTCGATGCCCTATCATATTGGCTCCACATTAACCTCATTATCCTCCATATCCTCCTTCTGTGTGAACACTGACACAAAGTACTCATTTAGGAATTAATTGAATTAAACTTTGTTTTTAAAAACAAAGAACAGCCTGTGGATAATTCCCTAGGGATATCTTGATTCATGGTAGAACCCCAAACAATGCAGAATCCATTGAAATCAGCTATATTGACACAAATGTCTCATACTCCCAGCAAGATGGGAACCTGTTACTCTGTGCTGGTTTGGCCACTTTTTTTTCCATTGCCATTGAAAGTTTAGAGTTTAAGTTTGGCCTTTACATTAAGTCAAGTTTCCTCTGAGCAGTAGAGCTGATTTTAGGTAACTGGCTTTCAAATGACCTCCCTCTCGTGCTCTATTTTAAAGATTTAATTCTCAAGTGGCTCAGAACAGACACATTTGTGCTGAATAATTCATTTTCTTGTCTCCCCATGAAGAATACTCCCTCATGACAGGTCCTAAAGTACAAAGCAAACCTCAATAGCATCTCAAAAGGAGGGAAAACTGCTTGTTTCACTAATTATGCAATTGCTAAGGGAGAATGAGCACATGCTCAATCATAAACAATGCTTTCTTCATTGCAAGAGACTCTTCTAGTTAGACCAGTAGGTAACTTAAGGATGTTGTGAAACTTGCCAGGATTGAGCTATAGAGAGGGGCTGAATAGGCTGGGGCTGTTTTTTTTTCCCCACTGGAGTGTCAGAGGCTGACAGGTCACCTTCAGAGGTTTATAAAATCATGGGGCATGGATAGAATAAATAGATATGGTCTTTTGCCTGTGCTGGGTGGAGTCCAGAACAGAGGGCATAGATTTAGGGTGAGGAGCAAGATAATGAGTTATGGGGCACTTTTATGCCAAGTGTGGCATCAGAGGAAGTGGAGACTGGTACAATTACAGCATTTAAGTCATCTGGATGGGTATATGAATAGGAAGAGTTTATAGGGATATGAGGGACTTTTGCCCAAAACATCGATTTTCTTGCTCCTTGGATGCTGCCTGACCTGTGCATTTCCGGTACCACTCTAATCTAAACTGTGTTCATATCCCTGCAAGGTAAAAACAAGGACTCTAAATCCTATAAATCCCAATTGAAAGCAGCACACTTTCAATTGGGAGTGCAAACTTAGTTTAGCTGTACCTACAAAAATGCTGACCGTGGTGGAGGGATGAAGAGTTTTCAGCATCCACTGACCTAGCTTTAAATTATTTGCTGATCTAGACAGTCAGTAGGAATGTGAAACTCTAGAAGTTTAGACTAGGTTTAGCTGCCATTAAAACATTTTACAAATGACCATCAGGACTTGACTGAAATTCCTTTCTTCTGTGCACTTAAAGCTAATCTGAGCTGGAATAGTGTTAGGTATCCTGTTTGACCTCAGTTCTCTCAATTATAACAATTGCATACCTATTTGTCAAACTTAATTGTTCATACAAATTCTGAACTATTAGATTTACTTTGTTTGAAACATTGTCAATATAGCAGGAAAAATACTGGCCTAATCTCTGGAACTTCAGTGCAATGACATAGTCCTGTAATGAAGCTTCAGACCCAGAACAAAGGGTGGCAAATGTCCTTCTATTAGGACTTCAGTGAATTAAATTTTTAACTACAATTGACTGATTTTAGAGCTGAAAAACATTTTGCTGGAAAAGCCCAGGAGGTCAGGTGGCATCAAAGGAGCAGGAGAATCGACATTTCGGGCATAAGCTTATGCCTTGAAACGTTGATTCTCCTGCTCCTTTGCTGCCTAACCTGCTGCGCTCTTCCAGCAACACATTTTTCAGCTCTGATCTCCAGCATCTGCAGTCCTTACTTTCTCCTGACTGATTTTAGAGTCAACATTAGCCTGTCTTTTTTAATTATTGATTTTTATCAAATAATAAAAATTGATAAATTGCTGCCACTGTGGAATTTAAACTGGTGTCTCCAGGACATTTTAGCCTGGGTGTGGCTTACTGTTCCACTGACATTTATGCCATTGCCTCCCCTGATCTGTCAGTTTTTTTTACAGTGCACTTCTACAAGCATATCAACTGGTGAAGATCTAACTTAATAGTTTAAATACCATATTAACGAGACTCCCAGTGAACATCTCCAATGATCCTAGCCGTGTTTGGAAGTCAGCTAAGAGCAAATATCATTCTCGACTTAAGTTGCTATTATTAAATCTCACCTGGAAGATGGCCTTTTATTCTTAAACAGTTTTGTCCTGGTGTGGTGTCCCTACCCCAAAATTGACTGGTTCAAAGTCCACCTGCTCTCTAGGTGGGTGAAAACATCTGAACAGTTGATTTAAGAAAATAGGTTAAATAAAGTAAATCTTTTTTAGTAATAGTCAACCAGATAAGCTTCAGTAAGCTAGAGTAGATATCTGGTTGCAACAGATCAAAAAATTGTTCTAAATGCATCCACTAGGACTCTAAGCTCATATGTGCTTTGTTGTCAAAGAATGTAACCCTTCAAAGCAAGCAAGTTGTAATTTCACAAGTGTCACAACAAGTCATGCTGGTCCTATAGTCTCTAATACGTGTATTGAGATTGACTGGCCAGTCAAAGTTCCTGACCATTGCTTGCTGCCTGCTCATGTTTCCTTATCACATTTTGATCATCATGACTTCTACTTCCAGGAGCTGCGAGGCTAAAGAAAAATCAAGGATTTCAAACAACTGTAACTAATAAAAGCATGTAATACTAGCTTCATGAGAACTCTTGTTAGACTATATCAAACTATTCACTACAGCAAGCATACCTGTTTTCCCAATATTTATAGAAGCCTTAGATAAATCTCACGGCTGAAACTTTATTGCTGGAACAGCACAGCAGGTCAGGTAGCATCCAGGGAACAGGAGATTTGACGTTTCGGGCACAGGCCCTTCTTCAGGAAGGATTCCTGAAGAAGGGCCTGTGCCCGAAACGTCGAATCTCCTGTTCCCTGGATGCTGCCTGATCTGCTGTGCTGTTCCAGCAATAAAGTTTCAACTTTGATCTCCAGCATCTGCAGACCTCACTTTCTCCTCGAATAAATCTCACGGCATCAGTTGTTATCCACCAACATCCAAAATGAAAATAGACTGCATGCTATTAGTTAGTGTATGAACTGTCCTCCGAGGCAGAGTAGACAATAACAAAATAAGATAAAACCAACAAAGACAGAGCTAAATGATAAAAAGACAAGATATACAAAGACAGTCTCATAATGGCAGATCAGAGGAAGAGAGCAATGCATATTTCTCAACTTGCACTTCTGACTTAGTATAACAGAAGACTAGAAACCTGCTTAATATTGTGATGTAGATCTCTAACAATAGATGCACATCAACACAAAGATGTTCAATGACATGGAGTTGAGAGCTTTACCATAATAAAGGGAGATCACCGACATTGAGTCAAGCTGACAGCAAGAGATATACCAACAGAAAGAGAATGGCACCCCTAATTTGATAGGGGAAGATGCACAATATATAGAGATGCAGGAAAAAAAGGAATAAACACCATTAGAGAGCATAGGAAATGCATCTCACAGAGACATCTCAATGAAGAAAGAGCTATGCTTTAAGAAAGGGAGAGATCCATCAGCAGAGATACTGAGAGGGAGATAAAGAAAAACTCCCATGAGGAGAAAACTACACACTTAAATAGAGATAAGTACATTCATAGACTCTCCTAGAGAGATGGAGTCATGGGCACCAGCACAGATTTTTTTTATAGTAAATCTAGAGGGTATAGTAATAATATATGTTAGAACTTGCTGATTGATTATGTCACTGTGTCCATTTTATTCTCCTGAGTGATCACACCTTTAGCCTCCCTGTTAGTTTTTAAAAACCTCTTAAATATTACTTTTCCATTTAACTTGCCACAAATTAAGTGTGAGAACTAGCTATTAGCTTAAGTATATACTTATATTTTTGTATTCTCTGAACTGATATTCAAATACATCCAGGTACAGGACCAGCAAAGTTTTTTATCTTTTGAGTTTTGAAATGAGACTTGCATTGTTTATATGGTGAATAATAAAAGCACAAATGAAAAACATTGTGTCTATCTGTTTCAGAGTTAACTAATAGCACATTTGTAGTTTAGTTGGAAATTTCCATCTTTGGTATTTATTGGAGAACACTGGGAAATGAGAATGATCTCCAACCATTATATCTGATGAGAATTTTATGTAGGCTCATTGGAAGAGTTTCAAAGCCCTTATTTGTTGTGTTCCAGTTATCTATCACTGGTCCTTGTCTTCATAAATCTCTACTTTTGTCATGTAGCAAATGAACATTAAAAGAATATTCCAGAATTCTGGAAAATGAAAGGGAATTAAATAATGACAGGAGACTTTTTCTAATTTAGCGAGCACTTTCTTTTAAGGCTAAGTGTCTGAAAGGTGAATCTTGTGATATTTAATAAATATTAAAGATAAAGCTAGAGTGGTCAGCAAAATGTATCATTTAATCAGTCTCACTTTCTTCTTTCTCAAATCACTTAATACACTATTGGATAACCTCTTTCTGAAAACAAGTACCTATACGGAGAAAAGCTGTAAGTTCATTTCATAACTAGAGAAGTGATGCAGTTAAACTTAATTTAGCTCCAGGTGTGCAATTTTTATGAAAATAAAATGCTTTTAAACAAAATTTATGCACTTGATTGTTGGAAAAACCCATCAGGTTCGCAAATTTTGAAGAAGGAAACTGCTGCTCTTACCTAAAGAGGCAGCACAGTGGCTCAGTGTTGCCTCACAGCTCCAGGGATCTGGGTTCAATTCCACCCTCAGGCAACTGTCTGTGTGGTATTTGCACATTTTGCCCGTGCCTGCGTGGGTTTCCTCTGGGTGGTCCGGTTTCCTCCCACAGTCTAAAGTTGAGCAGGTTAGGTGGTTTGACCATGCTAATTTGTCTGTAGTGTTTAAAAAGGATGTGTAGGTTAGCCATGGGGAATGAAGGGTTACTGGTATAGGGTAGGGGATTGGAATGAGGTGGTGTGCTGTTAAGGGTCGGTGTGGACTTGGTGGGCTAAATGGCCATGTGTGACTCCAGATCCACAGCAATGTTGTTGACTCAACTGCCCTCTTGGAAATTAGTTACAGGCAAATGCTGGCTGAGCCAGTGATGCTCTCATCCTATGAATGAAAAAAAAACTTTTTTTCACTAATCTGCAGATACCATAGATAAAATGCATCTATGGGTTCCCTTGATGCTGAACCTCAGTTCCCAAATTGAAATAATTGACAAAATATTTGAATACTGTATTCAATTCTGATTTCTCTGCTATAGGACAGATGTTAAATTTGAAAGGGTTCAGAAAAGAATATACAAGGATGTTGCTGGGTTTGGAAGGTTTGAGTTAGTCATAGAGATGTACAGCATGGAAACACTCTTTTGGTCCAACTTGTCCATGCCAACCAGATACTCCAACCTAATCTAGTCCCATTTGCCAGCACTTGGCCCATATCCCTCTTAACCTTTCCTATTCATATACCCATTCAGATCCCTTTTAAATAATGATTTTATCAGCCTCCCACTTCCTCTGGCAGCTTATTCCATACACACACCACCTTCTGTGTGGAAAAAGATGCCCCTCTCATATCTTTCCCCTCTCACCCTAAACCTATGCCCTCTAGTTCCGGGCTCTCCTGCTCCATAGAAAAGACTTTGCCTATTTATCTTATCTATGCCCCTAATGATTTAACAAACCTCTGAGAATCCTCCCCAGCCTTCGATGCTCCAGAGAAAACAGCCCCGGCCTATAGGGAGAGGCTGAATAGTCTGGGATATTTGTTCCCTTGACTGTCCTAGGCTGTGGGATGACCTTATCAAATCAGGAGGGGCAAGAATAGGGTGTATAGTCGAGGGTGTTCCCCAGGGTAGGTGAGCTCAAAACTAGAGGGCATAGGTTTTAAGGTCAGAGGGGAAAGATTTAAAAAGAACCTGAGGGATCACTTTTTTTCACACAAAGGTTGGTGTGTTTATGGAACAAACTTCCAGAGGAAGTGGTGGATGTGGGTACATGTACAACATTGAAAAGGCATCTGTAGGAGTACATGAATAGGAAGGCTTTAGAAGATATGGACCAAATGTTGGCAAATGGATTAGGTCAGTTCAGGATATCTTGTCAGCACGGACAAGTTGAACTGAAAAAGGCTGTTTCCATGCTAGAGGACCCTGACTGTAACTACTTCAAAGTCATATTTTGTGATTTTAGTGTCGTCAGCTATTGGTCCTACTGGATGTATATTTGCTTACTCAGCTAGGGCTTTAGCATTTCTGTTTCAAGTCATTCTGTATTATAAGAATTCTCCAGGATATCAGATCTTGTGTTCTTCTTAGCCTATCTCTGTTATAAAACCTTTTTTATGGCAGTTGTATTTCACCTGGCATTTCATCTTGATATGCATATTTAGTTTTCTTCCTGGTAAAGCAATTTTACATTTTTGGCAGTATCTAAATGCTCCTGTATACCCTTTTTAAAAGCTTTCAATTCTGCAGTGATCAATCCACTTTTTAATCTCTTCTTAGACATGTAAATTAGTGCTATTTCCTCCGACTCAAATGTTTACAGCACAGAAGGAATCTGTTTGACCTACTGTTCAGCTGGTCAACAAAGATCAGATAGTACTAATCCTATTTTCCAGCTCATGGCCCATAGTCTGAACATGTGGGAATGGAAATGATTATTTTCAATATCGCACAAGTATTACAAGAGTTTCTGACTTCATCATTTGAAACAATGAGTTCCAGATGCCTACTACCAACTGAGTTGGGGAATGGGTAGAATTCCCCTCCACGCTCATCTTCTACCTGTTACTGTAATCCAATGGTCCCTCTACTAATGGAAGTGTTTTTCCATGTCCACCCTATCTATGTCACTCATAATCTGCCCCCCTCAACCTTTTCTGCTCCAAGCAAAATAATCCAAGACCATACAAACATTCTTCATAGCTCAGACTTACCCAGCCAGGTGACATCTCAGTAAATCACCTTTGCACCCTCTCTTTTGCAGTCACAACCTGTTCATAATGTGGACACCAGAACTGCATGTGGTACTCCAATTATAGCCTAACCAGCCTTTTATATAGATCCTACTCTTGCATTCTGTGTCTCAACTAATGAAGGCAGGTGTCATAGTGTCTTAACAACCTTATCTGTCAACCGTGCTACATTTTTCAGGAATGTGTGGATATACACAAAAATCTCTCTGATTTTCAGTATTTTCCAGGTCCTACCATTTAGTGTCATCTCTTGCCTTTTTTGCCCTTTTCAAGTGCATTGCCTCACCTTTTCCACATTCAATTCCATTTGTTGTTGTTCTGTTCATCTGTCTGTTGACATTCTCCCTGCAATTTACAGCTATCCTTATTGGTTGGGTGGTAAATAATTTTGTCATTCACAAACTTCTTAATCATACCTTCTACATTTAAGTCCAAATCATAAAGTTCTGCAGTACAGAAGGAGGCTATTCAACCCATCATGTACTAGCTCCTAAAAGAGCTACCCAACTCATTCCACTCTCCAGCCTTATCTCTGTAACCCTCTATCTTTATCCCTTTCAAATGTGTATCCTGCTCTTGTTTGAAACCTCATATGGAATCTGCCTCCTCCACTCTCCCAGGCAATGCATTCCAAATCCTAACAACTGAGTAAAGAAGTTTCTCCTCATCTCACTCCTCATTCTCTTGCTGACAATCTTTTCCTGACATGCTAATGAGGAAACAATATCCTTCTTTACCATGTCAAAATTATTCATATTCTTAAATATCACTAAGTTTGCCTTTACTGTTCTCTGGTTCCAGGAGAAGATGACCAATATCTCTAGTCTTTTCTTGTACCTAAAATCCCCCATTCCTGATATCATCCTAGTAAATCTCCTTTTCACTGTTTCCAGGGTTTTAGAATCCTTCCTTGAATATGTTACCCAGAACCCAACCCACAAGTGGGCTGAACAATGTTTTGTAGAGGTGTGGTATAACTTCCGTGCTTTTATACTCTGTCTTTATTTATAAACCTAAGGGGTTTATAAGCTTTCTTAACAACTGTTTCAACTTTTGGCCACCTTCAGAGAATCATGCCTGTGAAGCCCGAGTTCCTTCTGCTCCAGTACTCCCTCAAAGTTGTTTCATTGAACCTGTATTGTCTCTGTGTTCCTTCTAACAAAATGCATCACCTTACGTTTCAGTGCACGGAAATGTATCTGCCAGATAAAAACTGAAATGTGAATGCTGGAATTATCAGAAATAAAACCAGAAATTGCTGGAAAAGTTCAACAGATATGGCAGTATCTGGAGAGAAAGCAGTTGGCGTTTCAGGTTGAGTGGCCCTTCCTCAAAATTGCTAGATGTCTGCCCATTTGGCCAACTTGTTAATGTCTCTGTGACGTCGCTCAGTGTCATCCTCCGTTGCTAATTTTCCTAGCCTAGTATCATCTGCAAATTTAGATATTTTACCCTCAACACTTTTCTCTTCAAATCTTTTTATATACATCAAAAAACACAAGGGTGCCAGTACTGATCCCTGGGATGCACCGCTTTCTACTTGTCTCCAATTTGAGAAGTACCCATCTATACCTACCCTCTTTCTATCTTGTAGCCAACTTCTAATCCAGGCTGCCAAGGACCTATTGGTCCCAAACATCTCTAATTTGCTAACCAACATGCCAAATGGCACTAAATCAAATGTTTTCTGAAAATCAAAACTGTACAATAGTTGCAGTATGACCCTCATCCATTGCTTTGTCACTTGGTCAAAGAACTCAATTAAATTTGTGACCTCCCTTGGACAAAGCCATGTTGATAATATAATGTAATCAGAACGTAACAGTTTATATTTTTTGTTTTACAAGTATTTAAGCTGGGAATATAGCAATGCTTATAAAACTGCCAATTCTTCATTACAGCAATGCTGTATTGCTGTCTATAATGAATATTTTCCCATTGAAATATATGGAACACCTCCTATCCATACATGACTGTCAGAGCATTCTTTCTACTATCTTTTAAATCAATGGTAACTAGATTAAATAACCCCTGGTGGGGTCTTGTGAGAAAAAGTCAAAAGGTCAATGGAAGTGCTGTATGTTGACATTTCTGGTCTCCACTGAAGTTCGAGCCTTGAATCCAAATATTATTGGCTTTTTTTTTTGCAACGGGGATGCAGAAGCATCTTCTTGTGTAGTGGTGATAGTATTTTTTTTTTAATATTGTATTAAGTCCGACTTATCTCCCTGCATATTTTTTGAGTTTAAAATTCTTGCCATATGACTAGCCAATTGTTGTCTACATCCTCTTTCTTCAGCTCCTACAAGTTTGCTGTGACCTGACGTATGGTATGAAGGAGTTCATGTACTGGATCAACCAAGTACACTTTTTTTCTTTTAGTCTCTTGGGTCTTCCAATCCAGAAATAGCCACAATACTTTGAGTTCAGCTTGATTTCCTGGTTTTGAAGGCTTTAAATATCATCACCATTGATCCAGGATTGAAACCAATGATTCATTGCCGATTTATAAATGTGCCAATAGAAGCAAGAGAAATTTGGAAAGACAACTTTGTCTTTTAATATAATTGCCAGGTTGTCCAGCTGGCAGTCTGCTTAGGTACCTTTTTGTATTACATGAATTCTCAATGTGTCAGTAACTATTACCCTCTGGAATACTTTCACAATTAGCATCTTTACAGACAATACAAACAATGCAAGAATATATAACAAACTATACCTTTCTGTGTAATCAAGTGGATATAAATCATGATTAAAACTGCCAATCTGAAAGGTTGCTGCTGAATGGAGGAAGGAGGATATTTACTGAAGCATAAGACTGTGGATGCTGGGAATCTGAAAGACATAAGTGCTGAAGGAATTCAGGCCAGGAAGCACCTGCAAAGAGTAAACATTTCAGGTGGATTACCTTCAGAACAAAAGGGATAATGAATATTCTGACCCTTCTATCAGAAGTGCAGGGTTGCAGATAAAGAACAAGAGAAGGTCTGAGGTGTTTCTCAGGACAGATTAACTAACAAAAGATTTGGTCATGCACAAGTTGTGTAAGTTTCTTTTTCTTAAATGGATTCTGCATTACTTTGTCAAACCAAACTCTCTCAATTGAGCAATAGGCAAACATTTGAAGTGGAGTTAAGGTAGATGGGATGTGCTGAAGGCATTTGGTATGCTTGCCTGTGCACTGAGTATAGGAATTTGGACATCATCTTATGGCTGTATAAGACATTGAGGTCATTTTTGGAAAACTGTATTCCATTGTGGTCTCCTTGCTAAAGGGAGGTTGTTGTTAAAATTGAGATAATGCAAAAAGGGGTGACCTTGAGGGGCATGGAAAGAGTGAAAAGTCATGGTCTTTTTCCTAGAGTGGGAGAGACCTAAACTAGAGGGCATAGGTTTAAAGTGAAAGGGGAAAGATTTTAAAAAGGACCTGAGAGGTAACATTTCACACTAGTGATCAGTGTATGGAATGAGGTGCCAGAGGAGGTGGTGGAGATGAGTACAATTACAACATTTAAAATGCATCTGGATAGGTGAATGAATAGGAAGGGTTCAGAAGGATATGGGCAAAAGGCTGGAAAATGGGATTAGGTCAGGTTAGGATATCTGATTGGCATAGACGTGTTGACCCGAAGTATCTGTTTCCATGCTGTATGATTCTTATCATTTCAAATATAGCTGAAAAGCTATTTCCTACCTCCTTTCAGTAAGAAACATTGTAGTATTCTCACACTCGGAAACCAGGTGACAGCTGCAACAATCTTTGTAAACATTTTTTTTCACACTCCCTTATGTAAACTCATTTTCTGGCAGAGTGTGAGATGTATTTAATCATTGCACAATAATACAACTGGCAGGCAATTAATGCCAAGGCTAGAAGACATCAAAGAGTTTTATTTTCATTTGCCACTCTGCAGGATTCACTGGGTTGGCGCATTTTTTTGGTATATGTTGGTTTCTCTCCAACAATACCACCTCCTGTCATCTCTTTTTTTTTCAAAAAGCCAGACTATGGTAGAAAGATGTCTCTGAAATTCGGATTTATTTTCATATTTAGAGGTATGCATCATTTGCTGATTTTCCTTGGTCTCAATCTATCCGTAGTTATACACATTGAATTAGGTTCAGACACTGGAACTTCTGAATGTTTTAAATAGTGTTTATAATAGGGAATTCTGATTTGTTCTATAGGGATATTAGTTTTGTTTGTGTTCAGACCATTTGTATGAGTAAACAACATTGACTGTAAAGTATAAAACCGATTGTACTGTGATCTAGTTAAGAAGGCAATAATTCTTGTGCCTGTCTTTTGAATTAATGTTGTCTGTTAATACTTTAGTTCAAACCTCCCCATTCCATTAGGAAATTAAGAAAGGTCACAATGTGTTTATGATTGCATTTACCTCTGGTACATTCGAAACTTCTAATGAGAAGAAGTGTTACAAATGAACTGTGGTATGTCATCTTAAAAAGCTAGAAAAATCTTTCTGGCTCCATAAATCATCATGTTTGATTCCCTAATAGCAGTGGTATTTATATAATGAGGGTGGCAATGGCTGGAGATGGGAATAAAGTAAAGCATCATGTACATGTAATGAATCTTAGTGATGCATCTCAGAGCTAACACTGTTTATTATTACAACTGGATCCAGAATCTCTATGGTAAATAGCATTAGAAGTTTGGAAAAATGCAAATTTACTGAGTGGAGCTTGAACTTCTGGATAAACATCTGTTGCCTTGTAAAATGAATCAGCTATGTGTTTACAGCTTCCTTTCAATAAACAATGGTCAATCTGTCTAAATACCACAAACAAACTCTTAGATTTTTAAAATTTTACTAGATGATATCTGACATTTAGTTTTCAAGTTCACATTTTGTTCTGAAAGCTAAAGTGGTTTAATGTTAATACTTGCACTTTAGACAAACGTTTAAAATTCCATGTGGGAGGTGTTTTGACACTCCAGAATGGATGTCCTAAATGTTCTGTTAATTGAACTCATTTATTTTCTGTCAGTTCTCCATTTGCAAAGGATTTAGTTGAGCACCAAAAAGGAAGGCTTCAAGGGAATCTTGGGGACCAGATATATCTACGGAGGCTCTAGTTCCTAGTGTGACAAGTGCATGTCTGACTTAGATCATGTGGCCCTGATCATGAGTGAGCGCCAATTCTGGAAGAGTTAGAGTAATGTGTGGCGAGATTGAACTGCAGAGAGGGGGGACAGCAGCAAGTGGAGGGGTGGGCTACTCATTGACCTAGTGGTGGGAAGGGAGGAATGTTGCTTCTGGTCGACAGATTAAAACCAATCATCTTGCTGATTCAGCCTTTCTCTCCTCTTTTATCTACTTCTTTATCCCCTAAGGTCTGGGAAACCCCGACAATGAGTTTAAAATTAGTTAAAAGGAGAGCAGATTATTTTGGTCCTGTGGATTAGGTAATAAAGTGCTTGACAATAAGAGGTATCCTAATTTCCAATCTCAGCAATGTGTGTGGCTTAAAATTTACCTAGTAATGTCTAGATTGCTTGAGGAATTGATCAGAAACATGTGCAAAAGAAAAGAAATGGCTACTGATCAAAGCTTTCTTGGAGTGGGCATGTACTTAAGTGTTGCTGCCTCTCTAGTCCATTCCAATGAACAGGCAAATTGTAGGGATTTATTGAGAAAATTATGCACAAGTGATCCAATTAGTTATCGCTCCTTCAGTCCCCCATACTGAATGTGGAAGTGGGCAGATCTGAGGTCCAGCTCAGGTTTGAATTTTAATCTCTTGCACACAATATTGTGTGCAGCATGGTGGCACGGTGGTTAGCACTGCTGCCTCACAGCGCCAGAGACCCGGGTTCAATTCCCGCCTCAGGCGACTGGCTGTGTGGAGTTTGCACGTTCTCCCCGTGTCTGCGTGGGTTTCCTCCGGTGCTTCAGTTTCCTCCCACAATCCAAAAATGTGCAGGTCAGGTGAATTGGCCATGCTAAATGTCCGTAATGTTGGGTGAAGGGGTAAATGTAGGGGAATGGGTCTGGGTGGGTTGCGCTTTGGCGGGTCGGTGTGGACTTGTTGGGCCGAAGGGCCTGTTTTCACACTAAGTAATCTAATCAATACTAAAGTTGTGATGTTTGTCTATTGCATTAATATTGCCATCCAGTTGTTTCATTTTGAGATCTTGACTGAAAACACTTGTTTATGTATTTCCAGCAGGCATTTAGTAAACCTAATTTCAGGAGAAATAAGGCATTAGCATTTTCTACACTTAAAAAGAAATCTATTTTTGTAAAATGTAATAGATTTAGTTTATTAGGACAGGCTGAATTAAGAACCAAGTAATCCCATCAAGTAACTTGCAGTGTCCTACCTATAGGTGTCAGCTCTGCTCAGCTAGTAGTTTTCTGGCTCTGATTTTAGGCTTGAGACCAATTGGAAACCACAATTCAAGCTGATCCTTCAGTACAATAATGTGTTAATTGGAAGGTCTGTATAAAGCTTTAAATTTCCCCTTCACTGTTTTGATCACACAGCACTGCCCCTTGATGTGAAGGGCAGTGCTTGTCACTGGCCACCCGGGTGTTTTCCTATCTTCCTGGTGGTGGAATTTGAATAAAGATTCGTGCACTTTGTGTCTTTCACTGTGTCTCACACCTGCACACACACACCATGGGTGCTGGGGAAAAAATAAGCACTACCACACTTAGGTGGTAGTGTAAGAGAAAAAAAAAGAAAAGAAAAATAAAGCTTTAAATTAAATTCCATCATACTGCTTAAGTAGGCATAAAAGTAATCTCAGTACAATTTAAAGAGCTAGGACTTTTCATTTTGTCCTAATCAATCTTTTTTCCATTAATCAATACAACCAATGCATGATAAATCAATGCACATCGCCTGGATATCCATTTTATTTGCAGTCTATGGGAATTATCTGAATGCAATTAATGTGTTTAGTAATCTATTGGGTGGGCAGCTCATTAAGATATGATTATAACACTGCAAGGTATTTTTGTCATTACAAAAGAAATGGACCACAACTAGTGTACAACCAAACACCTATAATTTTTTGTGTCTTTGCCTACCTCATGGTATTATTGTTCATCTTTCTTTTCCCCTGTACATTTTACTTCCCTCCCTCCCAACAAACCCCACCCCCAGAACATACTGGCATTCTGTTACTCTTACCCTAAATACAGCTATCCAAACAGTTGTCAAGTGTTGTGCAAATATTCTGCTGCAAAATGTTAGCATCACACACAAATATCCTTCACCAAATTGAGATGGCTTCTCAGCTTGTCCCACCAAGTATTTGCTTGTGTCATCTTTGGAGACATTGTGAAGTACACATAGTCATGCTGCACTGCTATACATTTTCTATTCTTCACTTAGGTCCACAAATATAAAGGAATATGAGTCAGTTTTCATCAAAATAGAACACCCAAATCACTTCTAGGAATGATTAATGATATTAAACCAAAGAAGATATCTCAAACTGACCTGAATTTGTAAGTCTACTTTATGCTATTTTATATAGGTCATATCATAAGTGAGTCATATAATAGTCATATTCCACATTAATTATAATAGCATGGAAAGTTGTCAACTGCCCTAACTTTTTTTTCATTTTGATAACTTGGTCGTTAAGTTTACATGTACACATGCCATTACTTAGCAGCTGCATTTCTGTGTAATAGAGATAATTTCAGGTCCAAAATGACATGACATCTCTCCCATTTCTAGTATGTCAGACATTCTAGTATGTTAGACAGCATTTTTGAGTAGGTGTTTACATGAACATCAGTTATGTGCACAAATTTGCAGAGTAGATAAGTCATGACATCAGTTAGACTACAATGGGGCTTTATCATTAATGCTGTTAAAGGGATTGTTAACCACTTCCAGGTTGCATGTTTAATTTTGGTTGGTTTTGCTGTGTTCAGTAGAAGTGTTTGAAGATTTTGTACTGCTGTTTCTAAAGCTGTTGAGGTCTGAGGTGGTGTGGCATGTGCTGAATGTCTTGGTTCTCACTTTAATTGTTCAGCTCAGAACACTTCTCCAGTCATGGGTACTGTAGTTACATCCCACTTGGCATGTAGCATGCATGACAGGGAGAATGAGAAGAGTTAAAATCATAGAACAAGCTCTTTTGGGAGGAAAAAGGATGTGGTAATTAGGCTTTCAAAATGTCACCATATCCCCCAAGCATCTTTAAAAACAACTTGCCTATCTCTGCTTCAGTGAGCAACAGTGTTTGCAATGTCTCCTCACAGGAAGCTATTGCAGGCAGAACTGCAGCTTGGGTGCATGGTGAGGACCACATATCCAATGATGTAAAAGAGACTATTGTGACAAATATTATCGCATCAGCCTCCTTGCTGGAGCAGGTGACATTGCCAACACTTCACAGTTCAATGTCTCTGTTGTAAAGGGACGCTTTTGCACGAAGTGAGCTGAATAGTTCACTCTCTCTCTTGGGAGAAGCAGGTGGACAAAGCACATGATCTCACCAGGATTATAAGCTTTTTCCATGCATTGACTCTACAGACATCATTTTGCGGGTGTCACATGTAAATTCAGATCTACTGTGACCAGATATTTTGCACCCTGTATGTCCAACTGGTGTGTCTGTTTGTACTTTACTGCTCAGCATGCTGTACAATGCTCAAGAGACTGATAAGTTATCATACCTTCATTCTGATGCAATGTGATGACAAACTGAGAATAGCTGTTGAACGATGACAGCTATTCACCAACCACCTTGCTAATGACTCTGGCTCTCAAACTATGGAGACAGCATACATAGTGAGAGCAGTATCACTGAGCTGACCTTTAGGGTGCTAAAACAGCCCTTCTCCTGTCTGGATGAGTCTGCATGAGACCTCGATCTTGCTGGAGCCTATATCATGATTCACTGTCATCAACAAAGTCCTCCACAACCTAGCCATCATGAAGGTACGGTCCCTGCTACTGGATACCGAGCAAGCAGCTGAGGATGATGAGGCAGGGAACAGACAGCCACCAGTTTCTTTTCAATCAGGCTGTCTGTGCTCGTCCCATTAGACTGCAGCATCAGTGAATGCTACCCAAATTCCCCATTTACCGGCTTCCACACCCTAACTTCATTACTGACCGACAGTGTCCACTTAAACACCACAAAACAAAAAAGTTCCATACAAATTGGTCTGTAATTTTGAATAGTTTGCTTTCAAAAAAGGCAACAAATCACCCTTGTGCATCCCTTTTGTCCTTATCTTCAGTGGGGCTTTGCCTGTCCCTATGCAATGCATAGTGTTATCCCAGTGGCTACAGTATGACTCGTAGTAGCTTGCTGACTTTGTGTTGGGTGACTTAAAGGAAGATGTCAATGTTTTTTGCCTGGAGGACCCAGCTTTCAACTGTTGTCAGAGGCAGCAGCATTCTGGATTGCTGGTCTGAGAGGCAACAGTGAGGACATTATCAAAGTGGCAGTACTGAGAAAATTAATGCTGTCATTCCTGAGAAATGTGAGCAGATTTACACTCCATGGAATCCTTTGTGTACTGCCCACAGGTCCTCTGAATGGCACCATCCTTGACTGTTGAAAGCTGTGCAGACATCTCCTTCTACACTGTAGTCACTCAGCAGGTACAGATTCTGCCTCTGAGCTACTTTCTAATGCACATACTGTGTCAGTGTCTGAGCTGGTAGCTGTGAATGTTGGTGAGTGACAGTAATTGTCATTGTTCCCTCTTTCCTTTTCATATTCTTTTGACACTGCCTGGTCAAGTCTTTACAATCATTTGGTATCTTTAAAGATGTTGAAGGTTAGGGTTGCTATGAGGGGAGAAGGAAGGAATACAAGGGGTAATCCTTATGCTACCAGCATCTTGGGAAACAGGGAATGTGGGATTAGAGGGTATAATGTGGAGGTGCCAGCATTGGACTGGGGTGGACAAAGTTAAAAATCACAACACGAGGTTATTGTCCAATAGGTTTGTTTGGAAGTACTAGCTTTCAGAGCACTGCTTCTTCAGGTAACTAGCAGGACAGGATCATAAGACAGAGAATTTATAGCAAAAGATCACAATGTCATGCAATTAAAATGATATATTGAACAAACCTAGATTGCTGTAGGTAGGATGTGAAAAGAATTAGATATGAGCACACCATCTTTGGTTTCACCACCACCGCTGACCACTGTTTTATTTATAGCTGTTAGCAGGATGGTGAGCATTCTCCTTCATGGGATTGAGGACATGCAGCAGAGTCTGTCCCACACTGGTCAGGTCTTGCTGCCTCAAATTATGTGCCCCTTTGCTCAAAAAGAGGGGGAATCATTTCAGTGGGAGTCTTTGGTGCACTGTGTTTGAGTGATGTGCTTGTCAGGGTTGAATAGTTGTGTCCGAGCTGGGAGATGTGGATGTGAATCTAACAGCAGTATTAAGTCTGAGAGTGAGGTGAACTTGGCCATATGAAGTATGTGTCATGGTTGATATTTGACCACCCCACCATCTAGTTGGGATACTACCATAGCTTTGAGAACCAATGGCTTGTGGTTTTGAACTTAAATATTGCTGAAAAGAGAGATGTTGCTGAAATTGTTCATCAGGACATACACAAGAATACTGTGGTCATTTGAACTTTGTCATCCATACTACAGGACAAAAAGGATACTGATTGGTAAACTAATTGACTCTAAGGAGACAAGGTATTGCCTTTGAGAAAGCAATAGACAATTATAGGCTCCAAGTTCCCCAGTAATTCAAATAAGCTGCAAGGATTGAACGTCCTCTTATTTTCAGAATAGGTCCCTAATTATGAAGGTATGTCACTTGCAAGTATAAAATGAGCCATTTTACAAGTTAAATTGACAGTTATTGTAGCAGAATCTGTGAGGATTTTTTGATCTGAGAAATGCTGTCGAATTACTGAATCAACTCTGACAGTGGCTATTGAGTTTTGCAAGCACGGGCTACTTATATAGTCTATATTCTATGAACAGTTAAAGGAAGATGCTATTTGATTTGATCAGTCAATCAGTAGGACATACAGCTTATAGCTCTCTGCCCCTACTTTCATACTGTCTGTCCAAAGGACTTTGACCTATTGTGGATCGGGGCTTCTTTTCACCTGCCCTTTTTTTCCCTGCACTAAAGCCTGCAGTGCCGTGTTAGATACCTGGAGCACTGTCTTTGTCCTGTTGCATCATCATTCAATGTTCCTTTTGCTTAAATTACTCCCAGTGTTGGCTTTTTGTCTTGCACTCTGTAGGAGGTACAAGCTGGCCTTGTGTGCTACAGATCCACATAGGGAATCCGAGTTACTTTGACAGGATGCATTTTGTACTCATAGAAGCCTAGCAACAGACTATGGACAGTGATGGTAGAGCCTTCAACCTTTTTCATCACACAGCTCACCAGGATCTCTCCTGCTCCTGCAACACATGCCAAACCCGCTAAGGATTTTCAGGTTGATTTTTATATGTGCCTAATTGCATTATGAATGCTGCTTCCATGACCACAAGCCTTGTGATGGGAGTCAAACTCGAAGCTACTCACTGTATCGTACAACAAAACCTCTTTGTTAGCAATTGTAGTCTACTTTGTGGTGCAAGCCTGCCAATACCTTTGGTCTCTGCTCAAGTGTGCATATTGAATGCAGTCTGCACTCGACATCATACCTGCCTACTCCTAACTGAGTTTCAGGGCTAAACACTTTTGTACGTCCCATCCCTTGAGTTCTTTACAGTGTCTAATTTCTGAAAATGGGACCTGAGTTGCTTAAACTGTATTTCTCAAAACAGCACTCTTAACTACCTTATCTAGTCACTTTATACGAACAGTAGCTTGTTTACTTCAGAGCAATTAAAGATTTCTGTTTGCTGTTTTACTTCATTTGTCAAAATGCCAAGAAAAAATGTAAATATCATTGGGAAGGCAACATTCCCGGTTGAGAAAGTAGGACATTTTCTCTGGGGGTTAATGTACTGGTCTGTGTCTCCTTTAATTGAGTTTATGGGAGCGAAGAGACTAACTCCAGTAAACCATTCAAGCTTGTTTAGTGGTTTCAGTTAACACAAGCAACATTCCTTTGAAGCTTTGCTGAGGAAATCAGGATACTTGAACTTTTGAGTGACAGAGTATCTCATTTTTCTAGAGAACTATGGTGAGAGACCGTGAGAACATTCCATTGCCCATCTGAGGTGCAGACATATTGAAACTGCGTCAAGGGCAATGTTTATATGACCTAGTTAAACAATCGGAACACTAGGGAAGATAACATACAAGCATATTACTCCTGGGATAGGAAACATTTCAATTGGCACACGGCCTACAAAATAGCAATCATTATTCACAGGTTGTATGTTAAAATGAGTGCCAAAGTTATTTTGATATTTTGTTTCCTGCTACTCTTCTTTGCATATTGATATCAGACTTGAACTAAAGGATCTAGCTGGTCTAAAAATAAATTCGAGTAATCTCGAATCCTTTCATTTGTGCAACTTCATGTTACCCCTCCTGATTGTGAATTCTATCTCGGGCATGCCTTAGAATGACTTTTTTTTGTAAGACATGAATAATCAAGCAGTAACTACGTAAAGGAAGAACAAAGTGCCACTAACTGATCCATCTGTTGTTTCACCTCCTAGTATTCAGTTGTATATTAAACATTCATAATTCTGAAAAACTTTTTTTATGGAGCTTTTTGTCTTGCACTCAACAGGGCATTTCATAAGAATACAAATTCACAAAGAAAATCAGCACTTGTACTGCATGAAAGGAGAATACTTATTGGTTAACAAGTGAACTCTGATCAGCAGAGACATTGCTATGGAGAATGCTCCCATTATGGTATAATTAATAGTTCACAGCAAGGCTTTGTTTAATCCAGTCGGGTTGACTCTTGTCAGGTCATTGCCCTAAGAAATGAACAGACGCTGCTGTTAGCCTATTTCTCCTTCAAAACAAAATGAATGTGTTCAAAGTTAGTAGTGAAGAATTTGAGATGAGAGTATTGAAGTATGAGATGAGAAGTTTTTGGGCTGTGCATTTAGTAACTGATTGAGGAGAGCTGATTTTACATGGTGTAAAACACGAAGTTGAAGGCACCCCTCACAAGAGAACTGTATGAAAGACTTATTATGGAAGCTTCACTTAAGATAGTGAAGAATGTGGTGGAACATTTAGGCAAGGGAATAAGATGAGTTTGTGGTTTTCTTGGACATAAATGATGATTTGAGATTCCAATGCGATGAGTCCATCTTTGCTGTTCATTCACAACTCCGGGAGCCATTTTGCCAAGATCACATAGACCTCAAGCTGATAGGGTCTTTTTTTAGATTTTGTTTCTGGCGTTTGGGCTTCCTGAGTTTTTCCTTTTTAATCCTCTTCTCAGGAAAATTTTCCCAATACTGAATGTTAAACAGAAGCCCATTAAACTGGCAATCCTCCAGTATTTTGAGTAGGTGGATTGGTGCATAATAAACTACAGGTAATCACAGCATTTTGCCCGAACACAGTTGGAACCATTGAATGCTGGGGGTAAGCTCTGCTGGTTGAAGTTATACATGGTGCATGATAGTTGTGGTTGTTGGTCAGTCATCTCCACTCCAGGTCACTGCTCTGCTGGAGTTCCTCGGGGTAGTTTCCTCGGCTCAACCATCTTCAGCTGATTCATTAGTGACCTTCCCTTTATCGTAAGGTCAGAAGTGGGGATGTTCGCTGATTGCAGAATGTTTAACACCACTCTCGACTCCTCGAAACCAAAACAATACGTTTTCAAATGCAACAAGATCTGGACAGTGTCCAGGTTTGGGCTGATAACTGACAAGTAACGTTTGTGCCATACAAATGCCAGGCAATGATCATCTCCAATAAGAGACCATCTAACCATTGTCCCTTAAAATTCAGAAGTGTTACCTTTGCAGAAGTCACCACTATCAACATCTTGATAGATCAGAAACTCGACTCAACTCACCATATAAATACAGTGGCTCAAGCAAGTCAAGTGGCTTGGAATATTGCAGGGAGTAACTCTTACCACTAGACTCCCAGAACCTGTTCACCATCTACAATGCACAATTCAGCAATGTGTTGGAATACTCCCCACTTGCTGGATGTGTGCAGCTCCAACAACACTTTAGCTAGACTCCGTCCATGGTAAAGAAGCCCACTTGATTGGTATTACATTCATAAGCATCAACTCCCTTCACGATCAATGCTCAGTAGCAGCAGTGTACTGTATACAAGGTGCAGTGCAGAAATTCACCCAAAGATCCTTAGACAATATCTTTCAAACCCACGACCCACTTCCATCTCGAAAGACAAGGACAGCAGATACATGGGAATGCCACCACCTGCAAGTTCCCCTCCAAATCACTTCCTGTCCTGGCTTGGAAAATTATCACAGTTCCTTGACTCTCACTGGTCAAAATCTTGGAATTCCTAATGGGGCTGTTAGGGAAAGCAATAAATGCTGACCAGCCAGTGATGCCCACATCTCAAGAATGAATAATGAAAAACTCTAGCTTAATTAAAGTTAATTATTGAAGATTAAGTAAGTAACCACAAACAACAATTCTTGGAACAGTCTAACCTAAGCTTTACACCAAGACTGTTGTACTATTTTTATGTAAATCTGATAAATATCAATATTTAATGACAGCTTCAGATTTCTCTCAAACTTGATACTTGCTGATACAATCAGAAACATTAAATTCTGTTTAACACCAGGAGGCTCCTTAGTTATCAAACACAGCCAGATATAAATTAGTTATAGCCATGGGCAAACACAAAGCATGCTTCCTGCTAAACAGAACATTCTCACATCTGAGTCAGGGCATTGTGAATGTAAAGGTTATATGAGGAATTGAGAGTATAACCTGGTACGCATTACCTTGCCCCTCTTAAAAGATATTAAGACAAGGATTCCACTTCCAAGTGGGTTAGGTACATGCTTCATAAACTCTCAGATGCCATTTTAAAAAAAAAACAATTTTGGTCCATTACAATTGAGCAATTAGTTGTAAAGTATTCTAGCATTTACCCTTTTTGAGTATAGTGAAAGTTCTACCATCAAATCCTACAAACCCAACTTTGGTTTTCAAAGCATGGTGAAATGTGAAGCTCCCCCACTAGATTATCCCATCAATGTATATTCATTTTGGTATCTGTAACAGTCATACCAGCACATACTCAGAAACATACATTTCCAAGATTCATTGTATTATTTCTGTTACTTCCAGTAGGATGCCACCCACCAAATGCATCTTTCTTCCCCTCCATTGTCAGCATTTCACTGCAGCGATTCTTTCTGTGACACTCTCTTTCATTCTTCCATCACTGACTCTTCCTCACTTCCCTGTGGCATCTTCCCCTGTAATTGTAGAAGGTATATTCACCTCATCATCTAAGGCCCCAAATACAGATGCAGCAATATTTCATTTGTACTACTTTCAATCTAGTGTGTGTTCACTGCTAATAATGCAGTCTCCTTTATGTTGGTGAGACCAAATACAGACTGGATGGCTGGTTTGTGGAACACCTCCCCTCTGTAGGAATTACCCTGACCTTCAGCTGTTGCCATTTCAATAAATCACCTTGCTTCCACGCTAACATCTCCATCCTTGGCCTGTTACAATTCCAATGAGGCTCAACATAAGCTGGAAGACAGCACCTCATTTCCAGTTAGGCATTTATAGACGTCAGAATTCAATATTGATTTCCACAACTTCAGGTTATGATCGCAGCAGTTTGTTTTTCTTGTGTTCCTCCCCCTTCTCCTGTCTGTCGTCTTTGTCTTGTTAGCTTTGCTGTCAGAGTGGACACATTTTCTCCTTTTCACACATAACAACATTACACCGGCTTTGCAACACTTTCTTCTTTGCCATCATTATCTTTGCATTTTGTTTTTTGCCATTACATCCTTACAATCTGAAATTTGTCTTCCATCTTCTCTGTGAACTACATAAAAACCACATTTTCCAGCAACTTTCAGTTCTGAAGTGGACTCTGTGTCAAATCTGTTTCTCTCCCTATAAATGCTGCTAGACCTGCTGAGTTTCTCTAGTACTTCCTGTTTTTATTTTCAATTCCATGGACTTATGACCTGTGTGGTCATTTGCACCATTTCTTCATTGATTTAGGAGTAGTTCTGTTTTGTGGATTCACTCCCATTTGGATTTAATTGTATTTAGGTTGATAGTTGAAACTGATCTGTGACATCATTTGATTCCTGTATTAAAATAAACGAAAGAACTGTGGATACTGGAAATCCAACAAATAGAAATGCTGGGAAAAGCTCAGTCAGTCTGGCAGCATTTATGGCAAGAAAGCAGAGTTCACATTTCAGGTCCAGGTGTTCCATCTTCAGAACTGATTAGAGCTGGGAAAAGTTTGGTGTGTGTATATATACTAAATAAGCAGGGAGAGAAAGGAGCAAATGATAGGGGGAAATAAATCCCAGAGAGAGAACAACAGTTGGATAGAGAAAGGAATGGGTAAAAGTCAGCCTGGGGAATGAATTGGTGCTAATAGGGACCATCCAGTGATTGACAATGGGTTGCTCATGATAGTCCACATAATAAGGCCTGGTGTGTGGGGGTTGGGGTAAGAATATGGGAGAAGGTGCTCAGGCCCTAAAAGTATTGAACTCTTACTTCCAGCCGAAAATGAGGTGCTATTCTTCCAGCTTGTGATGAACTTTGCTGGAGCATTGTAGCAAGCCTGAGACAGATGTTGGCCAGAAATATCGGTGTGTTGAAATGGCAGGCAACTGGAAGCTTGGGGTCATTTGAGAATAGATTTGAGTGAAATACAAGTAAATCATTGCTTCGCCTGGATGGTGTCTGGGGCCGTGGATGGTGAGGAAGAAAATGGGCAGGTTAACACCTTCTCTGATTGTATGGGAAGGTAATTTGATGGGATGAAGTTTGAAGTTTTCTCCATCACTCTCCATATCTTCATATTACAACATGCATGTAAAAGTACATATGTTGTCTAGCAAGCAAATTGCTTAAGGGCCTGGATCCAGTTAGCTGGATGGTCAGTATGCATCAGATTTGATACTAACAGAAGGATATTTAATCCCTATTCTATTGGGACTTGCCTCTTTGCCCAGCTATAGTGGATGTCATGGTGTTCTGGGTTGGACATGCCTTCAAGCAGAGAACAGAAGAATCTATTCTACCTCAGGGAGGCAGTGCCCTCATTTGATCAAAGTGGGTTTCCTAAGTTTAGAACTGGAAAATCAAATGAAGAACTGTGTAGTATTCATTTACAATGGAGATACTTATTAAGTGTTCCAGATACTTTATTGTAAATGTTATTTTTGCATTAGTAAAGAACTGAGGATAATAAATGCTATAGAGAAGAATGGAGGGGCGCAAAGCAAGAGAAATGATTAGTTCATTTACTTTCACAGTTTCCTCCAGTTGATTAAACAGTGAAAGGCTGTGTGGGGCTTTGTGGTGTTTTTTTAAACATTTCTTACACCACAATATCACTGTCTCCAGTTCAACCACATCACGAGGTAAGTAGGGATGCTTAACATTATTTATTTTGATCCCAGCTCTTTTGTTTGGAAAGAAGCCACATCCTACCATTATCAGTATCAGATGTGTTTTTAAATGATTCCAGTCCAGAAGTCCAATTTACAGGTTAACCATTGGTGGTCGGTTTTGAGTTTTGTGTGTTAGTGTAAAGTGAATGACAACAAATCACCCATTTTATATCATCGCCAGCTTTCTCTTCAGTTGTGGCAAAAAGGCAGAACGGGCAGCTGATTGCGTCCCTTGTCGGCTGGACTTTCACTCAATACATTTTCAGGACCAGGTGACATTCTCATACTTGGTCAAAGCTATGCACCCAGATAGCAATTCCATATCAGCTAACATGGCAGCTGACCCAGCCAAAAAAAAGGTGGCATCAGTTCATGTTCTGCTTGCGAATCCTGAAGGACTGTTCCTGATTCACAGTACAAAAATATTGATTGTTTACCTTTCCAGATCCATACTTCAAACTTCTGTTGAGTGGACTACTAAAATGGAAGCACAGTGACTTTCCTCAGGGTAGACCAGTTGGGGTATAATATTCACCTGATTTACATGGATTAATGAAGCCTCCACATACAGACAAGCACCTTAACTGCTTGATGAAACATGAAAGGACATCTGATAGCAGAACATTACAAGGTTCCCAAGTTTCTTACTGTTTCACAGTGAAGAGAGGTGGCCTAACTCACCTCTTTATTTTATTTGTGTTACTGATTGCAAGGAACACACATACACATGGTGCACATGCTTGCATAGTAACTCCCTCCCTTAAAGACAAACAGGTCTGTTTGTGAATAGTGAATAATATAAAAATTATGGCCTTGTGTTTGATGGAACAGAGTTGTTATTTAGGTAGATGAGCAGTTCTACCACTTGCCACTTCCAGAACAATTCACCACTCACTGGATATCTGCCAAAAGACCAGTGTCACTGGCACTTGTGCCATATGTTATGCCATATGTTAAATATGGGCTTTAACATATTCTGGAGACGTTGGAGAAAGGAAAATGGTGCCACGATTCTCTGACAAGATTTGAAGCACCTGGTAGACAGGGTGGTGCCATTAGGAGGAATTCCACACAAATCCCACAGAAGTCTTGATCTGACATTTTAATTGTGGCTAGGCCTTCAACTTGCTTGTTGCCCACTTATCCTTGGAAGCTCAAGCCGAAGAGGTTCTGCTTCCATCTGGCAAGGAGACCTTCAATATGCCTGGGCTATCCTGATACAAAAGCTCCCAGATCCTCCTGACCAAACTTCCAAGCCTCCACTGGGAAACAGTGAAAGGGGGAAAAAGACTGGCTTTGGGAGCACAGGTGACGACAGTGCACTGTATATTAAGTGTCATGTTTGTTTAAACTTACTGGTTCTACAATCCATTTATTTACTTGAATCTCTACCTAACTCTAAACAGTGGCAGAATGATGCCCCTACAGGATGCACCATAGATCAATGTCGGTATTGACAGCATGCTGCAGCAAGATGAACAAGATCTATACATCAGGCCATGGGTTCTGCTGACACATTGCCTCTTGCAGTCAAACATCCGTATTCATTTGTTGGCTCCATATGCAAAAATGATGTTGAATGAAGTGATCAGTGGGATGGGAAGGTTCTCGCATTTGTGGGTATTTGGACCCTCCCCCCTCGGTGAGACAATTACTGTGCCCAGGCTGGGGTTTGGTTGCAGCCATTTTCTTTCCCATTACATAATTGTGATTGGAAAGCAACAGAAAATGCTCCTCAGGCAGATGCTTCAAGCCTCTGCTTTGTCAATAACACCCCAACACTCAGATCCTCTTCTAGGTGGCTGTTCCCATGACCCCTGTGTGCTTTATCTCCCCAGGTCTACACCCAAACAGTCTACATGTCCTAACCCCTGCCCAACTGTCCCTTCTAGGCCCCTAGAGATGATATGACCATGCCAGGTGTGGTCATTGATAGGTTACTTGGACCTTGGTGAATAAAGTTTTTTTTTAAGTTATCCACCAGATCAGCTGACTATATATTTCCCAGAAAAGGCCTTTAGTTGTGCTAAATGCATTTCCTAGGTATCCCTGTATGCTAGGAGACAACCTAGGTACACAACTGAAATAGATAATCATGTCACTTTCTAGTTCCTTAGCCTTTGAAAGGTGGCTGATGTATTCCACAGTTTGTAAGAACGTACTAGAACATTTAGAAAGATGTAACATGATTAAGCAGAGTCAGAGTGGGCTTTGTGAAAAGAAAATCATGGCTGACATTTACTAGAATTCTTTGAGGAGACTATGAGCAGGATAGGTAAAGGAAAAGTGGTGGATGCAGTATAGCTGAATTTCTGAAGGCATTAGAGAAGTTACCACACGTTAGCTTACTTAAGCAAGGATGGCACCGCCTAGATTGTCTCTACAAAAATCTTAATGTAGTAAGTAGCTGTGTTCAGTCTGCTTGCTTTCTGCATCCAGGTGAGCAAAAATGAATTCAAGTTTGCTAGTATCACTGTCCTGGGTAGCAGGATATTCAACATGGACTTCACCAACATCTCTTTCCAATTCATCCCTGTTACTACCCTAATCCTTTGTTGGTGGCAATGGTACTGAAAGCTTCAGCTTATTGCTGCCTTGGCTATGATACTGCTTTCTTACATTGATATAATGCAGCCTTTGTTTTATTCACCAGATCTGGGGTCTCATTTCAAGTAATTCACTTCTCTAACCTCCTTTGCTAATTTCTATAGTACACTACATTGGGGCTTTTTAAGGCTTCTGCTAGTGTTGATCACAGCACTGACGTGTAAGGCTGAATCTTGCGTTAAGTTTTTTTTTTAAAGAGTATTTGTTGCATCAAGACCTGATAAGTTCTCTCACTGTATCTTACCAAACTCATCACATTAACTGCCTACACTGCATCTAATTTGCAATTTTGCCTCATAACAATATACCATTTCTAGAGTAACTCTGCACTCAGTGGATATCCACAGAAAGACAAACATCCCACGTTCCCACCTGCCACAACACAGACACCACTAAAGATGCATACACTCTGTGCAGTCTACTCATTCATTCATTTTCTCTGCAAAATCGAGTACAGATTCCCTGTGTCTGCCACATTCTGGGTGAATGTCAGTAACCATGCAGGGCAGTTCCAAACTGACCGTGCTTGTTCAGTACATTGTAGAGTGCCAAAGATTACATGAGTGCAAAGAATGCCAGTCTTTTGGTGGATATCTGAGTGGAACTGTCCTAGGAACACAATGTGGTAAGATAGAGCAGAAATTTAATTGAGGGATGTCATTGAGGTGTGAAAGGTAATTAATGAGATGACTTTTGATAAGATACAATGAGAAAACTCACTGGACTTCATAATGGTCAATCCTTCCAAAAAAACTCAACAAAATCCGGACTTGGTCAAAAATAAGATTCAGGCTACAGGCTTATTAGTCCCACTTTATTTCAAGCACTACTCTTTTCCACCTGAGAGCTCGCTCTCGCGCTCCATTTACTGCAAATTGTTTCATGTGAAAAGGTACCTTTGATAAAGAGGGTTTCTTAATTTCTTGGGGGTCTCTCAATGACAATTGCTCTCTCTCTCCAATTTTCAAAATGCCCACACTTTTATATCCCCAATATCGGATTGTCTCATTGGTTCAATGTTGGTAAAACAATAAATTCGAACTCAATTGGGTTTTGGTATCCTGAGGCATAATTTAAACTGGTTAAATTCAAATTGTCAAAACAGCAACCAACTCAGGTATTCATTTCACAGCCATATGTTACATATTTTCAAATTTCCAGTACACTGAGACTGCCATCTTGTCATATACACATGCTTGTAAGCTCTCAGTTCAGAACAGCATTCACTTTCTTAAAGGTACAGTACATGCCTTCATCTTCACAACACATTGTTGGAAGTAGTTTCTCCTAATTCTGCACTGGCATTGAATGCAGACATTTCTATTTTTTAGCAGTGCAAACCCACGAAGGGTTTCAAAGTGACAATGTACCCACTCCAATTTTTTTGTTCGTTTGTGTTCAAACCATATACATGAGCCCCCAGTTTGTTCCAGCCATTCCCTAGGTATGATTCTTTCACTTGTTACAGTCCCAGTAGACCCCAAGCCATTGAGCTCCTGGGTGAGGAAGCATGAACTGTCTCCCCTCCTTTGTTCACTACAAGATTATTTTTTAACCATCCCTTCCCCTAGATACCTTTCTCCAAAACCCAAATGAATTTGTCACAAAAAAAACCACTTTAACCAGGTTTTCTTAAGTAAGCAAAACTGCGTTTGGTTACTAGATGCAAGAAATAATAATGCAACACACATGCAAAGTAATTAGGAATAAGCAGCAAGCCCAAAAAAGACGATAAATATTTTAAGAAACACAGATCAGTTTGAGTTGCGAAGTGTAGATACTGGATATTGAGGTTGTTACATTGGATGGTACTGGTCGTGTTGATGTTGGCAGTTGAGTACTTTGAGATCCTGGTCCATTGCCATGACAGACAAGAAATCCATTGCTGCAACCATTAAATCACTAGGAGATGATTTCTTTCGGGCAGAGGCAGTTGAAATCTGTCCTGTCAATGCCACATTGGTCTGTGACCCAAATTTAAACTTTCCTACATTCCTTCCTACACAAAAGGACATTACAACTGAGACATTTTTAAGAGTTGTGCTTTGAACAGTCTTCAGGAAAACAGCTGTAGGCTGCAAGCATTGAAGATAAAGTCCAATGGGTCAGGATATGGAATGGGACATCTCAAAGTCTGTATGAAACAAATGCAGTGAAGGTTAATTAGTACATTAGCCAGGATATCCCTCTTTTATTTTGAGAACACCAGGAAATGTTTTCCTTACTCCCCCTAGACACCCGCCAGTAATGCACTGAAATGTGAGCTTAATTTTAGGCTCAAATTCTGAAGATACTCAATGTTCTATCTCTGAGTTGAGAATGCTTAAACAGAGCTGAACTGGTACTGTGCTAACGAAGAAGATCTACTCACATGGTGTATGAGATTCAGTCACGATTGTATCTCAGCAAACATTATGCTTTGAGTCACATTTAAAATGTTCATGTACAAACAGAAAATACAGCAACTGAGACTATTAATTTATCTTGAAAATTCAGTCTAAAGTGCTGCAGGTGGAAGGATAGGAGCACGGTTTTGATCAAGCCAAGTGATTGCTCTCTTTGATTTGATTTATGGTTGTATCTCAGTATGTGACAATGAAAAATATTGTTTTGCGTGCAAAACAAACAAATCATGCTTCACATAAGAACATTAGGATAATAGAACAGAATGCAGAATATAATGATTTGGAGATGCCAGTTTTGGACTTAGGTGTACAAAATTAAAAATCACACAACACCAGGTTATAGTCAAACAGGTTTATTTGGAAGCACTAGCTTTCAGAGTGCTGCTTTTTCATGTGGTTCATCAGGCAGAATATAATGTTACAGCTATAGAGAAGGTGCAGAGAAAGATCCTCTCTGATGAGAGGTCCATTCTGATACAGCAGAGAAGAAGTGGTTCTTAAATCTGTGTACATTTTCAAACTTTTGTATCTTCCACCTCTTGGAAGAGGGTGGAAGTCAGTACAACTGGGATGGGAGGCGGTTTTGATTGTTATCTTTATTCAAAAGGCAGCAGGAAGTGTAGATGAGTCGATTGAAGGAAGGCTGGATTTTGTGATTGACTGGGCTGCATTCACAACTCTATAGTTTCTTGCGGTCTTTGGCAGAGCAGTTGCCATACCAAGCTGTAATGCTTCCAGGTAGATGCACTATAGGAAACATCCTATAAAAATTGGTGAAAAGCATATGGACATGCTGAATTCCTTTAGCCTTCTGAAGTGGCTGTGCATTTTCTTGACTGTCGAGTTGCCATGGATGGACCACAACAACTTGGTGATATTTTCCCCTCGGAACTTGAAGGTCTCGATCACCTCCAGCACAACTGATACAGACAGGGGAGTGAAGTCTATGACCTGCTTTTTGTTTTGCTGACATTGAGGGAGAGACTTTCATTTTTACACCATGTCACTAAGCTGTCGATCTCCTTCCTGTATTCTGTATCATTACTGTTTAAGATCTGACCAATACAACACTATCAGCAAACTTCCAAATGGAGTTGGAGCTGAATTTGGCCCCACAGTCATGAGTGTAAAATGAGTATCTTATGTCATCAATTTGCTGTACATCTCCCATCTGGGACACAGATGGGAATCAAACACTGGTCAACTAGGGGAATGTGGCACAGCAGTCATTTATAAATAATAATTCAATGTGAAATACTCAGCCATTTCCATAAATATTAAAATTCAAATAAGTCAATGTCTGAAAATCAATGGAAAATTTGATGGAACATAAATTAACTGTACCAATCATTTTGGTTTTTAGTTAAACCGGACTAGTAGTAATGCAAGGAAACTTGGTTGCATGGCTTCTGCAGTAAATTAAGTTTCTTGGTGTAAAACGTTTCTATTGCTATGGTATAACTTGTGGAAACTGGTGATCAATTGAACTGTTTAACCCATGTAAACATCTTGCTAAGTAAGAATCTTCAGTTGGAGCATCAGGAGGACTTGCTTTAAGGAACTCCCTTTTGATAAATGTTATCTGTACATTTGGTTGTGATTAACAAGTGTGTTCTGTTGTTGAGATTTCTTCCACTTGCTGTCCATGTATATTCACCAGCCAAGGTAATGAGTGGATGTTGACTTCCAGTGCAGTGAAGGAAGTCTTAAACTGTTCATTTGTTTAGCTTAAATACCTTGGACTCAGACTCAGAAAGCTTACAGGGCAAATAACATTAAGTCCTTTCTGCCATTTGAAGCACTGTATGTTCCCCTGGTTTATTTCTTCATGAGTCTTTAATATAGTTGTCTTCCAATTCTTTGGCTCTGAAGCATGATTGATTTAAGGGATCATCCAGTTTATCATGTTAATTGCATTGATAATGTCGCATTTTGGTCTGGGGAATGGTAATGTTTATAGATCACTCTGTCACATTACCCTTTGTTGACCTGTGCTGTGGCTCCCATCTGTAAAATGTACAGGAAACTGGTAACATGTTTGAGGTACGTTTATTTTGCTTGGCCAGGGCCGTGCTGCTATTCAACCACCTGTAGTATAGCCCATCAAACCAGGTCCTTGCATACTAATCTCAATATTATGAGCAGTGCTACCTCTAGTTGCATAGACCTAAACCAAACTTTAAGTTATGAATATAGTGCTCTATGAATGTCTCAGCCTATTGTTTTACATTATTATCATGTTTTCACTTTTCTCAATTCCTGGAAACATTTTGTAGCTATTCTGCTCACTTAACCAAATGAGAGGCTAGGTAAAAACAATGACTGCAGATGCTGGAAACCAGAGTCTAGATTAAAGTGGTCCTGAAAAAGCACAGCAGGTCAGGCAGCATCCGAGGAGCAGGAAAATCGATGTTTCGGGCAAAAGCCCTTAATCAGAAATAGAGGCAGGGTGCCTGCAGGGTGGAGAGATAAATGAGAGCAGGGTGAAGGTGGGGAGAAAGTAGCATAGAGTACAATAGGTGAATGGGGGTGGGGATGAAGGTGATAAATCGGAGAGGAGGGTGGAGTGGATAGGTGGAAAGGAAGATAGGTGGGTAGGACAGGTCATGGGGACAGTGCTGACCTGGAAGGTTGGAACTGGGGTGAGGTGGGGGAAGGGGAAATGAGGAAAATTGTGAAGTCCACATTGGTGCCCTGGGGTTGAAGTGTTCTGAGGCGGAAGATAAGGGGTTCTTCCTCCAGGTGGTGAGGGAGCGGTGGTGGAGGAGGCCCAGTACCTGTATGTCCTCGGCTCAGTGGGAGGGGGAATTGAAATGTTGGGCCAAGGGGTGGTGGGGTTGATTGGTGCGGGTGTCCCGGAGATGTTCCCTAAAGCACTCTGCGAGGAGGCGTCCAGTCTACCCAATGTAGAGGAAACCACGACGAGAGCAATGGATACAATAAATGACATTGGTGGATGTGCAGGTAAAACTTTGGTGGATGTCGAAGGCTCTTTGGGGCCTTGGATGGGGGTGAGGGAGGAGGTGTGGGTGCAGGTTTTGTAGTTCCTGCGGTGGCAGGAGAAGGTACCAGGATGGGAGGATGGGTTGTTGGGGGCGAGGACCTGACCAGGTGGTCACGGAGGGAACGGTCTTTACGGAAAGGAGCCAGCCAGCCAGCCAATAACCATGGACTATCCAATTTTGGACTTTCCTTGAATTTGAGACCAATCTTAGTTGGTACTTTTTCTATTTCAGAACATCGAGAAAACTGATGGTTCGACAAATTCCCCAAATGTGATCATTAAACTCAACACTAACCCATAGCAGCTTAATGGGTCTGTATGTTTCGGTTACACACTGAACAGTGGATTAACTGAACAATTGGAGAACTGAAACGTTTCTTCTGAGGGGAAATGGTAGAGGAGTCTCCACAACCAAACCTTCCTGATATAGAAAACAATTTACTGTGACAAAGTAGTGATGAAGGATTTTTGCTCCAGGTTTAAGGTTAATAAGATAGATGCCAGCTGTGTAACGAGTCCCAACAGATGCCCAAAGTATGTTTACAGTCAACAAAAGAATAGCTTTCTGCTGTGCTGCTGAAAAGGTTCTTAGAGTAGTTCCAGAACAAGTTGTAGCCTAGCAGACTTCAACAGCAATAAAAACAAATATTGGATTTTTTGGTTATCCAGCTGTCCCATGATTTATTTTGTTTAACACATGTTCACCCTCCTTCAAATTCCTTCCATCTGTTCTCTGCACTGCTTACCATCTTGAGTGATAAACAGATTATCTCATCACTGGCATTAAAAAAAGGCTGCTTTAGCCTTTAACATCACCAGCAGATGGCAGCAAAGTAGATTCAATCGGAGATGACAACTGAGAAATATTTCACACTAAGGTCCAGTTTAAGATTATATGAATTTATGATCAGAAATTTGGACTTCTGTCACTACAGCAGCAATGCATTTAAACCAGTACATCAAATGCACTTTTCATTCTAAATATTAACTGTCAGGTGTCAATGTGGCATCAGTATTTTCAGCATCTTTTGTGGAATATGTGATCGTTCCCTGCCTTGCAACTATTCCTGGAACAAATTTGCATTTAGTTGAAGCTGCTTTAACATATTAGTTTGGAATTTGGGTGACTATTACTAGCTAAATCAAGGTCTCCTCGATCTACAATTCTGCCACTAAGGATTTATCGATGTAAACACCCTGGTTTCCCAGAAACCACAAAAGCAGGGCAGTGCAAAAGGAGATTCAGGTATGCAATATTATTTCCGCTTCCTACAGTGAAAACGAGAAGCTGTTGTTGCACAGTGATAGTGTACCTACCTCTGGCCAAGAGATCCAAGTTTAAGTGCACCTGATCTCGAGGTATGTAATAACATCTCTGAATGGGATGATTAGAAAATATAAAAAATGAAGACAGTAATTTTTCAAATTGGTAAATTGCCTTGTGATCTCTGGAGACTATTACACCTATGCTGTAATGCCAACAGTTACACAGTTGGTGGTGCACTTGCCTCTGAACTATGCATCTTCTGGGTTCAAGTCCCACTGCAGGACCAGAGCGTGACAGCCAATGCAGATAGGCAGAAGTAGGTACTGCAGATGCTGGAGATCAGTTAAGATTAGAGTGGTGCTAGAAAAGCACAGCAGATCAGGCAGCACAGAGGAGCAGGAAAAATTGACATTTCAGGCAAAAGCCTTTCATCAGCCAATGCAGATATTCCTTTGCAGCACTGTACTGTCAGAGGTGCCATCTTTCAGAAGAGATTTAAAACCAAGGTTCTCTGTGCTTATTTAAATGGATGTCAGCAATCCTAAAAGACAATTTCAAACAGTAATGAAGACATCTCTGATATTCTGCCCAATATTTATCCTACAAATTAATTACAAAGAATAACTGTTCATTATTAATGTAACTAATTTCAAAATGTAGGTGGAATATAGATAGACTATGATACTAATATGAGCAGTGCAGAAGAATGATTTACGTCAGGTTCTGAATCATTGGGCCAAAGAAAATGCATTTACTCTGCATCTAGGCATGTTCTGTCCAACTGCGAAGTTCTCTATGCTGACTTTTTTCAATGTTTGAAAGGGAAAATGCCCTCTTCCCCAGCGCTAATGACCCTCTGAGTATAACATTTTGTTTGCTGAACATTTGTGAGACAATATTGATTGGTAAATTGTTTATAAAAATCATGAGGGGCATGGATAGGGGGAATAACCAAGCTCTCACCCAAGGGTGGGGAGTCTAAAACTTGAGGGCATAAGTTTAAGATGAGAGAAGAAGAAATTAAAAGGAATGTGCGGAGCAACGTTTTCACGCAGAGGATAGTCAACGTGGCTTTGTGTATGGGAAATCTCAAACTTGATTGAGGATTTGAAGAATAACTAAGAGGATTGATGAGGGTGGAGCGGTAGAAGTGATCTGTGTGGGCTTCAGTAAGGCATTCAACAAGATTCCTCATGGTAGACTGGTTAGCAAGGTTAGATCTCAGAACACAGGGAGATCTAGCTATTTGGATGCAGAACTGCTCTAAGGTAGAAGACAGAGGATGGTGGTGGAGGGTTGACTTTGACCAGTGGTGTGCCATAAGGCTCAGTGCTGGGTCCACTACTTTTCATCATTCATATAAATAATTTCGATAGGAGCATAAGAGGAATAGTTAGTAAGTTTGCAGATGACACCAAAATTGGAGGTGTAGTGGACAGTGAAGAAGGTTACCTGTGATTACAACGGGATCTTGATCAGATGGGCCAATGGGCTGAGGAGTGGCAGATGGAGTTTAATTTGGATAAATGTGAGATGCTGCATTTTGGAAAGGCAAGTTGTGGCAGGCTTTATCCACTTAATGTAAGGTCCTGGGAGTGTTGCTGAACAAAGAGACCTTGGAGTGCAGGCTCATAGCTCCTTGAAAGTAGAGTCGCAAGTAGATAGGTTAGTGAAGAAGGCATTTGGTATACTTTCCTTTATTGATCAGAGCATTGAATACAGAAGTTGGGAGATCATGTTGCGGCTGTACAGGACATTGGTTAGGCCACTTTTGGAATATTGCGTGCAAATCTGGACCCCCTTCCTATTGAAAGGATGTTGTAAAACTTGAAAGGGCTAAAAAGATTTCCAAGGGTGTTGCCAGGATTTGAGTTATGAAGAGAGGCTGAATTGACTGGGGCTGTTTTCCCTAGACCTAGAGCTTCAGAGGCTGAGGGGTGACATCATAGATGTTTATAAAATCATGACAGGCATGGATAGGGTAAGTGGACAAGATCTTTTCCCTTGGGTAGAGGAGTCCAGAACTAGAGGGCATAGGTTTAGGGTGAGAGGGGAAAATTTTAAAGGGACCTCGGGCAACTTTTTCACAGAGGGTGGTGCGTTTATGGAACAGGAAGTGGTGGAGGCTGGTATAATTGCAGCATTTAAAAGGCTTCTGGATGGATATATGAATAAGAAGGGTTTAGAGGGGTATGGCAAAAGTGAGGACTGCAGATGCTGGAAACCAGAGTTTAGATCAGAGTGGTGCTGGAAAAGCACAGCAGGTCAGGCAGCATCCGAGGAGCAGGAAAATTGACGTTACGGGCAAAAGCCCTTCATCAGGAATAGAGGCAGGAAGCCTCCAGGGTGGAGAGATTTAAAAAAAAGATTCATGGATGAGTTGGACCAGAGTCTGTTTCTGTGCTATATTGCTCTATGACTCTCTCCAGTGAAGTTTGCTATTGTAGCTGCAATGGCAATAAATGAAACAAAGTAGATTAGTGGTTGCGTAGGGTTGTGAACATCTTCTGTGGGCTAACTGTCACATGGTCATTGTGATAGAAAATTGATAGAATTCTTGTTACAACAGATGAAGCATGAGTGACAAGAAAAGCCTTATCCAGTGAATGATAGTGTTCTCCCAATTAAGTCAATAGAGCGTCCTGTTTTACTTTGCATCCAGAATCTGAAATAGCAGTAGCATATTTCTCTTTATTGCTCATGTATATATTCCATGCACCATAAATAGTTATGACTGAAATATGCCTCAAGGAGTATCTGCATAAGTTATGTACCCTTTGAGTTATACCCTCACTGATGCTCTAGTAAACACAGCTATGGCAGAAAATTAATTATCATTAGTTTTTAATGGATTTATAAGTGAACACCGACAACTGCATAATAATAATACAAGCAGATAATATAACATGCTTTGTCTGTTTCTGATCAGAATATACCAACAAGATCTATTACAGGAACAGTGTGGTGTATAAAATCAAAATAGCTTGGAGTCCACAAACGGTAAGACTACAGGTGATTAAAGTTGATGTTTAGATTCTTGAGTACAAAAGATACACCATGCAACATATTTAGCATCAGCTACGATGTTTTCTCAGCATTCTGACATTCAGAGCAATAGGTCCTTTTTCTATCAATTTCTTCTTTTCAGAAAACGAGCTGCATCTATGTATCTTCTGGGTTCATCATTCAAGTGATTTCAATTGGCATTTTGCCACAGAACATTACTGATCCTACTCCAGTCTTCACTCGTCATACACCATTCCAATAAGGCAAAAAAAAATCAAAGAAGAAACATGAAAGATTTACAGAGTGAAACTGCCTCCATTGCCCAAGGACCTGGCTGAAGAAAATAAGTCAGCATGCTGTTCCAGCAGAGAGCCACAGACTCCAAACACTAATCCACTGTCCAAAATCTCCATCCCATTTTTTTCCTGAGGGAGCCTCTGTCAAAGTCATTTAAAATCCAAGAGCTGTTCCTTAAACGTGTACTGAGTTTCACTGCAATAAAGCAGAATGCAATCAGAAAACCAACTCTGTGTTGGTTACAATTAGGACTACAGGCAGTTCCACTACACTGATAAACCCAGATCATTCAGGGTCAGAAGCTTCAGCAGTGAGGGAATCAGTTCAGGAGGCAAGGGCAATGGTTAGAAAGGGAATGAACTTGAGGGAGGTTTCCAACTTGCTTGCTTTGGCACTCATTGGCCAAGCCATCTGGGATCTGCCTCAGGGATAAATTTGCTCAACTCTAACCTGGCCCTGAATCCTCTGAGTTCAAACTGTGTCTAACAGGTTCTTTAAACTGAGGCAACATTGGAGAAGGTAGAGGAGTTGACATGAGGTAGATTGCTTTGTTAGAAATCCATCACGGGCATAATGAATGAAATGGTCTCCTTCTGTGCTGTCATCATCCTCCTGATTCTGTAACTGAACATGTTTGATGTCAGTCATTGTTCCTATTAAATTAACAGTAAGTTCAGCATCTCTCCCGTGCCCTTGACCTACACTTACCAAGTGTTAGGCCATAAACATTATTGGTGATGTCAGAGATCAGCTCGGTACGGGTAATGATTGACAGCGCACTGATTCTGCATCCATGCACATGACAACTGAAATTTCTGCTTCTCACCTCACCTTTAATTATCCACGACTAGGGTTCAATGAATCCAATTAAATGTCTCAAACTGAAGCCTGAAGCCACCAAAGGAAATCATTTCAAACCTACAGAAGTGGAGCTGTCAACAAAATTCCATTCTACAACCTATAATACAGCAAGCACTGAATAGATAAAATCACTGTAGCATTCATTCAAGTAATATAAAGACAACTTATTGAGTTAGAGCATTTACAAGTAGATTGCACTCAGATTACTTGTCAATAATTATGGGGTAAATATGGACATTGTATAAAGGAGAGTAGTGACTTTACTGAAATTTTTTTCCAGAGACAATCAAGATGTGAAGGCTCGGTGATTTCAATGACTAACCGTAAGGAGTGGCTGAAAGAGGGTGCTTATAGCTTTGGCCAATGACTTAATTTTAGCTATTTGGTATTTCTTTCTCCCTCTTTGAATTCTTTCTGTGATGTTTTCCATTATATTATCAGATTTTCTCTCAGGACAAAGTAATAGAAACAAATGATCTAAACTATTTTTTTCTGCATTGGCCCCTTTTATTGAGTCTGAGTACGGGGAAAAAGTGCTTTAATATTGAAGATGCTGTACCATGTAGGCAGCCACATTAAATGCTGCAATATCTGGCAAGAAATTTTATAGTACTTTTGATTTGATTTATATTTTGAGACAGTGATTTTCTTGTTTTATTGCTTGCCCTTTATACACAGCTGTCACATGCTGAGTTCTGTAGGATGACTGGACTGCACACACTGAAAGCCAATCCTCACTGATCGCCAATGAATGTGGGAGCAGTTCACTACCAGACCTACATTTCCTGCAAATCAACTGTTTCCACTTAGAAGTGAGCACATTGGAAAGACAAATTGTGTTTGCCTCACAGCTGTATTCATGTTTTTTAAAAAAAGTTCCATCTCATTAATTTTGTTTCAAATCCACTGGGCTCTTTCAGGAAATTCCAGCAGATTAATATTAACCTTTAGGCTGCTGGCAGATTCAGGGAATTTCATTTTCTCAGGGTATGCTAAGTTTAATCTTACAGCTTAACTTTCTGCTTGAACACTGAAATTTATTTTTTAAATTCTAATAATGAAGTTACATAGATCACTAAAATAAATCACCTGAATGTTACCAGAAATCAAAGTATCAATTTCAGATTGTTTCATGGGGAGTTTATCTCCATGAGCTCTAGCAAGATTTCTCTCACTATTCTCTGCAACTCGCATTATTAGCAATGCACCACACCTCTATGGTGCCTCTCTTGTGTCATCTTTCCTCTTGCCATGAGTGGAAGTACTTGCCATTGGGGTTAGCTAGTGCCAAGGCCATTTTTAAAGTTGTGCACAAGGTTGATTGCTGCCAGCCAGGAGTTGCCCTTCACTGTTCACGCAGTGAGAGGGGGATGGGTGCCAGTTTTATCTAATATCTTACCACTAATCATTCTGGGACCAAAATAGTTGAAAATGTTGTTTTTATTTAGCAACAGCAAAGGTGAAGACTAAATGAAAAGCCAAAAACTTAGTTCTTGATACATGAATGGACTACCCTTTTGATCAGCAGGTGGATGAATAATCGCTACAGTGACTTTTTTTTAACTGGAACTAGTGTCAATTAATCCTGTCCGGCTTCTTGTGACTAATTATGCTGAGTTCTATTGTGCAGAAGATGATGCTAACCTGTTAAATATCGTCATCTTCCTCAGAAGACTGCCCGATTCTTCCCGATTCTATGCCATTCCCTCCTTGTCTGCTCCAGCTGTGCAGAACAGCGCATGCAATGATAATGAAACACACAAGTCTGAATATCCCATCGCTTCTAATCCGTAGGATGGTATCCTTCCTCCTTGAGATATAAATCTGATATAGCAATACTAAAGAAAATCTCAAGAAGGCACAGTCACAAATATGGTCAGGAATCTCAAATGCAAATCATTGATACAGAATGGCCAGATATGGGTGTCTCCTGGAACAAATGGGTAGTATTGAGTAATTTATTTCCAATCCTTTAACTTTTGTCATGGTCATTCATTATTTGTAATCTTATTTGAGATCAATCAGCTCAGTACAGATTGGAATGGACAAAGTCACCTTCTGGACATTATAACTTACTATTTCAGTGTACAACACTGGCTTTATAAAATTATCATTTTTCTTTTAAAGTTTTTCCTGAATTAAATTCACTTGTACAAAGGCCCAGGGCCATGAAAGGGAGTGATTGAATTTGCTACAAGTACAAGGACCCCTTCCCATCTTCAAACATATCAGCAGCTCCCATCTGGTATTTTCCAAAAGCTGCTTTGTATCTTTCAACCTCAGAATACTTGAAGTTTGTGAGGGGAAACGAAAGGAGTAGGTTGAGCTAATAATACCCAGATGAAGAAGGATAGAATAAGGTTGCTTGTAGCATGAGCACAATAGCATTGGCCAGTTTGATCACTAATAGTTTGTGTTGAGAATTCATTGAATTTACAACAGCTGACAAACATTTGATATTCTTTTTGAAGTCATCCATTAGATTCATAATTGAAACCTAAAACCAGAGATGATATAAATTGCACAACGCTACTGTATTAGAAGTCTGATACAAAATTTTGGTTCAGGCTGTAGAATCCTGCATAGGATTAAAAAAACATAAAGCAAGCAGTACAGTTTTCACAAGGATTCTCTACCTCCCAACTATTTGACGAAAGATGGTAGAGATTTCCCAGAAACAACGTCAGTTAGTGTTGTTTTTCATAAGCTGAAGCTATTATCATCACAACAACTAATAGGAATTGTAACCCACAGTTTCAGAGGCAGTATTATTAACAATGTAACGAAGCTAACACAATGTTTCTTGCCATGCAAAAGTATTTTCGAATAGAGAGATTGGAAATATTATTAGTGGTGTAATGTCAGCAAATCTGTCTGCAAGTATTACAAATGCAGTGACTCAACAGAATATATTGATAGATTATTTTGAATAAGTTATTTTGTTCTTAAAACTTGCAGTTTACTTACTACTCATCAATAAATTGAGAATTGTCCTACTCTAATTGGCTCTTTCTTGCCAATACAATTTATTTCATGACTCTTTGTTTCTTTAAATTTGTTGGTTTGATTATACATTTGTTTAACAATTTGGATGTTTTCAAATTATGGACTACGCTTCCCCCTTAGTGTAAATTCTGATTCAATCTCCAAGATGATTTTTTAAAAATGCAGGTTAATTAATCAGTAAGCAAACTGCCTACTTGGGATCTTGAAGAAAGATGTCAGTGGATAATGTTGCAAACGGTGGTGAGCACCTCTTAAACCAAGCACTCAGAAAAGCTTAGCTCACCTTGTAATCTGTTAAAATATGAGTGACAGAGCTTCCAAATTCTACTATCTAAAGAAAATAACATCAATTTGTTTTATTTAACTTTAAAAGCAAACAGTAAACAATATCTATTCACAACTCTAAGCCCCCCTTGCTCTATACTGCCTACTACCTGCCTCCAACTCAATAACAATATACTGTTCCAATAAGACACTTATTAAAATTACATCAACTTAATTTCAAAACCATATAGCCGCTGTCTGACTTCACTCTTCCAGCTGCTGAATTCCCTGGAGCATCTTCTTTCTTTTTTCTGTGAGTATGTTTTATATGAAAAGATCTCTCTTGATAGTTTCCTAATTTGTTGGATCTATCTTGATGGCAGTTGCTCTCTCTCCAATTTTCAAGATTTTGACATTTTCATACTCCTAACATTGGGTCATCTCATTGCTCTGACAACATCGAACCAATAAATTCAAACTCGTTTGGGTTTTAGTATCCTGGGGCATAATTTGAACTGATTGGTTAAATTTGAATTGTCAAAACAGCAATCAAAACTCAGCTATCCGTTTCATAGACAAATGTTACATATTTTCAATTTTCCAGTGCACTATGGAACTGCCATCTAGTCATATACGCAGGTGCATGTAAGCTCTCAGTTCAGAACAGCTTTCACTCTCTTCAAGGCATAGTACATGCCTTCAATTTCACAACAATAGTGACTGGAGGTCTGAGGTCTATACTTGAATTGCAATCTAGATGAGTAACTTCTATTACTCTAGCTGAGGAAGTCAGCACTGCTGTTGTCATTGGTGTAAACCTCTAGCAAGAAGCTAGTCAGATTCCGCTCCCTTGCACAATGCCATTGGCATCTAAGGAATCTCACTATGCCCCACTCTTCCACTCCACTCAATATCCTTCACTTGCAGTGCTTCTGCTCCCCATTCTGCTTGGTCCACTCATTCCACACCTGCTTGCCACTTCATTTGATAATCCTCTCCTGTTCGGCATCCCACCTGCCAGCTCACTCATCACAGTCCTGAATCCTTGCAGCTGTCCTCCTACTTGATCAATCACATCTGGAGATGGTGAACAGTAATGCAGTAGAGTGATGAGCAGTCATGAATCTGGAGTAGGATAAGCAACCTTATGGAGTAAATAGGATTTTAAGATTTGAATGTATTTTAAATTATTGTACAATGCTAATCATGTAGGGAATCTAATTATGCCTGTCTTCTTTGCAGGCATCTCACTGTTGCATGACATCAGTGATACTCTGCATGGGCAGTGAGTGTGCCCATTGCAGTTGCAATAAGCCATCATTCTAGGGGTTTTTTTATGCTCAAATCCTGGCGTGGAACTTAAATTCACAATCTTCTGACTCTGAGACTACCAACTGAACTACAGTATTGATTAACTCCTTTAGGAAATAATGACTAAATTATCTGACTGAGAACAAAGTTGAAGGTTATCAAAATAAACACAGAACCTGATCAAATAATCCACATATCTTCTTACTAAAATCTTAATCCAACTAAATATGCTGGGACAAGGCGAAGGGAATGTGATGGCTGTTGAATAGAGCATGATATGGAAGTGCCAGTGTTGGACTGGGGTGGACAAAGTTTAAAAATCACACAACACCAGGTTATAGTCTAACAGGTTTGTTTGGAAGTACTAGCTTTCAGAGCACTGCTCCTTCAGGTGGTTGTGAAGCAGGACCATAAACACAGAATGTATAGCAAAAGATTAGTGTTATGCAATTGAAATGATATATTGAACAAACCTAGACTAAGTCTTTCATCTTTTAGAATGGCTTGCAGGTCTTGGTTCATTAATATGTAAATCCCAGAACTACTTTTAAGTCACATTCTCGATAACTTAAGATTTTATAAATAAAGGTGACATCTCAGCTCAGGCAATGCATTGAAGGTGAGAGGTTAGTCTGTCTGTCTCAGTCTTGAGTCAGTCTGGTTCCATTTCCAAAGTGGAATTTACAAAATTATACATGGATTGACTACCTGCAGGTTGTTTATTTTTTGAGCAAAATAGAATGTATCTGTAAATGTAATTCTGCAAATACAAATTCACCCCGTAGACTTGAGTGTGCGTGTGCAAGAGAGCCAAGTTCGGTACCCATGCGGAAGGCCTCAACTTGGACCTTGGGTTCATGTCACACTGCAGGTGACCCCACTACACTATACCCTCAAGTGCATGTGCTCACGCACGCTTATTTACTCTCTCACTCCCAAAGACCCTCTCTCATACACACGCTCTTTCTTACACACACCTCACCCCACCCAACACTCACTCATGCACACCCTCTCACAGGCTTATACCCCATCTCTCTCTCTCTCTCTTTACCAAGCTTGCACACATGCAAACACACACTCTCTCTCATGCTCGCTATCCTGCATGCGTACACACATAGCTATGGGGTGAATTTGTATTTGCAGATACATTCTATTTGCACAAAAATGCACAACCTGCAGGCAGTTAATCCAGATAATATTTTATAAATTCCACTTTGGAAATAGAACCAGACTGACTCAAGATCAGAATTACAGACAGACTTTAACCTTACCTTTACTGCATTGTCTGAGCTGAGATGTCACTTTTTTTTTTATAAAACCTTAAGTTATCTTGAATGTGACTTAAGAGAAGTTCTGGGATTTACATATTAATGAACCAAGACCTGCAAGCCATTCTAAAAGATGAAAGACTTAACAATCTAGATTTGTTCAATATATCATTTCAGTTGCACAACACTGATCTTTTGCTATAAATTCTGTTTTCTGATCCTGCTTCACAACCATCTGAAGAAGCAGTACTCTGAAAGCTAGTGCTTCCAAGTAAACCTGGTGTTGTGAATTTTTTTAAACTTTTGAGTACAGCATTAAGTGTTAGTAGCCTTACCTAATTATGTTCATGAATTAGTGTCCTCATTTAGAAAGAATGGTCTAAATTCTATGGTATCTTAGACAATTTGTGGAAGGTCTGTGAAAGGGGTAGGTTAATCACGGTTATAGTCATTCAGCATGGAAACAGACCCTTCAGTCCAATCAGTCCATGCTGAACATAATCCCAAACTAAACTAGTCCCACCTGCCTGCTCCTGGCCCATATCCCTCCAAACCTTTCTCATTCATGACCTTATTCAAATGTCTTTTAAACATTGTAATTGTACACATATCCACCATTTCCTCAGGAAGTTCATTCCACGTGAAAAAAGACATGAGGGGCAATTTTTTTTAACCTCTCTCTCCTCTCAAATTGCACTTTTCTAAAGCCATATTCTCATCTTCTGAGTGTCTGTGCTTCATATAAAATTCATTTCTCATTTCTAAAGAAATTCCAATGTTGAGACACTCAACTGTACACAAAGCTGTCCAGCAAAGCGATACACCAAATACAGATATGGAATTGTGCCAATCAAGACCACTTTCACTCTGTATATTTTAAACAGTGCATGTAATAATTCTCCATTTGTGCCAAAGCAAACAGATGGCAGAATCTCGTTCAACAGATGAGCCAACAGTTGCTTAGAATCTAATTTCTCTAAGAAAATAGACATTTAAAATTATCAAGTCAACAATCTACTGGAAGCTTTACAGAAAAAAGTATCATTCATAAGGAAATGTGGAGAGAAAACAACAGAATAATTGTCACTGCTATGAGAAAATCTTCCTTTTGAAAGCAGGTGTGAGAAACACTAGAAACAAAGTCCAATTGAACTTGTTGGTATCTTGTTAAAGTCATGAATGAATGCCTTACTGTTACTACAGCAGATCAGAAGGCATCATAATGAAGTTTTGACCTGAATTTGAGAACGAAGTATGTGTATGTAGAAGGTGTCCTGCAATACAGTTGGCTGTCAAGTCCAGACATGCAACGTGATCTAAAAGCATTGAGATTTATCTTTTAAGATTCTAGATGAAGCATTCAGGAAAATTTGGACAATAAAGCATCTATCACACATTGCCAGTAACACACATCACCCAGCGCCCTGAATTCATGTACTTTTTAGAACTCATCAAGGCACTCAAGGATTCAACTGTTTTACAATGTCCTGTTACAATAAGGACATAAGCTCTGTATTTCACACATTGAGCTACATTTGAATTGTATATTTATTTGCAAAGAGACAAATGTAAGCATCTCAATGTCCCTTTCAGTGACCTCAGATTAGATACTAGTTTCTTTTGCATATTTTTATAATTTGAAACTGTTATTTCTGTTCCGTTCGATTACATACTTGTATAATTTTATTCAGGCATTTTTACAATTGTTTAATTGCCTGTACAGTGAAGAATGGACAGTCACCGGACCCTCTGCTATACTTCATGTTCTTTCGTACAGGAGCACAGATATCCATAGGAAAGGATTTTGTTTTGTTTCATTTCCCATTGTGATACTGTTTTTAAATTTGAGATAAATGTAAAATTGTTTGCAATGTACTGTTGATTTGATCATGTAATGGACTGGATCACAAACTGCATAAAGCAAAGCATCCTTTCATCTGAAAGGTTTTGAAGTATCAAAGGCACCCTTTTAAACTTAGAATTGTTTCTGTACCATTCATCATTAAAGTTGGTGCATTTTAAATTGTCTCAACTAGTTCCCAGGCTATAGATCCCCACCAGCAAAATCATCAATGAATTAGTATTTATCTGGTTAGCCAGAGGGGGAAATGGAAAATTATCACTCATGAATTATGGGGGGTTGTTCTGAGTTGAGGACTGAAGTACATTGTTGTGGCAAAACAGAGGGATTGTTAACCAAGTACAATAAAGACGACAATAATAACTTGAAGTTATATAGTGTTTTTTAAAGTATTATACTGAAATCTGAACAATGAGCAATTTAACATGTCAGCTGAATTGAGGAGCAATGGGTCAAGGAATAAAAGAGACAAATGTGGTCTTAAAAAAATAAAAACCTTTGTAGTGGGCCTTTGCCAGTCTAAGCTCAATGGGCCAAATGACATTTTTGAAATTCACCTGTGGGACGTAGGCATTGCAAGCTACTTCAGTATTTATAGTCCACCCCTAGTTACCCTTGAAGTTGTTGGTGAACTGCCTCTTGAACTTGCAGTCCATGCCTAAACTTTGTAATTCTTTGCTGTGGCGCAAATCTTAAATGCTGGAGCATATTTATATGAAATCTTTTTCAAATTAAATAAGATGGCTTGCTAACACATGCTGCATTCTTTGTATTTCACGTGCAAATTAGTTGAACTGTGTGAATCTACTAACTATCAAGTAAAACCGAGAATGTTTGAAATACTCTGCAGCTCTCCTAGCATCTGTGGAGAAAGAAAACAAATTAATATTTCAGTCTGTAAATTCAAACTACTTAATGATCTGTGTCAAACTGCAGCTCACTATCAGACCATCATTGCAAAGATTCAAGATCCATGTGTGAATGAAATTAACACCAGATTCAGATCCTGAGGCATCAGGGTTGGATGTTATTCTTGTATCTTTTGAGTTATGCAGTCATACAAGTTTGTGTATACAGGAATGAGTCAGCATCTAAAAAAAACTCCAATGATCCCACTAAATCCAAGAAAGCATTTCCAGCACACACACATTTAACAAAATTAAACCTTATATGGTTGTGAGTGATAGTGTGGTGCTGGAAAAGCACAGCAGGTCAGGCAGCATCCAAGGAGTAGGAGAGTCGACGTTTTGGGCATAAGCCCTTCATCAGGAATGTGCCTAAATGAAGGGCTTATACCTGAAACATTGACTTTTCTCCTTGGATGCTGCCTGACCGGGTGTGCTTATTCAGCACCACACTTTTTGGCTCTGATTTCCAGCATCTGCAGTCTTCACTTTCTCCCTGAATGTGAGTGATGCTGATGGTTGGGGAAGCTATCTAATTTTCCAGCCTTGACATTTTTCATCTGGAACAGCAAATTCTTTATAAGAGACTAAGAAAAAGTTGCTGCTTTATATGATCCCCAAGCTGAAAGAAGCTTTCCTTTCAAACTGTTCAACAATGTCCCTTTGACAACATTCATTAGAATCTGAAGGGTATGTCAAATGCTGATGTAAATATGACCTTCAGAAAGAAAAAATGAAAAGAATATTGAATGGTTAGTTTCAGATACCAGAAAGAACTCTGCAGTAAATGTGAAAAGAGTCTGTATTACATTGCATTACTTCCTACATACCTCTCACAGGGAATAAACAATTCTAGTCCTGAATAATTTCCCAATAGAACTACACACACTGAATCTCGCTTGTGTTTGCTCTGTTTTTCTCCCCCTCTCTCTGCCTCCTCCCCACTCTCTGTCCGCCCTTCAACCCCCCCCGCCCCACCTCAATCCAGAAGCCTTGCAGTACAATTATAGTCAGCTGACTAGCTTCTAAATGATTGTCCAGTCAATATGGAATTTTTGGATAGCAGATTGGAGTTTGAGGATTGAACGATTTGATTGTTTGAGTATTGTACGATCCAGTTTGGGTGAATAGATGCGTGAGATACTGTCACCTTATCAAAATGTTTTATGTTTCATTTGCCACTATTGTTGGAATGATGCTGCAGTATATTTTTTTGAAATTGCAAGCTATTCATTAAATATAAAGCATTGCATCCACTACTCTAGAGTTGAGGGGCACGTCAGGATATCTCGCAGTCCTGTTTCCAGCCAAATCTATTGAAAGTTGGCTAATCCGGTGGAGCAAATATGGTTTTGTTCATGTTCATTGGATTGAAAAGAGCAAAAATAAGAGACACTGGTGGATGAGAAGGTGTGGGTTCAAGTTTCATTCCAGGACCTGAGAAGAACAATTTACTTGAAGTGAATGAATTTAATCTTTTTAGCTAAGGTATTAAATTGAAGACTTGTTTCTGTTCCCTCAGGTAGACTTAAAATATCCCACAACACTATTTCAAAGAAGAGCAGAAGAGTTAACCCAATTGCTCTGGTTAACGTTTATCACTCAACTTGTGTCATAAAACAGGGCCAATCATTATTATATTAGATTTTGTGGGAGGTTATCGTGTGCAAATTGGCTGCTCAATTTCCTACATTACAGCTGTAATGCTTTGAAACATCAGGTGGTCATGAGATGTGTTATATGAATGCAAATTATTTTGTGTAGGAATTGCACTTCACATTGTGAAAACTGAGATTTAGTCACACATCTCAGGTACATTAAATCAGTGGCTGCTTTGAAACTGTAACCTATCTCCATATTCCTGTTCAGAGTGGAAAGTACGTGTGCTGTACAAGTGTCACTCGATCTTGATATGGACAGTAAGGTTTTCTTGTTTGAGAAGCCTTAAATGAACCAAAACGTATGGATTGTGAGCTCCATTTCTAGAACTATCATTCAAGAGAACAGTCATCAAAAACAACATTGTTGATCCTTTTCATATGGTCATGGTCTCAGTGAGTAACCTGGAATATCTGATGTGTGGGCTGAAGTGCACAGTTCAAAATCACTGTGACCATGGTCTCCAAAAGCAAAAGACACTGGATTTAACATTAAACCATAATTCGAGTTGTTCATCATAACTGTTATAGAGTACCATTATGGTCACCTAATCACCGGAAACTAGTATTTTCTTTGGACTTTTGGTCTTTCACCTTTTCCATCAATTTTGTGCCTTTTGTTTTATTAAAAATGAGGCTAGTGCAATCCTATTTGTGTTTTTTTTTTCTTTTAAAATAAAAGTTGTATGTGTGGATACTTAAAAATATATTCCAAAGGGATGTTGACTATACCATTACCAAATCTCCCAATCCACTGCTCAGGCAAACTGCAAGAACTTTTTTTAATATTGACGTTTTAGGTTTTCTTTTATCTATCACATTTGCTAAAATCTGTTGCTGTTTTTCATACCAACTACTTGATTGTCCAAATTCCTTTTTGAAGTATCCCAATTCTTGGACTGTATTTGACTAACTATTGCAGCAAATGGAAGAACATTTAACCTCATTGGAAAGGCAATGGTCTGTAGAATCTTTCCTGTGAACTTGATTCACTCTTTCAACATCCACTCAATTGAGAACAACATTTTTAACTTTTTACTAGACTCTCTTCTAGTTTGTATCTTCCCTCAAACATCTTTCTGAAATGTATTTCACTCTAATAAAGCAAGGTTATGATGCTTAGGTTTTGCATCTTGACCAACACAAAAGCAGGTTTCCAGTAAATGTCATGCTGATACAGTTCTTAACTGATATTAATCTATGAATGTTAATTAGTGTTTTGTGGGAGCCACATTCATAAGATCATAAGGAATAGTAGCAGAGTAACTGTCATTCATCCTTGTCAGCTTTGCATTCAATTAGATTATGGTGGATCTGATTGTAGCTTTAATTCGACTTTCCTGCCAGTACTCCCCTCCACAACAATCAACTCCCTTGTTGACTAAAATTCCTGAGTCAGGTTTTTAAATTATTTTTAGAAAGCTATGTTGAAATACAGGAGTCCTCTTAAGGAAACTCAAATGCTGACATCCCAGCATTCTACAGAAAATAGCAGTTTGGTGTATTCCTATAAAGCAAGTGAGGCTCCGGGGGATCATGTGATTTCTCATAGTGGGTTTGGTGGGAGGGGCATTTAATCAGGCTGCTTGGGATCATGCTAACTTCATAGCTCCACCTGGATTAACTCTCTCGCAAGATGGCCTTTGTCACCTTCCCTTCCTCCCTGCAACAGGCTGAGGCTCTCAAGTGAGAAATTGAAGGCTTTCTCTTTAAAACATTCTCCATTAAACTCTGCATTTATTGCGAAGAACCCAAATGGATGCACCAGCAGCCAGGTTGTGCTTTATAGCCACCAGAATCACCAGAGTTACTGGAATTGTTCACTATCTGTAACATACGTAGAATATGCCTAACTAAGATAAACTAAACATTTGAATCCAAGAATTTCCTTGTTGATGCATCACACTACATGTTACACTTAGCCAAAGAGTCTTGGACCAAATTGTCCCTTTTTAGTTTCCATGCAGGAACAATAATTTGTCCTTCCCACAAACTGAATGTCTCTTAATATGTATGTTTTTATGTTAGTTTTCTCCAAAGATGAACTACTTTGATTCTTCCTTGTTTGCAAACTAGTCTCTATATTCCATGAATTAAATTATTACTTTTAGTCACAAAGGGTGATGTATAATCTAACATTCAGTAATAAACAAATCATTTTGGACTTCAAGCAAGTGTTGAATTTGCATGATAATTTTGAATTCAGTACTTTCAGATCCTAATCAAAGAATCTCAAGCTTAAATCTCAAAATCCTGTTTCATTGGTAATCACTGGTATCAATAAATTTGAGATAAAGAGCGTTAAAACAAGAAAAGATGGGAATATTTTCTGTCAACTAATTATGGATGTAATTGTCACCAGGAAAAAAAATGGGCAAGCAAATTACTTCAACATTTGTATGATTTCATTACAGCAAGTGATTGAGAGAAAGCATGAAATATATTCCCACTCCCACTGAGGAATTCACTTGGACAGCTGTTTTGTTTTTCAATTGACCTTGAATTAAACAATGTAAAATAAATTTGATAGCCTAATACATCATCGACAAAATAAAACAGAATAACCAGCTAGTGTATCATATTGGAGAATGTCAGTTTGTTACTATTGTTAATCTGGGACTCAACTATCGCAGAAGGAAATTATTTCAATTTCATTGAATGGTTCGGCAGTTGAGAGCATCATGGATACGAAATGTTCCCCAGATTGAATCAGTTGCTTGTATTGAGCCAATTGGCCTCTGCCAAGGCAATCGTTGGAATGTTTTGATTATTTTAATGTTCCTTGTCCAAAGATGAGAATATTTAGTTGGAATCCTGATCCAATTCAAGAAGTCTGTGTTGAAAAATGTACACAGTCCTTCCACCCTAAATTTAATAATTCACTCTCAATCCCAGCTGCCAAACGGCTGTTTGAGCAAAATGCCGATAGGTACCTGTCACCTATGGAATTGTACACCAGCAGCCACATTTCGCCATCCCATCATTGAGCAAAACTACATCAGGTACCTACAAATGGAGATGGGGACAGAGGACAGTAAGTTTAAAAATTTCCAGCTCATGTCCTCTGCCATTTTAGTTGGAGTAGGAAAATGAATTGCAACATCAGGTCAGCCTTTTAAATGTTTCAGTATTGAACTTGAGTTTGATATCTTTAGCAAGGCAGGTGGATTTCTAAAGCCTGTGTAAAACATTGGGTCAGTCAGTTTATGAAACCTGGAGGAAGCCTGTGTTGTGGAGTTGCAAATCTTTAGAAAGAAGCATAAAAGTGTTGCCAGCTTCAAAGTAAAGGTGGGTGATGTTTTAAAAAAAAAAGTGGACGGCACAGTGGTTAGCACTGCTGCCTCTCAGCGCCAGAGACCCGGGTTCACTTCCCGCCTCAGGCAACTGACTGTGTGGAATTTGCACATTCTCCCCGTGTCTGCGTGGGTTTCCTCTGGTTTCCTCCCACAGTCCAAAAATGTGCAGGTTAGGTGAATTGGCCATGCTAAATTGCCCGTAGTGTTAGGTGAAGGGGTAAATGTAGGGGGAATGGGTCTGGGTGGGTTGCGCTTCGGCGGGTCGGTGTGGACTTGTTGGGCCGAAGGGCCTGTTTCCACCCTGTAAGTAATCTAATCTAATCAAATGTCCATTTTAGATGCCGTATGATTAATGATTATATTCAAAACTTAAATTAATTATAAAATTCCACCCTTAAAACATGTGACCATTAAATTGATCAGCATTGAGTATATGTTGATGTATTCAAGTACTTTTTCCAGTGGATAAGGGGGTCATATGCATTCAACTGTCATAGAGTCAGATGTACAGCACAGAAACAAACCCTTCAGTCCAACTCGTCCTTGATGACCAGGTATCCCAACCCAATCTAGTCCCACCTACCAGCACCCAGCTCATATCCCTCCAAAGCCTTCCTATTCATATACCCATCCAGATGCCTTTTTAACTGTTGTAATTGTACTAGCCTCCATCACTTCCTCTGGCAGCCCATTCCACACACACTCCAACCTCTGTATGAAAGTGCTGCCCCTTAGGTCCCTTTTTATATCTTTCCCCTCTCACCTTAAAAATATGCCCTCTAGTCTGGACTCCTCCACTCCAGGAAAAAGCCCTTGTCTATTTACCCTATCTATGCTCCTCATGATTTTATGAACCTCTAAAAGGTCACCCCTCAGCCTCTGACACTCCAGGGAAAACAACCCTAGCCTATTCAATTTCTCCCTGTAACTCATCCTCCAAAGCAGGCAACATTCTTGTCAATCTTTTCTGAACCCTTTCAAGTTTCACAACATCTTTCCAATAGGAAGGAGACCAGAATTGCATGCAATGTTCCAAAAGTCGCCAAACCAATGTCTTGTACAACAGAAACACGACCTCCCAACTCCTATACTCAATACTCTGACCAATAAAGGAAAGCATACCAAATGCCACCTTCAGTATCCGATCTACCTGTGTCTCTACTTTCAAGGAGCTATAAACCTACACTCCAAGGTTTCTTTGTTTAGCACTAATGTGTCAGCTGGTCCTTGTACTTTGAATCTTAGAAGTCCAGACATCCGAGCCCTTGCAAATCATCAATTTCAATGGTTCTGTTTTGCACTGAGTAATTTGTTTATAGAGTTGTGCAATCCAATGTCAGTATGAATATATGGCTGTGTTCAAAACCTAGAAATGGACTTAGCTTATTAGGGTTTGTTGACACAGTTGTCAAGGAGATATGAACGTGTTTGACAATTCAACAAGCATTTGGAATTAAGGGTTTTGGAGGTTTCTGAATGGATGTTTTTTTAGATTACATTACATTACAGTGTGGAAACAGGCCCTTCGGCCCAACAAGGCCACACCGACCCGCCGAAGCGAAACCCACCCATACCCTTACATTTACCCCTTACCTAACACTACGGGCAATTTAGCATGGCCAATTCACCTGACCCTGCACATCTTTGGACTGTGGGAGGAAACCGGAGCACCCGGAGGAAACCCACGCAGACACGGGGAGAACGTGCAAACTCCACACAGTCAGTCGCCTGAGGCGGGAATTGAACCCGGGTCTCAGGCGCTGTGAGGCAGCAGTGCTAACCACTGTGCCACCGTGCCGCCCATAAAAGGCCCTTCGGCCCAACAAGTCCACACTGCCCCGCCGAAGCGCAACCCACCCATACCCCTACATTTATGTCTTATTACTTTGACTGTTTCATGAGCATTAAAATGGAGTATTTTTCTCAATTAAGTTTAAATGGCTTTGTTGGAGTGATAGTTTTATGAACTAATAGGAGGTATACTTTTGTTCAAGTGTATTTTGAATGGATGAGTTAATTTGAGGGTTCTATGAGCATTTCAAAGACTTGCTAGCATTGTTTCAGGAGTCAAGATGGAAAGCCCAATATCCTGTCATCATTTTGGGGCACATGGTGGCTGAGTGGTTAGCACTGTTGCCTCAATGTCAGGGACCAAGGTTCAATTCCAGCCTCTGGCAACTGTCTATGTGGAGTTTGCACATTATCTACGTTTCTGTGTGGGTTTCCTCTGAATGCCCTGGTTTCCTCCCACACTCTAACGATGTGCAGGTTAAGTGAATTGTCCATGCTAAATTGCCTATAGTGTCCAGGGATGTGCAGGCTCGGTAGATTAGCCAGGGGAAACTTAGGAATACAGGGATGGAGTTGGTCTGGATGGGAGGCTTTTCAGAAGGTTGGTGTGGACTCGATGGGCCAAATGGCCTGCTTCCATACTGTAGGAATTCCAAGATTCTAAGTCGCTCTTTATTTACACATGCATAGTACATAACAATAACTGAGTGAGCTCAGAGCCACCTCCTAAATTGAGCAAAACCCCTGACTCTCCTGTCAGCCAGGGCTCCAATTGGACCAGGTTAACAGCCCCAATCGGGGAATTCTATTTCTATGATGTCGACCTGGCTGTCCACAATGACTAAGAACATAGACTCCATGAAAAGACCTGCAAAGTTAACATGCAAACGGGTTCAAAGTCTACCCTGCCATTCCCACAAAAGTGAGGCTGCTGCTGGCTGTAATTTTTTTTCACTCCTTGTTGGCACTCTGTGCACTGCCCCACCAATGTGGCTACATCTGCATCCAATTCTTGCCACCAGACATAACATCCCACCAACATCTTCATTTTGAAAACTTCTGGAGTTCAGCCAGTATCTGGTGGTGACCTTTGCTCATGGTGATCACAATATGCTGTCTGCTACTGTAATCCAGTCTGGCTGGGTCCAGAAAGGTTTCAATTCTGGAGTTGATGGTACTTCTGTGATTTCCCCCCCCCCATTACCACCAATTGTTTCAGTTTTGCCAGTTCAGGATCTTTTTGTATTCACAGTCTGATTGTCAGTGGTGACCGGAAGGATGTCTCATAAAATTTAAAACCAAAACAGACTCTTTTCCAGTGATGGCACCACCAGTAGTGTATCTGTCAGTAGGAAGGGGCTCGAGGCATCCCTATTAGCCACTTGGCCTCCCAGGTGGTGTTCCAACTAGTAATAGTATGTACTGGGAATAAGGGCCCACAGCTGAATTCAAACTGAAGTGGTGGGTGTCCTCTTTAATTAGTCCTAGCAGGGGTTTGTGGTCCATTACTAATACAAACTTATGTCTGTAAAGATGTTGCTGAAGTTTTCTCACACCAAACATGAGCGGAAAACCTTCCTTCTCCATCTGGGTGTATTTTCGTTAGGCGTTTGCCAAAATGCGCAAAGCATATGCAATCAGGAAGTTGGGTCACTGGTAAGCCAACATTACTCCAATTACACATGAGAGATATCGCATGTCAGCACCACATCTTGCTTGTAATCATTGTGCTAACACCTTAGATGATAGCTGCTTCAACACCTCCCTAAAGGTACATCTTGGCCGGAAGGTGATTTCCAACGCTGACCTTTTATTAATAGCCAATGTACGAGTGCCAGGATGGAGGCCAAGTTACACATGAATTTTTAGGCATTATTCCCCAGCATAAGGAAAGACCTAAGCTCCGGTACAGACATGGTAGCTGGGCAACTTTTGATCGCCCTCATTAATCTTCCAACAGGTCTTAATTCTGTAACCCAAATAGGTCACTTTGGGTGTCTCGAATGCACACTTTTCCCTTCTAAGGCGTAGGTCTGCCTGGGAGAAACATTTAAGTACTCTGTCCAATTACTCCAAATGCTCTTTATTGGTCTTCCGGTTTATTAGCATGTCATTCAGATAAATGGCAACCTCGGTTAGCCCTTGTAAAATATTCTCTATGGTCTGCTGGAAAAGGATGCAGGCTGCTGATACTGCAAATGGCAGTCTTGTACATTGGTACAAACCCTTATGAGTAATGATTAGATTAGATTAGATTAGATTACTTACAGTGTGGAAACAGGCCCTTCGGCCCAACAAGTCCACACCGCCCCGCCGAAGCGCAACCCACCCATACCCCTACATTTACCCCTTACCTAACACTACGGACAATTTAGCATGGCCAATCCACCTGACCTGCACATCTTTGGACTGTGGGAGGAAACCGGAGCACCCGGAGGAAACCCACGCAGACACTGGGAGAACGTGCAAACTCCACACAGTCAGTCACCTAAGGCGGGAATTGAACCCGGGTCTCTGGCGCTGTGAGGCAGCAGTGCTAACCACTGTGCCACCGTGCCGCCCACCATACTTCTGGGAATCCTCATTGTAGCATACTTCTGGGAATCCTCATCTAATCACAATTGCAGGTATGCATGTTTCATGTCTCAGTCTCGTGAAAGACTGCTTCCCCACCAGTTTTGCACTTAAGCCCCATAGGTGAGAATTTGGGTATATATTGTTTGAAATTCCCACAAAGGTGAACCAACCTATCTGGCTTCACAATCAGTATGACCAGTGCTGCTCATTCTGTAAACTGTGTTACCTGGTTTGATGATTCCTTCACTTTCCAGCCTCCTGATTTCTGCCTCAACTTTTGCCCATAAGACACATGGCACTGGGCGGGCCTTGCACAATCATGGCATTGCTTCTTGGTCAACATGTATGGTGACCTATGCCCCTTTTGATAGTCCGTAGACCTCCCTGAAAAACATCCAGGTATTTAATTAGGATGTCATTCAGGCAGTCATCTTCTAATTTAAAGTGTTGAGCCAATCAAGTTAAATATTTTTCGACTGATTTTTGCCCCATTAATCTTGAGCCCAAGCCTTTTACTATAATCAGTGTTAACAGAATGAGCTGCTTCTCATAAGAGAAGGGAACCCAAATTGTACCTTTTTATCTGTAGTGGTTTCCCAACAGAGCTGGTCATCCTGGCCAAGATCTTACGCACTTATGGGTTGGACTCCAGAGCAAATTTTGGTAAAATATGGTTCTGCAGTTACTAATACAGCTGTGGTGGTATCAACCTCCATTAGAAGAAAATGAGGACAGTAGATGCTGGAGAAGTCAGTCCAAAAGAGTGATGCTGGAAGTGCACAACAGGATAGACAGCATCCAAAGAGCAGGAGAGTCAACATTTCTGACATAAGCCCTTCATAAAACTCCAAGTCCATTAGAACCAAATACCATTTAACCAGATGTTTATTTTGGTTCTGATTTGGATGTTAAGCAACTTAACTATTCCAAACCAGATGTAGATAGACTTTCCAGGGTGTGCAGGGATACATGTGCTTGCTGTCTTGAATCCACATAATAGCAGCAACTACAACAGCCTGCCGGTCCAGGCCCTCCAGAAAATTTTAACTGTTCAGTGGAGGCTTGGCTTTGTTTTGGGGTTTGCTATGGGCTGATCCAGAGACCCTCTGCTCAGGATATGTCCTGTGTGAGGCTATGCAATTGCCTTCACTCAAGTGGTGCTCCCCAAGCTCAGTCGCCCTGGTGAGGGTGTCCACTTCCATTAGAATACCCTGTAACTCAGATGCTCCACTTCGCACATTTTCTAATGAGACTGCCAGTGGTAGAGCCTGTTTGAAGTTCAGATAGTCTTCAGCTAGTAGGCATGATCATATCATTAATCCCACAAACCAAACGGTCTCTCAACATCTCACTTCAGATTAAACCAAAATCACACGACTCTGCCATTCATCTTAACCTCATCAAAAATCTCAATACAGTTCCTCTGGTTCACAAATTGCTGAGTAAAACTGATAACATCTCAGAATTGGAGGAGGCTTGGGCTGTAATATTCCCTAGCTAAAGTCATCAACTCTTAAAAGGTTGTAGTATCTGGTGCTTCTGGGAAGATTGGGCTCCTAATAACAAAAAGCTGCATGTCCACAAGTTATCAGGAGAATTACTTGTTGTTTATTGTCAGCCCAAATGTTGTTTGCCATGAAAATAACTAATGCATCCTTTCCACATATTGGACCCAGTCTTTGGATGGATCAAATGAGCTCAAGCTTACCAGATAGAGGCATGATGCCAGAAATGCTTACTCTGACTCAAATGTGACTGAGGGCAAATCTCTTCAGAGGCATGTTTTTCTCCCATTGCCACTGAAATAACACTTTGAAGACAGGTATTCTGTCATCAAGTCATTGTTTTATTTTCACGTACATAGTACATTTCATTGATTCCGCTAGCTCAGAGCTGGCTCCTAGACTGAGAAGAGCCTGTGATGCTCCTGTTTATATCTGTCAGTCAGGATTATCCAACTAGGGCTGTTTGCCTGGTCCAATCAGGGAATTCATTCTGACATCTACCTTTCTGACCTCATTCCAATCACTACAATAAGATCTGCCCATAGTTCATACTGGCAAGTGAATAAGGAGAATGAATGAGGATGCAAAGGAGGTATTGGAGTTATAAAAGGAACATAAGATATATGTGAACAGATCATGGAATTGGGATAAGACCTGGGAGGATAATGTGGCACGTATAGAGTGACCTAACAGTCATGAATAGATCATGGCTGAAGCCCCAGCAAATGGAAATGGTATTCTAACCCATTGACCTTGGTGGCCACCCAGTGCACAGATTTACATAGGGCACAGGATGCATTGTCAGGAAATGATCCACTCCATTCTTAACACTGGCATGAAAATTTGGCCCATATGTCTCCTATGGGAAAGGAAGAGAAGATAATTGAAAAGGGAAAATAACTGCTGGCTCAGTGGAAACTGTACAATGCTGTGAGGTGCAATTTAATTAGCTTCCAATATGGGTTTTTGCAATTGTGGCCTGTCTAACATCAATGGAAAGTAAACCATTGTCTTGCACTTGCATCTTCTATATTTCCACTAAAATTGCAACAAATTTTGAAGTTTGAATGACATATGATCATTAACTTTAAAGATAATTCTTTTGGGGCTGATCCCAAGAAGTGGGAGAACTGCCCAGTGATTCTGGAGATGGGCTTAATAGCCAGTTTCATGGCCTATAATCACTTTAATATAAACATTTCCTGTCAAAAGGACACCTTTCTGCTTTTGCTTCCTGTCTCCAAGACAATTTGATCTGATTACATGCATGGTTAGTGTACAGCTGGTGACAGGGCTATTAGCAGAATTGATTCTTTATCACAGACACTTCTCTTTTGTGAACGTGGTTCTCTGGTTCAGCAGTGCGATCCATCAGAAACTTGATTAAATAGATAGAGTATGTCTATTATATGAAAATATTGAGCCAACAAGCAGTGCAATACAGTGAGGGCCTTTGCGATAAAGGCAAGTTGTTCATGGTTCACTCTTATGTCATTCTGATTAAAATTTACTTAAAGGGATACTGCCTTCATGAAAACAAGTGTTTGATTCAATTTTTTAATTGAGGGTTTAGTACACCAATACAGAAGTGATGATCATCTGATTGAATCTTTTTTTAGTTAAGTGGAAATTGAATGGGGTTTTTGGGAGGGTTTTTAGCTGTGCAGCTTAGCCCAATTTCTTACTCTATCTTACTGAACTTGCCTCATTAACTACTATTCTGCCCTTATTGTGTCCTCCACATCCATTTCTAAACTCACATTACTATCCACCCTTCCTGAAACCTCTCGATGGATATTCCCGAATTGCTGGTGCCAGTGCATTCTTCTTTAGAAGATTGTTATATAGCTGGACAAATTACTGTCAGCCCAAGCAGCCCAGCATGCTGACCGACATTTGCCCAAAATATAGCAGACATGGGAAATTTTACACCCCAGTTTTACAGGCAGGGGTCCGGATGGTGTGCTACACTGGCAGATGTCCTCTTCCACGCAAAAGTGAGGACTGCAGATGCAGGAAGCCAGAGTCTAGATTAGAGTGGTGCTGGAAAAGCACAGCAGGTCAGGCAGCATCTGAGAAGCAGAAAATTCAACATTTCGGGCAAAAGCCCTTTATCAGGACCAGTCCTGATGAAGGGCTCATGCCCATAACATCGAATGTCCTCTTTTTGTCAAGGCAAGCAGGAGAGGTGATGACAGCAGACCAAGCCAGTGTGGTCTAAAGTTTCCACCCAGGGTACTGCAGTCTTAGATGCTGCCTGACCAGTGAAGGAGCAGGAAAATCAATGTTTCAGGCATAGGCCCTTCATCAGGAATGTTGGTTGGGGGATGGGAGGGCGCTGAGAGATAAATGGGGGGTTGGGACTTGGGGGAAGGTAGCTGGGAAGGTGATAGGTGGATGCAAGTGGGGGCTGATTGTGATATGTTGATGGGGAGGGTGGAGCAGACAAGTGGAAAGGAAGATGGATAGGTCAAGCAGGGGGAAAGTCATCAACATCGACTTCACTTTCCTTATCTCCCCTCCTCCCAACCCTCCAACTTGGCACTGCCCTCTCGACCTGTCCGACCTGTCCATCTTCCTTCCAACCTATCTACTCCACCCTATCCACCAACTTCTCATAATCACCCCCCCCCCCCCCCCCCCCCCATCTGCATCCACCTGTTGCCTTCCCAGCTACTCTTTCTTTTCTTCCCCCCCGCCCCAGATCCAGCCTCAGTCTCCTTCCCCCTCCTGATGAAGGTCTTATGCCTGAAACATTGATTCTCCTGCTCCTCAGATGCTGTCTGACCTGCTGTGCTTTTCAAGCACCACACTTTTCAACTCTGGAGGAATACGCAGCTAGGAATACAATATGACAAGAAAGCCAATTACTTTTCCCTCTCCACCCGTGTATCTTTTCTCTGATAAAGCTTACACTCACTTTATCTTTGCCACTGTACCTACCCTTCCTCCAAGTTTCATGCTCTGCCACACTCTATTTCCCTTACTGACTCTCTCCAACCCCAATCCATGACTAACCACTAACCCTGCATGCCCTTTGTGCTGCTTACTCACTCAATGGGACATCTCCCCACCTTCATCAAAATTACAGTTGTGCCACCCATTTTCATCTCCCATAATACCTACAATTCTTTGATTCCAGGAGAAAAACTGCCCTCAAATACAGCATAAAAATCAAAGCAGGTGGTGAGCTGCCTGACATTTGCCTCTTCATCCCTTATGTGGAGGGCATTTTGACGCTGACTGACCATGTCCAAGGACTAATATAGGAGGATGCCCATGACTTACTCAGTCTGTACCTCCAGACTAAATGCCATCTCCCTTCAGTTGAGGACTGAGGACTGCTGACAGCTGCAACAAGCTTCCTGTATTTGTGTCTGTGCTAAACAGTACAGAACTACAGCAGTATGGTGAGACTTGTATCTCTGGAAGAGAGAGGAAAGCATAAAAAGGCAAAGCTTGACAACAGGAAGCAGCAATGCTGTGAGCATCAGCTGGTCTCCGAGTAAGTGACAGCCATGAGGATAAATGAATCAGATAGAGATGCAGCTTTGTCCAGTCATTGAGTTGGGTGTGAGCCTCTGAGCACAGTTTCTTTGCTGTAGAATTACAATGATAGTTGCTCATAGAGCCAGAGACATTGCACTGAATAGCAGACGCGTGCTGCAGGTAGAGATGAGAAGTTCCATGAGTGTTCTTTGAGGCTATCAGGTGGTGAATGCCAATGTCTATGGATGTGGGTTGTGTGTAGCCATTGCCCAATGGTGCATGCCCTGAACTGTAAGCATCTAGCCTCCTACATGGAGGTCATTTGGAGCTAGCCCCAAACTGAAGTCACCAGGTACCTGCTCTGACTTCCATGTCAAGATTTTGCAGCATTTAGCTTGTTCAGCATGTTTTTAAAGATGAATAGCTGAATATTAATGAGATGAGTTGTGGCATTAATAAGGTGTTTAACAAGCAATAATCCCATTTAATTGGAACTCACAGCTGTCTAATGAGAAATTCACCTTGCCACTTGGCAAGTGCATAAAACATCCACTGACAGCAGAGTAGGGCTCCTGAGCACAGGACTTAAACACTTTTTCCTTTTTGTTTTTCTCTTTTCGTGGATTTTCTTTTTGCATTTATGTTTTGCCATTAAGAGTTCGGACAGCATCAACGGTGGACTTGTGGTAGGTGAAGAGCAAGCCCAATGTGGGGGAGAGTGGGTCCTGAGGTGACATCAGCAAGGTAGGCCCAGTGGTGTAAGGTGGCACCTGAGAATCGGCAACTTCATCGGCACTGGTGGGGGTGAAGCAGTATCAGAAGGGCATCATGGTAACATTGAGGTGGGCCACTGCAAGAAACTCCAATGCTGCTGGGAATGGCACAGGCAGCACAAAGGTGAGACAGCCCAGCAAAAGATGGCATCTGAGGATTGGCGATTTAGCTAAGTTGGGTCTACCGAGGCAGTGGTAGTTCTGAGCCAGCTCAGAACTCTAATGTAGATGGACTTCTCCTTACAAATAAAAGCAAAATGAAATGATATAGTTTAAACTATCAAAATGATGCTACATTGTGGTGACAAATGGAAGCTTTTCACTGTATTTAAATGTATCTCATTAAATACATGCAACAAAAACTCATTCTGTTTTGAGAGATATCCTACTGGACCCGTCTTATGATTCAGCCCCAACTTTCACCATAGCTTATGTCTCTCTCACTAAAATTACACTCTTAATGCCTCAACAGCAATATTCATTGTATCTTATGTAGGAAGTTTTTATGGTTGATTTTCCAACATGTTATATTGACAATGTTATTTGAATTACTTTATCAAATATTCCATTAAATATCATAATAAATTTGATTTCAATGGTTTGATTCTATGCAGTCCTTCAGCACTTTGCTGAAAGAAATGCTGATATATAATTCAACCATATAGTAAGTGAAGTACTAAGCCAAAACCTTTTGCCCAAACGCGCACACTCTCTCTCGGATTCATCAGTTAGAACCAGGATCAGATACTCATTCTGCACTAGGGAGCTTGACATCTCCTTAATATTGACTGTTGGACTTTATCTAACTCAGTGCTGACCAGAATTTGAACTGAAATACTTTACTCTCAGCTGACCTTTTTATGATTTACTCAAACATTCCATGGATTAAACTCCCCAAAATGATCAGCGTTTTGTAAATGTGTAAATATCAATACTTGTTTTAAGTGACTTATTCATACTGATTTGAAATAATAAATTTATTTTATTATTTACCATGAAGCAAATGTGTGAAATCAAAGCGAATCTGCTCTTAGATTAGTGTCATCTGACCACACAGTCTCTCCCTCACTTTTTACAAAGCAGACAATGTTCATTGGGCAGAATCTTCACTGCCAGAAAAAGAGCAAGGAAGCTGACAGGAGGCAAAGGTAATTAATTGATAGTTGTCATGAGAAAGATAATCTCTGTGGTGATGGGAGGATTGAAGGTAAGTTCTGGGTGGTTGGCCTATAGGAAGCCTTCCTGCCCAACTCCCCATTGACACCTTTATAATCAATTAATGACTTCATGTCACTGCAATGATTAACTCCATTCCAAGGAGACAAGAATGCGAGCAGCTTCCCTGATTTGTACAAGGAGAGGCCTGCCTGGTGGGTGAGAAGTGTGGGGTCAGGGTAGTGACATTGATCCACCCCTGGTTGGGATGATTCAAGGCGCAGCTGGGGAAATAGGAAGAGCTGCTGAAAGCCACTTCCTGTCCTTGTTAGTGAGGCCTCCCAGTCCCTATCTCTCCATAACCACATTCCCTTTGATAATGTACCACTCGATCCTGCTGCTTCTAGACTTCCAAGCTGAGCCACCAGCAGACACTGAAGCTCTCTGTGATGGCCAATCTCCAATTAGTCAGCATATTCCCGTACGGTGGGGCATAGCTGTCCTGGGAAGTGATCCTGATGGAAAGCCAATTGGGTGACCATGTAAGTGCCTGCAAGGTACAAAACTGACAGGTTTTTCTATTTGTGGTGCAGCAGGCATTGCAATTATTCTTATACCTGTGGAAAGTTTGCCTGTTGTAACAGAACTAAGTACAGGTGTTAATTAATATGGTCTTAAACACTTTGATTTCATGCTATTTATTCATTTATTGTTTACAAATGTTCAAATTTTCAAGTTGCTATGGAGTTCATGGACTTGCCATGCTGTAGCTGTTGTGGCAGAACAAGCTTTAGGAAACCACACTGACCAAAAATCTATACGTTTGTTAGTGATTATTTATTATGGCGCAATAATTGTTTCCTAGTATAATTCTGTTGTATTCAGTACCTCGTTGTAGTGCTTTGTAGTGTAGTTCACAGTGGGGCATTGCTTTCAATTACAGGCAATGACTGAGAAAAAGACATCGAGTCAGAATTATCACTCAGAATTCAGTAAAGTACGTGGTGAGTGTGTATCATTTTTCACCATGTCTATTTCAATTGTGAAAATGCTCCAGCAGTTCGATGATTATTATATCCTTCCAGGCCTGGGTTATGCCAGCAGAGATTATTTGAGGGTATGGATTACCCACCTCACTTTGAAGGCAGTTAATCAGAACCATTGAAAAGCACAAAAGCAACATCCATAACTGTCCTTGCAACATATTTTCAGGTTTTGTTTTTACTGACTGCAGCATGCAGACTTATTTTTAATTTGGAGCACAAAATAAATATATTTTGACATGGTCAAAAGAACAAAGTGCTATGAAACATGCCAAATTAAATATCAGATGTAAAAATCTCCTAAAGGAGAGTTAAACAAAGTCTTTAATTTGCCAGAAAGTGAACCTCCATGCTTCAGTGCTCACATCCCCATCAATAATCTCTAAATACTTGCTGAAAAATGCATTGTTTGTGAACTTCAGATTTTCTTTACTCTGCAGTCATGATGGCATGTTGTGTTTACCAGCTGGACAACTGATGACAAACCATTCTTCCAGGTCATTTCCAGCATGACTCCTTGTTTTTCAACCAAAAATACCTCCAATAACGATCAGTTTAAAAGTTTGGGCTTAGTGGCACTGTTACTCCACCTTAGCTAGTTTTCAGCATTGGCATGAATATAGTTTACAATATGATAATGGCCCCCATTATTTTCTATTTAACCACTTTATTCTGTGTGACGGCACAACAGTATTTTTAATACGCAAGAGGTTTTGCATTGATTCATTATTCAAAAGTTGAGTATGAGCTCTGAGTCAATTGTGTGGACGATCATCTTTACAATTTCTCTGTGGATTGTGAAGCTTCAAATTGTCTTCCTCAAAAGGGAAATGTAATATTAACTTTTATTTCAAAAGGAATGGATTATAAAAAGGGTCTTGCCAAAACAATACAAGGAACTAATTAGACTACATCCAGAATATAGTGAACCGTTTTGGTTTCTGTACCTAAGGAAAGATATACTAACATTGGAGCTAGTCCAAAAATGGTCCACTAAATTAATCCCAGACATGGAAGGATTTTCGTACGTGTAGAGGTTGAGTAGGTTGGGCCTGTACTCAGGAATTTTGAGGAATAAGATGCAACCTTAATGGAGCATAAAGGATTCTGAGGGAGGCTTGACTGCATAGGTATGGAGAGGGTGTTCCTCTTTATGAGAGAGCTAGGACCAGAGCATAATCTTAAAATAAGTGGCCACTCTTTCAGGCATGAGTAGATTACTGTCTTAATCTGTGGATGCCTCTCAACAGAGAAGGCTGTAAAGACTTGGCTATTAAATATATTCAAGGTTAAAATAGACAGATTTAATCAGTAAGGTAATTGGATTGCACAGAAAAGACAGTTGAGCATTGTCAGATTGAGTGTAATCGAATGGAAGAGAAACCTGATGAGCTGAATGGTTTAGTTCTGCTCCAGGTGTTGGTATTAGAAGAGGTGGTGAACTTTGATTATTTTTAAGGAACAGGAGATAGATTTTTGATATGCAAGGAGTGAAAGTTGATCAGCCATGATCTTTCTGAGGCTAGAGCAGGTTCAAAGGACCTAGAGATCTTCCTGTGCTCCTAGTTCATATGTTTATGCATTTTCTTTCCTGACTGACCATGGGCAATTATTAATGTCAAAGAATGTCCAGAATATAATTTAAAAGAATATGCATTTATATTGCATCTTTTCATGTGTTCAGACCATGAGTTAAATGCTTTTGAAGCATAGCCATATGTAACCTAAGAAAATGTGGCAGATGAGATACTCGGACCAAGATTCCAAAAGTAATGAGAGAAATGACCAAATGATTTGGTTTTGATTGAAGATCAGTAAACAGGATACAAGAAAAACTATATTGGACTTTTGTGGCACAGTGGTGGTCCTACATCTGGGCTAAGGGGGCCAGGTGTAAGTCCCACCTCGTCAAAATATGTTTCATATGTCTGAGGTTTATTAAAAATTTCTTAAGGAAATATTGTTGTCTTAAAACATAAGCTTCGCTAACAGTTTCTCAGAATGGCATTGCCCCTTCAAGTAAAAAATACCTCATCATTAGATTCCTTGTATAAGAAACATTGAGTTAATTGCAGCATCAGCACATCTGACCTGCATTTTTTTTCTTCATAAAGGGACCACCTTGAAACTGCTAAATGAAGTAGAGAGTAAAAGAGCAAATGCAATTCTACTCATTAGCCCCCTTGCTGTATCATTTCAGCTGTGAGTGTTAATTCAGTTTCCTCATCCTGTTTGGGTTGGTCCTCTTTGTCAGTTCCCTGAAAAATGTCACCAGTTCTCAATGTTTAAAAGCACTTCAGAAAGAAACAGGCAGCAAAAATCAAGGATGTTAATGCAATATTACTAGAATGGATGAATGGGTCACTATCCTGCTGCTGTTTGTGAAAGTAAACTTCCACAAGTGATCAATGCCTTTCATAACAATGACGATCATTCAAAACTACTTAAGTGGTTGTAAAATTCCTGAGGTCATGTAATTTTTGTTGCAATTTCAATTATTTTAAAATCAAAATTGGATTAAAAATAAGTTTAAAAGGACAATGTACTTGAAAGAGCTTTTTTCCTTTTGGAATGTAAGTCCGGAATGATTCATTTTCCTTTTCCGGATGAGAGTAAGATGGCAGGGGTGAAGAGGGAGTGATGAAGTATTCAGTCATGGCTCTCCAAACATCATGGAGTGGACCAGGTGTCAAATGTACAAACTAATCTTACTTGTCAGTTTTTATGTTTGTATGTCACAGACATGGGCTGACTATACATGTATGCTATTTACTCGTCACTAGAATATTTATAAATGTTCAAAGGAAAACAGTTTCAAAGCTTTTTTTCATGAAAATAACACTCTTGAGAGGCCACCTGTTGGCAAATTTTGCTTTTGAAGACAAGTGGGGGCAGACATTTGTCTCGAGCAGTTGTGTACAACCAATGGGTACAGATTGGCTGCTCAGTATGTAAAGCACCTGAAATTTGACTGCACTGACTGCAACCAAGTTAAATGTCTCTCAAATATATGCACAACTGACAGGCAACCTGATGTCATCCATTTTATGCCCATTCTTGAAATGAATTTCTATCTTTTTTTTAAGACTTATAATTTTATTTAGTTATTTTAGTTTCTTCTAGCAGCAGCAGGTTGCTAATACTTGTGTGATGTCTTGGTGAGTGATAATATCATGTCACTTTCTGCATGTTATTGTAGATGATCCAAATTCAGTTACCAGCTGCTCTTCCTTTCAAAATGTGAGGATAGCATAAACCTTGGACATCATTTCTGAGGTTGGTGCTGACCCACTCTAGTATCATCAAAGTGGATGTTCTTGTCAATTCATGTTTGCAAGGGGTATAACAGTCTGTGGACCCTATATAAGGACCCAATGGAGAATGTAGATTCACTGGAGCTACTCCTAGGTTTCTTAATTATTCTGTCATTGTATGCATTTCCTAAAGTTGTTGTCAGTTTGTGGAATAATAGCGATGAATACTAACCATTTCACCATTATTCCCACAGGACAATGAGTCCACAGACATTGTGCGAGAATGCACATTCAGAGTTTGGTATTTCAAGTTAGTTTTTAACTGGCAGATGTTGCAGAAGAAGTCAGAAAGCAACATTGCGGAATGGAAATATGTGGCAGGTTCAGGTCATGAATCCTTTTGCCAATTAATATTGGAAGATATCTGCATAGGTTTCTCTGAGATCCATTCTATGTTTCCCTAGTCAGGAAAGTTTGAATCATATAGCATGCTAATCTGTTAATTTAGATTTAAGGGGCTGTTCTGGAAAAGTGGATGTTGAACTTTCCTGTACCTAAATACCATCTACCACTGCTAATGGAATATGCTGCTGTCACAGATTAGATTACTTACGGTGTGGAAACAGGCCCTTCAGCCCAACAAGTCCACACCGACCCACCAAACGCAACCCACTCCCCTACATTTAACCCCTTCACCTAACACTATGGGCAATTTAGCATGGCCAATTCACCTAACCTGCACATTTTTGGATTGTGGGAGGAAACCAGAGCACCTGGAGGAAACGGGGAGACACAGGGCAGACACGGGAGAATGTGCAAACTCCACACAGTCAATCGCCTGAGGCGGGAATTGAACCCGGGTCTCTGGCGCTGTGAGGCAGCAGTGCTAATCACTGTGCCACCGTGTTGTCCAGATTAATTCCAAGACTTGGTGAATGATAATCAGAATTTAGTTGTCAATAGAGTATTATTCAAATCCAGGGACATGGTTGAGTCAGCATGGCAGGGAAAACCTCACTTCAGGTAACCCTCAGTGTTTCAAAATGCCAATGCCCTTGCTGCAGGATGGAGTGCTTAGCTAAATGCAGTTGTGATAACACCATCCTGTGCATCCAAGGTGAAGCAGAGTCCAACTCACTGGCAAACACAGTGAACTAGAATTTCAACTGATCAGCATTCATTAAAACCACGCCACACCTCATCTAAATGAATGACTTGTCAAAGTTAGGGCAGTTTCATTAATTCAGAATCCGCCAACTGCTGAAAGACCTTAAGCTGAAATAGAAACAATACCACACGTTTAAAATAAAAAGTCTAAACAAACAGATTAATTCTAAGAGTAATTGACTTTTGCTGTAATCAGAATAGCCAATGATGGTACTGTTGTCTTCACATTGTCTTAATTATGAGACTATCTTGCTCTTACTGTTAAGAACTGTAACTTGAACTCAGTTCAGCAAATCAAAGTCTATCACAAACAAAAGTATTCATTTTATAACTTACATAAATCTGCACTTAAGCAAACTCCCCCCACCCCTCATTTGGATCTGTCTGTAACATTAACATTCTGAGCCCAAACAGATCATGCAAGACTGTATGGTTAAGTTTTGCCTTCTCATTTGAGGGTCCAGCAACAGGAAATGTGTATATTACACTTCTTTTACAAACTTATTCAGGAATATTTTGAGTGTTAAAAAGCTGGAAGCTCTTTAGATGTAAAACATTTACACAAGAACAAATAAATTTGCACTATGCTGCAACACAGTGTGATACAATGGGACTTGTTACTTTTAAAATGTATCAGTTTGTTACCTGTTTTTGAGGAGCTTGGAAATTGACAAAATACAAACTGGACAAACTTGGCTATTGGTGTCAATAAAGAATATTAGTCCACTAATAAAGCTTTATTACAAGATTTTCAATCATTTTCATCTGCAACTAAAGACAGCAACTCAAATAATGTTAAAAATCGCACAACACCAGATTATAGTCCAACAGGTTAATTAGAAGTACCAGCTTTCAGAGTGCCACACCTGATGAAGGAACAGTGCTCCGGAAACTAACGCTTCTAATGAAACCTGTTGGGCTATAACCTGGTGTTGTGATTTTTAACTTTGTATACCCCAGTCCAATACTAGCATCTCTAAATCATGTCAAATAATGATCTCAGCCTAGCTTTTCTCTATCTCCATCCTGTCAACTGTTGGTCAAAGCAAATTATAGTTTACAATAGTCACCATTGCTGAGTTTAGCTTTGGCACTTAGTTTAGCCTTTAGCTTGATTAAAATAGAAGATGCCGAGAAGAGATCAGATGCTTCCTTGTAAGAGTAGAATGAAAATCATTGAACAATCCCCTTTTCCAGCAGATATTTACTATTCAAAATGTTGGGAGTAGGTCTTTTGTTCCTGTGATCTCAAATTCAGCATAGAATGGGAAGATGTTCTCAACAAGAAAATATTGTGATAGACTCATTGAACAAATTAAATTAATTTGATTAATTGGAATGCTATTCATTTGAAATTATAGTTTTGGACCAAAACCCTGGATTCCATCATGTACCACATCATAATCTGCAAACAAGTGTTTGTTTTGAAACCTCTATATTGTTCAAACAGAATGCTAGAGCTACTTGCACTGTTTCTAACTCCTCTTTTTCCCCTCACTTTTGGTTTGAGTGAACTGCAATCAAGAACTCAAGGGGCAGGAAAATGGAACCACCTCATGTCATTGCACATCTAAAGCCATAATGCAGCCCCAAGCTAAGACTTTGCTATAATCACATTTTGCAACCAAGGCATGAAGAAAAGCCTTGTGCTGAAATTTGACAGATATCTAAGCAGCAATAGAACCATGCTAGCAGAAAAACTAGTCACAGAAATAATGATTTTTGAACCAACTATGTCACAGCATCCAACTAGATTGTTTGTTTGATCCACTCCTCTTTTCCAGAAATGTTCTAAAATATTTAATATCTGGCTGGAGTGAAGGCAGTGCAAAGACATAAAGGTAGCAGAGAGAATGTCCATTAATTGGTAGCAGGCCCAGCTCTGAATCCGAGTGCTGGGAGTGTTGAAGTATCACTCTGAGATTTTCACTCAAAAATCTAAGTTGATGCAGCAGTGTTGGAGGTGCCTTTTTTCCCAGATGAAACTTTAAACCAATGTAAAAGATCACATGCCACTATTTCATGGAGAAGTACAGTTATCCTGATGTTTCTGGTTAGTATACAATCCTTAACATCACTGGACAATAGGTTATATGCTCATTATCACATTGTGCAGAGCCAAATTTCAGTAAAAACAATTTGACTTGTGCTTTACCTACACTGCGACTATGACTAGACTTCAAAAGTAATTAATTGGTATTAAATCACTTTGGGACATCCTGAGGTTGTGAAATCCATAATATAAACAGAAGTTGTAAGGATTTTGTGGCGTAGTGGTAGAGTCCCTTCCTTTGAGACAGAGGTCTGGGATCATGTTTTACTTGTCTCGGAGGTGTCATAACATCCCTGAATAGGGTGATTAAAATGACTAAAACTCATCTGCCAGACAGCTGCGTAATCTGTGTGATGTGTAACTGGAAAAGCCTAAAATCTGAGTTTTATAATGAGTATAGGGTACCGTGTTTTAAATTGATCCCTACAGTAAGGAGACAGTGCAAAATATTGTAGCTGAGATTTTCTCTTGCATCGGTAAAGTTTTCATTTGTATAATATTTTTTGTAAGATTGAGATGGCAATTGTTCTAAAATATCCTGTGTAACAAAGTAGCTAATATTCTAGTGTATGTCACCTATTTTTGTTATTCTGTTACTGTTTGTGTAATGCGTCGTGCAGTATAATGTCTCTATTCACCATATGATACATAGTGACTCAGGCCTCGGCGGAGCACATCCATCACTGTGCTACCCTGTGTGTAGCAGCTACAATCCAAGAACATGTTCTGACGTGTGTGTTATCCTTTATGTAACTTCGCTTATCCGTTCATAATCCTGTACGATCAGTACTCTGCTCACAAGTTGCCCGGTGGCGACTTTCTTAAATTCTATTAGGAATATTCTCATTAAAAGTTGTTTTGAACAACACTGTGCTTGGTATTGAAAAACACACTCATGAGATCGTGCCATATGAGTTAACCCCCAAAATATATCTTATTGATAGTATACTACAGTCATAGAATGGTCAAGATACAGAAGGAGACAGTGAGGTCTATCTATTAGTGCTGGCCTTCTATAAGATCAGTCCATATGCAACTGTAACGCGGCTTGGGTCACCCCTTTTAGATCAGGATTTTTAAGAAGAATAAATTAGAAAGGGAAGGAAAATATTTATTAGACTGAAAAAAGGAGCTGCTCTATCTTGTTTCAATTCAAAGTACAGGGAGAAAGTGAACACTGCAGGTGCTGGAGATCACAGTCAAAAAGTGTGTTGCTGGAAAAGCACAGCCGGGCAGGCAGCATCCGAGGAGCAGGAGAGTCGGCATTCCTGATGGAGCTCATGCTCGGAATGTCGACAATCCTGCTCCTCTAATGCTGCCTGACCGGCTGTGCTTTTCCAGCACCAATTCAAAGTACTCCATTCAAAGTACAGATTGGTAACAGATACAAGTGCTAATTTGTGTCAGGATCTCAATGATTCGGTTTTGGCGTTATGTCTGAACTTGACAACATATCGTAGATTGACACTAGTGTAGTACTGGAATAGTGCTTTGCTGTCAAAAATATTGTCTTTGGAATGAGACTTCAAGCTGAGTTCTGTCTGTATAAGTTATTGTAAACCATCCCATAGCACTCATTGAAGAACAGTGGGCAGTACACTCGGTTTCCTGGACAGAGTATATCTCTCAATCAACATCACTAAAAAGTTACCCAAGTTCAACATTTTTCTAAGTCACGATAACAACAGTACTAAACAGTTTTGAAAGCTCGGATCGTTTACGAGCTTGTTTCACGCTTGCGAAGCAGTTGTCAATTGCAATAATTTCTTGCCACCTATGGCATTTATTTTGCTGTGCTTTAGTGTTCGATTTCACCATTATTCTCCTCTGACCACACTCCCTCTTGGAGGACCTGTGGGGGGCACCTGTGTTAAACTTTACTGACTTGGTTCTTACTTAATGATTAGCAGGCACTTCTATCATGGGGGTGGGGGTGGGGGGAGATGTGTGTGCGCGCGCATCGCAGTTGAGTTTGATGTTCTGCCCACATCTTTATAATAGTACATCGGAATAAATGCACACAGCAGCAGGGAACCTGCCCGATTTTCCTGCAGTCATTCCAAGACCCTTGGGGAGATTTTAGTGGTTCTCGCTGGTGGAGGGAGATAACTGAAAACTGGCTAAGAATTGAGCCTAGGATTTTCTGATCTATTGTATGCTGAAGATTAACATTTTATCCACCAGAGCACTCACTACCTTTCCCACCCCTCCCCCCTTCATCCTCTGCAACATATGAATAAGAACCAAAAATCCACAGCACTGAGAGGTTTAAATAGTATTTGGCTATGAAGAAATCGGCTGTTTTTCAAAGTCCTGGGAATAAAAACGGGGAACAATGAGCCTTCGGCAGTATCCCTAGCCAACTAGTCAGAGGTCAATTGTATTAACGACATGAGGCGATGGTTACAGTCACTAACAAGTGTTTTATTGTAGCTTTTCAGTCATTTTATATGAATGACGATCAAGGAAACAGCCCCTCTCAGCATGATCTAGTGCGCCAGAAAATCTTGCAGCTCTCTCTCTCTGTGGCAGTGAGGTAAAGTGGGAGGAGTTGCTTTCCTGCAATTGTGTCGCTTCAGAAGTTAGATATTCCGATCCTAGCTCTGTGTGTTGCTGTGAGGACTCGGCGCGGCTGCTTCGCTGTTCTCTCCTTTTCCTATTCTTCTGCTTTAGTGGTGTTTGTGTGGTTCTACTTCTCCAAGATGACAGGACAGTCAGCCGTATACCAGAGTCAGCTGGTAAGTAACCCCTCCCACCAGGGTCTTTTTAGATGCCGGATTTAATTCCCGTTTATGCATCAGCTTCTTTATTTTAGGGTGTCTGAGAAACCGAGAGAAGGATTAGAAAGGAGTTGCGACTGAACCGAGGTAGCCTGAGCTCAGTTTTTTTTTAAAAAAACTATCTTCCCTTGCAGTCAAGAACCTGTCATGCTCTCAGTTCGATCTTGGTCTGTGGATATATTTGCATATTTCAATGTACGTGTCTCTTCATTCAGAAGTGCCTTCAGGTTATATGATATACAGTTGTGGTTTGACAGTTTACTTAAATAAAACAGTCCCTACGTGTAAGTACAACGGTATTGAATGAAAATAGAGCAAAAGTCTCCAGTTTGGTTTAAGATGCATATCTTAAATTTTAGAATACTTTTACACATTATTTTGCTACAAAAACGACGTGGGTAATGTGATAAATCAATTGATGCAGTCAGTGCACTGATTTGAAAGAAATATGTAGCACTATACGTTAGGTGTGTTGTTTTTAATCTTGTTTGTTCCTCGTGTTATAATGAAGCTACACAGTAGAACTCAAAGGAAACATATGACTTCAACGAGTTAATCGAATGTATTTTGTTTGCTCAACTGAATTACTTCCATGTTGGATATCTGTGGTTTTACTGAGAAGATTCCGATTCCTTACAATGTGTGTTTGCCAGTTTCACGATTTCTGGGCAGTGTGATTGCTTGATCGATCTGAAAATAATCTGAGGGCGGTGGGTTATGTGGCGAGACTCGAGACACGAAGATGGTTCGTGTTATAAAATCGTTCTTCTAGCGACGAAAGTTTGTGAATTTGAATCATTTGCAAAGCAAATTAAGATTCAGTCTTTTGCATCTTTTCGTGCCTGAGCACATAAGAGAGCTGACGGCAGCTTCTAGTCGGACATTAGTGAAAAATAATTTACTGCAGAATGTGGTGTCCACAACGTGTTTACGGTTTTTCGCATTTTCTTTTCGACAAACATCTGGACAAGTGTATTTGTAATGCTACCACTTTTTATAACTGCGCCAACAAGCGCTCTGCTCAGATACAGTGATAGTTACTTGTCCTATTAAGTTGTGGGGGTTAGCTCTTGCCATGATGCTGAAGATAACTGGGCATTTACCTCCTTTTAAAATAGTTCACAGTGTGGCTTCTATAAACAGTCCTCGGTAGGCACGGCCCATGTGTTCCTTTACGTGATACTTCTCTGAGGAGTGTTCACGTGTGTAATGTTAACTTCAGAGTGATTTCGCACCGTACCTGCGGGTAAAGCAGAGGCCACGCTGCTTACTTGGAGCATCAATTGCCCAGTGTCCACTATTGCTTGTTGCGACTCTGTGAAGCACCTAGGGCGATTTACTTCTAAAGGCGCTAAATAAACGCAAGTTGGTGTATTACTTTTTCCACGTGACTTGTGTGGAATATTACGGAAATGTTGAGCTAAATCGGTCTTTCTCCCCATTGCAAAGCTTAAAGCCAGTTATAAATTTTGATTGAAGACAATGCGGGTTCCCACCAATTCTGACCAGAAAAAAAGTCAAGTTAAATCCAAAGCACGTGTCACTAGGCATTAAGGTAGTTTTGTCACGTGAAGAGTGAAGCTCGACCAGTTTCTGAAGTTTAGACTTTATTTGGAAATAAGTTTCCGTGTATTCATTTTTTGATTTGAATTCATTCTCTTCTGATTATTGTCGGTAGATTTGATCATTTCATAGGACAGTCCTCAGAACCTTGTCAGAGTGACAGTTGTTTACATCCGAGCCTAAACCAATAAAGATAACAAGCTGTTGTACAATGGAAGCATTGTCTAGCTTAGCCAGTCCTCATTGCCAGCAGTATATGGCAAGATCGTGGTGCACTGATTTTCCTTCTTGACTTCCGGCATCTCCCTATCCCCATTCTCCAATCCTCCTCCACTCTCTCCACTCCATCTCTTCCCTCTTCTCCCCCCCCCCCCCCCAAACACACACACACACACACCATTTTATGCGTATGTGAGAAACATGAGAATGACGAGAACGAGGGTAGGTCCGATCAAGGACAGTAGTGGGAGACTGTGTATTGAGTCGGAAGAGATAGGAGAGGTCTTGAATGAGTACTTTTCTTCAGTATTTACAAAGAGGGACCGTATTGTTGAAGAGGAGAGTATGAAACGGATTGGTAAGCTAGAGGAGATACTTGTTCGGAAGGAAGATGTGTTGGGCATTTTGAAAAACTTGAGGATAGACAAGTCCCCCGGGCCTGACGGGATATATCCTAGGATTATGTGGGAAGCAAGAGAGGAAATTGCAGAGCCATTGGCAATGATCTTTTCGTCTTCACTGTCAATGGGGGTGGTAGCAGGGGACTGGAGAGTGGCGAATGTTGTGCCCCTGTTCAAAAAAGGGAATAGGGATAACCCCAGGAATTACAAGCCAGTTAGTCTTACTTCAGTGGTAGGCAAAGTAATGGAAAGGGTACTGCGGGATAGGATTTATGAGTATCTGGAAAGACACTGCTTGATAAGGGACAGCCAGCACGGATTTGTGAGGGTTAGGTCTTGCCTTACAAGTCTTATTGAACTCTTTGAGGAGGTGACCAAGCATATGGATGAGGGTAGAGCAGTGGATGTAGTGTACATGGATTTTAGTAAGGTATTTGATAAGGTTCCCCATGGTAAGCTTATGCGGAAAGTCAGGAGGCATGGGATATTGGGAAATTTGGCCACTTGGATAGAGAACTGACTAACCGGTTGAAGTCAGAGAGTGGTGGTAGATGGTAAATATTCAGCCTGGAGCCCAGTTACAAGTGGAGTTCCACAGGGATCAGTTCTGGGTCCTCTGCTGTTTAATTTTTATTAATGACTTGGAAGAGGGAGTCGAAGGGTGGGTCAGTAAATTTGCAGATGATACGAAGATTGGTGGAGTTGTGGATAGTGAGGAGAGCTGTTGTCGGCTGCAAAGGGACTTAGATATGATGCAGAACTGGGCTGAGGAGTGGCAGATAGAGTTCAACCCTGTCAAATGTGAGGTTGTCCATTTTGGAAGGACAAATAAGAATGCGGAATACAGGGTTAACGGTAGGGTTCTTAGTAAGGTGGAGGAGCAGAGGGATCTTGGGGGTCTATGTTCTTGGGGGTCTATAGATCTTTGAAAGTTGCCACTCAGGTGGATAGAGCTTGTAAGAAGGCCTATGGTGTATTAGCGTTCATTAGCAGAGGGATTGAATTAAAGAGTCGTGAGGTGATGTTGCAGCTGTATAGGACATTGGTAAGGCCACATTTGGAGTACTGTGTGCAGTTCTGGTCGCCTCACTTTAGGAAAGATGTGGAGGCTTTGGAGACGGTGCAGAGGAGATTTACCAGGATGTTGCCTGGAATGGAGAATAGGTCATACGAGGATAGGTTGAGAGTGTTAGGCCTTTTCTCCTTGGAACGGCGAAGGATGAGCGGTGACTTGATAGAGGTTTATAAGATGATCAGGGGAATAGATAGAGTGGACAGTCAGAGACTTTTTCCCCGGGTACAACAGAGTGTTACAAGGCAACATAAATTTAAGGTGAAGGGTGGAAGGTATGGGGGGATGTCAGGGGTAGGTTCTTTACCCAGAGAGTGGTGGGGGCATGGAATGCGCTGGCTGCGGGAGTGGCAGAGTCAGAATAATTGATTACCTTTAAGCGGCAATTGGATAGGTACATGGATAGGTGCTTAAGCTAGGACAAATGTTCGGCACAACATCGTGGGCCGAAGGGCCTGTTCTGTGCTGTATTGTTCTGTGTTCTCTGTTCTATGTTCACCCTCTTCATCCCCTTCCACTGCAATTAAGTCAGGAGAAATTCAGACTATGCAGATGACAGGGATCGATTTTGGGGAAGTAGATTTATGTTGTGTAGCAATCTCTTTGCAAATTAAACTGTGCCAGTTAAGGAAACTATTTTAGACGTGTTGTATAAAGTTGAACTGTAGAAGATTCTGCAGCCAACATATGATTGGTAGGTTCCAATGTTAACAGTACTGTGAAGGAATTTCTCCAGTGAATCATTTTTGAAGGGCTCTGCAGTAATACAATGAGGACAAGAAGCTCCTCAACTCCTGATCTGTGCTGTGTTCATTGGTATCTTCCAAAGCAGCAGTCATATTGTTATTGAAAGGAGGAAAGTAGGAAGGAAAAGAAAAATCAAGTTTTATGTTCAGGAGTTCAATGTTTACCACTGATGTCTGTGGATCTATGCCAGTAACAGCTATCTAGTTTAATGTGACCAAAACTGTTGAGATTAAAAATTGTTTTATACTGAAGGATTATAATTGACCTTGAAAGTAATGAGCTTATAGCATGAAACAGTTTTCAGTAATTACCAATTTATTTGATTGTGGAATTGTCTAGGCAGCATTTTAAACTTTACTATTGTATTCCCATGGCATCACAAACCGTACAAACAGCAGGTTAGTTAGTGTTATCTGACCGGTGAGGTTTGGTTGTGTGTAGATATTATCAATGCTACTGAAAACTTCTGTTATGTCAATGCTTAGGGGTGTCATTTCACAGAAAATGAGACCAGGATAACTATTTTGATAGAATATGGTTGTTGTGAGGGAAATACAATGAATAATTCATGGAGTCATAGAGATGTACAGCATGGAAACAGACCCTTCGGTCCAACCCATCCATGCCAACCAGATATCCCAACCCAATCTAGTCCCACCTGCCAGCACCAGGCCCATATCCCTCCAAACCCTTCCTATTCATATACCCATCCAAATGCCTCTTAAATGTTGCAATTGTACCAGCCTCCACCACATCCTCTGGCAGCTCACTCCATACACGTACCACCCTCTGCGTGAAAAAGTTGCCCCTTAGGTCTCTTTTATATCTTTCCCCTCTCACCCTAAACCTATGCCCTCTAGTTCTGGACTCACCGACCCCAGGGAAAAGATTTTGCTAATTGCAGAACAAACCGAGCCAGATGGAACAGCAAACCCAATAAACACTCAAGTTGGAGAATATTGACACACTCTCAATATCTATGTTGAAGATAAAATAACACTTCATTTGTATATAAAGATTTACTTTGTGCAGTTTCTTTACATATACAGGTCCAAGAGCAGAACATTCATTTTGACAATGTCATGCCAGTAGGCATAAAGAAATCCAAAGCATTTTTATTTGCTGCTTTAAAACGATAGTCACCTTTTATCTTTGTAAATGAACCCTTGTTAAGTTTGAGAGTTCTGAGAAAGGGTCATTTGACCCAAAACATTAACCCTGATTTCTCTCCACAGATGTTGCCAGACCTGCTGAGCTTATCCAGCAATTTCTGTTTTTGTCCTTGTTAAATTTAAAATGATTGTTATCAAATGCTGAATGGATCCTTTTGCTGCTTATAGAAAATTCCTGCAATTATCAGGGCAAAAGTTAATAAATCACTTCTCTAGAATTTCACACTGACCATTTGCATGCATACAACAAGAAAAGTCCCCCAGGCATTGTCCACCCCAGCCAGTACTGAATATGGATTTTTGTTTTAGTTCTGTGAAAGTGACATTTTTTTTGAGAAGTTGGAAGTTATTTTTGATCGGTGAGTTCAAATATAATTTCAAAGAACATATATGACTTAATAATTTGGCAGGTAATCTTAAGGATAATCCAAAGAGATTATATAAGTACATTAAAAGCAACTAGGGAGACAATAAGGCCCTTTAGAGATCAACAAGGTCATCTATGTGTGGAATTACAGAAGATGGGAGGGGATACTAAGTGAATGTTTCATGTCAGGTTTTTTTCACTGTGGCGAAAGATAGTGGAGAAAAGCTAGGGAATTTGGGAAGTAAAAAATAACGTCTTGACAACAGTCCACATTACAGATTAGATTCCCTACAGTGTGGAGTTAGTTAGTTACAGCCTTGTTAGTTAAGAACAAAATTAAATCTATGGTATTGAATGACATAGCGTCGGATGATGTGGAGTCTGTGTGGGTGGAATTGAGGAACCACAAAGGCAAAAAAAAACATAATTGGAGTTGTGTATAGACCTCCTAACAGTGGTCAGGACCAGGGACGCAACATGTACCGGGAAATAGAGAAGGCATGTCAGAAAGGCAAGGTTACATTGATCATGGGAGACTTCAATATGCAGGTGGACTGGGTAAATAATGTTGTTAGTGGATCTAAAGAAAGGGAATTCATGGAATGCTTACAGGATGGCTTTTTGGAACAGCTTGTCATGGAGCCCACAAGAGAGCAGGCTATTCTGGACCTAGTGCTTTGCAATGAACCAGACTCTATAAAAGATCTTAAAGTAAGGGAACCCTTAGGAAGTAGCGACCATAATATGATAGAGTTCAGTCTGCAGTTTGAAAGGGAGAAGGCAAAATCGGATGTAATGGTGTTACAGTTGAATAAAGGTAATTATGAGGGCATGAGAGAGGAACTGACTAAAATAGACTGGAAGCAGAGGCTAACCGGGAAGACAGTAGAGCAAAAATGGCAGGAGTTTGTAGGTATAATTGAGGACACTGTACAGAGGTTCATTCCCAAGAAAAGAAAGATTAACCGGGGAGGGATTAGACAACCTTGGCTGACAAAGGAAGTCAGGAAATGTATTAAAGAAAAAGAGAGATCCTATAAAGTGGCTAAGAACAGTGGGAAATCAGAAGATTGGGAGGGATACAAAAGCAAACAGAGGATAACAAAGAGTGTAATAAGAAAGGAGAGGATCAAATATGAAGGTAGGCTAGCCAGTAATATTAGAAATAATAGTAAAAGTTTCTTTCAGTACATAAGAAACAAACGACAGGCAAAAGTAGACATTGGGCCACTTCAAACTGATGCAGGAAGCCTAGTGATGGGAGATAAGGAAATAGCAGGAGAACTTAACAAGTACTTTGCGTCAGTCTTCACAGTGGAAGACATGAGTAATATCCCAAAAATTAAAGGGTGTCACGGGGCTGAGTTGAGTATGGTTGCCATTACGAAAGAGATAGTGCTAGAAAAGTTAAAAAGTCTTAAAATTGATAAATCTCCTGGCCCCGATGGGATACACCCTAGAGTTCTGAGAGAGGTGGCTGAGGAAATAGCAGAGGCATTGGTTGAGATCTTTCAAGAGTCACTGGAGTCAGGAAAGGTCCCGGATGATTGGAAGATGGCTGTTGTAACCCCCTTGTTCAAGAAAGGATCAAGGCAAAAGATGGAAAATTATAGGCCAATCAGCTTAACCTCGGTTGTTGGTAAAATTCTAGAATCCATCATTAAGGATGAGGTTTCTAAATTCTTGGAAGAGCAGAGTCTGATTAGAACAAGTCAACATGGATTTAGTAAAGGGAGGTCATGCCTGACAAACCTGTTGGAATTTTTTGAAGAGGTAACAAGTAGGTTAGACCAGGGAAACCCAGTGGATGTGGTCTATCTAGACTTTCAAAAGGCCTTTGATAAGGTGCCACACGGGAGGCTGCTGAGCAAGGTGAGGGCCCATGGTGTTCGAGGTGAGCTGCTGGGATGGATTGAGGATTGGCTGTCTAACAGAAGGCAGAGAGTTGGGATAAAAGGTTCTTTTTCAGAATGGCAGCCGGTGACGAGCGGTGTCCCGCAGGGTTCGGTGCTGGGGCCACAGCTGTTCGCATTATATATTAACGATTTGGATGAGGGAACCGGGGGCATTCTCGCGAAGTTTGCCGATGATACGAAGTTAGGTGGACAGGCAGGTAGTACTGAGGAAGTGGGGAGGCTGCAGAAGGATCTTGACAGGTTGGGAGAGTGGTCCAGGAAATGGCTGATGGAATTTAACGTGAGCAAGTGCGAGGTCTTGCACTTTGGCAAAAAGAATAAAAGCATAGACTACTTTCTAAATGGTGAGAAAATTAATAAAGCCAAAGCACAAAGGGATCTGGGAGTGCTAGTCCAGGATTCTCTAAAGGTAAACATGCAGGTTGAGTCCGTGATTAAGAAAGCGAATGCAATGTTGTCTCTTATCTCAAGAGGGTTGGAATATAAAAGCAGAGATGTACTACTAAGACTTTATAAAGCTCTGGTTAGGCCCCATTTGGAGTACTGTGTCCAGTTTTGGTCCCCACACCTCAGGAAGGACATACTGGCACTGGAACGTGTCCAGCGGAGATTCACACGGATGATCCCTGGAATGACAGGTCTAACATATGAGGAACGGCTGAGGATACTGGGATTGTATTCGTTGGAGTTTAGAAGATTAAGGGGAGACTTAATAGAGACGTACAAAATAATACATGGCTTGGAAAAGGTGGATGCTAGGAAATTGTTTCAGTTAAACGAGGAGACTAGGACCCGTGGACACAGCCTTAGAATTAGAGGGGGTCATTTCAGAACAGAAATGCGGAGGCATTTCTTCAGCCAGAGAGTGGTGGGCCTGTGGAATTCATTGCCACGGAGTGCAGTGGAAGCCGGGACGCTAAATGTCTTCAAGGCCGAGATTGATAGATTCTTGTTGTCTCGAGGAATTAAGGGCTACGGGGAGAACGCTGGTAAGTGGAGCTGAAATGCGCATCAGCCATGATTGAATGGCGGAGTGGACTTGATGGGCCGAATGGCCTTACCTCCACTCCTATGTCTTATGGTCTTATGGTCTTATGGAAACAGTCCCTTCGGCCCAACAGGTCCACACCAACCATCCAAAGAACAACCTGCCCAGACATGTTTCCCTGCATTTTACCCCTGACTAATGCAATTTAGCATGGCCAATTCACCTAAACTGCACATCTTTTTGGATTGTGGGAGGAAACCGGAGCACCCAGAGGAAACCCATGCAGACACTGGGAGAATGTGCAAACTCCATACAGACAGTCACCTGAGGCAGGAATTGAACCTGGGTCTTAAAAAAAACAAAAATTAATAAATCTCTGGGACCTGATCAAGCATATGTCAGGACATTGTGGGAAGTTAGGGAAGAAATTGCAGGGGTCCAAGCAGTGGTATTTGTATCATCTTTGACCATGGGTGAGGTGCCAGAGGATTGGAGGGTACCTAATGTTGTGCTTTTTATTTAAGAAAGGCTGTAAAGAGAAGACTGGGAATTATAGGCCATTGAGTCTGACAATGGGTGAGTAAGTTGTTGGCGGGACTTCTGAGAGACAGGATTTGAAAAGGTAAGGTTTTGTGCAAGGGAAATCATGCCTCACAAATTTGATTGGTCATATTTTTAAGAAACGCAATGATAAAGGTTGTGTACCTGAACTTTAGTAAAACTTTTGACAAGGTTCCACATGGTACACTAATTAGTAAAGCTAGATCACATGGGATTTGGGGACAGCTTGTCAAATAGATCAAAATTGGTTTGATGGTAGCAGACAGAAGGTGGTGGAGGAGGGTTGTTTTTCAGGCTGAAGGCCTGAGACCTGTGGTGTTCTGCAGGAATCAGTGCTGGGTCCACAGTCATTTGTCATTTTTATAGATGATTTGGCTGTGAATTTAGGAGGTATGGTTAGTAAGTTTGCAGATGACACCAAAATTAGTACAAGAGGTTATCTAAGATTACAAAGGGCTATTGATCAATTGAGCCAATGGGCTGAGGAGTGGTAGATGGAGTTTAATTTGGATAAATGTGAGTTGTTGCATTTTGGTAAAGCAAGGGCAAAACTTATACAGTTAATGGTATGGCTCTGGGGAGTGTTATTAGATAGGGAGACCTAAGTGTTCAGATACATAATTCTTTGAAAGTTGTGTCACATGTGGGCATGGTGATTAAGAAGGCATTTAGCATGCTTGCCTGTGTTCAGATCATTGGAACATCATATTGAGGTTGTACAGGATGTTGGTGTGAACACTTTCTTGTGTGATAGTATTTTAGAGAATGTATGGCTTCTTGCTGAGTTCTTCCATTTCCTGTAAGGAATATGCAATCATGCATTGCATATCTGGTGCCTAAAGTGTATCACTATTGCAAATTCTGTTTGAATGCAATGTACCTATCTAACAAAATGGTATAGCAATATATACGCTACTGTCATGACCAGGTGAAAAATGGTAGACTGGTTTTCCCACCATTTTTTCACAATCGTTTTTCACTGCAACACGTTTTTGAGTTTTAAAACAATATATAACATGGTCAATTCAATATGCAACCTGCAATTTTATATGAATTAAGCCAGACTATATTCTTGAGTTAAACATGATCAAAGTTAAAAATCTCACTACACCAGGTTATAGTCCACTAGGTTTATTTGGAAGTACTAACTGTCGGAGCACTGCGCCTTCATCAGGTAGCTATTAGGGCAGGATCATAGGGCACAGAATTTACAGTAAAAGATAAAAGTGTTATACAACTGATGCAATGTATGGAACAAACCTAAATTGTGGTTAAGTCTTTAATCACCTATTAATTAATTGAAATCTGCAAACCATTTTATGTAAATCCCAGTTCCTCTAACCTATAACCTGATATTGTGTGATTTTTAACTTTGTCCACCCTAGTCCAACACCAGCACCTCCACATCATGATCAATGTTAGCTTTATCATGCTAAAAACGCCCACAAGTAGGAAATATTAAAATTATATAAATACAAAAACTTACATTCCAGTAATGTACACAAAATGGATTGATTTACATAGTAATGGGGTAAACTTGGCCAAATTAAAAATGTAAATTTTATGGGAAAAAGTGAAATCAATAAGAGTTCACTAACTTCAGATTTGCTTCTTCAGTGAAGCAGTTGAAAGATATGAATTACAACTTCAAATCCTTGTTTCCTGAAAATCACTGTTAGAGAAATCCAGCTACCTTTGGTAGTGGTTGTGTCTGCTGTAACACTATTGGTAAATTTTTTTGTGTGTTTCAACACGGCCAGGTTCAAAGTTCCTATGGTAGAAGGAGATGGAGAGCAGTAACTTGTATGTTCCCTGTTCCAATTTAAGTTTCAGTTAAAGCATTTTGATAGTTATGGTGATTGATGTTTTCACGTCTCATATGTTGACTCCTGAATGATCAATTTTTCCATCTTGATGAGATAGAAATGAGTCCTTCACATCTTATGGGATGCCATTATCTCAGTTAGTTTTTCCCTGACTCCAATTTCCATTATATGAAATGTGACTACAGACATGTTAGCAACTATTTTAACTTGTTTCTTTGTGTCTTTTTTAAATGTACAAGGCCAGCTAATAATATTTGGAATAAATTTAATCTTCTTGACAATATTTATAGTCAGGCTTCAAACAATGTACTCTGTATGCGTTCTCTTTTAGCATTTGTGCTAGTTCACAACCATATTTGATATTTTTTCTCTTGTAGCATGTAAGAGAGGTTAAGCTTAAGTTTTGCACATCAAGATTTTAGGTCTGTGATAAGTCTGTGACCAATTGCTTATTTATCATCAATAATCTATTGCCTAAATAAGATCCAATCTTTACCCTACTTGAAATACCTGTAATTACAAGCATACTTCCTCATATACAACTGCAACTTTAATCTATGCCTATATATTAGGGGCTCAAGTAAACTGAACAGTGAAACACAAGATCCAACTAACAATCAATGCCTACCTTACTAAATGTAGTCCTCCATTTTTTTTGGCAGACTGTTTATTCAGACTCTTTTCATGCTTGATATTTAATTTTTCTTAATGTTCTCCCATGCTCTTCCATGTTTGCATTTTTGGGCCTCCCTTTCTGTTTTGTAAGGGACATTGCTTGCACTGTCTATTTGTTGAATTGATGCACAGTGATTGGAGCCTTCAAGCACTTTACCTCCAATTTCTCAGCAGGCAGTGGAATAGGGCTTCTGATCCCAGGGCTCATCCATTCCATCCACTTTTCTTTTTGAATCTTTTTTTCTTTTCTCTTTTTTTTTCTTTATCGATTTTATTTTAATTTCCTCTGGAAGAGCTCAGTCACAGTGATGGCAGAGGCGGCAGTGAGTAGGCCCATGGCTGCTGTGGTGGAGACGAGTTTGAGGTTCTTGGTAGCATCCGCAGCCAGTGCATATTTGTGAAGGCAGCAGCAGAAACGAGTTTGGACCTAGTACAAGACCAGTGCCAACAGTGGTTGCACCAGTGAGGTGGACTCGAAGCAGACCCATGGTGGCAGTGGTGTTGACTTTGCATTAGTGCTATACCTGGCTTCATTATTGGCATCTGCATGGATAGGTCCAGTGAGAGCTTTAAAGTGGTGAAGGTGTCATTGGAGGTGATATGGTACCGAAGAGTGGTGACTTTCATTCCAGCAGCGGTGACATGACAAAACAGACTCTTACCTGGCCAACAGCTCCATGGCCCAATGCAGAGCACTTAACAAGAACAAGTAGAAAGTTGAACACTTGCTTTATTTCTTAATTTTTCTGCATTTATATTCATTGTTTTAGTTTATTTTTTGATGTTTTAAAATGACGTATAGTGGTAACACTATACAACACTTTTGACTGTATTTTTGTAACGAGATACACGTGACAATAAATCAAATCAAATCATAAAATTAGTCTAGTGTTGAACTTAGTCCACAGCATGTTATTTACATCAGTTTGACCAGTTTGTTGCTATTCAATGGGTTAACTTTATTCTTGTAGGTTCCTTCTGATCCAGCATGTATTTTGACATGAGTATTAGTACAGCCAGGTGCATTTGAGTCCAGAAAACACATAGGAAAGCTATATACTTCCAACAAGTGTCCATTTTTAAAAGGACAAAAATGTTCACACTAATTTAGCATTTTATCCATGTCAAGAGTTAGGTTCTCTCATGTAGATTTCTGGATATAACATTGACATTTTATAAACAATGGTTTTAAGTATGTGCATCATTATTGTAAAAATCTTATCCTGTCATTTTGTTAATAATTCCACAGTTCAAATTCAACAACTTGTATCTCATTGTTCTTCTTAGTATTCTGTGCATGACAAGAAATAGTCTTTTTATTGTGCAGTTTTTTTGAGTGGGGTTTGCGTAAAATGGTAAACTCTACAGGAATTTTATGTAGTACAAAAGTTGTATTAATGGGAATTCCTTTATTTCACAATAGAAATTTGATTATGATACAAAGACCTTATGCATGGTTTCTGTCTTTTCTCAAATAGAGAAGTTTTCATGAGCAATCAGCATCCACACTTATGCTGATGACACTGATCTGTTTCTCTATTGCTAGTCTAGATTTGCAGACATATATGTCTGCCTGCTTCTTGTAACATTAGTTGATGCATAAACAAAATTACTCTTCAACTTTATTGCTTGTTCAGTTCCTGTTGAAACTTCCACAGCCTGGCTCCAGATTCTAGCCCCTCTGTGGTTCACTCAAACTGGACTTGGTGGTGTCACGTTGAGCATCAATGCTGTGAACTGAGTTCAGCTTCAAATCCTAAGCCACCAAATCTCAAGTTTCTATTCCGCACTTTTCATCTTTGCTCATTACTCCCAAAAATATTTCTTCATATCTCTTCACATTTAATTCTGTCCTTGCTAGCACCTTGAAAGCTACACTTAAACTGCAATTAGCCCCAAGTTTTGTTCTGTTCTCACTTTCACTATTGTTGTTTCCTATCATTTGTAGAGTGGAAATGATCATTAGGCTCCTTTTCATCAACACACAGACTTGGAGATTCTTTATCCTTGCCCATTACTACTACTATAATCTTCTTGAGCCCAACTTGCTGCGATTATGCATTACAAGCCCTCTCTAATCAACTTCTGTCATTCCCATATTTTGCACTTAAAGTGGAAGAAATGGAATCAAGTTGTAAACAAATAACACAAACATATTCATAAATACTATAAAGTTGCATAGATGATCAGCAAACAATTTTAAACATACTGACCTCATTCCTAAAAAAAGCACGTTGGGTTAATATGCCAGTACGCCTGTTTCAAATAATTTGGTAGACATTGGGAAAATCTCTCTTATGTGTGTGTGTGTAGCACAGAGGAAAAGATTTTTAAAAAAGTGAAAATGTCTCTCTCATTGAACACCAGAGAATTATGGGGCAAGACCACCATTAAAATTCATAAACTATGTAACAAAATTTTCTTGACTCCTCATGTACGGGACTTGTGCCATATGTGTATATAAAGCTAAAAGTAAGTGCTTTTCATTAAACAAACTTTATAAATTAGAACAGAAGTTTGAAACCTTTGAGTCTGCTCTGCCATTTGATAAGGTTATAACTGAACTCCACTTGCTTGTCTACCATAAATACCCCCTAATTCCCTTTTTAATCAAGAATCTATCTACCTCTGCCATGAACATATTCAATGGTCTTGCCTCCTCCATTCTCTGGGATAGAATTCCAAAGACTCCCAATTTTCAAAGAGAAAAGAATTGTTCTCATCTCTTTCTTAACGGAAGACCACTTGTTTGGAAACTCCATCCCCTAGTTCTATTCTCTGCCAAAAGCAATAAGTATCCTTTCAGCATTCACCTTATCAAATCCTCTTAAGGTCTTGGATATTACAATAAGGTAGAGGCAGCCATTCACTAAGAAAAGAGAAATGTAGTTGTAATCAGAGATAGTATAGTCAGGGCAATAAACACTGTTCTCAGTGGCCAAAATCGAGAACCCCAGAGTTGGGTTGCCTGCCTGGTGCTCAGTTTCAGGATATTTCTTTTGGGTTGTAGAGAAACGTGGAGTGGGAGGGGAAATGTCCAGTTGTTGTGGTCCACTTGGATACTAACAATCTACATAGAGGTTCTGCTGAGGGAAAGTGAACAGCTAGAGGCTAAATGAAAGAGCGGATTGAAAAGGTAATCATCTCTGGGTTATTACTTGAGCTGTGAGAAAATTGGTACAGGGCTCAATAAGTTTAAAATAATAAATGCATAAGTCTCAGGTTGGTATGGGAGAAATGGGTTGAATTTGTGGGACACTGGCACCAATACTGGGGAAGATGGGAGCTGTTTTCATGGGATGGGTTCCACCTGAATTATGCTGGGACCAGAGTCCTGACGAATTGCATAACTAGGGCTGTCGATAGAGATTTAAACTAAAGATCAGTCTTATGTTTAAAAAAAGCATGAAGTGGGGTCTCAGCAGATATTAAAGCTTCCAGAAAATATAATAGGACAGAGTGTGGAAAGGGCTGAAAATGTGTTGCTGGAAAAGCGCAGCAGGTCAGGCAGCATCCAGGGAACAGGAGAATCGACGTTTCGGGCATAAGCCCTTCTTCTTGCCCGAAACGTCGATTCTCCTGTTCCCTGGATGCTGCCTGACCTGCTACGCTTTTCCAGCAACACATTTTCAGCTCTGATCTCCAGCATCTGCAGCCCTCACTTTCTCCTCAGAGTATGGAAAGGGCCAGGAATCTTACTTCAGGCACAACGGATAAGGAGATAACTGAGAAGGAGGGCAGTCAATGCAGAACTGAGGGTGTTGTATTTAAATGCATGCATTATACAAAACAAAGTAAATAAGCTTGTAGCACAGATTGAAATTGCCAGGTGTGATGTTGTGGGTATCACTGACGTGGCTGCAAGGGGATCAAGGCTGAGAACTAAATATTCAAGGATATGCTTTGTACCAAAATGACAGGGAGAGGGGGCAGGATCGTCTTGTTAGGAAGCAATGAAATTATGCAACAGCAAGAAGTGATCTAGGGTCAGAAGCTAGAATCTGTGTGGGTGAAGGTGAGGAACTGCAGAGGTTTTATTTTAAAGAAAAACCCTGATGGGAATTATGTACAGGCCTCTTAGCAGTAGTAAGGATGTGGGATAGAAAATAAATCAGGAGTTAGAAAAGACATGTGAAAGAGCACTATTACAATAATCATGGGAGTGTGGAAAAATCAGGTTAGCGGATCTCAAAAAGGATTCAAAATGCCTACAAAATGGTTTTATGGAGCACCTTAGAACATAGAACATTACAGCGCAGTACAGTCCCTTCAGCCCTGGAGTTGCATTGACCTGTAGAACCAATCTGAAGCCCATTTAACCTACACTATTCCACTCTTGTCCCTATGTCTATCCAATTGCCATTCAAATGCCCTTAAACTTGGCGAGTCTACTACTGTTGCAGGTAGTGCGTTCTGTGCCCCTACTACTCTGATAAAGAAACTACCTCTGGCATCTATCCTGTATCTATCATCCCTCATGTCACTTGTGTTAGCCATCACCCTCCGAGGAAAAAGGCTCTCACTGTTCAACCTATCTAACCTTCTGATTATCTTCTATGTCTCAATTAAGTCACCTCTCAACTACCTTCTCTCTAACAAAAGCAGCCTCAAGTCCCTCAGCCTTTCCTCATAAGACCTTCCCTCCATACCAGGCAACATCCTAGTAAATCTCCTCTGAACCCTTTCCAAAGCTTCACATCCTTCCTGTAATGCGGTAACCAGAACTGTATGCAATACTTCAAGTGTGACCACACCAGAGTTTTGTACAGCTGCAGCATGACCTCATGGTTCTGAAACTCAATCCCTTGTGCTAGAGCGCTCAACGGACCAGACACTTCTGGATTTGGTGATGTGTAATGAGGCAAACATAGTTAGGAAGCTTAAGCTGAATGAACCCCTGAGGGCAGTGACCCAAAGTATTAGAGAATTCACCTGCAGTTTGAGAGGGATAAGCTAGAATCAAATGTAACACATTGCAATTGAATAAAGGTAACTATAAAGGCATGAAGGAATAGCTGATCAAAGTTGATTTGAAAGAGAGCGTGGCAGGGAAGATTCTCACAATTCCTCCATCTCTGCTTGAACGAGGAGACATTCCAATTGCAAGCATCCAGATGTTTACCTATTTTGAAAAATGTGCTTTTCCTCCCTCGTCATCCAGACAGCCCTCTGCTGCACCACCTCCATTCACTGTTCTACTGCTCTGCCCCCCCAATCCAATGCAGAGTCCCCTTTTGTCCTCATCTACTACCCCACCAAGCCTCACATCCAACACCTCATCCTCAAACACTTCCAATAACTCCAACTAGACCCCACCACCAAGAACGTCTTCCCCTCCCCACCCTTCTCTGCCTTCCAAAGGACAGTTCTCTCCGACAGTCCTTGGTTCATACTACCCTTGCCACCGAACCCCCAGGTACCTTCCTTTGCAACCAGAAAAGATGCAAAACCTCCTGGTACACCATCCCCCTCACCTCCATCCAGGGCCCCAAACGGTCCTTCCCGGGAGATAGAGGTTCACCTGCTTTTCTTCCAACCTGGTTTCCTGCATCAGGTGCTCCTGGTGTGGTCTTCTTCTCTACATTACATTAAACATTAGACAAAACATTAAACTCAGGGAACTGTTCATCGAGCATCGCAGCTGGGCCTGCAGGGGCTGACCAGACCTCCCCAGTCACAGCCCATTTCAATTCCCCCAACCACTCCCTTTCCGACATGACCAGCCTTGGCTTCCTCCATTGCCAAGACAAACCACACCTACTATTGGAGGAACAGAACCGTATCTTCTGCCTAGGCAGCCTACATTCCGGAGGACTCAATTTTGAGCTCTCCAATTTCAAATAACCTCCCTCCCCATCCTCTGACTCCCTTCCCAGCCCCTCCCCTCCTTTCCATTGCTCCCTGTCACCAACCCAATTCATTCCTCCCATTGACCAACCAGGTTGTGCACTCTACATGTCTTCACCTATCCCCACTTCACACCCTTGCCCTGCCTCCCCTACACCCACCCCCTAGTCCTGAAGAAGGGTTACACCTGAAACGTCAACTTCTCCACTTTCTGATGCTATTTGGCTTGTTATGTTCTTCCAGCCTCCTGCCTGTCTACTTTGGATTCCATCATCTGCAGTTTTTTTGGTCTCTAGGAAAGATGGTGGAGGAACAATAGCAGAAGTTTCGGTGGATAATTCAGAAAGCACCACAGAAATTCATCCCAAGGAAGAAGAAACACACTAAGAAGAGAGCAAGGCAACCATGTCTTAGAAAGGAAATTGGGAGAAGCAGGCAATGTAGTGAAGATTATTAGGAAGCCTTTAAAAACCAGCAGAGAGTAACCGAAAAATATTTCACAGTGGAAGAACCAGCAGCATATCAGAACTTCAAGAGAATGGTTGGGGGAGTGGGTGGAGGTGCAGAGCTAAGTGTACTGGCAAGCAGTAAGGAGAAGGTGCTGGGGAAACTGAAAGGTCTGAAGGTTGATAAACCATATGGACCAGCTGGTCTACACCCCAGCTGAAGGAGCTCGCACAGGAGATTGTAGAAGCATGGTCGGCATGGATGAGTTTCCGTGTTGTACGTCTCTATGACTCTATGACTCATTGGTGGTTCTGTGATCTTTCAGGAGTCACTAGAGTCGGGAGGATGCCAGAGGATTGAAAAGTAGCTTAAACACCCCTGTTTAAGAAGGGAGGGAGGCAGAAGACAGGAAGTTATTGGCCAGTTAGTTGATCTCAGTCATTGGTAACAATCTCATTGGTAATAATGGACTCAAATGTGGAGTACTTGGAAGCACATAGTAAAATAAGGCTGAATCAGCATGGCCTTGTCAAGGAGAGATCATACATGAAAAATTTATTAAAATTCTTTGACAAGTAATGAACAAATTAGACAAAGAAGAAAACGTGGGTGTGATCTATTTGGATTTCTGGAAGGCCTTTGACAAGATGCATTTGAAAGGAGGCTGCTAAAAAGGTAAGAGCCCATGGTGTTAGGTCAAGGTATTGGCATTGATAGAGGATTGGCTGACTGGCAGAAGGCAGAGAGTGGGGATAAAAGGGTGTTTTCCAGGATGGTAATCAGTAACTAGAGGAGTGCTGTAGGAGTCAATGTTGGGACCACAACTATTCACATTACATATGATCTAGACAAAAAAAAACGCTGTTGCTAAATTTGCAGATGACAAAGATAGGTGGAGGGACAAGTATTGTTGAGGAAGTGGGGAGGCTGCAGAAGGACTTGAACAGACTAGGAAAGTGGGCAAAGAAGTAGCAGATGGAATACAGTGTGGGAAAGTGAGTTATACACTTTGATAGGAAGAATAAAGGTGTACGCCATTTTTTTGGCAGAAGAAAAGCTTTGGAAATCTGAAGCACCAAGAAATTTGGAAGTCCTTGTTCATGACCCTCTTAAGGTTAACATGCAGGTTTAGTTGACATTTAGGAAGACAATGCAATGTCATTCAATTCAAGAGGGTGAGAATACAAGAGCAGAGGTTAACTGCTGAGGCTGTATGCACCTCTGGTCAGACTCCATTTGCAATATTGTGATCAGTTTTGGGCTCCATTTCCAAAGAAGGATGTGCTGGTCTTTGAGGGGATCTAGAGGAGGTTTACAAGAATGATACCAGGGATGAAGCAGTTGTCATATGAGGAGCGATTGAGGACTCTAGATTTGCACCTAGAGTCTAGAAGGATGAGGGTGGATTTGATTTGAAAACTGGACTCCTATAAGTGAAGAGACAATGGGATAGTAGATTGCAACATCCATTCGCTCAAGATTTCTTCAAACAAAAATATGCAAATTATTCATCCATTTTGCTGACATTATCTGCTTACATTTTTCATATCTATTAAATCAGCATCAACTTGACATTCTGTTTTTATCACAAAAATTGATGCTTAGTCAAGATGGTAAAGCAATTAAAGTTTTCTTCTTTAATTTGCGTACAGTGCACACATTCCCTTTTCCATTCCTATCTCAAATGTGGTACTTGCTTCGCATCACAAATAGTTCATTTATATTATTCCCAGATTATGATCAGGTATTTTTTATGTAAAAGAGCAACAATTATAAATCCAGTGTTTCATGGATGACTTTCTCCTTTGCAATGAAGTTGATTTAAGTGTTCAAACAAAAACTGTCCCTGACAGTTTAGTTGGCACTTATATTGACTATTGTGAAATTGAGTTACACAGATCCTAAAGCTCCAGATTCCATCCTTGTATATGGATCGATCAACTAATCTGCTCAATGGCATCAGTAATACTGCAATTAGCTTCTGGAAAACCTATCCAATTTCTAAGCTTCTGATAACTATTAGGTGATATCACTGTTTAGTGTGCATGTATGGGAATGAGGAGAAAGGACAGGATTGAGTTTTAACTTAATATCCAAAATGGTCAAATAGCTTGCTACATGTCTTCACATGTGAAGTATGGCCAGTGTAATCATTTGTTCAAAAGCAGTTGATATTCAGAAAATTATATTTCAATAAAAGCCAATTCGGTGTGGAGGGAAAGTAAGGCAGGCAAACTTCAAGGGATCTTGCCACTGATTTTCTAGCTATATTTGCGATGGAAAAAGTTATGGAATGATGATCTAACACAATAGTTCTGTACTCTGTTTTCTCATTGAACTGTTTTTGATCTCCCTGTATTATGTCTGTGACATAAGTCGGAATATTTTCTTAAGCTGTAGAAAATGAAGGCAGCAGCTATCTTGGGAATAGAATGGAATGCCTAAGCTTCTAATACATTGCTCTGTTTATGATTTTGACATATGCTGGGAAAAGAGATCTTTAAAAGTGGGAGAATATTGTTGGCCTATTTAACTTTCTCACTTAGAACATGATGGATCTGACCCCTATGAATATAACAACTAATAGTTTTCTCTAAACTGAAACATTGCCAAAGCTATTGAGTATTTTCAGTAGATTTTTGTTTCATTGCAAATTGTGACATTTTCATTTCTTACAGCAGCCACCCTTACAAAACTGTCAATTGCTGAATTTGATTGGGGGAGCCAGTCGATGTAGTTTATTTAGGCTTTTAGAAGGCTTTCAACCAACTTCCAAGCAAGAGGATTTGTGTGTAAAATAAAATGCATAGGTCTTTTGAAATTAGTAGAAAACTGATTAGCAAACTGGAAATAGTCGGAATAAATAGACTTTTGGCAAACAATGACGAGTAGGATATCACAGGGATCAGAACTAGTACCCCACCTCTTCACAATATATGCTAATGGTTTAGATGAGGGAGCTAAATGTAATATCTCAAAATTTGCAGATGGCATGAAGCTGGATGGAAAGGTGAGCTGTGAGGAGGATGCAGAAATGTGGCAGTGTGATTTGGACAAGCTGAGTGAGTGGACAAATGCCTGGCTGATTATGTGAGGTAATAACTGTCAGGTAATCCACTTAGGTAGCAAAAATAGGAAGGCAAGTTATTATTTAAATGCCTGTAAATTGAGAGGCAGGAATGTTCAATGAGACCTGGGTGTCATAGCGAGAGAATTTGAATACAGGACAAGGATGTCTTGCTGTAATTGTACAGGGCATTATTGAGGCCACATCTGGGATACTGTTCACTTTTGGTCTCCTTATCTGAGGAAGGATGCTCTTGCTATGGAGTGTGTGCATCGAAGGTTTACCAGATTAATTCCTGGGATGGCAAGATTGACAAATGAGAGATTGTTAGAATTGTATTCACTGAAATTTAGAAGAATAGAGAGGGGAGTGGCGGGATCTCATGGAACCCCATAAAATTCTAACAGGACTGGACATGTTAAATGCAGGAAGGTCATTCCCAATGGTGGGGGAGTCCAGAACTAGGGGTTGTAGCTTAAATATAAGGGTTATTTTTTTGAGAACTGACATGAGAGTTTTTGTCACCCAAAGTGGTGACCTGTGGAATTCACTACCACTGGAAGTGGTTGGGGCCAAAACATTGTGGTTTCAAGAAGGAAGTAGTTATAATAGCTCTTGTGCCGAAAGAGATATGGGGAGGGTGGCATTAGGGTATTGAGCTCCTTGATAAGCTATGGTCATATTGAATGCCAGCGCAAACTGGGACAGTCAGGTGGCCTATTCCTCCTCTATTTCTGTGATTTGTTTGTTTTGACTATGCTAACTTGTGAATTTGGACACCCTTGTACAGTTTCTTCTCTAGGAATCCTGAGCAAAAAAGGGAACTATTTTAAAACAATCTGATCTAAATTTACATCAGACTCATGAATGCTATGTCTATTACATCATGTATACCCTGATTTGTTTTTTAAGACAATACAAATATTGATTATATTCCTATTAGATTTGGGATATTGAAGTGATTTGTGATGGGTTCCTTGTGCCCTTCCCCTTTCGTCCTTCCCTCCACACTCCCCCATACCCCTGCTCCAACCTCTGGTTGACTGCAAGGAAGTTTTCTGTCTTAACTAATTTGAAGATTGACAAACATTTTGAGGCTGAGTACAATTTGTTGTATAAAGCCTCCCAGAAGGTTACCAAATGTAAAAAAAAATTCAGAGTTTTGAATGTTTTGTGGTTTTGAAACAGCTTTTTCACAAACACATTCTCCTAAAGAATCCAGAGGATTATCTCCTGGGACAAACTGGCTTCTAATCAAATCATGCACAAACAATTGTACATCACGTAATTATGTGAGATTCTACTTTTAGAAAGCTTTATGGTGCACATATTTGGCCAAATCTGAAGAGAACATTTTCAAGCTTCCAATTCTCCCTTTTTGTAAAATTAAGCACTGTATTGTGGTGTTGAACTGTGAAATTTTAGGAACTTGATTACTAAGGTTGCAAACACACATGGGAGAGATTTTGACTTGACCTTGGTCGGTATCTGCGCTCTGACTTAATAGATTCTGAGAAATGTGTTTCCACACAGTCTTGTATTAGGTACAACACTGAATACACAGTAAAGTTTCAACATTTAAGCATTAGCACAGCAGTTGTAGTGTGAATTGGATGCAGATAGAAGTCCTCAAAACTACCTTCATCAAATTTTGCAAGACTTGATGCAGCATAGATTAGATAAAATGCTCCTCAACTCCAATCTTAGATTGCCTCCAATTACTTAGACTTCTCACATCAATGATCTCCACAGCTCTGGCAATGAGGTTGATAATTCAGTAACAAATAGTATTAAACTAGAGGCAATTCTTGACCGTGTTCCAAATTAATATTGATTTAAATGTGTAATATAATGAAAATAGGAATAATGATGGTGATATACAATGTAATGTATCAGTGATATCAGGCACAAGTAAGTGACCATGTAAAAAGGACAGCAAAGTTTATGCTAGAGAGGGATGCACTTACAGAACAGTATTATGTACAATATGTAAATAACCATTTACAGAAACCTACTAGTGACAGTAGTGGGTAAGGGAGAAACCATTGCAGGGCACAAATCAATAGAACACAAAAACCATCATCGCACCAATGTGTGGAATAGAACTCTCAATTTAATATAAACGTTGTTATTATTTGTTTTTCCATTATCAAGAAATTGCTTTAGTTCCAGAGCTGCAATTTTGATGCATGGTCAGTCATTCAAACTGATAACCATTGTCCTGATAAATGAAAGTTTTAAAACATGTAATTGTCTCTTTTGGCTTTCCATATAATTTTTTAAAATCTATAAAATATTGGAAGTGATGTATTGAAAACTCAAACCTTCTTACTGTTGAATATACCTGTGTCCTCTAAATACATAGTCAACTAAGGTTAAAAAGCATTTCTGAAAATTACTTTCCTGTGTGTGCTCTCCTTTTTTATGTTCAGGCCATTGTCTAACCAAATGATTCCCCATTTAAATTTAGACAGGTTTTCCTGGGTGCATTGTTTCTCAGTAATTATTTACCTTTTGTCTTTTATATTTCAAATTCTTCTTTTCTCCCCCTTTTGTAAATTTTGTTTTCTTCCTGTTGCTGTACAGTTCTATGAACTACAGGGCTTTCCATCAGTACTTTGCCCAATTAACTTGTATTCATTTGAGACTTTTGAGAGCAATTTGGTTTTCCTAACAAAAGAAATAGGGGAGTCGCACAATGGTTGTTTCTGCACTTGTTCAACATTAGTCTGGGTATTCTCTCAACGGCGATTACCGGATAAGTGATCAGTTGGCCAATGTTGACTTGAATTTTTCAGCTAGTCTCTAGTATCTAGACCCTTTGGTTGTTGGGGTGGTAGATTAACTGCCTGTGGCAGACTGAGGCCTACACGCTTTCCCTGTTGACATATGTTGCCAAGGGATGTGCACTGTAAAGGGACTCTCACCCCCAACCACAATGGTGTTCAATCTTTATATATTAAGACACACAAACTTACTTTCTTAAAAATCTGTGACAGCCAAGCACTAAAATTCCTGAATGTTCCGTCGATTGCACAAAGTGGGAGAGGCTGCATATATTTGGTGTGCAATTTTGGATTGCTCTTTCTGGACAGTTGCAGGTAGGAATATGCCTGTGGGGTGGTAGTAGTGCTAAAGCATGACTGCTGTATGGCAGTATGGCAGCAGAATGAGATAAGCCACTTGACTGGCTGTTGGCAGCAGAGGAAGATCTTCATACTGAAACTTGCTTTTGTAGCAGGCTCTGGGCAGTACTCTCAGAAGTCGTTGGAGCTATTGATTGCAGCTAAGAGTTGAGGCAAGGGTTGTGGAGAAGCTCTGGGAACTGCCTGGAGCAGTGTGGATTTGGACGAAGCCTTGAGATTCCATTGATAATTCAGCACAGCTGTCAGTAAAGATGAAGAGGGGCTCTTCAGTATTTACTTGTCCAGCTGAAAAACATTGGAACTTGAAGAAACCCCAGGATTAGTAACAGCTGAGTGAAGCTAGTTGTCTGCAAAAGAACTGGAATTGTGCCCAAGTGGAATGCTGTAGAGCACTCTCAGGAATCCAAAAGGATGCAGCCTTAAGGGAATTGATTAAACTATCAGGACGAGAGTGGTTATTGAGGAAGACTCTGACAAAGTGGTTAATGGTGGGATTTGGAAGCTGGATCTTTGAAACTAAAGAATTGGAAACACTTGAAAAGAAAACAAAGTTTTTCAAATTTGGCATTATATTGAGGGTTGCTGAAAAATCTGAGAGATCTGTCTTGACCATATTTGTTATTTGATATACTTTCTTGAATATTTGACCACAGTTTATCTGAGTTAAATCATAATTACTTCCTGCTAATTCTGGTGTTAACTATGAGTTGTATATGTAGACTTTATTGTTTTACTTCTGTAACCCTTTTTATAAAAACATAATTTGTTTGTTCAAAAATTCTGGAATCTCATGGCTTTATTCTCAGTAAATATTTGCACAAAGAAAACAAACAACTGGTCCCCTAACGTAATTTGGTAGTTTCACCAGGAATCATACTTTCCTTAAAAATTAAATTTCTGTCTTAAAGATCATCCTCTTGTTGCAGTCGTCTCCCAGTTACTGATCATAACCTACCCATGTGCTTCTCTGATTTTTCCCCCTCCCACCCATCCCCTGACTTTCGAGAGGCTATCTGCCTCCCTTAATTGTCATTTTGAGAGAGTCCCTATTCCAACAAGGGTACAACCACATGACAAATATTACTTTGATCAATTTCCAATCTGAAGCAGGTCCAGGACAAGCAAGTAGTCCCAACACCACCTCCTGTTCCCCAACTCTGTGGGCAAAATTACGTAACAGGTAACATATCTCAGGTTGAATTCAACATCTGTTCAGTTCAGTCTATATGAGTCAACTGCTTATTATGATTCAGTGGACTTACCCAGCAGGTCTCTCCTTTTGATTGGCTTACTAGAATTATCAACAAGTTATAGCATAGAAAGAGGCTATTTGTTCTAACGTGTCTGTCTCTGTTCTCTTGAGCAATTCACCTAGTCCAATGTAGAATCATTCCTTCAATAGTGTAAATGTATTTTGATCCAAGATGTATTTTCACTCTCGAGTAAGTATAACCTGCTTCTAGGGCCACCCTCTGTTCATATTCCTAAAATAAATGAGTTAAAGGGCATTGCCTCCCCTAAGCAGATTCACAATTTCAGATTATATTGTTTTGACATGATACTCAGCCAAGTGATAGTTAATATTTGGATATATTGACAGTTGGTAGACTTGGCACTTGACATATCCAGTCACTGAGAAGCAGCAATCAGCAAAGCAAATGAAATGTTCAAGTATTTTTCTAACATCTAAAAGGCATCTGGATTGGTATATGAATAGGAAGGGTTCAGAAGAATAGGAGCCAACTGCTGGCAAATGGGACTAAATTAGGTTAGGAGGTCCGGTCAGCATGGATGAGTTGGACCAGAGTCTGTTTCCATGCTGTACAGCTGTATGACTCTATCTGTTGAAGGTTCGTCTGCAAAATACTCATCTGGTTAAATCACATTTTGATTGTATAACATGTCCAATTTTGACTGAGGAAGATGGTTTCCTCGGATCACCAGGCTAATTTCTACTATCAGAATTGTTATGAGGAAAGGTTGGAGAATTGTGGGCTCTTCTTTGAATGGTGATAACAGAGGTGACTCATAGAAATGTACAAATAAATGGTATAGAAAAGGCAAATATGGAACATTATATTGAGTTCAGTTGAAACAAAACAAAGGATCTTCAGTTCGAATTGGTGAAAAGCATCAGGATTGGTGAATGAAAAGTCTTCAAAAACTGGGGTCATTATTTGCACTGAACTGTCAGTCTCAACAATGCAACAAACATTGGAATTTGTTTAGTAGACAGTTCAGTGACTGTGTTGTGGCGTTATGTATTTGTTGTGTTGTTGAGGAAGAATGGACCAAATGGCCTTCCCTGTCCATATGTGCTAATGAGGTTGCTCTAAGATTATCTTGACCTCTTATGATCAAAAGATCAGCAATGATCTCGAACAGACTATTCAATTTTATAGGGTTCTCAGTTATTTAATGGAATCTTTGAGCTGATTACAGATACCAGCCAAAATATTGCTGATGCAAAGAGAGTGCAAGTCAGCACAAAGTAGCAGACTGTATCTGTGTATGGTGTGCTAGCGTGTTTGGAGACACTAACAAGAGGGGAGGCAGCTTCACTATAGGAAGGAAAAGTGGAAATTGGACAGGTTAGCAACTACTCAGCTATTTCTTCTCCACTTCATTTTTTAACTTTCAATTTTAAAAAAGCAGAATGATGCACTCAACCACTTATCAATCCTCCCTACAAAGATTGAGGCAGAGCAGCTGGTATTGTCTAAGATGGCAATCATAGACTCGCAAGGATTTAAATAGTGTCTTGCATCATTTCAGTGAAGAACTGATTTTTCTTCTATTCCAGTAAGAACCTGTTTCTGTTTTCTCCCCCATTCCAAACATGTAGTGCACCCACAATTAGACATGATTTTTGTTTGTGTCTGTATGTTACAGTTTACTACTACCAGTTTGTGCCTTGTCCCTACAGTCCCAATCTGTCTGCTATCCAATAATATTGGAACTTTCAAGGCTAGTATGTTTACTGCACAGATGGCATTCCCAAAAAATACATTAACTTCCTCAACATATTAGACTCGAACTTTGATTTTATACAACAGGGCTGAAAATGTGTTGCTGGAAAAGCGCAGCAGGTCAGGCAGCATCCAAGGACCAGGAGAATCGATGTTTCAGGCATAAGCCCTTCTTCAGGAATGGCTTATGCCTGAAACGTCAATTCTCCTGCTCCTTGGATGCTGCCTGACCTGCTGCGCTTTTCCAGCAACACATTTTCAGCTCTGATCTCCAGCATCTGCAGTCCTCACTTTCTCCTTTTATACAACAGGCACAAGCCTACTTGAGTAAGACAGAACTTCTGTATGATGCAATATAATTCCAGTGCCCTTCCCAGCGTCTTTCTACAGATTCTGTGTTTACATTGAAATATCAATATTTGCTCCTGTGTAAGATTTTATGTACTTTGGGGCCAACTTTGATCTTATCGGCTAAATTATTTTAATACATTAAGGATGTCAATTATGCCTTTCTTTGGAAGAAATAAATGGTTATATCCTACAGTTAACATTGTCCACTAATGATTAAGCTAATCGTATGAATCTGGTTTAAGAACATCATGGGATCACTTACACCTCTCATGATAATGAGACACCACTCTATTGGCTGCCGTTCCACCCAAAACTGAAAAAGCTTTCCTGTTAATGTTTCACTAACATTACAGGAGGGGTACAATTGCTTTGGAGAAAGTACAGAGGAGATTTACTAGAATGTGGCTGCAGCTTGAAATGTGCAGCAATGAGGCAAGATTGGATAGGCTAGATTAATTTTCTTTAGAATCAGTGAGGCTGATGGGGATTCTTTTGAGGTGTACGAAAGAAGGCAAACCTGTTTTCTCAAGCAGTGAGATCAGTTAATAAGGGGGCACAGATTGAAGATGATGGGCAGAGCAATTAGAGAGGACCTGAGAAAAGGTTTTATGACTGAAACTGAAGTTGATCGATGCCCTGAATGTACTGCCTGGTTTGATGCTTGGGGCCAAAAGCCTCAAGTTATTTATTTATCCCTCACCTGAAGTGCTGTAATTTACAAAGCTAAGGATGAGAACTGGGTTTAAAATAAGTTGCTTTCTTCTCTGTTTGGTAAATGTAGACTAAATGGCCTCTTTATTTGTTATGACCTTTTCTATTTGGTGGAAACATTTTGCATAAAGTCACCACACCTGTACTCTGCCTTCCTCCCGCAGTGCCTGAATAGTTTTCCACCACCATCTCAATTCAGAATGTTGAAACTTTCTGGAGCTCGGCTTCAATGAATGCTAATAGCCCTTCAGTAATTTGTCCAACTTTTCCTATGATGCCAGGCAGAAACAGTATTCAATCAAAGTGAGGCTGAGTAGCCCAAAGCTGATGCCCTTTTCATATGATATCTATATGTATGGAAATTTCAGCAGGGGTCACTTGGAACTGAGCAAAACCTGAACCTATCATATCTATTTTGCTTTTCTAAAACTTACACCATAAATTAATGTTGACAGCCCAACAATAAGCATAGGTTTTCAAGTTCACTCCCATATGACGGAAGGCATTTACCTAATGAACTTCAGGAGAACCAATGCTCCTTAATAGTGGTCTTGACCTTTGTTTTAAGATTATAGGCATAGTTGAAGGAAAGATCTATGCCATACTTTTAATGGTGTGTGATCCACCTAAGTTGATTTTTTTTCTCTCTCTCTCCTTGTAGGTTGCTGACCAGCTTCCCTGGGTACCGCTGGTGATGCAAGTTTGTTTTGCCTGAAGATGGAAACACTTGAATCTGAATTAACCTGCCCAATTTGTCTGGAGCTATTTGAAGATCCTCTGCTCTTACCGTGTGCCCACAGCTTGTGTTTTAACTGCGCCCACCGGATCCTCGTTTCTCACTGCACCTCCAACGAGACGATCCAATCGATTGCTGCCTTCCAGTGTCCGACCTGCCGATATGTTATCTCTTTGAACCATCGCGGCTTGGAGGGCTTGAAGCGGAATGTAACTCTGCAAAACATCATTGATCGCTTTCAGAAAGCCTCGCTGAGTGGACCCAACTCCCCCAGTGAATGTCGCCGTGACCGGCCGTACAAGGATCCTGTCACCATGTCCTCTGAGAGGGTTCAGTGCCAGTTCTGTGAGCAAGAGCCACCACGAGATGCCATCAAGACTTGTGTGACCTGTGAGGTCTCCTACTGTGACCGGTGCCTCCGGGCCACCCACCCCAACAAGAAGCCGTTCACTGGCCACCGGTTGATTGAGCCCATTCCGGACTCTCACCTCCACGGACTGATGTGTCTGGAGCATGAAGATGAAAAGGTGAATATGTACTGTGTCACGGATGATCAGCTGATCTGTGCCTTATGCAAACTTGTAGGACGCCACCGGGAGCACCAGGTTTCCTCACTGAGTGATAGATATGACAAACTTAAGGTACAGTATATGAAGATTCATTATCTGAAAACACTTTTTTAAAAAATCCATTTGGATTCAATATTGTAGCCTGAAGTTGGATAATCAATGACTAAGTCTTAACTTTAAGAATCTCACCCTTTTTTTTTTTTGCAGTATTTCAGCCTCCTCAATACAGTTTTAAATGTCCATCTAAACAGGTAGATTTCACTTTTCAGTTTAGTAAGTTACTGCAAAGAATGAAATCTCAGACAATGCAGCATTTAGGAAATGCTGTGTCAACCCAGATTATACTGTACATCCATCTCTTGGGAGCAGAGTTTTAACAGTCTTCTGCCTCAGAAACAAGATTGTCAACACCTATATACGATCCATACTAACTCTAACTCTGTACATTTGAGTGGCAATGCTTGGAGAACAAACATGAGAACAAGACCTTTCAACAGGCTTGAATAGGTAAACCAGTAACTAGAGGAGACACAGATATCTGACTGGTGCACAAATGGGGAAGGAAGTGAGCAGACAAATTAATATATTGTATATTTTCCTCCAAGTAATTTATGATCTGAAATGGATGGTGGAATCAGATTCAACTAATTTTCAACATATTAGATACCTGTCTGAAAAATAAAATTACTGCAAGGCTGTAAAAAAGGAGTGGGAATAATTAGTATGATAGAATAAATTAACTCCTTTTGTGCTGTATGGTTTTGCTTTTAGCAAGAAATACCCAGAAAAAGACATAGGAAATGTGATCTATCTGTGCATTCTTAATTTTTTTCTTTCTAAGTAATAATAATTAAGTACTTAGAGAAGTAAACAGGCCAGGGGAGGCTTTTATTTTTAATTTTAAAAAGAAGTTTAAATTTGGACACAGCCCCATTCAAAACCTATGCATTAAATGAGCATTATAGCCTGAAAAAGCTTTCCAAGGTATTTCACCAGGTTAGTAAATAGCAGACAAAAACACAATCTTGTGTACTGTACATGATTTACAAATTTGTTTCAGTAATGTGGCTTTTTTCAAAAAGGCATCTTAACATCTCAAGAATATCTGGTTCTGCTTTCCCTCCTTCCAACCCAATTTCATTAACAGTGCTAAGAATGACAAGCTCTACTAAGAAGCATATTTCTCCTTTAGTGACGTACAATAAAAAGTCATATGTTTTGGGGCCTTGTTGGAGAGGTTAATCCGTTTAATATGTTACTTAAATAACATCTGGCAGAAAAAAGTGTACTAACTGTTTTTCTCAATTTGGAACAGCACTACTCATCTTTATCTTGATTTTTTTATTGAGTTCAAAAAGTTTGGCTGTTCAGTTTGCGCAAGGTATTATTTTCACATTTTTGCAAATAGCCTATGGCAACAATTCTGTAAATTTATAAATATATTGGTAATGCTACATGTTGACAATTCTAGTTAGAAATCCCTTCCATTTGAAACAGATATTAATTTTATTTTTACCTAATTTTTGTTTTCCTTTCCTCTTCATACTGACAAATTCCAATAGTTACGTGCCCATTTGAATGGGAGTAGCCATAATATGCTATGTAGTGTCTATCAGCTATCTTCATAGTATCATTAATCATAGAATCGCTACAATGTCCAAGCAGGCCATTTAGCTGACTGAGTGCACACCACCCCCCCCCCCCCTCCCTCAAAACAGTATCCCACCCAGACCAAACCCTCTAATCTATCCTTGTGACCCTGCATTTCCCATGGCTAATCCATCTGGCCCGAGTCAGAAATCACACAAGACCAGGTTATAGTCCAACAGGTTTATTTGAAATCACAAGCTTTTGGAGTGTAGCCCCTTTGTCAGATGACTTCTGATTTTGCACACCCCAGTCCAACAATGGCGCTTCCACACCCCACCTAACTAGCACATCCCTGGACACAATGGGCAATTTAGCATGGCCAATCCACCTAACCAGCACATATTCGGACTGTGGGAGGAAACCAGAGCACCCAGAGGAAACCCACGTAGATACGGATGAATGTGCAAACCCACACACAGTCGCCATAGGCTGGACTCAAACCCAGATCCCTGGTGCTATGAAGCAGCAGTGCTCACTGAGTCACTTTGCTGCCCCATCTTGTATCCTTTGATGCCTGAAGGTAAAACTGAAAAGAGTCACAGAACCGACAGATTGTTCATGAAATCAAAAGTTTAAAAGAATTTTCCCAAAAATCAGATTATGGTTTACAAATGGCAGAAAATGCCTCTCCCTGGTGTAGCAAGTGTCATGACAAATAGGGTAAAGATGAAAAAAAATCAGAATCTCGCCGTTGAAGACAAAATTTTAATCCTTTGTCCTCTCCTCAAGCCTTAAGTAGTGAGTTCAGAATCTCTGCTACTCAATTTCCATGTACTTGCATCATATTAGAGCCCCAACTATTTACATCCAACTTCCAATTATCCCCTTCTACATTGCAAAACCGTACAGCACAAATTCCTAATAAAGTAAAACTGATTATTGCAGCTCACTGAATGCCTGTCCCAATCGTCATGCCATTGTTTCTACACAATCCTGTCTGCTCCATGGACTCTAGATTTCTTGGTTCTTCATCCACACAAATCTAATTATCCAGTCTCGGCACATGATCATGCATGCCCACTGATTAACTCAATCAAAACATCAGGCCTTCAGTACTTTGGAGCTGACAGACCCCTATGACTTCTGCCAGGTCACTTTGTATGCAAGGACAAATATGTAAGTTATGTAGCAATGTCAGATGCTTGCTTCTGAATTGACATGGACATGCATCTTCTGACTCTTCGCTTGTTTTCTTAGCACTCACTGACTTTAGCACTGAGTTATACACCTGTGTATATGTCACCTTTGAATTTAAGATCAGAATATTTTTCAACCATCCCTAAAGGCTGCCTCGAACAGATGTTGGACCCCTCACATATGTAAATTAGGAGGTTAAAACCTGTTTTAGACCCCATGGATTATAGTGATGTAAGCTCAGCATGTCTGGCAGTAGCTGTGGAGAAAGAAACAGGGTTATGTTTCGAGTTCAATGTGAATCTTCAGACTCAGCTAAAGCTATTGCGTTTCTCTCTATCTTTATTTTCATTTATGATCTTGAGCATCGGCAGAATTTTGTTTAAGTGTTGAAGACAATAGACAATAGGTGCAGGAGTAGGCCATTCTGCCCTTCGAGTCTGCACCACCATTCAATATGATCATGGCTGATCATCCTTAATCAGTATCCTGTTCCTGCCTTATCTCCATAACCCTTGATTCCACTATCCTTGAGAGCTCTATCCAACTCTTTCTTAAATGAATCCAGAGACTGGGCCTCCACTGCCCTCTGGGGCAGAGCATTCCACACACCCACCACTCTCTGGGTGAAGAAGTTTCTCCTCATCTCTGTCCTAAATGGTCTATCCCGTATTTTTAAGCTGTGTCCTCTGGTTCGGCACTCACCCATCAGCGGAAACATGTTTCCTGCCTCCAGAGTGTCCAATCCTTTAATAATCTTATATGTCTCAATCAGATCCCCTCTCAGCCTTCTAAACTCAAGGGTATACAAGCCCAGTCGCTCCAGTCTTTCAGCATAAGGTAGTCCCGCCATTTCAGGAATTGACCTCCTGAACCTACGCTGCACTGCCTCAATAGCCAGAATGTCTTTCCTCAAATTTGGAGACCAGAACTGTACACAGTACTGCAGGTGTGGTCTCACCAGGGCCCTGTACAGCTGCAGAAGAACCTCTTTGCTTCTATACTCAATCCCTCTTGTTATGAAGGCCAGCATGCTATTAGTCTTCTTCACTACCTGCTGTACCTGCATGCTTACCTTCATTGACTGGTGTACAAGAACACCCAGATCTCTTTGTACTGCCCCTTTACCTAAATTGATTCCATTTAGGTAGTAATTTGCCTTCCTGTTCTTGCCACCAAAGTGGACAACTATACATTTATCCACATTAAACTGCATCTGCCATGCATCTGACCACTCACCTAACCTGTCCAGGTCGCCCTGTAATCTCCTAACATCCTTCTCACATTTCACCCTGCCACCCAGCTTAGTATCATCAGCAAATTTGCTAATGTTATTACTAATACCATCTTCTATATCATTAATATATATTGTAAAAAGCTGCAGTCCCAGCACTGATCCCTGCGGTACCCCACTGGTCACTGCCTGCCATTCCAAAATGGAGCCGTTTATCACTACTTTGTTTCATGTCAGCCAACCTACTTTCAATCCAAGTTAGTACTTTGCCCCCAATACCATGCGCCCTAATTTTGCTCACTAACCTCCTATGTGGCACTTTATCAAAAGCTTTCTGAAAGTCCAGGTACATTACATCTACTGGATCTCCCTTGTCCATCTTCAGAGTGACATCCTCAAAAAATTCCAGAAGATTAGTCAAGCATGATTTCCCCTTCATAAATCCATACTGACTCTGACCTATCCTGTTACTACTAACCAGATGTGTCGTAATTTCATCCTTTATAATAGACTCCAGCATCTTTCCCACCACTGAGGTCAGACTAACTGGTCTATAATTTCCTGCTTTCTCTCTCCCACCTTTCTTAAAAAGTGGTACAACATTAGCCACCCTCCAATCCACAGGAACTGATTCCGAATCTATCGAACTCTGGAAAATAATCACCAACACATCCATGATTTCTCGAGCCACGTTCTTCAATACCCTGGGATGTAGACCATCATGCCCCGGGGACTTATCAACCTTCAGACCTAACAGTCTCTCCAACACCAATTCCTGGCAAATATAAATTCCCTTCAGCCACTGTTACCTCAGGGAGATTGCTCAGGGAGATACCAGTGAACACAGATCTGAAGTACCAATTCAATTCTTCTGCCATTTCTTTGTTCCCCGTAATATATTCCCCTGTTTCTGTCTTCAAGGGCCCAATTGTAGTCTTAACCATTTTTTTGCCTTTCACATACCTAAAAAAGCTTTTACTATCCTCCTTTTATATTTTTGGCCAGTTTACCTTCGTACCTCATTTTTTCTCTGCGTATTTCCTTCTCAGTAATCCTCTGTTGTTCCTTAAAAGCTTCCCAGTCCTCCGTTTTCCCACTTATCTTTGCTATGTTATACTTTTTCTCTTTTAACTTTATATGTTTCTTAACTTCCCTCGTCAGCCATGGCCACCCATGTCTCCTCCTAGGATCTTTCTTCCTTTTTGGAATGAACTGATCCTGCATCTTCTGCATTATACCCAGAAATATCTGCCATTGTTCCTCCACAGTCATCCCTGCTAAGGTATTGCACCATTGAACTTTGGCCAGCTCCTCCCTCATAGATCCATAGTTCCCTTTATTCAGCAGAAATATTGTCACTTCCGATTGTACCCACTCCCTCTCAAATTGCAGATTGAAGCTTATTGTATTATGGTCACTACTTCCCAATGGCTCCTTCACTTTGAGGTCCCTGATCAATTCTGGTTCGTTGCACAATACCAGATCCAAAATTGTCTTCTCCCTGGTAGGCTCCAGCACCAGCTGTTCTAAGAATCCATCTCGGAGGCACTCCACAAAGTCTCTTTTTCTTGAGGTCCAATACCATCCTGATTCTCCCAGTCTACCTGCACGTTGAAATCCCCCATAACAATTGTAGTAACATCTTTGTGACAGGCCAATTTCAGCTCCTGATTCAACTTGCACCCGACATCCAGAATACTGTTTGGGGGCTTGTAGATAACTCCCAAGAGGGTCCTTCTACCCTTAGAATTTCTCAGCTCTATCCATACTGACTCTATATCCTCTGATTCTAGGTCCCCCCACGCAAGGGACTGAATATCATCCCTTGCCAACATGGCCACCCCACCCCCTCTGCCCGTCAGTCTGTCCTTACGATAGCACGTGTAGCCTTGAATATTTATTTCCCAGGTCCTGTCCACTTGAAGCCATGTCTCAGTTATCCCCATAATATCGTATCTGCCAATTTCCAAAAGAGCCTCAAGCTCATCCATCTTATTTCTAATGCTTCGTGCATTCATATATAGTATTTTTAATTTGTTACTGCCCTCACCGTTCCCATCAACTCCTATTTCACTCAACTTTACAGCATGATCCCTTTTTGAGTTTTCTGCTTCATTGATACAGTTGTCTTTCTTGACTTCCCTTGTTCTAACTTTCCCTTCAATTTCCTTCTTAAACATCCAGTTTGTCCCCTCCCCCCCGCTACTTAGTTTAAACGTAGCTGCGTTGCAGCAGCAAACCTGCCTGCCAAAATGCTGGTCCTCAACCTCTTAAGGTGCAAACCGTCTCTCTTGTATAATTTATGCTTACCACAAAACATACCCCAGTGATCCAAGAATTTAAATCCTTGCTTCCTGCACCAGTTCCCCAGCCACACGTTCAAGTCCATTATCTCCCTGTTTCTGGCCTCACCAGCCCGAGGAACTATGAATTGCAATGGATTCTTCTGCATTAACAACAGCCACTGAGAAAACTACACTTTTCATTCTCAATAATTTTGGAAACACATTTGAAAAAGGAGGAGAATGAGGACAATATCTGTGACTCTATAGTTTCTCTGTGATCTACCCCCATTGTCGCTCTATCAACCCTCACATCATCTTACACTGGTGCTGATACAGATAAGACATACTCTTACTGAATGTTGAATGATCTCCCAAATAATATTTGAAATTCCAGGCCTAAATTAGGCTGGGCTCAAACTTTCTCATTCAGGCCCTCATCATTGTATCTGAATATGGACTGTAATCACTGATCCTTCCCTGAGTGATACAGCAGTAGGAGAAAGTGAGGACTGCAGATGCTGGAGATCAGAGCTGAAAAATGTGTTACTGGAAAAGCGCAGCAGATCAGGCAGCATCCAAGGAGCAGGAGAATCGACGTTTCGGGCATAAGCCCTTCTTCAGGAATTCCTGCTCCTTGGATGCTGCCTGACCTGCGCTTTTCCAGCAACACATTTTTCAGCTCTGATACAGCAGTAGCATCAACATGCATATTTATACATCTGAAGAAGTTTAAAAACATGTTACAGAAAACCATGCTAATCAGGCAGGAAAAATCATTTGGGAAAAGGTCGAATATGAACAAATGAAAAGGTTTTTATTTGACTTGTGAAGGTTAGGAGCAAGATGAAGAGATTTTGAGAGAATTCCAGACCACAGAGAGAGCATGATTTATAGAGCACCAATTGTGAAAAGGGAGAAGTTAGAAGAAAGTGAGAATGTAATGCTAGAGGATGACGCTTGTGATATTGTAATCTGAACTGGAGACAAAAAGTCTGAGATTTAATCTTTGTTTTGGGCCCCTTGAAGGATAACACTTCTGGGAGCATGGAACTTTTTATAGCAGAACCACTCTGTGTCAGCTTAGACACTGAGTGCCTGTGAACATCGTGTTGTGTTTTTTTTGTGTGTGTGTGTGTGTGTGTGTGTGTAAAAATATGTAAATTAAAAATATATATTAGTGAGCTGTAATAATGTCTGATTAATCTTTCAATACCATATTACCCATATCTTAGTTTATGTTGCATTGATAATGTAAGCATTGCCAGAACAGGTAAAGGTACCTGGCTGGAGACAAATGTACATCAACCATGATGTCTTTGAGTCAAATAGCTTGTAGTGACATGCCGATACAGCTTAGATATATGAATGTTAGCCAGGAGGATTAAGCTCCTCAAGGCAAATACTGCCTGTGGAACAGTAGCAATGAGGAAAGTTATGGCCCTGATTTCTGAAGTTGTCAAAACAGGGATATAGTAGATATTAATTATTGGGTAACCTGAAGTTGCTGAAAATTCAGAGCATTGAATGCTTAGCCATATAAACAGAAAATAATCACCACCTATAACTGGTTTACTGCAGTGTAATGTTAAAAGTACTATCACTTATTTCTGTAGCAAAAGAGAAATTCAAGGAACTTCATTTGAACCCAAGGCTCAGGGAATTCCCAGATACTAGTGTGCCTGTGAAACTAGATAGTTTTCTACAATACAACCCCATGATGTCGACTGTTGTCTCCAAGGTTTGATACTGATATACTCTGAAAGTAGATGAGTTTCAAATGTGTTCCACTGGCATTTAGCCAGGTCTGGAGAACAATTCAGCCACATTTAGTAATTTACTAGTATTGTTGTGACAAAAGGATATAGAAACTGTTGACAGAAGGAAAAATGCACAATTGAACAATTGAGGGTAGGCTAGATGAGATATTGTATCAAGTGATCAGACATAAGCCTGTGATGGCAAAGGTCTCCTTTATGTAACTACTAAGACTGCCTTCAGAGGCTCCAATTGTATCTCAAAGAGAGAAGGGAACTAAAATCCACTGTTGATTGCTGTCTAAATGTACAGCATGGAGGTTTGCTTTTTCTTCCCAAAAATGTACTAAATTCATGTATTTTATTTTATTGAATTTTATCTTAACTTTAATATTTTAGATTTTGCAATAAAATTCAACTTGTCCCTGTACAGCATGTTCTAATCAGTATGATTGTAATAGAACATATTTCTAGGGCAAAAACAGTTTAAACTGGAAATAACAGAATGCAATAGAGATATTTCTCTGTTTATACCATGTTTTACTTAGTGTGAAGGCAAAACTGGGCAAACCTACGTGCATCTCATACTTCCCCTGCTTCAATATCTTTCTGAAGTACAGGCTAAGAGTTTGCATAGGAATTTGCCCAAGTACCACTTTAACGTCCACAAGAGATCAGTAGGAACTCCATGTCTCCAAGGTTTTTGTCATATTTAAGAAGAGTGACTGAGCAAGTTCCTGGGAGAAGTCCTGGCATCACTAACCACTCTCTCATGAACATAAATGAATGCAGTAAAGGTGATCAGTAGCATATTTGAATCATATTTGTGTTCAGTCAGCAAATTCCAGGGAGGAAATTGGAAACAATGTATTTTAAGAGGAAGAAGGGAAATAAAAATAGGCAAGTTTTAGGTGTTTGCTACGGAGGTGGTCCATAACTGGCTTTAATGAGCATTCTGAAGTGCAGCAAATCCTATTGCATCTTGTTAATTTAATTTGTGGGTGTTTTTTTTCAAATGTACAATGGAAAATATTTTGTTTAACAAATGTATTTGCTACATTGTGTTAGCTTCATTTCTTTCGGTTTCAACCTCCTTTATATATGTGGTCACTTGTTCTTGGGCTAATTACCTCTAGTGTTAAGATCCACAGTAAACACTGAAGTTTTTAAAATAGATTATTATAGTACAATATTCAGTAATCCCAGTTTTACAGATATGACATATTATCTTTCTCCTTGCTGTTTGAGCAATAACAATAGATGTGTTATTAACCAAGAATTTGTAAGGAAAGCCAGTTCACAACTTAAGATATGCATTTGATCAAAACCCTTTTGGAATTTGAGCTGAAGTGTTTCATCTTCCTGATGTCTTCTGATAGAGGATGGAAAGATGGTTGAAATTGGAACAATATCTCTGTAGCAGTTTGGTACCCATGTTTATTAATATTCTTGATCACAGGCAACAAAAAATGATTTTTATTCAAGATAGTGTTCCATAATATAAAAAGAAAAACTGAATCATTGCTGAATTCAATAGCATTTCAAAAAGTAGCATTTAGCAGTAGTAAATAACAGCTTACGAACTCTTATTTGTCAGTATCCACCAATTGCTAAATTGACATGCAAATGACTTAAGGCCAAATAAACATCTTTGGGTTATTCAGATTGATGCTAATGTCCTGCTTTTATAGTACTTAATTCAGGGAATATTTCTAAATGCTTCTGTTCAAGTACATAACTTTGCTACATGCTCACAATACCAAATAATGAAATTTAAAAGGTGCTTTATCTTTATGGAATGTGACTGGCTTCATTTACCCACTTATAATCCATAATACATTCAACTCTCCCATTGGTTTCTGTCTGAGCCTGAGCATTAGTATTTGCAAACTTGGTTGTAATTATCCCTTAACTGACCACTTAAGGCAATTGGCTCACCATTGGTCTGATTATTTGCCTTCCCTATAATTGGTTTCCAGGCTTGATAACTATGAAGACCTGTCTGCCTGGTTGGGAAAGTGGAATGGGGGCATCCATTTAATCCTATCTGAGGCAAATTGGATGCAAGGCAAAGGGGCAGCTTTTGAGGGCACATTTTTCCCTTGCCTTTGCCTCTGAAACCCCTTGCCTCATTAGACCTGAGGTGACAAAGTAAAAAAGGCATAGGTGCTGTAAGTATCAAAAAAGTACAAACAAAGTGAGAGCCCTGGAGTGTTCCCTGTTCCAATTCATGAAACGTATACCTGTCCCAGCGCACAAGTAAGTTGGCAATACCATGATAATGCAAGTTGTTGTTGCACTCTAAATTAAGGGAATGAACTGGATCTACATTCTCACTGAGTTTGAGATGTGCTATGATGATGTGATGAGGCTGGTGAGTGCCTGATGCCAAATTATGGGATAAAGGTGGTTGCTGCCCCAGAACATGCCTTGCAATTTTTGGGGAACGCTGCGTAAGCTGGCATTGCAAGATACTTGCTCTGACTTTCATGACAGGAATTATTGTCATCTTGTTTTGCTCTGCCTTGTGGAAGAACATTAATATGTTCAAATAGGCCTCTCTCAACTTACTAGTGAGATTCTCAATGTTCAATCTTTGCACTCAAAATCAGACTTATTCCCTTGCTATTGAGAATCTTGTTTTCCCCATCTTAACGTATTTTTTCAACCGTTGTTTACATTGTCCTGGTTGTAGAAAGTTCGGCCCTGAGTGAGCTAAGTTTTGCTGTTAACAATTCAAGTTTTGAACTTTCAAGTACTTGCGATGCTGCGAATCAATGGCTGTGAAATATTTAACAAAGAGATTGGAGCTATGTATGAAATGGGAAATGAAACTGCCTTGGGCAACCTGAAGAATTACATTCTTCTGGTAATAAATCAGAAATTAACTTTTGTCTACCAGGTAGGTCCAGGCTGTATGTTAGTGTAATCACATCATTTACTGATTTGCCACAGGCACTTGACTGCTGGTATTTTGAAATACAATTCTGTGACAGACTGGGATGGAAATTGGATCTTTGTTTGAACCTGTTACTTGGATGAGAATTTTTTTTACATCCTTCAAGGTGCTGGAGGATTTCCCTCCCCATGAAGTCTTGAAACTTTTTTTTCTGTGGCATTTGAGAAAGGGATGATCCTTTCATTTGGACAACACTTTAGGTTGCAGCTGGTCACAGATATGCTTTGGTGGAGGAATGCTTTCTGTCTCACACAGTGGTGACCAAGTTGCATCATTGAAGTATCTGTTAGAAGGAATAATTTAGTCGCCACCAATTTTTATACCAACAAAGCAATAGTTATGAGTCGGGGGTTATGTCATTTCTTCACTATCTAATTTTATATTCTTCTTTTAACTTTTCACGTCTAAATTTTGAAGTCATCTTGTTAGTTTTAGTCAGGAAGCAAAGAAGCCAGAGTGAAAATAAAATACGCCTTCCTTTAGGAGCTCAAAGTGAATTCACTCTTGCATGTGGGAATTCGATCAGTCGTTAAAATTATGAACTGTTGTGCTTAGGTAGCAAATATGTTTTTTCTGCTACTAAAATATACAAGCAAGAATATAGAAATCTAAATTATTGGCAGCAGAAAACTAAATTTATGTTTAATAAAATTACTGAAATTCATCATTGACATTGCAATCTTCAAGATCTGTAGTATACTTCTTCACAAATTTTTCCCTATTTTCCTCAGAACCTAAAATTGGATATTTGTGGTGTGTGTTTGAAATGTCCAGTCTTTCTAATCTCATTCATTTTGATGGGGTTTTCTTTGAGAGGTGCAAATGCTTTATGTGAATGAGCTCACATAGATGTCAGTGCATTTCCTAGTCTCTCAAATGCCTGAAGCAAAACATCAAACGCTGTTTCAGTAAAATTCACAATGTCCAATATTATATATGGAAAATAACACTGGTTATTTTCTGAAGGGAATGATATTTTCAGAATAAAGGGGGTTACAGGATTTTATCCCATGTCTGGGGCTAGCATAAGTGGAAAATCTTGCCATTCCAATTTCTGCGACCTCTTTGAGCTCCACAAAACTCTTAGATACATATACAACTTAAAATCTAGCTATCTTAAAACATTCACACTGAAGCTGCGCCTTCAACTTTCCTTCAAATACCAAAAGTTGTCTTTAAATTCCCTTCATAAAAATCTTCACCTATCTTTGACATCAGTAAAAACTAACATAATGGACAGTCCAATTATACAAATGCATACCATATGTTATTAACAATGCTTGGTGACACTGGGTTGGGGAAGCGGGGTGGGGGGTTGCGTTTAGGGCCAAGGTCAAGCCTGCAGTATTGTGGGAGTTCTGTCTCCTACACATTTGTGTAGGGAGTATAATTTTTTAATAAAAGATGTTGCTCACCAGAATAAGGACTGACACACCTATCTCTACATTCTCAATGTGCTCTCACTGCAAAAACTTACCTCTGACAAAATATTTAATTTCTCGTCATCTGGCTTTGGAAAGTTTATATGTTAAAATCAACAAATACACACTGGTTTGATTAACGGAAAGGGTACCGACTGATTCTGCAATCCAAAGCTGAGTTCTGACAAAGAGTGACTTCTTTGAATTATAAAGCATTAACTGGTTAGATAATTCTGATTTTCTTTGAATTATTTCAAAAAACTGATTATTTGAAAAATAAGACTTGTGTTTACACAAAGCTTTGTGTTCAAGTCAAGCTTTGGGACATATAATTTCGACTAGTTACTGATCATAGGGTATATCTTCTGACTGATTAGTTTACCCTGTAACAGGGTGAAACCTCTTCTCAGCCAACCTGATTAGTTTGCTATTACTTTATTATTGGTTGGATTAGTTAACCATTATTTTATTATTGTCCATTGCTATATTGTAAGCTTAGAGTTTCATCATGTATTCCATTTTTTAGTTTATTAACAGGTGACCGTTTGGCTAATATAGTTAAGATAACAAAGTTCTTCATCTTTATTTTATTATAGAATTTAGCATATTAAGCTACTTAAGCTTCCAATCAGCTGAAGATCAGAATACTTTCTGATCTAAGTTTTCATAATTACTTGACATTTCTTTGTACTTTCGTGTAGATCTCAGAATATTGTATTGACTCAGTTATTACAAATATTTTTGCCTCACTTCTCTGTAATTTCTGAATTTATAACTCCATATAAACGACAGTGGCTCACAGCACCAAGGTCCCAGGTTCAATTCCAGCCTCGGGCAACTCTGTGTTGAGTTTGCACATTCTCCCCGTGTCTGCGTGAATTTCCTCCCAGGTGCTCCGGTTTCCTCCCGTGGTCCAAAGATATGCAGGTCAGGTGAATTGGCCATGCTAAATTGCCTATAGTGTGAGGTGCATTAGTCAGAGAGAAATGGGTCAGGATGGGTTACTCTTCGGAGGGTTGGTGTGAATTTGTTTGGCCACACTGAAGGGAATCTAATCTAATCTAATCATAAACCTACCTAAAGCTTTTCAAAACCTTAATGAACTAGTGTGTATCTTAGCCAATGAAGTCTAGTCACCCTTGTATTCCATCATTAAACCCTGAAACCACTATGCTTAATTAATGATTTTTAGAAAGCATGATTACTAATGCTGAAATATGTATTTTGCTACTTTAATGTTAACTATACTCAATTTTATTTCATAATAGATTACTTAGACTTCTATAAAGCCTTGAACAAGGTTCTGCATGGTAGCGTAATTAGTGAAGTTGAATCACATGGGATTCAAGGTGAACTTGCCAATTGGATACAAAATTGACTTTAGGAGACGGAGGGTGATGGTGGAGGATTGTTTTTTTTCAGATTGGAGCGTGTGATCAACGGTGTTCCACTGGGCCCACTTTTGTTAATCATTTATATAAATTATTATGATGAGATTATATGGTGTATGGTTAATAAGTTTGCAGATGACACCAAAATTGGTGGTATAGTGGACAGCGAAGAGTGTTATTACAGAGATCTTGATTAATTGGGTCAGTGAGCTGAGGAGTGGCAAATGAAATTTAATTTGGATAGATGTGAGGTATTGCATTTTGGTCATAACAAACAAGGACAGGACTTGCACAATTAAATCCAGCCCTGGGTAGTGCTGTAGAATAGACACCTATAGGTTCAGGTATAAAACTCTCTGAAATTTGCATCATCGGGGATTAAGGAGCCGTTTTACACACTTGCCTTCATTGTACAGACCTTTGAGTACAGGAATTGGGATGTTATGTTGAGGTTGTAGAGGACGTTGGTGAGGCCTCTTCTGGAGTACTCTGAACAGTTCTGGTCGCCCTGTTACAGGAAGGATATTATTAAACTGGAGAGGGTTAAAAAAAAAATTACCGGGATGTTGCTGGGAATGGAGAGTTTGAGATATAAAAATGGATCAGAAAAGCTGGGTCTTTTTTTCACTAGAGCATAGGAAGGTGAGGAGTGACCTTATTGCTATTGAAAAATCATGAAGGGTATAGATAAGTTTAAAATATTTCTGAGGGTGTGGGTGTTCAAAACTAGGGGTGAGAGAACAAAGATTTTAAAAAGGATATGAGGGGCAACTTTTTTGCACAGAATATGTGGAATGAACTGCCAGAGAACATGTTGGATGTGGGTATAGTTACAATGTTTAAAAGACATTTGGATAATTCATGAATGGAAACATTTGGAGGGATATGGGCTGAGTGCAGGTAGGTGGGACTAGTTTAGTTTGGGAACATGACTGGTGTGGACTGGTTGGACTAAAAGGTCTGTTTCTGTGCTCTATGACTCTTATCACTAAGGTTTTTAAGCAGGCATATAATGTTAGTTAAGATTTAGTTTGCAGATATCAGTGATCTAATTTAATCATTTATTTTGTTGTCTCTTGAGCAGAACTACACCAACCGCCCAATTCCTGATTGCTTTCCTTGTCATATCATTAGGATTCTAATCCATTGGTTACAATAATGTATAGACTTTTTTCCATCTTTATTTGCAATTTTTGCAATATTTTGTATTTTTAAGAAAGGACTGCTACAGGGGTTAAAAAGTGCAAATTCCGTAATATTCTGGCAAAGTCCTGTGTAAAACCTGTGGAATACCACATGTAAAGTATGAGGGAAATTTCAAACAAACCTCAGGAGTAACAAAGTGCTGACTAACCCCCATTCAAAGTTAGCTTTTACAAACATGTGTGTCTTACCTTCAGGAATATACAAAACAGGGTTTAAAACTAAATGCTATACAATGTGACTCTGTGTATGTTATTGACTGGATGTTCAAGTGATTGAAATGGATTGTAGTGTACTGCAGGCAAGTGCTTTTCAGATCACCTATTTGATACACCCCTGCATTGTAGGTACAATGAAGGGAAATCCCTCTCTGCCTCTCCCTGTCCCCATCTCTCACCCTCTCTTGCCCACTTTTCAAGAACAATTCAGAGACTGATCCTCTTTTTTTTTTTTTATCTTTTAGTTTTTTGGACTCCTCGAGAGATGAAATAAGTATATGTGTTGTGTTGGCATTTCTTCTCCTGATTAGCAATTAATGAACTTGTTTTGTAAATTCAAGAGCGTCTGGTTAAATTGGCTCCTTTTAAAATTATTAAATTCATTTGGTCTTAGAGGAAGGTGTCCACAAGTGAAGGGATCCTTTTCAAATTAACCTTATTGTAACCAATTGACGAAGCCAGTGAATAACTGGGAGTCAGTTTATCTCTCCTCAGCCTGAAATTTGCTAGGTGTCTGTCCATAACATAGCTTGATCAGAAGCTGCAGATCATAAATCACCTGAGCACAATATCACTACAATTGCCATTAGTATCTAGTGTGCTTCCAATTAAACCTGTTGGACTACAACGTGGTGTTGTGTGATTTTTAACTTCGTACACCCCAATCCAACACCGGCATCTCCTAATCATCACTAGTATCTCAGCTGCCATTTCCCCCGCCATGCCTTGTGCTGCCCCAAAAGTATTGCCAAGGTCTTTTGTAAAGACTGTTTTCCTGTGTGATAATAGAGGTTGCTGTACCTTGTTTGAGCTGATTGCCTGCAGCTTATGCTGGTTGAAATGCATCTGCTCACTTTGATGGTTGTCTCGGAAAAAGCTTCCCTCTGGGAAAATCAGACCCGAACATCCATTAGAGGGCATGCAATTGATATGAATAATCCTCTCATGGAATATCTGATGTTGGTCTCCAGTGGAATGTATAATCTCATCATTGCTTACTAATGGCAAATAACAATAAATATTTCCATTCTATTGCTTTCTTGAAACAAAAGTCAACATTTTTGCAATGATGTGACAGCAGCATTGAAGCAGGTTGAATACAGCCTAATAAATGCATATTATTTAGTTGAAAATCTTGATGGACAGAATAAACATTCTTTATTTTTACCATCTTCTCTTGCCTGTATTATCCTTTTTGTCAGTTAAATATATCTATCTTTTCTCCATCATGTCAAAAATTCCCTGCCCCCGCCACATTATGTACTGATTCAGCAAAAGTATAAACTGTTAAATCTCAAGTCACTTCCAACTCTGATGAAACAGCATCAATTTGAAATCTAACTCCATTATTCCAATCCCGATGTGCCGAGTGAACTGACTGTTGTCAGCATTTTCTGCTTTCCTCATATCCATCCTCCCAATTTTTGTTTTATTCACAGGATGAGGGCATTGCTGGCTAAGCCAGGATTTATCGCCTCTCCCTAATTGCCAAGAGGGTTTTGCAGGTCTGGAGTCACATATAGTCCAGACCAGGTAAGGATGGTAGTTTCCTTCCCCAAAGGACATTAGTGAACCAGGTGGGTTTTTCTAACAATCGACAATAGATTCATGATAATCATTTAGCCTCTTCGTTCCAGATTTCTTTACTAGAACCTGGGTCCCCTGAGCATTACTTGGGTCTCTGGATTAACAATCCAACAATAATGCCATGAGGTGATGGCCTCCCCTAATGCAGGATAAAGTATCTGAAGTTAGTGCTTGTTGTCAGGTCATCGTTTTAAAACTTGGAGAAATAGGTTTTACATTTTAACTATAGAAGTATTAACATAAGGTTGAGCAGTTATTTTCAAAATTACAATTTAAAAGATGCTACCACTGTTGAGGGAAGTTTGTTTTGGAAGGGTCAGGTAAGCAAACATGTATAGCCCTGGAAGACTGTGGAAATATCTTGCAGTGTTAGGGGAAACTATTAGTTGTTGTTCTCTTTGTGTGAAAGCAGAGTAGGAAGTACTTTTTTTCCCTTCCCTTATTAACATCTTCATGTCAGTGGTAGAGAGTAACAGAAGATTTGTGTGAAAATGTCATGATCACTCCAACAGCTTAAGAGTCCTCTTTCATTATGTGGATTTATGATTCTGAATCTATAGAACTTTAAATTTGTGCTTTAATTCAAACTCTCTTTTTAAATTCAAGCCTTTTGGAAATTACTTTGCATGTTAGTCTGAACTGATCCCCTCCAAGTGAACCGAGGTGACTTCCTTTCTCAGGTTATGAAGCTAATTATTCACAAAGCATGATCAAGCTCCATCCAGCACTGAGTATATAAGATTGTTCAAAATGCAGGTGGATTGTCAAACCAGCTTAGAAGGTGATAGACAGCCTGACTGATCCAGTCACCCATGAGGATAACATTCTATGCTTCACTGGTGCAAGCTGAAATGTGCAATGTATTTGACAGGAGCTGATGCACAGGCTCAGTTTTGAATGGGTGTTCAAAAACCTAGAGCACAGTGATTATTGGTGATATTAGGGACTGTTTTCAAGGCAAAAGTCATTACAACATAGGAGACCTTGCACTACAACTGATATTGGGATCATTTCAGGTTTAATTGACTCTAGCGGCGCACTGGTAATACATTTATTTTTTGCACACTATATTAATTTCTACTGATTAATGACTGCATTCAAATAAAGTTCAAGCAAATAGTAGATTAACACATTAACCATTGCATTGCGAGTGAAATTTAAACTCCAATGCAAATGCCCCCTTCATATTAGTGATTCCAGATAATATGCTATCATAAATATCTTCACTGATAGAGTAAGGCAGAACCTCCCTCTCGCTGATGTAGTATGAGCCATGGTGAGAAAGTTGGGGGAGGGAAGGAATGGAGAGAATGGAAAAAAAAAGTCAGAATTTTGATGTCAAAGAAATGTTTCTCCCACCCTCCCCCCTCAGCTTTGAATGGTGACCCTTAGATTTGGATTATTGACCGATGGCTGCCTTATCCCCAGGCACTTGCATCACATTGATACTCCAATTCACCAGATTTATATACCACTTCTAATTCTATTATTCTCCGATAAAGTAAACAGTGCAAATTCTCAACTTTAAGTCAGAGTAGGTAACTGGTCAGGCTGCTCACTTGATTTGCTATCCCAGCCGCCATCTAATTGTGTTTTCAGGACCATAAATGTGCATGCGCCGAGGACATGATCCTCTGTCCATGCAAGTCAACATTGACAAATCGCCATCCTCACCACATCATGCCTGTTCTCAAATCAACTCTCTCTACCTTGTTTCTTAAGCATTTTAGAAAAAGAAGAATCCCTACAGTGTGGAAATAGGCCCATCAGCCCCACAAGTCCACGCTGACCCTCTACCCTATGTTTACCCCTGACTAGTGCATCTACCCTATACATCCCTGAACACGATGGGCAATTAGGCATGGCCAGTTCACCTGACCTGCACATCTTTGGGTTGTGGGAGGAAACCAGAGCACCCAGAGGAAACCCCCACAGACACAGGGAGAATGCGTAAACTCCACACAATCAGTCGCCGGAGATTGAAATCAAACCCGGGTCCTGGTGCTGTGAGGCAGCAGTGCTAACCACTGAGCTACCGTGCCATTCCCAATTTTACTTTGGTTCTCAGGGGAATGTGTGATATGTGTACTTCAGCTAGGGCATTTTGCAGGTAAGGATACTCTCACATCTCTCACATTAGCATTTGATACATCTTTTGGCCCTTAGCATGTTTTCTTGTTACTCGCTTACTTGGAGATTGCCAGCCTTGGTATATTTCAGTTGCTCTCTTAGCTCACTTACTGACTTATGAGCTGCCACTTCTGTGGCTCACATTACTGTTTTAGCAGCAAGCTTTTTTTTTGTTCAATACTGGCTGCCATTCTCTGCAGCTTGCATTGTTTCTCTCGTACACAGAGTTGGGAAGCTTGTCATTGTAGGAGGGACTGAATAGTGAAGGAGCTGGATCCATCCCTATAAGGCATCATGCTACATCCATATTATACCTGCATCACCAACTGCAGTTCATGTGCCACATATTGCATACAGTTCAAGTTACGTGGTCTTGTCTGGAAATCAGTGCAGAGCAATCCCAATATGGTCAAGGAAGACTCTGTCATGGTCAGTCAAGAGCCTTATCAAATTCCAGTATAGGTGTTGGCCATCAGTCAGGTACTTCAAATCTGAAGATTGGACCATGGTCAGTCCTAATGTAAGAAGTTAGTAGGGCAGTCAGATTACTGTGGACCCATCAGTTTGCTCAGAGGATCAATCTTTCTTCCAGTGAGAAAAAGGGGTTTTGGATCTGATGGAAGAAATCTTGAGGAGATGCAAGAATAGGAAAGGTACTGAGGTGGTCCCAGAGCCAGAGTAGGAAGCAGGAGGGGTGAGTCGATTTTGGAGGGTGTGATGCTTAAGAGCCATGAAGGGCATTATAACTCCAACAAGTGAGCCTTTGTAGTGTATAAGCCTTGGTCAGACATGTGTGCAGTGACAGAGTTGACAATAAGGTGTAGGAACAGAATTAGGCCATCCAGCCCATTGAATCTACTCTATCATTCGATCACAGCTGGAAGGTGTCTCAACCTCATTCTCCTGCCTCACCCTATAACCTTTGATCACCTTACTAAGCAAAAACCTATCTACATCTGTCTTCAATACACTCACTCACTTTGCCTCCCACAGCCCTGTGCTGCAATTAGTTCCACAGATTCACTATCCTTTGGCTGAAGAAATTCCTTCTCGCCTCAGTTCTAAAGGACTGTCCCTTCACTCTGAGGCTCTGCTCTCGGGTTCTAGTCTCTTCTACTGGTGAAAATATCTTCTCATATCCCCTCTATCCAGGCCACTCTGTATTCTATAAGATTCAATCAGATTTCCCTTCATTCCTCTAAATTCCATGGAGTACATACCCAGAGTCCTCAACCCTCACAGGATAAGCCCTTCATTCCTGTGATCATTCTTGTCAATGTCCTCTGGATCCCCTCCAATGTCACCATCCCCTTAGATACAGGGCTCAAACTACTCTCAATATTCAAAATGAGTAGTCTGACCAAAGTTTTGTACAGCTTTAGCAGTACATCTCTGCTCTTGCATTCTAGCTTCTTGAAATGAATGTTAACATTGCATTTGCTTTTCTAACTGCCAAATGAACCTGCATGTTAATCTTAAGAGAATCCTGAACAAGGACTCCTCAATCCCTTTATGCTGCAGATTTCTAAAGCCTTTCCCTTTTAGAAAATAGTCTACACTTCTCCTCTTCCTACCAAAGTGTATAATCCCACATTGTATTCCATCTGCCAATATTTTGCCTACTTGCCTAGCCTGTCCAAGTCCTTCTGCAGCCTCCTGCTTCCTGAACACCACCTGTCCCTCCACCTACCTTTGTGACATCTGCAAACTTAACAACAATGGCCTCAGTTCCTCTGTCCAGATCATAAATGTATATTGATTTATATCCTGAAGAATATACATTCTCACAAACAATGTATATTGTGAATAGTTATTGGACTGCTGCGGAATTCCATTGATCATTGGATGCCATCCTGAAAAAGACCCATTTATCCCCACTCTCTGCCTTCTACCAGTTAGCCAATCTGCTCTCCATGCCAGTACCTTGCCTTGAACATCTTGGATTCTTTCTTAGCAGCCTCCTATGCATCACTTTGTCAAAGGCCATCTGGAAATCCAAATAGATCACTTCTACTGGCTCTCCTTTGTCTAACCTTCTCATTACCTCCTCAAAGAGCTCTAAAATCATTATTAGACGTGACCTTTCTTTCATGAAGCCCCATTTTACCATTCACTTCAAAGTACTCTGCAATCTCATCCTTAATCTAAAATCTTAGTCGAAAAGTGTGGCACTGGAAAGACACAGCAGCTCGGCCAGCATCCAAAGAGCTGGAGAGTCAATGCTTCAGGCATAAACCCTTCATCAGAAATGTGCAATGGGGAAGGGAACTGTGAGATAAATAGGAGGTCAGGCTAGCCAACCTATAATTTCCTGTCTTCTACCTTCCTCCCTTAAACAGCGGTGCTATAATTGCTATTTTTCACTCCTCTAGGACCCTCTTTGACTCGGTAATTCCTGAAAGTTCACCGCCAATACCTGCACAATCTGAGGTATCTCCCTGAAGAAATCTTGGGCATAATCCATCTATTCTGGGTGATTTTATACAATTTCAGATGTTTCAGCTTCCCCAGCACCTTTTTAATGATGGCCACTGCATTCGCCTCCCACCCTAACTCTCTTGAAGCTCTGGAATGCTGTATGTGTCTTCCACTATGAAGACTGATGCAAAGTTCCTGCTTCATCGTGGGCGGCACAGTGGTTAGCACTGCTGCTTCACAGCACCAGAGACCCGGGTTCAATTCCCACCTGGGGCAACTGTATATGGAGTTTGCACATTCTCCCCGTGTCTGCGTGGGTTTCCTCCGGGTGCTCCGGTTTCCTCCCACAGTTCAATAAAAACGTGCAGGTTAGGTGAATTGGCCATGCTAAATTGCCCGTAGTGTTAGGTGAAGGGGTAAATGTAGGAGAATAGGTATGGGTGGGTTGCTCTTCGGAGAGTTGGTGTGGACTTGTTTCCACACTGTAAGTAATCTATCTAATCTATCCACTGCCATTTCTTTGCTTCCCATTACTACTTCTCCAGCCTCATTTCCCAGTGGTCCAATATCTACTCTTGCCTCCCTCTTACCTTTTTAGATATTTGAAATATCTCTTACAATTGTCTTTTACATTACTAGCTACCTTATTTTCCTATTTCATCTTCTCCCTTTTTTTTTAAATTATCCTCTGGTTTTTAAAAGCTTTAGTTATGGCTTGGGATGAATTTCTGCTGTGCTTCCTCAATTATCCCCAGAAACTCCTGCTATTGTTGCTCCACTGTCTTCCCTGTGAGGCTCCCCTTCAAATCAACTCGAGTAGTTCCTCTCTCATATTAGAAATTACCTTTATTCAAATACCATTACATCAGATTTCAACTTCTCCCTATCAAACTGCAAGGTGAATTCTATCAAATTATGGTCACTGCCTGCCTGCCCCCACAGGTGTTCCTTCACCTTAAGCTCCCTCTACCCAACCTGATTTACCTAGTCCATCCGCATATTGAAGTTGTACATGATTATTGTCATAATGCCTTTCTTACCTTCTTGCCTTTTTAAATTTCTTTAGTTCGAGCAAGTGGTGGCCCCCCGTGAATGAGAGGTAGAAAAGAGAAGGTTGTGGTTTTGCCCTTCTTGGAAAGAATGAGACATACTAGCCTATTGGTCTTGGAGACTTTGAAATGATGTGGAGGTGCCAGTGTTGGACTGGGATGGACAAAGTTAAAAATCACACAACACCAGGTTTATTTCAGGTAGCTGTGGAGCAGGATCATAGGACACAGAATTTATAGTAAAAGATTGCAGTGTCATGCAGCTGAAACGATATATTGAACAAACTTAAATTGCTGTTAGGTCTTTCATCACTTCGAATGGGTTGTAGGTTTTAGTTCATTAATCCCAGGACTACTTTTACATCACATTCTTAAGATACCTTTAAGGTTTTAAAAAAAAGTGACATTTCAACTCAGGCAATGCATTAAAGGTGTAAGGTTAGAATCTGTCTGTTTCCCAATCTTGAGTCAGACTGGTTCTATTTCCAAAGTAGGAACTTATTACAAGGACTGACTACTTGCATTGACTGCCTATAGATTGTGTGCTTTAGAACCAGTTAGACTCAAAATTGGGATACAGACAGACTCTAACCTTACACCTTTAATGCATTGTCTAAGTTGAAATGTCACTTTTTTTTTAAACCTGAAGTTATCTTGAGAATGTGACTTAAAAGAAGTCCTGGGATTTACATATTAATGAACCAAAACCTGCAACCCATTCTAAAAGATGAAAGAGTTAACAGCAATCTAGATTTGTTCAATATATTGTTTCAGTTACAATGACACAAACATCTTGCTATAAATTATGTTTTATGATCCCGTTCTACAGCTACCCGATGAACAGCAGTGCTCCAAATGCGAATGCTTCCAAATAAACCTGTTGGAAACCTGTAAGACCAGTTTGTCTCATTTTACCAGTTTTTTTGTGTTTTGTTCATTAACATTCTTTGTACATTGCTGGACTGCCCACCTCACCCACTACACACCACTGGCCCAGACTGCAATCTGGGTCTGGCCTGACTGTTCGTGATGGCATGGCATCCTGTTACAGTCAGCTAGAACAAGAATGACTCTCCTTTTACTCACTCCATCCACCAGCACCTTGAGGACGCTGTCAGTGTTGAGTATTTCCCTATCTCCAGTGATTCCAGAAGCAGTGTGCAGAAGGGCTTGTTTGCAGTCTGGAAACAAGGCCCTTCGGCCCAGCAAGTCCACACCGACCATCCGAAGAGCAACCCACCCAGACCCATTCCTCTACATTTACCCCTTCACCTAACACGACAGGCAATTTAGCATGGCCAATTCACCTAACCTGCACATTTTTGGACTGTGGGAGGAAGCCCACGCAGACACTGGGAGAATGTGCAAACTCCACATAGACAGTTGCCTGAGGTGGGAATTGAACCCGGGTCTCTGGCGCTGTGAGGCAACAGTGCTAACCACCGTGCCACCCACAATTGAGGTGATGAACTGAAGATTCCAGAAGACTTATTGCTTCTGGCTAGGCAGACAGGGTCTCACTTAATGAAATGTTGTTTTATTGAAAAATTCCATCCCATATTTCCTGACTCCGCAATATTGATTATTCAGATCATAAGATATAGGCCTTTCAGCCCGGCCAGTATACTCTACCGTTCATTAACATTGTGACTAATTTGATACTGCACTCTCCTGCCTTTTCCCCAGGATAAAAGACATTATTTTGAAATAATGTGTTTATTGCAGTTCCCACCATCCAGGCAGAACAACAACAGCACATGTACAGGAGCAGAGCATGATAGTTAACTGACATCAGCTCTGTATGTGCAGGTACCAGTGGCTATTTTGGCATCTGGACAAAGAGGTGGATCACTCCTCCTTTGAAAGCTAAGGTGTGCAGCAGGTTGGGGTGGGAAGAGAAAATTTGCGCAGCACCAGTGCTAGCCCCTGGACACTGGATGAAGCCCCTTCCTAGGCAAAGTGGCAGCTGGAGGAAGTCAAGCATTGAGATGACAGAGTGAGCATGGCAAAGGAGCAGCAGCTATGGGGACCTACCCTGCAGAGACCTACTGCTGGGGAGGGGAATCCTTCCTTCATCACCCCCAACCCCTCTGATCCCTTCCCACCTACCCTGGTGACATCAGCCAAACATATGCATGCAGAAGCTTCCTGTGGCCTGTCGAAGCCAGCTGTCAAAGGGCTGCATCTGCACATGCGTGGGGACTAATTTATGTTCCAGGTAATCGTTCCAATTTTGAAAAATTTCAATTGCATGTTCGAGATGTCCACTACACTGAATTAATGTGGTTGATTTACTGTGAATGTTAAGAGTCCGAGGAACTCCAGGTACTTCCTCCTGCCAGGGGTTTCTCAATTTGGCAGAGACTTAATAATGAGTAACTAGCTAAAAAAAGTCGTTGGTGCGTAATCCATTGGAATTGAGTTAAATATAGATTTTGAGAAAATGGAATAGTTTGAAATTTGCCACTGCTGTTTGACTAATTTCTACCTTCACTTCAATATTATCAGACTGATATGTTTGTTCTCTGTGAAAGAAGAATAAACTTGGAGGCTAACTGGCCTATAATTCAACCCAGTTGAAAACTGATATAGGTTCACACCAACCTGCAGCAAAGCGTAATGGAATTACAGCCTCTTTTTTTGTTGTTGTTGTTGTTTTATTTTGCTGGGATGCAATCCTTTTCTGCCAAAACAAAAGCTTCAAGAGTGACACTCAGCTATTTGGGAAATTTAGTTGATATTTTAATCAGCTTGTGCCTAGATGTTATAACACTACTCTGGAGTAGGTGGGACTTGAACAGAGGTTTCCTGGTTCAGAAGTAGGGATGCTACCACTGCACCACAAGTATCTGTTAACACTTGTTTCTTAAACTGCTGATGGCAATCGTTTTAACGTATTACTGAGTGGTAGTTGTCCCCTATCGTGTAAGGTTTTTCAAAGGATTGTAATATAACAATGGTTGAGAAAGTCATTCAGCACACTTGATTCATCATTCAGAGAAATCTCCATAATCCTTGCCACATCTTTAAGTCTTCCCATTGTTCCTTAGTTTATTCTTGTACGTTTACTCCTTATGTTGATTATTCTTGTGTGAAGAATATTCCCTGTACGTTTGAAAAGTATATGCTAAATAGTGAGATACATTCATCTTTTTTTCAAAAAGTGAAGTCTTTAGAATGGCATGCATCACCATCATATTTAATTGAGGGGACAAACAGTTTTCTTACTTACTTGTGGCTGTCCTGATTAATTGCAACCAAATGTGCAAGAGAATCCCTAGTACAGCAAACTCTTTTAACTTTTTTTCTCTCTATTCTACCTCTGGGAAAGCATCTAATCCCCTGTTCTCCTCTTCAACATCTCCCTTCAACATTAAGGCTGCAGAGTTCTCTAACACACACACCTGCAAAACCTAGATTCTACTGTTGTGCTGAATTAGGATTGCTACTTATCTGGTTTGGCACAAGCAGTCTAATTTTTCAACAATCTGTCTGGCAATTAGTAATGTAGCTCAGTTATAAGATTAACCTGCATTTCCATGGCAGTACCTAGTAACAGTGGACATGGTCAGTGTGACCTTTGCACACACCGATATCATTACCTTTTCATGTTTGCTGGTTTTAAACTGATCCCCTGAGTAGGAATGGGGAAGACTTGGCAGAAGGACATGGGGTCTGCTTTTAAACAAGCAACTCTGGGTCTAAATATGTAAAAAAGAAATGTCTTGCAATTTTAACTAGAAATTTGAGATTCCCTGTCAAACCAACCAATTAGCAGAAGGAGCTAAGGGAAGATGTTTTTTTTTTTAAAAAGATTCCTTGTGAAACGAGATGCTCATTTGGACATTTTGGGCCCCATCCCAAGCTTCTTAGCTACCTCCTCTGACTGCAAGGTGCTCTCATCCCCACTTGCAGTCAGTGCCAAAGATTGTGTTCCTGTTGTTTGTAGCAACCCACTGGCCATCTGATTCCAATAGCTGATGAAGCACACTGCAGGAGTTAAAATCTCTCAGAATTCAAGCCACAGGGAGCTGGACAATTTGCCATTTACTTTGGATTATACACCCACACAAAGCTGTATCAACCATTAAAAATTGTTTTAATTAAAACAAGTAAGTAAGCAATACTTTTTTTCCGGTGAATTGTAGTCAATAGTAAAGCAAACATGAAAACTCCAGGCATGATTTCACAACCCATCTTTACTTCCTCTAGGCTCGAACCAATCCCTTCAAGCAACAACGCCACTTAGCAACACTCAATCTATTATTCAAGCAGGCACAATTGGCAGATCTAGTTCGGGATCCAACATAATATCAAAGAAAACCTGACGCCTTTCTGGTTGGCAGGAATTACAGTGAGCTCAAATTGCAACTGTCTAAATTTAGAATGCTTGTTCAAAAGCAACAATATTTTCCTTTAGAAATTAAGCTGAGGAGGATCCCTAACCACAAAGGCAGAAACTATAGTGAGTTAATTAATGCAGCTTCCTGCTATATTCTAAACAAAGGAATCTATAAACAAAGCTGACTTTTAATTCTGTCAGCTATAGAAATGCAAATATATATTCCCATGAAGTCTCTGAAAGATATTTCTAGGTTCAACTTCAAAGCAAAAGAATGTGAGATATAACTCACTCACGCATTATTAACATTAGGGTGATGGTATTTTAAGGCAATACATTTAGGCCTCAGTCTCCTTTATAGGCATGTGTTTTGAACACCATTCCTGATGATCTAATATCTGGAAAACAGTTCTGAAGAAGAGTCACTGGATGCAAAATGTTTTAACTCTGCTTCCTCTCCACAGTTACTGAGGTTTTCCAGCAGTTTCTGTTTTTGGATCTAGAACACCGTGTTACTTTTTGCTCATCCTCTTCTGAAAAGTTGTTGAATGTTCCAATCGTACTTGGGAGACACACACACTTTTTCCACCCCCCTGTATTTCAGTGTCTGCATTGGAGACACATTCTGCTCTTGTCTGAAAGTGAAATGAAATCATTAACATTGCTTCTAATTTCTAGCCTTCTCTCACCTTCATCTGGTCTGTTTCTGGTTCTTCCATGCTTTGACTGTTCTGGCTGTAATTCTAGATGTGGCTGTCCATTAATACTAATTACAAACCCATCAACACCTTTAGGTACACCAACTACACTTCTTACATTCTTTCTCAAAAGGACGCCTTTCCATTCTTCCAATTTCCCAGCCTCTGTCACAGCTATTTGAATTTTGCATTCCACAACAGTGCTTCCAACAGAATGAATGTTGGGGACATCCAGGCATCCTTTGTGGAGGTGGCCAGTTATCATTTCAGGTTGTTAAAATAGAAAAGATTGTGCCTAAATGATGCATAAATTCCTTGGTCCTGTCAGATCTACTGACCTTTCGTAACTGAATTAGTGCACTTTTAGCAGTTGTGCAGTTTGCAATGTAGGCTTGATATAAATGAACTTTATTTTTTTGTATCCCATGTGCCTAGAACTTAGTGGATGGAGCAATGGTTGGGAAAGGATGTTGAGTGGAAGCCTGAGTTAACATTGGATGGTATGAAGGTCTATGGGAGGGTGTGGGTAGTATTAGGTGACATATGTTATATGGAGGGTTCATGCAGAATGTGTAGTGAAGTGGGCAATGTTTTTATGTTTTAATTTTTGTAATATACTGGAGTCCTGAGGCAAGCTTTGCACTGAGCCTGTTTTGGCAATTGGCAACCTCCTCAACTCTTCGCAGGTTGCCTGATCAGACTTCCAATCCAGCACAGGCTGAAACAGGAAGATTCTAGACTCTGGTTTCAGACTCTGAACTCCTTGCACCTCTGTGCACCTGCCCCAGGAATGAAAATCTGGACCCGAAGCATACAATCGAACAATTTGATTAGAGGAGGAGATAATATAATTAAAGCTTAGCATGTTTATCCTATTGCAGCAATAGGATAACAGGTTAATTCTTTTTGTTTGTACTGGACTGAGGGGATAGCCTGGCACCATGTCTGGGAGTACTAGTGCAGGTAGGTTAGCTACAGTTTCTTATATAATGGTGAACTTATTGAATGCCCTTCAGTTATTTTGCTCCCATTAGCTCAGATCCAAAATTCTTGTCTGGCTATGCCAGCAGCTTCCAGATGTGGGTTGTGATCCACCATAGTCAGAATATGAAAATCCTTTCCTTCTCTTGTGATCACTCTAAGAGCCTGATACAAAATAAATTTGGGAAAACTTCACCCTGAAACTTGCTGGAAAGTAAAAAGAAACCTGTCACAATCCAACCTTATGAGCATTCTCTTTTTGTTTAAGTGAAATATTTAATTTCTCAAGTCATTCATTCTGCTGGTTTCTCTGAAAGCCATTTTCAAATTCTGGATAGTTTTGAGCTGTGGATCCACTGGGAATTAGATTCACTGACATGTCAGATTAATTGTGCAGAAGAACTCTTTCAGACAGTGAAAGGTAAAAATCTGGAAAAAAAACCTGTTGGAAGTCCGAAACAAAAACAGAAATTGCTGGAGAAACTCAGTAGGTCTGGCAGCATCTATGGAGAGAAAGCAGAGTTAATGTTTTGGGTCCCATGATCTTTCTTCAGAACTGATTGTAACTAGGAAAATGTTGGTATATATGCTGAAGACGGGAAGGAGGGAGGAGTAAACGATAGTTGGAGATCGAGCTCTGAGAGAACAGTAGCTCAGCAGAGAAAAAAAATACAGGTGGGCAGAAAAAGGAATGGGTACCAGTCAGCCTAGGAGAATTAAGAGCTGATAATGGGGACGCTTAATGGCTGACAATGGCATGTCTATGGTAACATGCCCTTGTGATGACAAGGTCTGGTGTGTGGGGTTTAGGGGAAGGACATGTTGGAATGTGCGCAGGTCCTAAAGTAATTGAACTTGATATGGAGTCCTGAAGGTTGTAGGATCCCCAAGCAGAAAATGAGATGCTATTCTTCCAGTTTGTGCTGGGCTTTGCTGGAGTACTGAACCAAGCTAAACATAGAGATTTTGGCCAAGGAACAGGATGGTGTGTTGAAGTAGTAGGCAACCAAGTAATACCCAGGAACTTGCTGCCTGCAAGCGTAGTGGAAACAGAGATTCTGAAAGATGTCAAGAGACACTGATGGACACTTGAGGGAAAGTGATTTGTAGGACTACAGGGATAAAGTGGGGAAATGGGACTCATCTGTGAATGTTTTGTAGAGCGCCAACATAGTCTTGATCGATCAAATAGCCACATTAAGTGCCATAATAATTCTGTTTCTAATTTCACATACATTGTTTGCAGCTGGCAGAAGAAAAGCCCTTCATGCCAAGTGAGTTAGACTTAAATTTGAGCGCATTCAAAGTCCCCATTGATGTTGTTGTTTTGGTATTTTGTGGATGTAGGCATCACTGGCAGAGTCAGCAGTTTTTGCCTAATCTTGATTGTCTAAGTGGTTTGCTAGACCATTTCATGGGGCAGTTTGAGTCAGCCATATGGTTCACTATGCCACCTACTCTCTGTAAAGTTAATTGAAAGATAATCAGGTATTCTCTGAAAATAGTCAAATCCATTGTAAAAAAAAAAACAAGGTTATCCGCCTAGTACACAATAGCAGTCAACATGATGCGAATCCTTTAAATTGATGGGCTCTTTCATAATATTTTAAGAATTGTTTGGATTGTAAGAGGATTTTATATGCTTGAAATAATAGAATAGGATCAAAGGTTAGAGTCATAGAGATATACAGCACAGAAACAGGCCGTTCAATCCAACTTGTCCATGCCAACCAAATATCATAAATAAATCTAGTCCCATTTGCCAGCATTTGGTCCATATTCCTCTAAGTCCTCCCCATTCATATAAACATTTCAGATGTCTTTTAAATGTTGTAACTGAACCAGCCGCCTCCATTTCCTTTGGCAGCTCATTCCATACTCGCACCACCCTCTGTGAATTATCCCTTAGGTCCCTTTTAAATCCTTCCCCTCTCACCTTAAACCTATGCCCTTTAGTTTGAACTCGCACATCTCGAGGAAAAGACCTTTTCTATTTACCCTATCCATGCCCCTTGTGATTTTATATACCTAAATAAGGTAACCCCTCAGCCTCCGATGCTCCATGGAAAATAACTCCAGCCTATTCAGCATCTCCCTTTGGTTCAAACCCTCCAATCCTGGCAACATCCTTGTAAATCCTTTTTGAATCCTTTCAAGTTGCACAGCATCCTTCCTATAGCAGGGAGACCAGAATTGCACGCAGTATTCTAATAGTGCCTTCACAAATATTCCTCATGAAAAATAAAATTATTTTTATGGTTTCATTTACGACTGTTCCTTCATCCTCCCCCACAATCCCAAGAGGAAATGTCAATTGTGTAACGTATTGCATTCATGCTGGTCTACACATAAAACTGTAGGAATTTTCTGACGTATTGGCCTGCATTGAATTCTGGTGAATGCTTTCTCTTTTTTTCAGATGTAAACCTTCTGTTTCCTCATCTATCGAATCAAGGTCTCACAGATTTCCTGACAGTATGCAAACAAAAAAAATATCCTCCCCTTGTCCTGACAAAGTTCATCCCCCTCTATTCAAGTGTTAAAATGAAAACTCACCCAATTCTAGATAAGTTTGATTTTGTTGTCTTCAGGATAAGAAATGCGTTTAGCTCTTCATACAAAACTGTTATCCACTCTCAATGTTACAATTAGATCCATGCATCTGCATTGAGTTGTTTTCTAGTTTGAAATGCAATTTTATTCTCAATTCTGAAGTATATCATCACACTAATTATCATACAATTTAAATGAAGAAACTGAGCATATATGTACTTTTGATCAAGGATTGTTGGGGAGAGATATCCAAAGCTCATAATGGTGAGTGAAATTGTACGTTATGCATATGAATGATGGGTGAATGTCGTGAGTGACCTTACCTTGAAAGGTCTGCTTGAAGTTACTAAGCAAACGGAGCTTTCAGTTCCCCTCTGAAGCAATATAGATTTGCCCTAGAGGTCAATTATAAAAGTACTTTACTTTATCTTTGGGAGTTGAAATGAGCTACAGTTCTGATGGTGAGTATGTTAAATTTGGCCTCAGCAGAAGGAAAGAGCAGTATAGTGATGATGTCACTGGGCTAGTTATCCAGTTGTCTGGAACAATGCCCTGGAGAAATAAGTTCAAATCCAAATATGAGAGCTGGAGGAATTGTAGGTTGATTCATTAATAAATCATTAATAAATCAGGAATAAAATGCTCATCTCATTAATAATGATCATGATACTACTGGATTTTTATTTTAAAAATCTGTCTGATTCACTGACATCCTTCAGAAAGGAAATCTGTTGCCCTTGTTTAGTCTAGATATGACTCTGAAATGCCTGGCAAGCCATTCTGTTGTGCAAGCTATTGCAGAAAAATATGAGAGAAATTAGGACACTGTTGCATTTCACAGATACAATGTTGTCATGACATGCTTGAATTTTAAGTTCTACAGTTGCTCAGTGCTAAGTGTGGCTCATAATGACATGAGTTAAGAAGTCACTGGGTTTGATTCCTGAGCTTTGCAGCGTTGGGTAATTGACATGATAGAAAAGGGATTTCATTTAGCTACAGAAGAGAAGATAAAACATCAGGGTTCCAACTCATAACTCTTTCTGCTGATTTGGGTTTCTAGGTTCAAGTCCCACTTCAGAGGCTTAGGCACATTCGGGTTGTTGCTGCAGCACCTATTGAGCAAGTGATGCTATTAAGAACTCTTAATTTTTAAGAAGTGTTAGCTTACAGATGAAATATTAAATTGAGTTTTCTTCTACTCTTTTTCTCTCAATAATCCTATGACATTATCTTGAACAACAGGCCCGACCAGAGATTTATCCCTGAAAAAGATCACTAAACAGCATTAAAAGCAGTGCTTTGTTATTTTCATATTGCTGGTTATGGAACCTTGCTGTGCAAAAATTGGCAGCTGCATTTTCTATATTCCAGACACTGCATTATAAGTGTTTCATTGTCTGCAAATGCTTTAGAGCATTCTGAGGTTATGATGGGTGCTACTTAAAAATCATATTTCTTTTCTAACTATTCCTGACTGCTATTTGAAAATAAGAGTGAAGGTAAAGATTCGCTAAGGTTTGGCTGACTTGTGACCTTTCAATGTGAGTGGGTTATACAACAATTGTCCAGGTTCACTTATTCAAATGTATGAAGCAGAAGCAGAATAGGCCTTTCTGCTCACTTCAGCAATCTGCCAGTTCATTAAAATCATGAATGATTTGTTTATGGTCCAAATTTAACACTGATATTTAACTCTCAAAACATTTGATTCCCCTAATTAACAAGAATCTATCCTCACATTAAAAATTTTCAATTACCCTGCCTCCATTGCCCTCTGAGGTAGTGTTTCAAAAATGCACAACCCACAGTGGGTGGGGGTGGGGAGTGGGGATGGAGGGTGGAGAGAGATTCCTGTCCTCTCTCCTCTCTGTCCTAAAAGAGAGATCCCTAACTTGAAGTCTCTAGTTCTGGATGCCCAGTAGTAGCACTACACCCACGATCCCTTTTTCAAAGCAATTTACGATCTGAAGCCTCAATCGAAATACCCCACATTCTTCGAACCCCAAATAAAGATTCTGTTCAGCCTATTTTCATAGGACATCCTGCTTCCAGGTATCAATCAATAAACAACCTCAAAAACGTTTGTATCCTATCTCTAATTAAGGAGACAAAAGATGTGCACGCTATTCAAAATCTGGTCTCAGCAATGCCCTGTATAACTCGATAGCAAACTTACTGTCATGTTCAGTTCCTTTCACACTAAAGGATACCATTTTATGAGCTATCTGAGTCATTTTCTATGCTGCATGCTAACTTTGTGATTTATATGCTAAATCCCTTTGCACCTCTCTATTCTTTGCTTTTGAACAGACCTCTCAAATGTTAATTCTGATCACTGTTTACCCACCACCCACCCCACCCCACCTGTATTTTGCACTCTATTCTGTAACCCTGATGCACTTTATATGGTATGATGTTTCCACATGAAAATTACACTTTTCATTCTGTCTCATACATTTAACAACAATAAATCTATTATTTAAATAATCTGCTTTTCTAATCTTATCACTGAAGAACTTTTGGGAAACTAGCATCTGATTGGAAAATTCAAATCAGCATCCTTATACATTTAACAAGGTTTTTTAAATGAGCTTCTGAAACACAAACAGAAATTGTTGGAGAAACTCAGAAGGTCTGGCAGTGTCTATGGGGAAAACACAGAATTAGCATTTAGTGTCCAGTGGCCCTTCTCCAAAACTAGTTGGCACTCGCTGTATTCCTGCCTTCTGAAAACAAAGATCTGCCAGCCACAAAATTGCCACTGGATGGTTGGCATGTTAACCAAGGTTGGCACTTTTGGGCTCCGCCTGCCTTTTCCTATCTGTGGTGAGTCTGAAATAATTCAACACTTTGGTAAGAGAACAGCTATGTGGAATTGAGAGAACCTGGTGAGCCCTGTTTAGTGAGAACTCTTTCTTTAAAGATTTTTCCTGTCCTACTCTCCCATGTTTCAATGCCTCCTGAACTCCCAGCATTTCTACTGAGTTTAAGTTTTGACTTTCTTAACGACCTTTTTGTGAAATTCACAGGCATGCTGGTTACTATATAAATGCAAATGTTGCATTAAATCCCCAATTATATTGAACAATCAAAGCAAGATACTGAATAAAGCAGAAAATATTGCCAGATTCTTCCCTGCTTTTCAAATCATAAATTACAGATCATTTGCATAATTTTAATAACAAAGAGCTGTCAATATAAAGCCAGTGTGCAGCTGGAGATAGCAAAACATTTTGGAACTCATTTGACTAAATTATAAGGTTTTATGAATTTTTGGCTGTTGTTGGTTGTTTTGACTAAGTCATTGAAATAATGATAAACACAAACATTGTGCAGAGATTTCTAAATTGACCATTTTTTTCTGTGGAGATTATGAAAGTCTAATGGCCTGATCCAAATGCTGTATGTTTACCAATCAAAAAGGGTTGTGCCTATCCTTCTGCTAATGCAGGATAACTGATTCAGTTTTCTTACCTTTCACTCAGTTGTTAAATTTAAATTTGAGTTTGAGAGCTGTGGTGCTGTTTTTAAAAAAAAAAAAATTACTAACTGTTTTGTGTATATGTGATAGAAACATTACCCGTGACCTCACTAGTCTACAGATGTTGTGTTTAGGGCAACAGTTTTTTGTATGTAAAAGTGTGCTAGTTATTTTGAAAAAGACATTTTTAAAAAAATGTCTGTTGTTCTATTTGGTGTAGTATTACTGTGGTGTCCAAGAAATTTGTATTTTCCTTGTGTGCTGTGGATTTAACCTCAGTGGAAGGTTGACAATTAATGTGGACGTTAATCAAGATTTCTCTTTGTGCTTCTGTGAAAATTTAAATAACCCTATCTGACAACAGAAATGCCAAAGCAATTGTTACTACATAAATGCATCATCCAATAAATGAGTTAGTGAGAATGAAAAGCAACCCCATACAACCAGAAAATAGTCCCTGAGGAAACTCCTAAGAAAGCCCTTGCAGCATTATTTTGACTTCTGGCATGAATGCAGTTACATATGTACAAACAGGTGAACATGTGTACCTCTCCTCCATCTTAAACTAATTATGATTCATCAACAATCCCAATTTGAATTGGACTAGTGAGAAGCAAGGGTGTCCATTGGCTGCAGTGGTGCTGTGGAGGGATAGTAACCTATTTTGTTGCACAATGTGCTCCACATCAAAAAGAAAATCCCAAATGAAAATGAAGGAAAGCAGTCAATATGTGAAATAAGTCTTTATTTTCAATCCCATGTTCAAAGCTGGCCTGACCTTGAACATAACACTCAACATTTTTCAATGTTTTATGTTTGAGTCTGGCAAAACATTTTTTTTCTCTTTAATGTGCTGGAAGTGTGTGTCATATTGTCCAAGCAGTCATAGGTTTAACTATGGCTCTAGAGGAGATCTTGATGTTAAAGTGATGGCATGGCCAGCATACCGTCATTTTTGTGCTCCAGTGTAGCCTCACTGTACTCCAATTAGTTGACATGGTCATATAACAAGGCATAGTCATGTAATTTTGGCTAATCTGGAACTATTAGTCTGCAACCTGGGTTTGTCACTGGTGTCATTCCACTGGTTTTGCTATCTTTCTGGCACAAACAACTGATGACTTCAACACAATTGAAATTTTGGCTTATCTAATTTTGACTCATTGATTTCACTTCTGTAGCATGAGACAAAACAACAAAAAAACCTGTGACCCTTTAAAATTTCCTTATCGCCTACTCAGGTCACAATATTAAATACAGAATAATCTTCATGGAGAGAGTTCCCAAGAATGAAAGTCACTTAGACCTTGCTGTTGCCAAACTACACATAAATAAGGCATTGCTAGGTGCTTGATATGCTGATGTGAACCAGATCTGTGTTATAGTGCATAGGCCTGCAGCATGCAGCATACCTGATGTGCAAAACAAGCCTTAATGAGATTCTTGAATGCTTGGAGCTAGTGCACAGATGGTGCTAAAGACTCACTGCAACCTACCATTTATCTTTGAGTACTCCTTCCCCCTAATTATTGAGAAGCATAAATAGACCCACAAAGGTGAATGTGATATTAAAAAGGAGCTGTGAATGCTATTCCCTTCAGTAGCATTGCTGTTATTAAAGATATTTTGCTATAGGCATAAACCTATATTTACAGGGTCTGGAGGAGAAAGATCAGAGGAAACATAACGGAATCAGTCATGCTTGCCTGATTTGATTTGCTTTTAATGGGCGGCACGGTGGCACAGTGGTTAGCACTGCTGCCTCACAGCGTCAGAGACCCGGGTTCAATTCCCGCCTCAGGCGACTGACTGTGTGGAGTTTGCACGTTCTCCCCGTATCTGCGTGGGTTTCCTCCGGGTGCTCCGGTTTCCTCCCACCATCACAAAGATGTGCAGGGTCAGGTGAATTGGCCATACTAAATTGCCTGTAGTGTTAGGTAAGGGGTAAATGTAGGGGTATGGGTGGGTTTCGCTTCGGCGGTTCGGTGTGGACTTGTTGGGCCGAAGGGCCTGTTTCCACACTGTAATCTAATCTAATCTAATCTTTATTACTGTCATGTGTACCAAGGTACAGTGAAAAGTGTTGTCTTATGTGCTTTATATACAGATCGTACTACATAAGTGCTGTCAGGGTAACAGAACAGAGTGCAGGATACAATGTTATAGCTGCCGAGGTGCAGAGAGAGGTCAACATTAATATTAAAGCAGTCGAATTAAAAATCCGATAACAGCAGGAAAGAAGCTTGAATCTGTTTGAATGTGTATACAAACATTTTCCCTCTGTCCAGTGGGAGACTGTATAACTGGAATGGGAGGGGTCTTTGATTGCTTTTCCAAAGCAGCAGAAAGTATAACTGAAGTCAATGGCTGAGAAACCAGTTTGATTGATGGACTGGGCTGTGTTCACAACTTCATCATTGTGCATGTTACTTTTTAAAGGTTTAAGTCTGTAATGATTTTTATTTCCAAAGTAGAAGAAAATAAGCTTTTTTGACAGATTCAAAATAAGCTAAAGCTGCAGTTTCCACAACAATAAAGAAATACTTAACAGATGAAGAAACATTAAATTAACATATTTTAATGGTGATTGTTAACCCAATTATTTTTACTAATCAAAGTCTGTGGACTTTAATTTAATTTAATCTCTAATACTTTAAGAGAAATTACTTTTGGCTTGAAAGGCAGAGTTACTCAAGTCAGACAGTAATTCTAGAGAATAGAATCTTCAGCACATGGATCAGACAAGAGAATATATGTGTTAGTAAGTTAAAGCTTTTATATATACAGTCAGTCAGAGCATTTGGAAAAAAAACTAAGCTTGAGTTAAACCAGAAATTCTTTGGTGTGGCTACTTTCTTTCTCCAGACACTGCAACCAGTGATTTTAAAAATGACGGGGATTGCATAAGTGGTTAGGTTTGGAGGAATGCAGATATCTCAGAAGCTGGGGAGAAGCAGTGGACTGGAGGAAATGAGAGACAGGTTGGAATAAGGTAGTGGAAGGATTAGAAAACAAGATATGAGAATTAGAAAGATCAGCCGTTGCTCTACCAGGAGTCAATTTAATTCAGCAAACATGTAGGTGACAGTGAAATGGGAGCAACTGTAGTTAAAGATGCAGGCAACAGAACTTTGGATGACCATAACGTTATAGTAGGAGACCAACTGGAAGTGCATTGGAACAGTTAAGTCTAGAGGTAACAAATGCATAATTGAAGATTTTGGCAGCAAGTGAACCGAGACAGGATGATGTAGGGTGATGGAAATAAGTGGTCTGCATTGGACAAATATGAGGCTAGAAGCTCACTTTGAAATCCTAACTTCTGTTGGGAAGGTGGTGGTGACCTACCTTGGATGATCGCAATCTATGTGGAGTAGGTACATCCACAGTGCTGTTGGGAAGGAAGTTACAGAATTTTGACTCTGTGACAATTAAATTAAGTTGGCAATATTGTTCTAATACAAGATGGTGTGTGGTTTAGAGGAACTTGCAAGTGATGATGTTCACATATTTTGCTGCTCTTGCCTTAGAAATCATGGATTTGGAAGGTACCTTGGCAAGTTGTTGCTGTGCATCTTGTTTGTGTTATACACCACTGCTACTGTTGATTATGCTGGAGGGAATAAATGTTTAAATTGGTGAATGGAATGTTAGTCAACTGGACTACTTTTATGGTAGCTGTGCTTTTTCAGTGCCACACTTTTCAACTCTGACTCTCCAGCATCTGCAGTCCTTACTTTCTCCTACTTTTATCAACTGGAAAGCATTGAGCCTCTTGAGTTTTTTTGGAACTGCACAAATTCAGGGAAGTGGAAAGTATTTCTTCAATGTTGATGTATCTTTTACATGGTGGACAGGCTTAAGGTAGTCAGGAGACAGTTATTCATCAGAGTTCCCAGTCACTGATCTACTCTTGTATCCACAATATTTATGTGGACGGTCTAGTTCAATATCTGGTCAATTGCAACCCCAGGGTATTGATGGTATTGAAGGACATTGAAACATAGTGCATCCATATGTGCCTGTGTGAGGGAATAAATGACCCTTTGTTGACTACTTCTTTGCTCAATGAAAATCTAAGGGCACTAAAAATGAACTTACAATTCATCCACTCCAATGTGCAACATAGTTTTGCAAGTAGTGTGAAAGAAGTATATAAAAGAGATGATTGTAAGAGAATTTGTGTTCTAACACTGGCTGGGACAACAGCTGCTTTATTGTGATTGTGTGAACATGCAACTGTAAGAAACTTTATGTTGGCACAGTCTTTCATACTTGATAGTAAACCCATTCAGTAATCCACAGAGCCACGCTGTGATGCGGTAACGTGTGCACAATAAAATGGAAGAAAATGAGCATATTCTCTCTTTATGATGGGGTAAAAAGGGCAATTATCAAGTCCATTTATTAAAATGATGTCACTTGCAGCTTTGGATAGGCTACATAATTTCATTCTGGTCTGTTCCCAGATTCAGACTGAGGAAAAAATTGAACTGATGATATCTAGCTACCATATTTGGTGAGACACCTTCAATGTACAGCTTCTGTAATTGGATTTCTGAAGTCTGGGCCATGAATGGGACTATCTGTCCCCAATCTTACAACTGCTGGAAATTCTTTGAGCTGTTGGATTTGGAAGCCTGCTTCCTGTCAGCTATTTACTCTCTCAAATCATTTGTTACACACTGGTGTGCGAGTTGAACATGTTAATAAGTTGTCATCTTGGGCATGGGTACAGCTAACATCTTACAGTTTACTTTCATACTCAATTTCTTACTTCCATACTTTCTGGACCGCAAATATTCCAAAGATTAATTAGCCTTCAATTAATTTCAGGATGCTCTTAGTTCTAACAAATAGATCTTTGAAGATGTAAAATACAGGCCATGTTACATGGTTGCATTTGCTGTAAAATAATATGTAGCATTACACACTATCATGCTTTGATCCACATTTTTAAATAACATTAGTTTCAAAGTCTCCTTGGTTCTATATGCTGCTTCGATTTTGCTTTTGACTGTCTTGGGATAGAAATGGTGGCAGGTGATAATGTTTATTTATCATTTGGTCACAAAATTATTACTTGCAAATAGTTTTACTGTAAATGCCAAGGGATGCTAATTAAGACTGCTGCATTTATGAATTCAGTGGAGCAAATCTCTGAAATGCAGGATTGATTTTAACCAAGCGTCTGAAGAATGGAAATCTTAGACTGCCCAGTATTCTATGAAATAGGAACAGATAACATTCTGCAAGATCACCAGAGAGATGCAGATAAGAAATGCTGTTCAGCCTATTCCAGTGAGAATGCACATCTATTAAGAATGCACATCGCCCTATCATACCATCTGTTTATAAATTATTTCATAGTTTTTGCCTCCACAATCCTCCCAGAAGTTCACTCCCCCTAGTGATCACTCTTGTATGAATAACAATATTCTGAGATCACTCATACTTAATTATGTCACCTATTTAGCTTTTTTCACAGCAACACTATGTAATGCTTTTCAAAGTTAATAAAACATCCAAAAACTCTTTGCAAAGTCACAATTAATGTTGAGCAATAGTAGGAGACAATTAACAATGAGCTAAGGCATGCTAGAAGAAAATTGTTTTGGAGTGTCAGACGAGACCACAGCATCAAGCCCTGCCAGCTTGAGGAGAAAGTCACTGGGGTCAGTTTGGTTCTCAGTCCAGAGGAACATATATCAATACTGCAAGAAGGGTCATGATATTTTGCACTCAACAAATTATTACAGCCACTGTTTTCTCTACATTCACTGAATGAGTTGAGTGAATACATCATATCATGTGGAAGTGGTTATCACTTAGGTTCTATCTGACTTGTTGCACCTCAATGCTGCATTGCTCTATCAGAAAGAAAGTGATATCTTCAATGCTCCTATTATCTATGTTTCTATATCTCCCTATTTCAAAGTCCTTATTTTCCTCCTTGGAAGATTTCTGCTGCACTCCCAGCTCATTGACATCCATGACATTGCCTGTTTGCCTACTTCAGTTTCATGGAGCAAAGCATATTGGGATTATATGACACACGATCAGGAGAGAAATTCAAGACCAACAATCCTGCCGCCCCCTCCACCCCCAAACTCCATACTAGGTTAATCTGAACATCAGAAATTCACCTAAAGTAAAGCTCTCGTCTGTTCCACAATGATTCTGGTAGAAGAGGAATCATTAGCTAAAATTGGAGATGATAGCGCTTGTGTGCCATCCTTGTGTGCAATGAAGCCCCTTCAAATGAAGCAGGAACCTGATAGTCATCAATGTAGGGGTCAAGTTGGAGTGGGGCTGGATGGTTTGATGGTACAGTAGTAATAACCCTACTTCTGGAGCAGAATGTCCAGGTTCAAGTTCTACCTGCTTCAGAGGTGTGTCATTGACATGTCCAAATAAATTAAAGTAAACCTGAGCAGACCTGATCACAGATGAGTTGGATGTTGATCGAGTGGAGCACTTTTTTCTTTAATGAATTCAGCCAGATTATATCATGCAGTTTTCATGATATGTTCCATCTAAAGTGAAAGTCTAAAGCACCTGGGGGAATCCATGTAGTTTTGTCAAATCCCTCTCTTTGTCTCCCTGATAAGGTCAGTGCTACAAAGGTGAAATGGTGTAATGTCCTTGATACGTTTGTGGGTTGACAATGGGAGATGCCACGCACATCCCCTGAAGATCTCCATTATTTACATTACTTATTAATGATTTAGATACAGCATGGAAAATCGTATCTCCAAATTTGCTGCTGATGCAAAATTAGGCAGCATTGTAGGCAGTGTAGATGTTGGCATAAAATTAGAAAGTGATATTGATTAACTAAGTGAATTGGTAAAATTGTGGTAGGTAGAGTTCAATGTAAGCAAGTGAAAGGTTATCTATTTTGGACTGAAAAATGATAGATCAAGGTTCTTTCTAGATGATATGGAGTTAAATACTGGATGGTCAAAGACACTTGGGGATTCAAGATTTGGAGGTATTGATGTTGGACTGGGTTGTACTATGTTAAAAATCACACAAAACTAAGTTATAGTCCAACAGGTTTATTTGGAAGCACTAGCTTTCTGAGCACTGCTCCTTCATCAGGTGGGATTCAATAGATCTTTAAAGTGTTACAATCAGGTGCAGAAGATAATCAAGGAAGTTAATGGGATGCTGGCCTTTTGTAACTAGAGGCCTGGAGCGTAAGGATACAAAGGTTATGCTGATGTTATTAAAACAAAACCTGGTTAGATCCCATTTAGAGTACTGTGAGCAGGTCTGAGTGCCACACCTTAGGAAAGATGTATTGGCTTTGGAGGGAGTAAAACAGAGGTTTACAATAATAATACCTAGACTTAAGAGGTTCAGTTATGAAAAGCAGTTAAACAAATCTGACCGTTTTTTTCTCTCTAGAATTTAGAAGTTTAAGAGAGTGATCTGATTGAAGTCTGCAGATATTAACACAAAAAGACAGGGTAGATAAATAAACTATTTCCACTGATTGGGGATTCTAAACAAGGGGGTATTGCTTGTGAATTAAGGCCAGACCATTCAGAAGAGACTTTAGGAAGTAATTCTACAACAAAAGGGTGGTAGATGTTTGGAATTCTCTTCCTCAGAAGGCATTTTTCAGTTTCAGATTTTATTAAGTGAACTCAAATTCCTCAGCTGAGCTGGTGAGACTTGAACACACGTCTGCAGTGCAGTACCCTAAGCTTCTGAACTATTAGTCCAGTGACATTACCACTAGGCTCCATCTTCCATTCGTAGCTGATAGTCCAGAGCTCTGCTCCACTTTCAGCTCTTTATTTTCGCAGACACAAGTTAATAAGCTTACTGACTAGAAACTTAAAGCAATATTATTAGCATCATACTTTTCAACAATGGTCACTAATTGTTTATGCCAGCAATGAGTTGACATAAGCTGATTTTATAGAGCAGTATGAATCTCTGGAAAGTTAAGCCAAATTTGCTACTCTGCAATTTAATTTTGTGTGTCGCCTGTTTTCTTGTACTATAATGTGAATACCATCAATCCATGTGTACAAGAGCTGATTATGATATTTTGATCAGAGCGTATGCATGTAATACATATATCTTAATGCTGCACTAAGACATTACTATCCGACAAATATTTAGCACACAATGAATCATTTTGAAGAGCAGACAGTGTTGTTATATTACTGCCACCAAGAAAGTCTCAAATTTCAGCATCTATTCAGTGTATTGGTGACTCTGTGAGAGAATGAAGGTGTCAGTTATTTCAGTTGGCTGCTTTGTGATGTAGAGTGATGCCAAAAACGTGAGTTCAATTCCCACACCAGCTGAGGTCACCATGAAGTTCCCACTTTCTCAACCTCACCCCTCACATGAGCATGGTAATCTTCGGGTTAAACCATCACCAATCATTTCTCTTTAATGACAGCCGTATGGTGCTCTGAAGACATAAGTAAATTTACTGTTCGAATCCAATTCTATGAATCATTCCTGTATTGTCTTCAATGCACTTTCTTTAATGAATTCAACCAGATTATATCATGCAGTTTTCATGATATGTTCCATCTAAAGTGAAAGTGAAAGTCTAAAGCATTTCTCATACAAAGCTTGTTTTGGCAGCACGATTTGGTATAATATCACTAAAGAATTAGAGAACGGTATTTTCAAGAACACTTTCCTTTGTTCGCAATAGCACAATTCCAGCAGGGATCAGTTGCATGCTTGGTTCTGTGTGTACTCTGATGTCAGCTGCTGCCGGAGCATGTAAGAGGTGCAGTGCTATACATTGAGCAGCTTTTTCTCAAAAATTAAACTAATGAATGTTTGTTGCTCTCCCTCTGAGACAAGAATATTCTTGAGGGGGGAACGGAAGCAGGAGATGAATAGATAAAGTCCAGGAAGCAGCACCATGAGAACTTTCCAATTCTCTTTTGTCTTCTGTCCTGAGGGAAATTGAGAAGCAGTTGCAGCTCTTAGAGGACAACAATTACAATGCAGAATGCAGCAGGGTAGCAGTTTGTTCAATAAGATATCATCTGGCACCCTATGAACAGCTACTACAACACAAAAGAAAAAGGGAAAAGCAGCAAAAACTGGATGTCTTTTTTGAACTAGGCAGAAGACAATGAATCACAGCCATTCTGCAACCACACCTGCATCTGAAGGTGGTGATGGTGTTACTGCAGGAACAGAGTTCCTGCAGTAACAAGATTTTTTCAGTATAATGTTAAATTTACTTGTTAATAAATATGATTTAAACCTTCATTCAGGCTGTGCTATACTTTGTGGATGATTTTTGAATGATTGTGAGTGGTGTTTTTTGCTGGTCCAATCCAACCCCACTTTTCCCACAGGCCCCATTATTTCTATTAAGTGATTTTCGATGGTGAGGTTTCACTGGAATGCAACTACAGCGGTATAGGAAAGCTACCTGTATATTCTAATTGAGGCATTCAATAGAGAATTGGAGTATTGTGAAAACGAAGAATGTGCGGGGTTAAGGAGAAAAAGAAGATGACATTAGTTGAATTGCTCATTCAAACCTCATGCAAGTACATCAAAATTAATGACCTGTTTTTCTGTGCTGTCACAATATTATCCTTCCTTGACTTACTCCAAATCCCCAACAATAAAGACCATATGATCATTCACCTTAATTGTTTGCTGTACCTGTATGCTAATTTTATGTTACCTATTAAGTCATTAATGTAGGTTGTAAATAGTTGACACCCAGCACTGATTATTGAAGAAGTCACTTTTCACATCCTGCCAAATTTAAAATGCTTTCTTTATTCTTAATCATTTTCTTATCTTCTACAATCCTATCTTGTAGGCACGGTGGCTCAGTGGTTAGCACTGCTGCCTCACAGCACCAGGGATCTGGGTTCAATTCCAGCCTCAGGCAACTGTCTGTGTAGGGTTTGCACATTCTTCCGTGTCTGTGTGGGTTTCCTCTGGGTGCTCCGGTTTCCCCCCACAATCCAAAGATGTGCAGGTTAGGTGAACTGGCCATGCTAAATTGTGTTCAGGGAAGTGTAGGTTAGGTGCATTAGTCAGGGCTAAATGTAGAGTAATAGGATAGGGAAATAGGTTTGAGTGGGATACTCTTTGGAGGGTCAGCGTGGACTTGGGCTGAAGGGCCTGTTTCCACACTCGGGTTTCTATAATTCAATGATCTCTATGCTAACATATTATCTCCAACATTATTGTTTGGATATTAATCGATTCTGTAGCATTTCATTGAAAATCTTTTGGAAATTCAATTTTATTGCATCTATTGGACTCCTTTTATCTAGACTATTTCATCAAAAGCTTTGATTTTATCAAGCATGTATTCCTGGTCTTAAGACAGCATGTTGACTTTTTCAGATCTTGCTTTGATTTTGTTTCGTGCGTTATTATGATTTCCTTAATAGACTCTAACATTTTTCTGATGATTGACTTCAGGATAATTGGCCTGCAGCTCTTGCATTGTCTGTCCTTAAATAGTGATGTTACTTTTATTAGTTTCCAGTCAGCTGGGTCTATTCCAAAATCCAGAGAATCTTTGGAAATTATGACCAACCCATCCACTATCTCTGCAACTATCTCTTTTACATGGGGGGTTATTACTGGTTTGGAAAGCATCACAAAATTCCTTTCCTACAAAAGGTGGACGCTTTCCAAATTTTTCTTTAAAAGAAAGTCCAAGACTTAACTAGGACTCTGCTCAGTACAGTGCTGAAGATAGTCTCAGTCTCAGTGCATTTGTAGAAATTTCTTTCCTTGTCCTTGTTTCTATATGGATTTGGAGGCATTATTTTTCATCAATCGTTGCGGCTCGCTCCTTACTGCAGGTACATTTGGAGATTATTTTCTTGACACATCGGTCTTCTTAAAAGTATACGTATTCATTTATGATATGTCAATAGTTCCTTTTATGAATTGATCTGCAGCTGGAGAAGGCAAATCTAACTTTATAGTTATGATGTAGGAGCAAACTATTGCAGATACTGGAATCTGAACTAAAAACAAAAACTGCTGGAAATCACAGGTCAGGAGAGAACAAACTAATGTTTTGAGTCTAGATGATTCTTTATCAGAGCTCAGATTGAGTGTCAAGTAGACTCAATGTTAGCCTGCTCTCTCCCCATAGATGCTGCCTGACCTCCTGTGACTTCCAGCAGTTTTTGTTTTCAGAACTTTACAGTAATGTTTTACTGGACCAGCTTTTAAATCTGCTCTTGGAGTTTGGACTTTGTTTGAGCAGCTTTAGTAAGTTGTCAATAATGTTTTATCAAGAAATAGTAAGCAGAAGCAGAGGAAGGTGAAAACAAATTAAGTTAACTAAAAATCAATTGAGAAGATTAATGATAGTTCCTTAAATTCAGGAACTATAAGAAATCATTATGTAATAATTAAGATCTTAAATGTGATAAATATTATTTTTCATTCTCAGGCACGCATACGCGCGCTCACACAAATAAAGTTCCCATAGCAACAGCCATTGTTCCTGCCAATGACAGGTCTCTAGCACATGCACTGAATCAAGACGTTGCCTATCCTGAAAGTTAGGTGATTCATCACCCATAATGAACCAATTACCTGACAATTAAGCGTCCTAGCAAGCAATGAACCACAAAATGAGATTATGGGCTGCTGGCAGAAATAGGTGGAATTACTTGGATATCTTTGTATTTGCCAATGGAGACTTGAATAAATAATTGCCATAAACATCTCAGAAATGAGATATCAGCCGACTTAAGAGGGGAAAATTACTTTTGGGTGAGAGCTTCTCAAATTAGATGCTATTAACTCCAGCCTATAATCTAGATTAGCTCAATAAGAGAGAGGAGAGAATTTCAAAGTATTTCATGCCAGCTTTGGTTTTACACTTTGGTTGTTCAAGAAGCTTGAAGAAAATGAGGAAACCGAACATTCCGGCCATGACCCATTTAATCCATCCATTTGTCTGCTCCGGGACTAGAAAAGTGATCTGAAGAGACCGCCATCTATGGCCATGCAAATTAGCTTCTGTCGTCTTCTCCCAACTGTCTGTCCAAGTTTGGGAGCCAGTAAACTATTCACCTGTATTAAGTGACATGCCTTTTCTTTCTATTTAGATTAATTAAGAAACAAAAGTTTAATAAGATAGAATGTATTTTAAGGTATAGTGCACTTTGAGTTCTTAATGGCCTATTGTGGATAATCTGTGACTCCCGAAATTTAAAGTTAACAATATGGTTTTATGCTTTAAGACCAAACCCATCTTGCAATGGCTGTGCAAAACCCACCTTGCCAGAGAATTTTACTGAACACTTTTCACAGAGTTTGGTCCCCATATGCATCAACTTGCACAAGCTATTAAAACGTGTTTAGTTGTTTGTTTGACTGAATCATTCTGCCTGAGACAGAAGACCATGATGTGGAGGTGCTGGAGTGGACAAAGTTATAAATCACAACGCCAGGTTATAGTCCAACAGGTTCATTTGGGAGTACAAGCTTTCGGAGCGCTGCTGCTTCGTCAGGTAGGTAGCTGCCTGACGAAGTAGCAGCACTCTGAAAGCTTGTGCTTGCAAAAGTACCTGTTGGACTATAATCTGGTGTTGTGATATTTTTAATTTCGAGAAGGAAGAAGCAGTATACATTTGCCTAACATGCACTTGCCAGCAACAGTAATTGAGCAAAGATTAAAAAGTATTTTAATGATCTTCCTTTCCCTTATGCAATACACTTGATATAGATTCTTATGGGGATGATGAGTGGAATTGCTCTACTTCAGAAACATGCTTGTAGCAAATTGGCAGCCCATTTATACAATGTCCAAATATCCTTTCTAGTGAAGTCAATGGAACTTTAAATTGGCTGTCGTGTAAAAACAGCCTGCCAGTTTACTGCAAGCTTATTTCATACTACTGACTTAGACCAATTTCACCCACAATGGTTCTAGTGATTTTACAGTTGTTTACGGTTAATGGACATGGTTAAAGCTGAGGTTCCTGAGGCAGAGCAAGGAAGTAATTGGCAGTTTACCATTACTGACTTTGTAGCTGCATGGTCAATGGTATTAAGAACAAGATGGAATTTTAAAGAACCTCTTTGAAGTGTGGCTCATAAATTATTAAATAATAATGTGTGTGTGTCTCTTTCTTTCTCTCTCTCACTCACTCACTCACTCACTCACACACACACACACACACACACACACACACACACACACACACACACACACACACACACACACACACACACACACACACACACACCCTACAGATCCATACACTCATGCAGACCCTCTCTTATACACAAGCTCTCTCTCATATGCTCACACATACACCCCCCACTACACACACCCTCTCACTTTACATTCGCACACATACACATACACACACTCTTACAGATACTCACCATCTCTCCCCCTTCTCCCCCCCCCCCATGCACCCCAACATGCGAGCATATACATGTGTTTGTGGGGTGAATTTGTACTTGTGGAATTACATTTTATTTTGCCCAAAAACTGCATGAATCCATGTAAGATTCTGTAAATTCTTTTTTAGAAATAGAATCAGTCTGAAAATTGGGGCACAGACAGACTTCAACCTCATGCCTTTAATGCATTATCCGAGATGACATGGCACCAATTGTTAAAGTTCACTTGAGAATGTAACTTTAAAAAAATGTTATGGGATTTACATATGAAAGGACTGAAACCAATATGGTCACTTTAAAAGATGAGAGACTTAACAAACAATCTAGGTCCTTTTCAATATATAATTTCATTTGCATCACACTGTAAACTTTTGCTATAAATTCTGTGGCTTATGATCTTATACTCCACAACCACCTGATGAAGGAGCAGCACTCTGAAAACCAGTGCTTCCAAATAAATTTGTTGGACTATAACCTGGTGTTGTGATTTTTAACCCTGCATCTATTTGGGAATGTTACTTGGTAGATACTGGAGAATTTCCCATAATTTTCTGACAGTTGCTGATTATTCTGGTTACCATTTGTACTTTGTATTTTCTCTTGCATCACTCTTCCAATGCAAAAGAAATTGATGCCTGCTCTAAGCAAAATCTCTATCTCTTACAAATGGAGACCTGTACCTTTTAAATTACAGTGTAATAAATAGGCCTGTCCTGCGTCAATTTGCTAATCACCTTACTCGAGCAAAAAACATATACATTTGTGAATTTGCAAAATTAATTTAACAACAGTAGGTCACATTGTACAGTCTAAGCTATTGTCTAAATTTATTTGTGAATGAAATGATCCACAAAAATAATAACTTAGGCAAGGTATGTTCAAATTAGTCACTGGTTTACATCTTACAGCATGCTCATGGCAAATTCTTGGAAAGACACTGCCTATTAAGCTCAATGCATTCTGTTTTGTATAGTTGTAACAATAAACAGAAGCTAAGTACTCGCGTATCTTTCGCTGAGAGGATGTGCTCCCCCTTACTCTAGCAAGTTCATGAAAAATGTTATTGCCCTCAAGCTTGCTTGCTTGAACCACATCAAAGCAACAATATGGGCCTAAAGATACAAATAGAAATTAGTGGAATGAAAACTTATAACCAAAGTATTAGAGGAAAAAGCTTTTGAGTTAGTTGGCATTTGATAATTCATTGTGGATGAGATAATGTATTAGCTAGATGAGTTTTGAGAACCAATTCGACTTTTCTCACTTCATAAGTTTTTATGGCCACATTGATTATGTCTGCCATTACTAACTCTTTGTACACTTCAACAGCTACACAGACAACTTGGTGTGGTAATAGTCTTTGAGGAGCAAATAGATCATCATATGTTGAAAGAGCTTTCTCATTAGATGTCACTGCCTCAGTTGTGAACATGCTGAAGTATTGTCTGCATTCTTTTCACTTTAATGACCCTTCAGAACCAAAGTCCTCAGTCTAACCATAAACCACATCCAGAAGAGAGTTTGTAACTTGTTTGACATGATATAGATGTGGTTGTTGCCTGTACAAATCCAGCCTGTATAACAATGATAAAATGTGCTCTTTGCCATGAACCCAGTAGCAGAATCTGCAGTTTATCCCACACACTCAAGTTTCACATGATTATATGCAGTGGATGCAATGAAATTATTGATATTTGCTGATCTCTCTCATTATTCATCTGTACCACCAAAGCAAATCCAAATTTAATCTCACTACGTCCATCCTTCATAACCACGTATCATTCTCCATTTCAAGTATTGATTCTGTTCTTGGATTTGCAATGTGTGTCTGCTTCAATGATGACCTTTGGCAAATCACTGCTTGGGGGTGATGGGAGTTTATTTTGTCTGGCCAGCTTAACACTATTTCCAAGAATTCCACATTTTGAAAATTGTGGTGTGCCACAATAAACAGAAGCAATGAGCATGAAGTTTCCTGTAGAAAACAATAAGTCATTTTGCAGCTACCTTATCTCAGTCCACAGGCATCAGTTTATTATTTGAGGGATGTGGACTTTGGAGAGAACTTCGTGGTAGTGGTCTCGCTGATCTCCAGTGTACTTATCTCTTTCAAATGTCTGTCTGTAGAATTTGACAATACAGCTGTGATCTTGTGGCCAGAATCTGATAAATCTTCAGTGCCCAATATATGGGAACACAGCCTTCTGCAAGTGCACCTACACCATACTGGCTGCAGTGCTCCAGGAAGGCAGCTCAGTCCCTCCCCGAAGGAAATTGGGGTTGGGCAATAAATGCTGTCCTTAGCAGCAATACCCACATTGCATGAGTAAATACTTTTAAAAAAAAACTAGGTAGTGATAACTTGTGTAACCAATATGACTTGAAAATAAATCAGGGAAGAGGAAAGTCCAGACAAGCCAAACAAAACTAAATCTAATTTTCAGGTGATGTGAGGTTAGAGGGTGGGGTGTAATTGGACCATTTTAAAGTTACATGATCTTCATGTTTGTATTTCCATTACAAATTCTTATGTTTACAATTAAAATGAAAGCTATTTACTATGAAAATGATTCATATTGTGTCATGATTCAGGGTCATAATCCCAGATGATCAACAGATGTGTTGACTATTTTTGTGAAAAATGACAGAGGATGACTAAATTTAAATACATCGTCTGTCTGGAGACAAAAACAATGGAATGTCACACCTGAAAAGGTGTTGAGGAAACTTCAAAGGAATGCATTTAAAAAGGGAGAAAATACATCATGAATTGAACTGTAATTTCCTGGCATTCTCTCAGACTATGAACATGATGGGAGAAAAGAAAGCAGTCTGGGTGAGGGATATACTTTGTGTCTTCCCTTCTAAGAATATACAAAAACAGGGGTTAAAAACCAGATCAGCTCTGGTCTGTGGATAAAGCTGTACTAGTGAGCTGAGGGACTCATGCATGCCATTGGTCTGCGGTGTTTCTGGATATTAGCCTGAGTTCGAGTACAAGTGTGCTGAGAAGATTACAATCAGAAAAGCACCCCAGTAGCCGCTCCTACATTGCATTTGAAGGATACCCTCACTGAGTGCTAAGGCCAAGTAGTCAGCAAGCCAATCAAATATAAACAAAGGAAAATAAAGACTCTAGTTCTGAGTGCTGCTAGCTGACTATTTCCAAAAGGAAAGTGGACACAATGATTGCAACCTGCAAAGCCAAGCATCCGGAAATCTATTGTTTAACTATTAACTTGCCATTATCTACTCTTCACAAATTACCCATAGAGACTGTACATCTCTTAGCTTTATTTTTGACTCACCTCTCATTTTTTCTGTGTCTGTTATTATTTATTGTTGTGTTTTGGAATAATAAACTCATTCTCTCACTAAATCAAGAAAGCCTGGCTACATTGGCATCATAAATTCATTGGTCTGGAGAAAGGCATCCTTTTGGAGGAATCCCTTGTAAATTAAACTTGTGACCAATTGAGGTTGTTTGGGGGCTTGGAGGGATGGGACACTGCAGAGTAAGAGGGAAGTTAACTCATCCCTCCTTACATGAGAGTTCACTGATGTGAGAACTGCAACAACTTGGGGAACCCTGCCTGAGTTGTAACAATTACTCTTGTTGTGTTGATATTATTGTAATAGTGGCATTGCAATTGATAGACATGTCCAAAGATTTTAGTGTTATAGAATAATAGAAACCATTCCCATCTCTTTATTAAATTGCAATCTGCAGTACACCTATCCCCCCGGCCTTATTATTTCGAGTTTTGACAGTTTAATGAACCATAGCTGTTCAAGAAATGAAGAAGATTGACAAAATCTTCTCATGTTGTGAACAGTTATCCAGCACAAACATAATATCCTCAGTGTCTGCTCAATCCAACACTGACATATTGAAGACAAACAGAGATTTGAACCATTGACTTAAGCTTCTTGCTTCAGTTATCATCAAATTTAACAGCAGCTCTTTCTGGTTCAGCTTTGTCTAGTCGTGTCATAAATTTAGGATGTCTAGAGGAAATTGATGCAATACTTTGAAACTGGATGAGCTCTTCTTTACCCCTGGGGCTATTCAATTTCCTTCATGTCCAAAGCAAGCAGTCATCTTTTTCTTAATCTTTATCTCTTTTTGAAGTGGATACGATTCACTTTCCTGAAATAAACCAAGCTTTATATTGTCTGTAAAAAAAAAAAAGTTTATTGAAACTATTATTTCAAACTCTTTTAGAATTTTGCTGCAATGTTGTATTTTTCCTCATGTCAAATTATTTTCTCTTGTTCATGTTTATCACCAATCCTCATTCAGTAAAGCTAGGTCAGGTGTCATTACCCATGCATGGTGAGCACGTCGCTGTATAAATAGCACACTGGTTTGATTCTGTTCTTTATAAGAGATGCTGCAGCAACTTGCCAAGTATAGTTTAACAGTATGTTTTTCCTCGGATTCTTGTACCAAGAAGAATACAAAAATAGTAAAATTAAGAGAACACTAGCTCCTCTAAGTTCTTCTGCAAACCATGCACTGTATTATCTTGGACAAATATTACCTTTCCTCTTTTACTGCTTTGTCAGAATCCTAGAATCTCTACCTATCACCAACATAGGTGCTTTATCATCACAGATGGTCCAGCAGCTCAGGTAGAATGTATACTGATGTAACCAGAAATTGGCAATAAATGTGGCCTTGACTGTGTCACCCTCAACTCTAGTTCACAAGAGGGAGAGATTGAGTGGGGAGAAGCCTGCCAATATCATTGAGCAGTATCAGCCAATGCTGCAGAAAAGCTGTTGCTTCAGAACTTCAAGAATGGGAGAGGACATTGGATAAGGAGAAGAATATAAAAATGGCACTAAGAGAGTTGTAGGTCTGAGTGGGTTATTGGAGCTGTAGGGTTCTGGTTTGCAATCAAACCAGTAATTTGCTCATTTTAGGTGGTTCAAATTGCCCCCAGATGCCTGGTTCTAGGCACTGGACTTATTTAGGGAATGTGAAATGCAAAAAGCAGTAGATAGGTGTTTCATAGGCAAAAGGATCTGTGCTTTATTTAAATACAAAAAAGTAGGTTTAATACAAGAACACAAAGGTAAATGCAATAAAACTGAAATTAACACAATTATACAGAGGATAGTAATTAAATACACTTAATTAAACACAGATTAAACACTTATTTGAATCTAAACACAGTTTTAATCACAAACATTTTAATAAAGCTTCCTACCTTTGGGATCCCTGCATTGTCGCTGCCTGCCTTTCCCTCTCTGCTAGCTAGGTCAGAAACTTTGGGATTTTCAGCTCACTACTGAGGAAAATACAGTTTTAATGTGCATCTGATTTCTGAGGTTTCTTCTGTGGGTTCTTTTAGTTTGGAACAGGGCTGTGTCAGGAAACATTTGGTTGGCTTCCCTCCTCTTGGATGTCCTTTGTTCCAATGATGTTCTTGGTTTGGTTTCTCGATTCAACTTCTCTGCTTAAATATTATTAATGGACTTTCCAAAGTTACATCGTATGTTGGATGGCAGAAGTCCAGAGGAAAAGCTGAAGTTATTTGGGATCTTTGGCCGCGAGAGAATTTAATTGAGAAGGACTCCTGTGCAATCATATCTAACTATCTCCCACCTTATTAACAAAATCCTATATCTATACCTACTTTTCTTATAAAAATAAACCACATAAACCCATTGCCACACTTATCTGGTGCATTTAAAGCTTTATCATTACAAATTGTAGTTGTCCAAATTTAGACTTTATGACTCCTAATCGTTATAGAACTCAGTTACAATATTTTAATGTTTCAATTTTAAGAAAAAGTATTTTAAAAAAGAGCCTTCCTTCAATTAGCCTTTTTGACAATTTCCCTCAAGGGTCGAAGAAATTGATTCTGAGAGTTGAGGTTTTCCTTTATACCTTGACATGTACATGTGTAGATATACAAAACCCCTTTTTAAATGTGAGATGTTCTACAATATTGGGACAATAAACTGGTGAAATCATAATCTTCATTCCATTGAAATCAGATTAAAATGCAAGTATTCTTTACTTTGGTCCTCCACGTGTGAGTTACGTTAATCTCAGCCTGGTTAGTCATGGGTGCCAAGCCACCTTTTATCAAATTACCACTGACTGGCTTTTAAGTGAGCAACATTATTTAAGCCAATAGTCTGACTGACGTGGAAAATGAAAATGTCATTTATGCACATTGGATAACATTTTACAGCTAAAAGTGATATCTCTGTGAAATGACATACAGAGTGACTTATTATAACTCGTGCTATAGTTAACACAAGCTGTAAAGATAGAAATATATCCTTTCTAATCATAGTAGAGTAACACAGCATGGAAATAGGCCCTTCAACCCAAACTGGTCCATGCGACCATGGTGCCTTCTCAGCTAGTTCGAATTTTCCACATTTGGTCCATATACCTATCCAAAGGTTTTTTTTAATGTTGCTATTGTACCTGTCTCAACCACTTTCTCAGGCAGCCCATTCCATATTTACATCATTCTCTGCATGAAGACGTTGCCCTTCAGGTCCTCCTCAAATCTTTTGCCTTCATCTTAAACCTATGCCTTCTAGTTTTCAATTCCCCATCCCTGGGAAAAAGACTATATACTTTCATCCTGTCTATGCCCCTCATGGTTTTATACACTTCAATAAGGTTACCCCTCATTCTCCTACATTCTAAGGAACAAAGTGCTATTCTGGCCAATCTCTCCCTAAACTCAGGTCTAATAGTCCTGGCAACATCCTCATAAATCATCTTTGCTCTCTTTCCAGTTTAGCTATGTCTTTTCTGTAACAGGGTAACAAACTGTATGTAATACTCCAATTTCAGCCTCACCAATGATTTATACAACTATAACATAACGTTCCAACTCCAAAACTCATGCCTCAACCGATGAAAGCCAGCATGCTAAATGCCTCCTTCACCACCCTGTCCACCTGTGACACTGTTTTCAATGAACTATGTACTTGTACTCCTAGCTCCCTCTATTCCACTACACTCCTCAAGACCCTACGATTTACTGTATAAGTCCTTTCCAAAGTGCAACATCTCACACTTCTCTGCATTGAAATGTATTTTCCAATCCTTAGCCCACTTTCCCATCTGATCAAGATCTCTCTAATTTTTGTTTATATTCCTTGCTATTGATGATATCTCCAAATTTTTTTCTCATTTGCAAACACACTCGTCATGCCTTGTACATCCACATCCAGATCTGTGGCACACCACTAGACCTAGACCTCCAGTCTGAGAAACAACCTTCGACCATCACCCTTTGACATAGTATGACACATTTGAAACAAAATCTTTTCATGATGTGGTTATACTCACCTTTTTTTTTTAACCTACCGTTGGCACAACACAATGCTTCATTGAGCCACATCAAAAGGATAGATTGCTGATAATTATGTTTCTCTCCAACTTAATTTGGGTAATGATAGGTTTGTTTCCCTAATGGTAATTAATGAATGGTTGGGTTTTTATGAACGTTCGGTCACTTTTCACTGACCGTCACTTTTCACTGACCATCACTTATAAATTTGTGTTTTGCTTGAAATATAATTCAAGTTCTCAGATCACCAATGAAATTATTAAATTATGTTCTTTGGCTTGTTAGTATAGCCATTAATTCAATATTTCACAACCACCGTATTGGCATACTTTCACTTGGTGACAATAGGAAGTAGGTTTCACAATGTAATCCTTTTTCTGACATTTCCAGCCTTCATTTATGCTCAAATTTAGCATTTTCACATTTCGTGTAATGGAATTTTGCATTTCAAAAGTTTTGGGATGAATTTTGATCCCTGAAGCAGTTTATTCAATCCATTCTCTAATTAGTCATTGAAAATACCACTGATATTGAAAAGAAACTTACTGGTATCTTAACTGTCTACAGTCTTACATTGCATGAATATGCTAACTTTTAATGCACAAGTTTAAAGTAACTTTCTTTCAAAGTCCTTTTCTGTGAAAAGTGATCAAAAGATTCTTAGAAAGTATGCTGCCAACTAATATCAAAGAGGTTGTCATGACATAACTGGGAAAGTATGCCATTGATCACGCTGTCCTGCTACACAAATCTTCACAAAATATATAAATATATAAGAATGCTAATGAGGCAACTTAAATGACTGATTTTCTTGACTGCTGTCCAGGACAAAAGCAAACAAGACTGGGTTTTCTTTAATATTAACAAAAATAACTCGCATTTGTAATGCACTGAACTCTAACTAGCAAGAGAGGGTTTCTAATTTATGCACCTGATGAAGGAGCAGCGCTCCAAAAGCTAGTGCTTCAAAATAAACCTGTTAGACTATAACCTGGTATTGTGTGTTTTTTTTTAAACTTTGTCCATCCCAGTCCAACGCTGGCACATCCAAGTCATAAACTATACTCCTTCAATTGCCAAACACGCACAATTACTCAGGGCAGATAAAAGACAAACAGTTGAACAAATGTAGTATTATGAAAAAAGTATATAGTTCAGGGTAAACAAAATTCTGAAGAATAATAGCCTAGCTAATGGGATGCAAAGTCCCTTATTTTCTCAGTCCTTTTGATTTTTGTAATGGTGAGATGTTGCTTGCATGGTTATAGTGTTCATTTGACTCAATAGTTGAGCAAGGTTTTTTTTGGATGAATTTTTTAAACTTTCTAGTGTTTTCTGTCTTCCCCACAGGAAGATAGAAAGGATGCTGTCTATTTTATTTTGTTCTTGGCACTTACAGCTTTGTAATACTCTGCAGCTTAACTCCATAGACTTTTGGTCTGTTCAGTCTCAACTTCTACCTTTTTTTTGGCTTCTGCGAAATACCATTCTGTGGCACGTGACAACAACATGGAACACTTGAATTTTTTTCAAGTCGCGAAGCTTTCTTTCTTTTTCCAATTAAAACCATCAAACAATTATTATAATTTATAGTTAACCCCCAAAATCATTAAATATGTGGTCGTGTACAATAGAAGTAATTTTCAGTCATTTTAATTTAAATTCAAGTCTCTAGTTCATGTTAAACATATTAGGTTACAAATTAGATTTCATCACATTATTTCCATAGTATACAATGGGGAGTTTTGACTGCTGTACGCTGATTCTCCACAGAAGCCTCTGCTGTGTTGAATATTCACTATGCTGTTTGAGGATTTTAAGTATTATTCTGAAAAGGTGTCTTTGAAATTTTTGAAACAAAGTTCAAATCATCCTGTACAACATGGTATGAACCACACTGAAAGGAGCACATTTTGAAGAATCAGGATTCTCTCTGACGAGTAACTTCGAAGAAGACTCAATCTCGGGATTGTTGAATTTTTCTAATGTAAAGCTGAGGTACTGACAGGAAATAATTTGTACAATTAATACAGGGAAATAAATACAACATAGGTCATAATCTTTATTTACGGGATTGCTACCTTGAAACACCTCAATGGATTGAGATAAATCATAAGACGTAGGAACAGAATTAAGCCAGTTAGCCCATCAAGTTTGTTCCACTATTCAGTGTAAGCATGGCTGCTCTGATAATCTTCTACTTCATTTTCCTGTTTTTTTTCCCCTCTAACCCTTGCTTTCCTTACTGAATAAAAATCGTCTGTCTTAGCATTGACTATATTAATGAAACAGGGTGGAGAAAGTGAGGACTGCAGATGCTGGACATCAGAGTTGCGAGTGTAGTACTGGAAAAGCACAGCAGGTCAGGCAGCATCTGAGGAGCAGGAGAATTGACGTTTCGGGCATAAGCCCTTCGTCAGGAAATCTAATGAAGAGCTTATGCCTGAAATATCGATTCTCCTGCTCCTTGGATGCTGCCTGATCGGCTGTGCTTTTCCAGCACCACACTCTCAACTATATTAATGAAATAGCCTTGACAGCCCTTTGCGGTTTAAAAAACAATTACAGAATCACTACGCTCAGAGATTTCTCTTCATCTGTCTTAAATTTGTGACCTGTTATTCTGAGATTATGCTCTCTGGTCCTAAACTTTCCTAAAAGGAAAATAACCTTTCCACATCGATATTGTCAAGTCTCGTAAGAATCTTTGTTTTAATAAGATTATCTCGCATTATTCTAAATTCCAATGAACACAGGCCCAACTACTCAATCTCTCATAAGATAGTCCTTCCGTACCTGGTAGCAGCCTAGTGAACCTTCTCTGGTCTACCCCAATGCCAGTATATCTATCTTCAAACTAAAAATCCAAAACTGTTCACCGTATTCCAGCTGTGGTTTAATGAGTGCCTTGTTTAGCTTTTGCAACACCCACCTCTCCTATTTTTATACTCCATTTGAAATAAGGATCAACTTACCATTTGCCTTCCCAATTAACTGCAGAACTTGGATATTAGTGTTTGTTGTGATTCCTGGAGAAGGACTCCTAAATCCCACTGGTCAATAGTTTCCTGCAGTCTTTCTCCATTTAAATAATATTCACTCTTTTTATTCTTTCTGCCAATGTGCATAATCTCACATATAACCTCACATTTTTCCACATTATATTCTATTTGCCAAGTTGTTGCCCATTCTCTTAACCTATCCATATCACTCTGCAGATTCTGTCATCCTCACCCCTTACCTTCCACTTCACGACCTCCCTCCACCCACTGTTTTTGTGTCATCCACAAACTTGGCTATTGTAAGTTCATTTTTCTCATCCAAGTCATTAATGTATATTGTAAATATTTGTGGCTCCCTCACTAATCCCTACAGAACTTGACTTGTATTAAGTTGCAATCCTGAACATGACTCCCTTATCCCAACTGTCTGTATTCTATTAGTTAGTCAACCCTTTGTCCAGTCTATTACACCACCTCCAACACTAAAGACTCCCACCAACACAGGAAATGACATCACCAACCCAAGGAAACCTAAATATGTAAATAGAAAGCGGGTCCTAACACCAGTGCTTCACTGATGATGTTACCTAGAATTGTAATGAAACATCTGAAAATGAACCTTCCAGCTCAGCGAGCAAGCTTACATCCAGAACTCTTACCTTATCCCTAATGTGTGGTATCTCAAAAAAATGCCTTCTGTGATCCAAGTATATTACATCCACAGCTTCCCCTTTTATCTATCCTGCTTGGTACCTTCTCAAAGAATTCTAGTAAATTTGGCAGGCATTACTTCCTCTTCAAGAAGCATGGTCTGCTTAAACATATTATGTAGTTTAAATGCTCTGCTTCATCTTTTATTATAGACTAACATTTTACTAATAACAGGTGGTTAAACTAATTGGCATATTAGTACCTTTCTTTTGTGTCTCCTTCCCTTTTTAATAAAGGTGTAACATTGGTAGTTTTCCAATCCCCTGGGACTTCTCCAGAATTTAAGGAATCCTGGAAGATCACTATCAATGTTTCCACTACCTCTGTAGCTACTACTTTTAATATCCTAGGGCACATCTCATCAGGTCCAAGAGACTTGTCTGTCTGTAGCCCCATTAGTTTCATTCATTCATTTTTTTCTAGCTATTATTATTTCCTCTCCTCCTTTTGCCCATTAATACATTCCAAAATGACTAACAATTAATGTCAACTTTGGTGAACACCAATGCACAGTATTTAATCAACTCCACTGCCATTCCCTAGTTCCCAATTATCATTTCCCCAGCCTCATTTCCTAAGGAGCTAGGGTTACGTCTGGCCTCTCTCCTTGTTTTTTTCTATATTTAAGGATGTTTTTGCTGCCAATCTTCTTATTACTCACAAGTTCACTCTTGAAGTTCATTTTTTTCTCTTGCTTTCTCATATATCTTTTCATTCTTGAAACATCTCAAAACTTCCATTTACCACTAATCTTTGCCACATTGTATGCTTTTCTTTCTTTCAATCTGGTACTATCCGTATATTCCCTGGTTGATCAAGATTGGCTTATCCCCTTCTCAAAATTCTTCTTCCTTATTGGAATACATTTTTGTTGAGTCATTAACTATTTTCTTAAATGTCTGCCATTATTCTTCAACTATAATTGCTGCTAAACACCTTTCTCAGTCCACTCCAGCTACCTCTGCCCTCATTCCTTTGTAATTACCCTTCTTTAAAATTTTACATAGTTGTTTCTAACCCAAGTTCCTCCCTCTCAATTTGAATGCTAGATTCTATCATGTTATGTTCATTCTCTCCTAAAGGATCTTTCACTCTAACAACATTCATTAAACCTGCCTCATTACACATCAGCAGATCCAAAAAAGCATGAGTCCTCATTGGAACCATAACACATTGTTCTAGAAAAATGTTCTAAACCCTCTGAGTTTAGAACTTGTGTGTTAATTGAACAACCTAATATTAAACAGGTCAATGACCAGCGTTAGTATGCAGGTCTTTATAATTGTTAAAACTAACTGAAAATAAAATAATTTTGTATTTGAAGCACCAATCTACATCTAACTCTTTCCACATGGTATGTGTTGAGGCATCTCTGTGAAAATAAATAGCAGTATCTTTGCCAATAAATCCACTGTTTTCTGAAATCAGTGGGCTGCAATCCTAAATGTTATGGGGTCAGCCAATCAAGCACTTCCTTGCCAGTTTTGTGAGGTGGGATGTTCGTTTTGGGAACAAAAGTTGATCAGATTTCCCTCAAGCCACTGTGCAAGAGAACTGAAGTAATTTTTATAAAAAGAAACCCTTCCTCTCTTGCAGGTTAATAAGTTCTTTTAACATGTTGGCCTCTGATGTTACCATTTGAACTGGAGAGATAGGAGCTCCCCAAGTTGACAGAGACTCTGCATGGAGGGCTACACCTGATGAATGCCCTTGGGGGAAAAAAACTACTCCTTTTACTTGGCTGACTAGAGGAACATAGAGTCAAAACGTGTGGCACTGGAAAAGCACAGCCAGTCAGGCAACATCCAAGAAGGAGGAGAGTTGACATTTTGAGCACAAGGCCTTCATCAGGAACATTCCTGATGAGCTTATGCTCAAAACATTGACTCTCCGGCTCCTCGGATACTGCCTGACCAGTTGTGCTTTTCCAGCGCCACACTTTTTGACTCTGATCTCCAGCATCTGCAGTCCTCACTTTCTCCAACCTGACTAGGGGAACATGATAACCCAGTGCTTCAAGTCCCTACTATTTTTCAACTGGTCTCAATCAGATTCACATCGCCTGTGGCAGTCTTGCCAAATCTGCCGTATTTTAGTCATAAGTGCAATACCATAGCATATTGTGGTGTTGATTACGCTTGGTCCTAGACTTCCGTAATATCCAGGCAATGAAATTTTCATAGCTAGGCTTTCCATCTCCCATCTTAATGCACATGAGGTACTTGGTGTGAGGACTTGGAGAATCTATTCTATGATAACATCTCAAATTTTGTTAGTCTGGAGAAAATATTTTGAACTGTCTATCTCCACAGAGGTGCGCTCAGATCTGGCATGGATTGTACAGCTTTCTGACTAATGAATTAAAAGTTTAATAAGGGTAGTACTTGGCAGAGCATTAAAGGAGAGAATTGCAAATACAATTTTCTCTTTCGCAATCTAGTATAATCCAATGATAAGATTAGTCTGTATCACCATGGCAAAGAAATAAATAGAACAATCTTTCCTATGTATTAGGACCAATGTCAAATATTAGAGTTTGAAAGGTGAAATCATTGTATATCAAACTAGTGCTTATCCATTTTTATTATGACATTCAATCCGATCATACTTAATTTTTTTGCTGAATTGTCAACTGCGTGACATTGTATATTGCAAGGTCACTACTCCAGATGGTGTCCTATGCTAGCTGTTTTATTACTCAATAACAAACTCAGCAGACTGTCCCTCCACTGTGTCATGCATATATGACATGTATGAGGCATTGTGATGAAGTTCTAAGAATTGTACCATTATTTGTGCAAATCCATGTGAACTATATAGGATTCTGAATTAAACTCAAAATTTGTCACAGAAGAAACTGCATTTCTATGTCCTCTGTGACTTTCCTGGTGTGACGGTGTTTGCCTCAGGATTAAAGCAATGTAAGAGCCAGTTTTAGTACATTCTTCAATATGTGAAGAAATTGTACATATCCAATAAACCAGAAAACCAAAACATCACCTCACCTGATACTTTAATGCAATAACAAAACGTTGTTGGATTGTTGGAATTAACAAAATGTTTTGGTCCATTAGAAAGGTATAGGCCAAGCTGTGTTTATAAACTATTATGATGGTGACAGGATGAATGTTCTGGTGATTTAAGCTGCATTATTCCATGAGTTGTATCATTAGAATAAGCATGTTGATTTAACCACCAAAATGGCTAATTGCTTTGCTTTTTTTATTGCTGTCCAGGACAAGACAGTGTTTGACTAGGCTTCTTTAATAGAAGTGGCAAAATTATTCAACTTCTAAGATATAATCCAGAATTAGGACTATATCATATTCTAACCCCAAAATTGACATATTCACACAACGGAAAGGACAACCAAACCCCTGCAGAGATGTTTTTTTTTTAAAAGATATAAAGAAAGCTATTGGCCAATGGTTTGGAAGCAATAATAAAATTTGAGGATTCTCATAGTCCACTAGGTTGCTTGATGATAAAATCAGATTGCTAACACCCTTGCTTGTTGGCAGATCTATTAAACAAGGCTTCAGTTTAGATGGAGATCAAGTTGGTTAGAAGTGTTTGGATAATAGACACAGTTCAGCTTTTCACTGTTTTGTAAGGTAATCAAAATATTCAGGTGAGGAAATTTATCATGTTTCTAAATACTTCAATGAATGAGTTTTGCAGTCCTGTTGTTGCTTTGGAACTTCTTTCCTCCTTGGACCCTCTAGATTTTTGGTAACACAACCTAAGTTCACAACATGTTGCTGAGCAACCATCAGCACAGGGACTTTTTAAACTTTCTTCCAGAGTCAGGTTTTCCAGTAAGTAAATGCACAACATCCCATCTCTAAGCCAAGCAAAACAGGAGATGGTTTTCTGACTTTCTGTAATCAGTAGATGGATCATAACCCACATTAAAATATTCCCAAGAAATCATATAGGTTCTTTGAAGCCCTTTGTTAAAAACCTCTGTAAATTCCAAAAGTGTCCAAGCAATTCAATATATTCCAGTTCTGTTCTTGGTATATAAATATAGATTTGTATTCCCAACAAAATGTAGAAACATGGGACGGTATTTTACGGGTGACCTGTAGATGGGAAAATGGACAGGCAGACATGTAAATTAGGCTGTACCATTGGTATCATATTGATCCTCACTGCTCCATTTAATTCTCGGGCTGAGGCCAAGCTGTCAGGTGAACCACACAGTCATTACACAATTAAGGTCCTTTAGTGGGCATTTAAGTGCTTCATCACATTATACCTACATCCAATAAATAGTCAACAGATGCGGGTTACAAGTAAACTGGAAGAAGTGCCTCCTTCATGGGACTCATATGGCAATCAGGGCCCACCCCTTTCCACAGTTTAACTTGATCACATTCAACCCTCAGCCTTCACTCAGGCACTCCAATCTGACCCCCGTGGCTGAGCAGCATTTGAGGGCATCCATATTTTGTCTTGTAAAGCTGAAAGTGGCCTCTGCTCCTATTGTGGTAATGCTGGCTTTCAATTAACTGGGATCTCTCTGAAGTGAGACTTTCTCCTGAAGATGGAGGGAAGTCCTGTTTCATACCAATTTTTTAAAACCCTTGCTTGAAAAATTAAAGTTGGTTCAGCCAGCCAAGCAGAGGCAGGGGGAAGCACGCCCTGAGGATATAATGCAGCTCATGCAAATCCTTATGTCCTGGTTAAATGCCTTCTAGAGCCCTGACACTCATTTGTCTGTAAATAGTTTACAAAGTGGAGAATAATTAGCTATGTTTCTCAGGCTAACCTACTGCCCTGAGGGCAAGAACAAAGGACTACTCAATAAATTATCAGCAGTTGTTATCCTGTAACATGACTCCTTGATTTCTCTCAATTTTATTTTTGGATTTGCAGACAAATACTGCCTTCTCTGTTCTGAACCTTCTGTCTATGCTCAATTTGCAGTTAGCTTGTAGCTCTTAGTATTTTAATTAATTATTTGATCATAATTAAGCCACGGACAAATAAACATTTGCCTATAATAGAAACTACTATGTGTATTGGGGCAAAAGCTACACCTCTGCGCCAAATGTTTAATCATTGCATTTTTTTCACCGTGAAATTTGTTTTTCTGCCATTCCGTTTTGTGTATTGATTTATATTTTACATCTGTATCAGATTATATTGTCATTGTAGAGTCTCAAAATTTATGTACAGGTGCCCAATTCCCACAAAAGCTAACAAGTAAAAAGTAACTCAGACGAGACAATTGAGAGAGATCTGCCACTCGTTTAGGACTTAATGAATATTAGATAGAGTCATAGAGATGTATAGCGTGGAAACAGACCCTTCAGATCAGCCCATCCATGCCAACCAGATATCCCAACCCAATCTAGTCCCACCTGCCAGCACCAGGCCCATATCCCTCCAAACCCTTCCTATTCATACACCCATCCAGATGCCTCTTAAATGTTGCAATTGTACCAGCCTCCACCACTTCATCTGGCAGCTCATTCCATACATGTAACACCCTCTGAAAACGTTGCCCCTTAAGTCTCTTTTATATCTTTCCCCTTTCACCCTAAAACTATGCCCTATAGTTCTGGAGTCCCCAATCCTTGGGAAAAGACTTAGTCTATTTATCCTATCCATGCCCCTCTTAATTTTGTAACCCTCTATAAGGTCACCTCCGACACTCCAGGGAAAACAGCCCCATCCTGTTCAGCCACTCCCTGTAGCTGAAATCCTCCAACCCTGGCAACATTCTTGTAAATCTTTTCTGAACCCTTTTAAGTTTCACAACATCTTTCCTATAGGAAGGAGGCCAGAATTGCACGCAATATTCCAACAGTGGCCTAACCAATTTCCTGTACAGCCGCAACATGACCTCCCAACTCCTGTGCTCAATACTCTGACCAATAAGCATAAGCATACCAAACGCCTTCTTCACTATCCTATCTACCTGCGAGTCCACTTTCAAGGAGCTATGAATCTGCACTCCGAGGTCTCTTTGTTCAGTAACATTTACTAGGACCTTACCATTAAGTATATAAGTCCTGCTAAGATTTGCTTTCCCAAAATGCAGCACCTTGTATTTATCTGAATTAAACTCCATCTGCCACTTCTCAGCCCATTGGCCCATCTGGTCCAGATCCTGTTTTAATCTGAGGTAACCGTCTTCGCTGTCCACTACACCTCCAACTTTGATATCCTCTGCAAACTTACTAACTGTACCTCTTTTGCTCACATCCAAATCATTTATGTAAATGACAAAAAGTAGAGGATCCAGCATCGATCCTTGTGGCACTCCACAGGTCACAGGCCTCCAGTCTGAAAAACTACCCTCCACCACCACCTTCTACCTTTTGAGCCAGTTCTGTATCCAAATGGCTAGTTCTCTTTGTATTCTGAGAGATCTAACTTTGCTAATCAACCTCCCATGGGGAACCTTGTTTGAACACCTTACTGAAGTCCATATAGATCACATCTACCACTTTGCCCTCATCAAACCTCTTTGTTACTTCCTCAAAAAACTCAATCAAGTTTGTGAGACAAGATTTCCCACGCACCAAAGCCATGTTGACTATCCCTAATCAGTCCTTGCCTTTCCAAATACATGTACATCCTGTCCCTCAGGATTCCTTCCAACAACTTGCCCACCACCGACGTCAGGCTCACCAGTCTATAGTTCCCTGGCTTGGCCTTACCACCCTTCTTAAACAGTGGTGTCACGTTAAACAACCTCCAGTCTTCCGGCACCTCACCTGTGACTATTGATTATACAAATATCTCAGCAAGAGGCCCAGCAATCACTTCTCTAGCTTCCCACAGAGTTCTCGGGTACACGTGATCAGATCCTGGGGATTTATCCACCTTTTATGTGTTTCAAGACATCCAGCACTTCCTCCTCTGTAATTTGGACATTTTGCAAGGTGTCACCATCTATTTCCCTACAGTCTATATCTTCCACATTCTTTTTCACAGTAAATACTGATGCAAAATACTTGTTTAGTATCTCCCCCATTTCTTTGGCTCCACACAAAGGCCACCTTGCTGACCGTTGAGGAGCCCTATTTTCTCCCTAGTTACCCTTTTGTCCTTAACGTATTTGTAAAAACCCTTTGGATTCTCCTTAATTCTATTTGCCAAAGCTATCTCATGTCCCTTTTTTGCCCTCCTGGTTTCCCTCTTAAGTATACTCCTACTGCCTTTATACTCTTCTAAGGATTCACTCGATCTATCCTCTCTATACCTGACATGTGCTTCCTTCTTTTTCTTTTCCTGTCATTATCCCCCAGCATTTATTATTCTCTATAATATCACTTTTGTTCAATAAGTTAATGGCTATTAATACTCAAAGGTACATTTTAGAAAGGTTCTTCTACATGGCTAAAAATAATCGCTTTAAGATTGTTGATGTCATATCTACCTTCTTTGAATTTTAAGGATTACATTAAATCCAACTGTGTGTGGATTGAGTGGCATCAGGGGTTAGCGTCTCCTTTGAACTCAGAATTTTTTATTTGGACCCCATTGTTGAGATTTAGCTTTCCTTCTCTCTGCCATTAATATGGTCATAATATCTCAAGTTTAAGCCATTTTGACCCAGCTTGCAAGTGAACAAGTTTCCATAGCACATAACAACAATCCTTGTTAATATCAATCACATTAATGAAGAAATGTCTTTTTGGTGCAGGTAAAGGGAAGTTCTTATGACTTTGGACTAATGTACATTACTTGTAACGAATAGTAGATGCATTTTTATCAATAATTATTTTTTGATTATGGATTTTTGTTTTAAACCATGACCCAGCATGCCAAAAATGAGTTTGTCAATACCCTTCAGCTTGACAACCATACAAAAGCTAATATGAAAGGACATAACAGCACCTGAAATCTCTTACGACTAATTCTTGTCTTGTACTACAGCAAGCATTGGAAACTAATCTTGCGAATTTGGTGAAGAGGAACACAGAGTTGGAGTCACAGATGGGGAGACTCATTCAAATCTGCCAACAGGTGGAGGTGAGTTCTTTCTTTATACTGGCAGCTTACTTAGCTGACCTCACTGAGGTACAAATTAGTGCAAATAAGTGATTTGTGGAATTTCACTGCAACATTCTATACAGCAGTATTGGAGATTGAAAACAATATTGTAGATTACTGACTCATGGTTTGTTTCCTTATTAGTTTAAAAGGTGCTAATTGTCATCTTGTAGAGAATAAAGACTTAACAGGAAGTCCTATATCTTCCTAAAGAAGAAAATTTATTGCTAACAAGTTGAGGTTTCTAAGAGACAGAATGAACCCCCTATACTTTTTTAAATAGAAAATGTTGTTTGAGTGAATTTATAGAAGGACTCTGTCGAATTCAGAGACTGCATGTCAATTTAAATGAAAATTGGAAGTTGATGTTGAAAAAAAATTGTTTTAAAAACATTATGAAATTCAGTAACTTATTAGCAATTTGCAAAGAAGCTGAATTTATCAGAAAAACAATTTTGAAATGTTGGTCTGCACAATACAGTTAGAAATCACAAATAAGCTCTAAACCGTTCTAAACAAATACTGTTTTATACTAACTAGCTGCTTCATAACTACTTCACAGAGAAAGCAAAAGAAACATGCTCTTTCATGATACGTCATTATAATGGTCGCTCAATAATAGAATTTCGTCTTTCTCCAATCTATAGCATTACCTAAGTAGTATTAAAACAATTATCCTTGGTTCCCTCATAATCCTGTCACATTTTTAGGTGTACTGTACTGTGGGCCATAGCCAAGTATGTAATTAAAATACTAACGCTGAGATATTATAACATCTAGTACAACCTGTGACTCGAAATTTCTTTATACTTAGCATTTTTAAAAACTTCTACCTGGCTTTGAGTATTGTTGTCACTTAATGCCTATTTCAAATTGTCCTTGAATTGTGAGACTTGCTAGGCTATTTCAGAGGACTATTGAGAGTCCACCACATTGCAACTCATAGTCACACATCAGGTAAAGACTGCAGATTTCCTTCCCTAAAATACATTAGTGAACCAAATGGATTTTTACAACAATCTAGTAGTTCAGTAATACTAATGAGACAAGTATTTCTAGATTTATTAATTAATTTAATTAACATTCTTTCCAGTTGCCATGTGAAAATTGACCACCTGACTGTAAAGTATTATTCCAGCTTCTGAATTAGCAGTCCAGTGACATTGCCATGATGTTACCATTTCCCCTTAACTTGCCTAAATCTAGAGTGCACCATTTAATGAAGTTTGCTTCATTTAGATGTACACTAAACATACCAAACAGAAGAATGATTTTTCCAAATCATCTTTGCATAATTATGCTTTGAGGTTTGTCAGCTTGGCTCGATTGAGAACATTCAGAGTTCTGTGTTGAAATTTGTGTTTTCTGAATTGTACTCCAGGACTTCAGCTCATAACCAGGCAACAACATAATACACTGTACTGACAATTACTGAATGAGCGTTTACCTTTTTTATCCTTATTCCAGCACCCTATCTGCTGTCCCAGTAATTCATACAAACATTGAAGGTGCATTGGCACTCTTTGCAAATGATTATGACTATCTCCTATTTTTTTCCCTTGCATTCAAAGACAGATTGTTTGTTTATCATTTCATTGTACTTATGGAATCTTGTGTGAAAGATGACTGTCACATTTGCTTATATAACAGCTCACTACAAAATAATTTACTGAATAAAAATTGTTTTAGTAACTTGCAATGTAAAATACTATGTAAAAGCTTTGATTATTTTCTTATTGATTGCAAATGGTTTATCAATAAAGAGCTCATGATTAATTGTAACTCCTCCCCCTTACAACTATATCAACATTTGATATATTATGTACAGTATAATTCTCACTTTAGAGGACTCTGTCTAAATTGAAGGTATATACACTTGCTATTTATAGACATCACTTCCAAATTCTCACTCTGACGCTATCTTTATCAAAATCATTTGCGCTGCTTTATAGAGGTAAACTTAATTACACAGCCAACACATGATCATGACTGTCAGCAGCAATCCTAAACACACTGTCTATAACTTTGAATGTTTATGGAGGTTACTCACTTAGTGTTTAAACACTGGACACAGAACCTTCCTTGGCTTCTCTACAAGACACCGAGCTCTTCCTTCCTTTACAGACCACTTGCCATCAACAGTCTAATTAGAGAAAGGTTTTTCTGTCTTTCTCAGCTGAATGCAGTGCAGCTTCTGATTCTTAAAATATAATAATAATTCCAGTTGGTAGTTTGGTGTCTCCAAAAGCACAAAGAGCACATACAACTAAATGATAAAATGTAGTGCAGTCTCACCAAGGCCTAAAACCCATTCTCATCACTTGCTGACAGAATCATGGTTGTGAGATACATAGACTAGGATGTGTTTGGAGTTCAGTTCTGGTGTTTTATAATCAGTACCTTAGGTATCATTCCATGTAAAATCATCGGGCTATATAAATATTGATGTGTAACCCCTGATCCATTTACATTTCAGTAATTCTCCAAAAAAAGATGCCTGAAGTGATGAATTTGTGTGCAAAATCTTGGATTGAGTTGAGTGAGACTAAGTGATCAAAGTATGATCTCCCCCTACTGGCTGAGAATACTTGAAGAACAGTGCAAGGTCCGCTTCGCAATTAGTCCTTACTACATAAAAATCAGAAAATGTTCACACATTTCAAGGAAACTTTACCCTTTACCTGATCCAAACTATATATGATCAAGATTTTTTCTACATCACACTTTGTAATGATATAGAAACATAGAAATGAGCCAGACCCAACTACCCAATAGTAATTCATCTGGTCAGTCCCAAAGCTCAAATGTCATGTTCTTGTCTGTCTTATACATCCGAATCATTTTGTACATTTCTTGATTTCTTGCCATATATATACACACCAAATACCACCTTTATCACTGAATAAAAATCAATAGTCAAAATCAGCCATACCCTAGGTATGTCATTGTCAATAAAAATTAATCTGATTTTTCTTATTCCCAGAACAAAAATCATTAGACATTTCCTTCTGCGAAAGAACTATCTCTTCAAAAACACAGAACATTTGACAAGCAATGCACAAACCAAACCTTGAAAAGAATAACAAAGATGAGCAGCTCTTTGGAGTTTCCAGAACAGACCAATGAGGCTACTGATATTTTTCTTAAACCGCTATAAATATTTCTGCCAGTTATTGCACCTGGAAACAGTTCATAAGATAAATCGACTGTTCACATTTATAGCTGGCTGTTGATGTTTTATAAGACAAAGACATTGGTACATTTGTTTTGATGATCACTGAGCAGCTTGTGATCTTTTTAATTCAGTCCTTCCAAAAGTGTGAATGGACCTCCTTAACGACCAAACCTTTGTGACTTTCATGGTTTTGATAAAGAAAAACAGTTGCTTCTCTAGTTTCATTGTGTGCACATTTAGAAGTATTTACCTGGACATTAAAATTAAACGTTCTGTTGCTAGATAACCCTCAAAACCCGTGACCTGTTATTTGTAGGTTTATTTCTCTGTCCTTGGACCTCAGTAGTTAACGATGCTTTAGCAAAGCTGCATGATCTATCTCCATACTTCACCCTCTCAAAAGAGGTACATCTGCGGTTGCTGAGGTCTGTCCAGTTGTTTCAGCCTCTGGTATTTCTTCTGGTCATACACAGCTTCAACTGAGACTCTGAGCAAGCAATTCTCAGTTAGCCTATTCAGAGGATTTGATGCTTTGATTTTGTCTTTCTACAGTCACAGATCGCGATATAAATTCTGTGAAATCAATTAACTATCACCATTCTGTAAAAAGGATGCACAAGTCATATCCCCTTGACAAACAAAAGGATTATCTTTTAAAGACATTTTCATTCTCTTGACTGTTAAGAAACATTAAGTGCTATAATTGGGGTTTTGGTTTGAAGAATGGCTAAAGGAAAAAGTTTGGACATCCCAAAAGCCCAATAAATACTAACTTATCTATTTTTTCTGTTATCTCACTTCCTCTTTGCAAAAGTCAAATGTGCAAGCTGAAGTAATTTCTAGAACAGTAACGGTTTCTGGTAACCTATGAACTCCGATGGGGATTTTGCTAGGATGTTCAATTTAAAGAGAACACCATCGCCAATTCTGAGCCAAATGGGACACAGCACAATTCTGGCAAGGACTGTAAAACAGTTACCAGGACTGAAACTCTAGTTTTCTTCTCCTCCCTGATCCTTAACATAATACAGGAAGTTGCTCATTAATGGGTGAGGAGCAAATGTTGATACATTTTGAAATGTATTATTCTATCACCATACAGTATTTAGAAGATTGGAGGCTGCCTCCAATCCTCAGCTGAATCTGGTGGTGATTGAATTTTCTGCTTTAATCACAAGCTCTGGTGATGTTTCCCAAATTGCTAATTCAAAAAATTCTCCACCATCCCCATCCCTTGATTCTATCCTCTATAACACATTCTCTGTGAAGTACCTTTATTATGTAAAAGTTGTTTTATAAATGCAAGATACCAGCAATTTAATCAGACTATTTGCTCAACTGCAATAAAAACTTAGTTATGAGATTATTGCATACACTTTTTATCTCAAATGTTGATTTCAAATTCAGTTTATATAGATGGACAGAGAGTCTCTTCTGAATTTCTCCAGGAAAGATTCTGTATTCTTATGATAACAGGTCATCAACCTGATAGTAATTCTGTTCTACAGATGCTGCCTGACACATTGCGGATTTTCAGTATTTTCTGTTTGTCTTTCAGAGTTCCAATGTCTGGACTGTTTGATTCTTATGTTGGGATTGTACTTGCAATGGATTTGAACTCACCCATCCAGTTGTCATTATGCAAAATCATGCAGCAGAAAACTAGTCTTATTTGTAGTGTAAAATTACTCAAGCTTACTCAGGATAAAGGATGGAAGCAGTTAAAGATTGAAGTGTCACACTAGTGTGGGAAACAGACTTAACAGAAGATGGGGCTACCCCAGGTTGAGTTTTTAAACTGCATCTGTGCAATACCTGAACAAACAGTACTTTTGTCGTCGTGTATTTGCTGGAATAAAGGCAAGCATAGCTATCAGCAGTGTTTTTTTTCATTCTGTTAGATGTCAACTTACTCACCAACCCACTTGCCAAGATCATGTGTCAGTCAGCTCAGTAAGTTTCTCTATTTACCATAGGCCTTGACAGTAGTGTTCCAGCTCACTAGAAGTTGCCAACTTGTGGATTCTAGAATTAGAACTAGGTTTATTGTTATGTGTATCAACGTTACAAAAGAACAGGAGTACAGTAAACAGTGTAGTGTTCCCAACACATGGTGCCATCTTAGGTACAAAGTACCTCGGTACAAATCTTGGTTACAAAAAATAGAGAAAGTAAAGAAAAAATTACACTACATTACAGTTATAGATAAGTTAGGAAAATAAGAAATAAAGTTAAAAAGATAGATGCCATTGGGCAAAGCCTACGCTTCAGTCAATCCAACAATTAGAAAGTAGTTCCACTAATTTTGTCTCTTGGGGTGGAGATCTTTGAGAGTGGATGATCAATGAGATTGGAGGTGGGGTGGTGACTTCCAGAGACCATCCCCTTGTCTCCTTTCTGGTCCAGCTATTGCTACCAGCTTGGGGCAGTTGGAGACCTCCAGACCTGAACTTGGCCAGCAGATTGCCTCGGCTATCGAAATAGGAAAGCAGGCACTTTCTCTCCTGCTGGGATGTGAGAATCGGTGATCCCACCTAATCCAGAGTCAGCTTCACAAATTATTTTCCATCCTTAGCATCAGTATCACCCCCTCCAAGAAAGGGAAATTTGTACCCTGCTTCCAGTTATAATTTTTGAAAATATTTATTTGAGTTTGAGTGTCCTTCAGACTTGAGGCCCTCAGAAAGATGATAATGATCTTTCTTCTTGAATCTCTGCCGTTTGTGTCATGGAAGTGCTCCCATTAAGCAATTAGACTGGAAATTCCAGGTTGTTGATCTAACAATGAAGAGACCGCAATTATATATCCACAACAGGAGAGTATGCGTATTGGAAGGAAAGTTGACGATGGTGTTGCGATGCAACTACTGTCTTTGTTCATTTGTTTGCAGGGTTTACTGGTTTGGGAGGTGCAATCAATGAAGCCATGCTGAGTTGCTGCATTTCAGCCTATACATGACACACAACATGTATATGTCGCCACAGCATGCCAGTTGCTGAATGAGTGGGTACCTTATGCCAGTGGATATGAGCTGCCATTTCTTTGCCTCATTGCATTGCCTCAAGTAATGTTGATATGGAGGTGCTGGCATTGGACTGGAGTGGACAAAGTTAAAAAAACACCAGATTATCGTCCAACAGGTTTATTTGGAAGTACAAGCTTTTGGAGCATTGCTCCTTCAGGTAGCTAGTGGGGCAGGATCATAGGACACAGAATTTATAGTAAAAGATCAAAGTGTCTTCCAACTGATGCAATGTATTGAACAAACCTCGATCATTGTTAAATCTTTAATCACTCAAAGGGGTTGCAGGTTTCGATTCATTAATTTGTAAATCCCAGAACTACTTTCAAGTAACAGGCCCGAGATAATGTAAGGTCTTATTTTAAGAAAAGTGACATCTCAGCTCAGACAAAGCATTAAAGGTGTGAGGTTGGAGTCCAAGGGTGTGATGCTGGAAAAGCACAGCCGGTCAGGCGGCAACCAAGGAACAGCAGTGTCGACATTTCAGGCCTAAGCCCTTCATCAGGAATGAACTTGTGGGCCAAGGGGGTTGAGAGATAAATGGGAGGTGGATGGGGCTGGGGGAAGGTAGCTGGGAATGCAATAGGCAGATGAAGGTGGGGGATGAAAGTGATAGGTTAGATAGGTGGAAAGGAAGATGGACAGGAAGGACAGTGCAAGAGGGTGGTGCTGAGTTGGAAGGTTGGGACTGGGATACAGTGGAGGGAGGGGAAATGGGGAAACTGGTGAAATCTACATTGATCCCGTGTCAGTCAGTTCAGTGAGTTTCTCTATTTACCACAGGCCTTGACAGTGGTGTTCCAGCTCACTATAAGTTGCCAACTTGTGGATTTTAAAATTAGTTGGAGGGTCCCAAGGCAGAAGATGAGGCGTTGTTCCTTTAGGTGTCGAGGGGTTAGGGTCTGGCGATGGAGGTGGCCCAGGACCTGCATGTCCTTGGCAGAGTGGAAGGAGGATTTAGTGTTCAGCCACTGCGTGATGGGATTGGTTGGTGCAGGTGTCCCAGACATGTTCTTTGAAACGATCCTCAAATTGGCGTCCTGTCTCCCCAATGTAGAGGAGACAATATTGGGCGCAACACATGCAGTAGATGATGTGGGTGGAAGTACAGATAAATTTCTATCAGCTGTGGAAGGATCCTTTGTGGCCTTGGACAGAGATAACATGGGAGGTGTGAGTGCAGGTTTTGCACTACTTGTGATGGCAGGAGAAGGTGCCGGGAGGGGAGGGAGGGTTGGTGGGGGGGGGGCGTGGAACTGATAAGGGAGTCGCGGAGGAAATGCTCTCTCTGAAGTGCAGATAGGGTTGGGAAGGGAAAGATATCTTTGGGGTCTGTTTGTAGATGGCAGAAATGGTGGAGGTTGATGGTGTGGAAGGTGAGGACCATGGGAGTTCTGATCTTGTTGCAGTTGGAGGAGTGGGGTTCAAGGGTGGAGGTGCAGAAAGTGGATGAGATGCACTGGAAGGCATTGTCGACCACATGAGAAGGGAATTTGTGGTCTTTGAAGAAGGAAGCCACCTGGGATGTTCTATGATGGAATTGGCCCTCCTGGGAGCAAATACAATGGAGGCAGAGGAATTGGGAATAAGGAAAAGCATTTTTACAGGAGGCAGAGTGGGAAAAGGTGTGGTCCAGGTAGCTGTAGGAATCTGAGAGGTTAGTCTGTCTATATTCCAACCTTGAGTCGGACTGGTTATATTTCCAAAGTAGGAATTGATAAAATGTCACATGGACTGACTGCTTACAGACTGTGCTTGTTGAACAAGATCAAATTTATCTGCAAATGTGAATTCACCCCATAGACTTATGTGCAGATTTGTATTTTGCAGATACATTCTATTTTGTTTAAAAAGCACACAGTCTGTAGGCAGTCAGTCCATGTGACATTTTATCAATTCCTACTTTGGAAATAGAAACAGTCTGACTCAAAGTTGGGATACAGACAGACTCTAACCCCACACCTTTAATGCATTGTCTGAGCTGAGTTGTCACCGTTGTTATAAAACCTTAAGTTACCTCGGGACTGTGACGTGAGAGAAGTTCTGGGATTTACATGTTAATGAATTGAAACCTGTAACCCCATTCTAAGTGATTAAAGACTTAACAGCAATCAATACATCGCATTAGCTGTATGACACTTTGATTTTTTACTATAAATTCTGTGTCCTATGATCCTGCCCCAATAGCTACCTGATGAAGGTGCAGCACTCTGAAAGCTTGTACTTCCAAATAAACTTGTTGGACTATAACCTGATGTTGTGTGATTTTTAACTCAAGTAATGTTGAGCTCCTTGAGTGTTATTGGAGCTGAATCCTATCCACACTCGAGGGAAAGCAGTATTATTCAAACTCCATGCAAGCATTAACATCATTAGTGAATGTAGACAAAGCAAAGAAGTTATCAATACACAAATATATTTGTACTAAAACTGGAAAAAGCAGCTTGAGAGTCAGTGGTCTTGAAAAGAATAGATGACTGTTCCATTGATTGTATTTACTAACAGGTAAACACTGCAATACAAGAGAACAAACTAAAAGAGGAATGTGATGAGCTGATGGACATTATTAGGCAAAGGAAGCAGATCATTGCTGTGAAAATCAAAGAGGGAAAGGTAGGTGTTTCCATTAAGCTTTGTTTTTAAATACAGTCAAGCAAAATCCAGGCTGTTGTAATCAATCTCCTTTCTGTGGTTCACAGCGAAACACTGTAAGCTCAATGTATTAACAACTAGCTCGATTAATGAACTCAACCAGAAAATTGACGCTTTCTGCTTTAATGCTTATCTTTCAAATCCTCTAAAGAACTGCTGAAAATCATGCTCTTTAATACGTGATAAGTATACCTCACAAATAAGACTTGTTATGTCTTAACTTATTTTGAAGAAAATGGGCAGAATTCAGTGTAACTGTTGCAAGTCTAGTCTATCAGTTACAGAACCCATAAAGAACTTGTGTTACTTCTGAAAGTAGGATCTGACTGAATGAAGTGCCTGTCAGGCATGTGATAGGCTACCCCCAGGATCGAAGACCGAGGTTAGAATTCCTACCCATTGAGGCTACAGCCAATCAAAGGCTGGAAGCCTCCATTGCCAATTGTACTGCTAGCCTGTAGTCATGGCCGTATGGTTAAGGCGATGGATTAGAAATCCATTGGGGTTTCCCCACGTACGTTTGAATCCTGCTGACTACGTTATGAATGACTTCCTGCTGGACAGATTTTCGCTCAAAGTTCAAGAAGCCTACTTTGCAAACCAGGCCGGTAATTTGATTAGACTTGGGAAACTCTAGTTCTTCATCAGAAATGTACCAATTGTACTGCTACCTTTACCAATCCAGTGGCTTCACCAGAAATCATTGGTGTTACCTGGACTCGGATGAATTTAGGGGCGGGGCTGGGTGTTAGAGATTGCAGAAGAAAGTGTTAGAAAGCAAGGGCATGGGTTGGCTTTCTGTGGTTATTCCTCCCAGCTTCAAATTCCACTGGAGGCTTTCACAAGGTATTGGAAAGCTGCAACTCTCTTGTTTACTGTTAAAGGCACCACTAAATTGCATTGGTCTTAGGGATGATTGGTGTCAGTTAACTCAATAATGAGCCTAATTGACATCACACCGTGAGTGAATGAGTTTCACTTGTGGGTCCTTTCTGACTTCTAACTTAGTCATTTCTTGCCACTGGTCAACTGATATATGGCTTCTTTGATTATGTGGGCCCAGACATCACATTTCTACATGTTGGCCTGCATTAAATCCAACCTTGTCTATTCTTGGAAATAACACCTAGAATATGAGCAACGTGAAAGTCCCCTTACCAATGGAAAGAATACTCAGGGAAGAGTCCAGAGAAAGTTCATTAGGTTGATTCTGGATATAGAGAGATTTTCTTATGCAAAGAATTCAAGTAGGTTGGGTTTGTGCTCATTGGAGTTTGCAGAATGCGAGAAAACAGTTATTGAAACATATAAGATTCTTTGAAGGTGGGGGGGGGGTCATGGAAGTGGAGTTATGAATTACCAGATCAACATGCTGTCATTCAATTGTAGAGAAGACACGGTGTGAAAAATGGTCTGCTTCTGTTTTTGTCATACAGTTTTATTGTCAATTGTACATATTTAAATCCCTTAAACAAGACATTCTGACTTAACTATTACAACTATTTTGTAGAATAGGCTTTATCAAGTATTGTTTGTAGCTAATGAATCTTTCCATACTGGACCTTAGTCATGGTTGACATCATTACTAGCATGTACTGTACTTATTTACAGAAATCCTGTTCCCATCAGAAAAATGTAGGCTTTTTGGTAGAAAGTATTTGTTTTCAAAGCTTAATAAAATCCATCAACTGCTCAAATTTATTTTTGAAGTAGACCAATCAAGCAAGCTCCCTATCTCAATGTATTAGTTGAGAAATCTGCCAGTGAGATTCTACTAATATCTGCCAAAAGTATTAGAAGTTCACCGGTTCAATACACATTTGAATTCCTACAGCTACACTAATTATAAGTTGATCTTATTGGTAACCTCCTGCATAAAGCCATAGCCAACTAGAAGCCATGAGATAAGGCACATTAAAACTATCCCGTATGATAATATCAATTCTGATCAAATCATCACTAAATGAATATCACACAATCTCACGAAAGGGCCTAATCCACCAATTTTGGCTGTGTGCAATGACCTACCACAAATTATCCTGAAAGGGGAAGGTGTCTTGAATTTGAACAACAGATGATGCTAGCCATCTTGTGCTGCTTCTTTGCAGTGAACCTATGAGTGGATTTCTTCACGATCAGGATAGTTCTGTCAAGCCAAAAAGATGTTTTGCCTACTGCATAATGTGATATTTGTCAGATATGTAGGCCATGTGTCCCAATGACAGGTGATTATATCAAATAACATGGCACTCCATGAGTAGAGCGCTGATCTTTCTCGATCGGCCCATGCTTGCAGAGCATAAAATTATATTTTTACAATTTGATATGATTCAGCCGTTATGCCCCTGGTCAAGTTGTTACTGCACTGGCATCTACCTGACAATGTGGAAAACTGCTCAGGTATGTGTTGGATTTATCTTCTCTTTTGTATACAATGTGACCAATTATTGCCCCATCAATCCACTTTCGATCATCAGTAAAGAGACGGAAAAGGTTGTCAACAGTGCTATTATTGCTCAACAATAATCTACTCACTCACTGTGCTCAGTTTCCACTAGGATCACTCAGTTCCTGATCTCATTTCAGCCTTGGTTCAAATCTGGACAAAAGGGGTGAATTCCAGAGATGAGATACAAGTGACTGCTCTTGATATCAAAACCGCATTTTCCTGAGTGTGACATCAAATGCCAAATAAAACTAGAGCTAATGATAATTGGGGTAAAAATCTCCTCTCATTGGAGTCATAACTTGCTAAAAGGAATATTTTTGTTGTTGTTAGAGGTCCATCATCCCAACTCCAGGACATCTCTGCAGGATTTCCTCAGGCCCAACCATCTTTCAGCTGCTTCGTTCATTTCCTTCCCTTCATCATAAAGTCAGAAGTGGGGATGTTCAATGTGCAAATTTCACAATGTTCAGCACCATTCATGGCTCCTCAGATGCTGAAGCAGTCTGTGTCCAAATGCAGAAAATCCTAGACGATACCCAGGTGTGGGTTGATGGTTGGCAGGCATTGACCATCTCCACTGAAAGAATCTAACTATAGTCCTTTAACATTCAATGGAATTGCCATCATTGAATACCCTACTATCACAGTCTTGGGATTACCATTGACCAGAAACTGAACTGGACTAGCCATTTAGATGCAGTGACTACAAAAGAAAGTCAGAGGCTAGGAATTCTGCAACAAATAACTAGTCTCCTAACTCCACAAAGCTTGCCTACAATCTACAAAGCACAAGTCAGGAGTGTGATGAAATACTGCTCACTTGCCTTGATAAGTGCAGCTCTAACAACACTCAAGAAGCTTGACAATACTTGGGACAAAGCAGCCTGCTTCATTAGCACTGAGTCATAGAGATGCACAGCATGGAAACAGACCCTTCAGTCCAACCAGTCCATGCCGACCAGATATCCCAACCCAATCTAGTCCCACATGCCGGCACCCAGCCCATATCCCTCCAAACCCTTCCTATTCATATACACATCCAAATGCCTATTAAATGTTGCAATTGTACCAGTCTCCACCACTTCCTCTGGCAGCTCATTCCATACACGTACCACCCTCTCTGTGAAAAGGTTTCCTTTTTAGGTCTCTTTCTTTCTTTCCCTCACACCCTAAACCTATGCACTCTAGTTCTGGACTCCCCTACCCCATTGAAAAGACTTTGTCTATTTATCCTATCCATGCCCCTCATAATTTTGTAAACCTCTATAAGGTCACCCCTCAGCCTCCAACGCTCCAGGGAAAACAGCCCTAGCCTCTTCAGCCTCTCCTGAAAGCTTAAATCCTCCAACCCTGGCAACACCCTTGTAAATCTTTTCTGAACACTTTCAAGTTTCACAACATCTTTCCGATAGGAAGGAGACCATAAATGCAAGCAATATTCCAACAGTAGCATAACTAATTCCTGTGGTCAATATTCTGACCAATAAAGGCAAACATACCAAACACCACCTTCACTATCCTATCTACCTGCGACTCTATTTTCAAGGAGCTATGAACCTGCACTCCAAGAACTCTTTGTTCAGCAACATTTACTAGGACCTTACCATTAAGTGTATAAGTCCTGCTAAGATTTGCTTTCCCAAAATGCAGCACCTCACATGTATCTGAATTAAACTCCATCTGCCACTTCTCAGCCCATTGGCCCATCTGGTCCAGATTCTGTTGTAATCTGCGGTAACCCTCTTCACTGCCCACTACACCTCCAATTTTGGTGTCAGCTGCAAACTTACTAACTGTACCTCTTATGCTCGCACCCGAATCATTTATGTAAATGACAAATAGTAGAGGGCCCAGCACCGATCCTTCTGGCACTCCACTGGTCACAGGCCTCCAGTCTGAAAAACTACCCTCCACCACCACCCTCTGTCTTCTACCTTTGAGCCAGTTCTGTATCCAAATGGCTAGTTCTCCCTGTATTCTGTGAGATCTAACCTTGCTAATCAGTCTCCCATGGGGAACCTTGTCGAACGCCTTACTGAAGTCCATATAGATCACATCTACTGCTCTGCCCTCATCAATCTTCTTTGTTACTTCCTCAAAAAACTCAATCAAGTTTGTGAGACATGATTTCCCACGCACAAAGCCATGTTGACTATCCCGAATCAGTCCTTGCCTTTCCAAATACATGTACATCCTGTCCCTCAGGATTCGCTCCAACAACTTGCCCACCACCGACGTCAGGCTCACTGGTCTATAGTTCCCTGGCTTGTCTTTACCACCCTTCTTAAACAGTGACACCACTTTTGCCAACCTCCAGTCTTCCGGCACCTCACCTGTGACTATCGATGATACAAATATCTCAGCAAGAGGCCCAGCAATCACTTCTCTAGCTTCCCACAGTGTTATCGGGTACACCTGATCAGGTCCTGGGGATTTATCCACTTTTAACCGTTTCAAGACATCCAGCACTTCCTCCTCTGTAATCTGGACATTTTGCAAGATGTCACCATCTATTTCCCTACAGTCTATATCTTCCATATCCTTTTCCACGGTAAATATTGATGCAAGATATTCATTTAGTATCTCCCCCATTTTCTGTGGCTCCACACAGGCCGCCTTGCTGATCTTTGAGGGGCCCTATTCTCTCCCTAGTTACCCTTTTGTCCTTAATATATTTGTAAAAACCCTTTGCATTCTCCTTAATTCTATTTGCCAAAGCTATCTCATGTCCCCGTTTTGCTCTCCTGGTTTTCCTCTTAAGTATACTCCTACTTTCTTTTTACTCTTCTAAGAATTCACTCGATCTATCCTGTCTATACCTGACATATGCTTCCTTCTTTTTCTTAACCAAACCCTCAATTTCTTTAGTCATCCAGCATTCCCTATACCTACCAGCCTTCCCTTTCACCCTGATAGGAATATACTTTCTCTGGATTCTTGTTATCTCATTTCTGAAGGCTTCCCATTTTCCAACCGTCCCTTTATCTGCGAGCATTTGCCTCCAGTCAGCTTTCGAAAGTTCTTGCCTAATTCCATCAAAATTGGCCTTTCTCTAATTTAGAACTTCAACTTTTAGATCTGGTCTCTCCTTTTCCATCACTATTTTAAAATAAATAGAATTATGGTCGCTGGCCCCAAAGTGCTCCCCCACTGACACATCAGTAACCTGCCCTGCTTTATTTCCCAAGAGTAGGGAAGTTTTGCACCTTCTCTAGTAGGTACATCCACATACTGAATCGGAAAATTGTCTTGTACACACTTAAGACATTCCTCTCCATCTAAACCTTTAACACTATGGCAGTTCCAGTTGATGTTTGGAAAGTTAAAATCCCCTACCATAACTACCCTATTATTACAGATAGCTGAGATCTCCTTGCAATTTTGTTTCTCAATTTCCCTCTGACTATTGGGGGGTCTATAATACGATCCCAATAAGGTGATCATCCCTTTCTTATTTCTCAGTTCCACCCAAATAACTTCCCTGGATGTATTTCCGGGAATAGCTTCCCTCAGCACAGCTGTAATGCTATCCCTTATCAAAAATGCCATGTCCCCTCATCTCTTGCCTCCCTTTCTATCCTTCCTGTAGCATTTGTATCCTGGAACATTAAGCTGCCAGTCCTGCCCATCCCTGAACCATGTTTCCGTAATTGCTATGATATCCCAGTCCCATGTTCCTATCCATGCCCTCAGGTTCTATCTCTCTTTCTTTCTTTCTTTCTCACTCTCTCTCCTGCACTGTCCTCACCATGTCTGCTCACCCTTTTAAAACTGCTGATGTTTTGACTTTTTTTTTCCAAAGTTCCAAAACAATGCAACAGCATATAAAACAGTAATTGTTTCTCCTGGAATTCCAGGAAATCACCTCCAACACCTAAAATACCTCAAAAAAAGGAGCAGCTCTTACAGCCAGAAATTTTTCCCATCCTCTGTCTTGGATTACCCAGAATCCAATGAGTTGGTCTGCCAAATGATGCTGAACAGAGAAGCATGCAGTGACATTTTTACTTTCCTCTCCAATGCAATTCTAATCTTGGTTTTACATTTTAAGAACTCTGAACAGGATTCTGATATTCTGCAATAAATTTTTATAGTGATTTTTATTAAAACCGGTCACGATATAAAAGGTTGTTTAAATGCAATAAAGTTACTTCAGTGTTGTCATAAAATTATCTTCGACTTGCCAAAGCACCCTCCTGAGTGCAGTGATCAGTTACTGGACATGTTAATCAATGCTTATGTTGTCCTTATTTTTTGAAGATGCCGGTGTTGGACTGGGGTGTACAAAGTTAAAAATCACACAACACCAGGTTATAGTCCAACAGGTTTAATTGGAAGCACACTAGCTCCGAAAGCTAGTGTGCTTCCAATAAAATCTGTTGGACTATAACCTGGTGTTGTGTGATTTTTAACTATGTTGTCCTTGGACATCATTTTTTTTAAGACATACAGCATTTGACAATTGTCACTACATGTGAACTACTCAGACAAGGATTTGGTTTCCTCAGTTATGTTCAATATATTTATGTTATTTTCTGTGTAGCTGGGATTTACTGATTAGTTTCTTTTTTATAGCAATTCCATGTGTTCAGAGATGTAATCCTTGTATTGCAATGCTTGGAGGGGAATTTTCAGCTTTCCCATCTCCATTTTTCCTTTCATCTTCTAAAATAATATGCACACTGCCACTGACAGATCTTCAGTACCTTTGTTTTCATTCTCAGCAATCATGTTAATAGGCTGTCCAAATGTGAAGTTGAGGGCAGATATCACAGTCAAACTATTTTCTTTCATCAGAAAATCCATGCATTAACTCAATCTAGCATATCAATGATTAATTCCTTTTATCCTGTTCCATGTTTAAGAGCATTGAATCTAATTGTAGTTAACTTTGTGACAATTCTTTTGAGAACTTAATTTAGCATAGAACCTAAACTGAACCTGGGACTCCCCCATGTTTAAGAATTCTTAGTTTCACACTGATTATTGCATTTGTAATCTAAACATCAATAAATAGATTACTTTTTCACTATTGGGAGAAAGGAATTTCATTTCTGCCCTTATTTATTTCGACCTCATTTTCCAACTCAATTATTTTAATAGATTTAAAATCTTGAGCACAAAGAATTGGCCAAAGAATCTTAGCCAAAGAATCTTACCCTATAATTTACACTAAACCCATTTTTATTCTTTCAATCGTTTATAATCATATCAAACAAAAGAATGGATATGGCAAGGTATGGGCTTTTTCAAAAGCAGCTCAACGCCATGAGTAATAAGTTTGCGTGTTCAAATTTTAAGCCTTGTTTATTTATCTTCTTTCTTTTTATCTGTTCCTTATCAAGGTTATGAAGTTGAGAAAACTAGCACAGCAGATAGCAAATTGCCGGCAATGCTTGGAGCGGTCAGGGTCTCTCATCAGTCAAGCAGAACACAGCCTGAAGGAGAATGATCATGCACGCTTTTTACAAACAGCCAAAAATGTAACAGAAAGGTGGGACAGACTTGCTGAGAATATTAGTCATTCTCTGGTTTCAACAGGCAGTCTATATATATGTATTAAGCATGAAGTACATGACTACCCATATATTGTAAAAGATAATTTCTCTCTCTGGTTTACTGAACTCATCTCCTAAGGCTGATGACTCATCTATTAATCCAACCCCAGCTGAAATCAGCTTAATCCTTAAGCATTTGGTTTATGTAGCTCAGATCAACATTGTGCAAGGCGCAGCCATGAATCTGTTGATTGTGAATTATTTAGCTCCTTCTATTTTATTATTTTAAAGTGAATAATTAATGATAAAACTTTATTTTTGGCATATAATATAATTCAACAACTTTATAGAATGGATCAGTCAGGATTTGAGAAGATATAAGTTTTTCTGGGCTTTAAGTGATCAATTGGTTTAATTTTTCATAAGGGATCAATGGTAATGGCAAGTAAATAATTTGGACAAAGACATGTCAGAGAGACCAAATTTTACGTGCTACTGTCACATAAAATTCATAGTTTCTGAACTCTGTCCTGCCAGTTGATTCAGGTGCAATTTTAATTGAAAATCATGACGTTGATTTTAGGAAAGGTTGGCCTAGCTGAATTTTCTTTCTTAGTTTTAGGAATTGAAACCAGCAACTGTGCCTCTTCCATTGTCCTTGATGTGATCTGCTAACGCAGCTTTGACTGTATAGTTCAGTTTTATAATGGTGTCCGGTTTCCTTTTGAGCTACCAAAAGAAAGGAACTCTCATTACATTTTCTCAATTTATGATGGCAAATTTGCATCACCAAAGACTCCATATGCAGCAGATTTCCTACAATATCTGTAGGCCACATTGTGAAATACGGGTGCAGTAAAGGACATTTTTCAAGTAGACTGTTCAAAATTGACCATGCCTTTTAAAAATAATTCCACATTATGATATATTTTCAAGAATTTTAATCTTTGGTTTTGTCGTTATTTCCTATATTTCTGCTGGCAGTGGTCTGTGACTGCAAAGTTAATGCAGGAGGACAGCACACAATAGCTCAGTAACTCAGGGACAATATTGCAATAGTAGTAGTGCCTTCTAGCACTAAGTATCACAGAAGAGAAAGCAGACCAGACCTTGCTATTGTTTATGCAACTATAAACATTTCCATAACATCAACTGCAAAGATTTTTGCTAAACAATCCCATGTTTCTTGGTATCCAGCAGAACCAATTACATTTTTCATTGAAGATAATTATATTCTTATCACTGGCAATGTCACATGATGTTTTTGAAAATACCATGGAGCTCAAGTTTGAGAAAGGACCTTCAGCCAATTGTAGTTGATCTTTCCAGTACCCCAGTGCTTCCAATCCAGCACATATGGACAATCCTTTTGGTCTTTGTTCAGAATTCTGTTCAAAATATTTATCACTTGAACCACCAGCTTTAAATTTACAATTGACAAAGATTGATTTCAAACCTCTACTTCTAGTTCATGGCTTACTATGAAATAATACTGGAGTTACTTTATGTAGACATTATTACTTGAAATAACTCAAGGCTTGTAGTGAAGTTTTTTCTGGTGTATAGAGCTTAGAAGTCTATAATATTTGATATGGTTCTCCTCTTTATACTAGGAATCGATAGTGTTGCTTTCCTTTGCATCTGTCCAATAGATGGATTTTTGTTTGTGACAGAGGGCTGGATATTATATACCCTAACTCTCTGTGTTTTCGGTGGTGGGAGTTGTGTATAAAATAGGGAAGAGGCTCAATACACCACCTTCTCACCCACTCCTGAACTCTCCACTTGATATGGAGGATGAGTTGGTGCTGGAATCAGCAGCCCATCCACCATATGTGGATAAAAACAACTAAAAGTTAGCTGAGCTTGGTAAAAGATTGATAGAACCCAATATTACCCTTCTCAGTCCTTAACATGATTGACATAAACACCCAGTTGGGAGTGGGATGTCCTTTTTCGCAATTTTTTTAAAAATGCAGGGAGGAGAGGAGCTGAGCACTATCTTTGGTGGGAATGCTTTGCATAGTTTGGTCACTCTCCCCAAAGTTAGTATCCCCCCTTCCTCTCCCTCCCATTTAACTCCCAACCCCTGTCCCTTCAAACCCAAAACTGTCTGAATCTGTTCTGAAGAAAGGTCACTGGACCAGAAACATTAACTCTGCTTTCTCTCCACATGTGCTGCCTGACCTGCTGAATTTCTCTAGCAGTTTCTATTTTCATTCAAGGTCTGTTCATTTGCAGCCAACAATCTTTCTGAATTTTCTCTACATCGACTGAAATTAATGCTGACTACTGTTCTACTTCTCCATTCTAGTATTCTATTAATCTTTAATCGCTCCTACATTTTGTGTAGATATTGAAAATGACCAATCCATTATGTGCAGTTTTCTGCCTTTTCTTACTGTGCTAATTCAATTCCATTCCATATCTGGCTTGTGTGTGCTAAAATGCTATCAACCAAACAAGTTTGACCTTCAAGAGTTGGGAGAAGCAAGTGGTTTTTTTAAAAGAAATTCTGTTGAAAACAATATGTTTTAATCCCTCAACGGTTTTAAAATAATCTTGATGACAATGAACAATGAGGCCTAAAGTTTTCTAACACTTTAAAAATTGTTTTACAATAAAGTACTACTTCGATTATTCTCTGATTCTTGAAAATTAATGTCTCTTGTGCTTTGGCAGGGTTGCTATGGCAACAGCATCTTCTCAAGTTCTGATTCCAGACATTAACTTGAATGAAGCTTTTGAAAATTTTACCTTAGATTTTTCAAGGGAGAAGAAATTACTTGAAAGCTTGGATTATCTTACTGGTAAGAATATACGAACAATGGTGAAAAGTTTCTTTGGCATTTGTTATTACCCTATGAATATCCTGGTAGTAGGTCTCTAGACAGACACCTTTCTCTGGAATTAAGTCACAGGAAGGTTTTGGGGTTAAACTCTGTAATGTTGGGCTAAGGCCTCTAAGTGATCTTTAATTGGTGATCTTTAATTGATCATTAAAAGGTCTCAATTAATGGCTGGGTAGGAAGGTTGGCCATACCCTTTCTCACCCAGAATTTATTTCTGGTAGAGTTGGGAAGATGGCAGGAATTCACTGACACAACTTCATAATTAAGTGCACGCTACCGACTATATTGCCACCTTTTGAAACACTAGATGCAGCTTTTATCTCCATGCCTTTTCCCTCTATATATCATTCAGAGGATATCCATGTTGACTTAAACCTTAAGCTTTGGCATCCTTTGCCACCTCAAACCTACCACCTCCATTTCATCATTTAAGGATTTTGAGTTGAATTCATTTCAGAAATGCATGTTGGTTTTGTTCAAAAGCCCAATTCGTCAAACATTTCTTATAAAGTGACTCATCATATCATTGCATTTCAATTCTATTACTTAAATGCTTCACATTATCAGAATGAGGAGCAGATGGAGTGAATAGCTGGTGGTAGAAATGAGAGTAAAGATCAATGAGGTGTGAAAGAATGATGAAAAAAGGTTGAGATTTAATTTTTTATCTGCATATATGAAGATTTGAAACATGCATGCAATAGAGCTTGAACTTGGGTAAGTTGAAATATATGTACATGGAGTATGGCTATGGCATATTTGAGGACACAGCAGAAGCTCTCTAATATATTTGATAGCACTTTGGGTTGGAAACACTTCCTCATGATTATAAATATGAATCCATAGAATCATAGAAGCTCTAAACCATAGAAGCAGGCCATTTTGACCGTCAAGTCCACACCGACCCTCCGAAGACGTGCCACCCACATCCCCACACCATCACCACCGCCCTATCCCTGCAACCCTGCATTTCCCATGGCTAATCCACCTAGCTAGCATATCCCAGGATACTATTGGAAGTTTTGCATGGCCGATCCACCTAACCTGCAAATCTTTGCACTGTGGAAGGAAACTGGAGCACCCGGAGGAAACCCATGCAATCATAGAACGAATGTGCAAACTCCACACACTGTGCCAGGGACTAAGATTCCCCAAGGCTGGAATCTTAGTCCCTGGCACAGTGAGACAGCTGTGCTTTCAGATAATCAAAAAAACCAGGAACTAATCTTAATGGCTGAATCTTTACCAATTTTAGTTGAGTTCAGTCTCTGAATTACTCCAATCAAGGAGTTACACATTGACTTGCTGCTGACATAATCAACTTCACGCTCTGCTGAGCTCAGTAACTTCTGTTTATATCCAGAATAAAATCTGGAAACTGAATTACAACATTTTGGTGAATTTTGCAGACAATGAGCCAAGGCATGCACCAAGATTACAAGAGATTATTGTAGCTGTCAGTGTAGGAATGGTCTGAGGGACTCAGTCTAAAGCTTTTAGTTCAACCAGCTTTGATGTTGTATGATAATTCAGCTGCTAACAAGGTGGTACCAGATGACATGACATCACCTGCTTGTATCTATCAACCAGTACTCTATTAAAATCCCTGATCACATGCCTTTAGGTAAAACAGGATGTACAGTATACTTTTTATTATCTCTTAAGGGCTTGGAACAAGCTTTAAACTGGAGTGCCTCTTTGGATACAAAACACAGTTGAACCTGCTGTAATTCAACTTCATGGGAATATTTTCTTTATGCTCATGAATATGATACATTCATGAAATTGAAGCTCGCACAGTTTCAGCCATCTTTCAAATTCTCACAGCTTGTTTACTGCTCTGTTTTATTGGTATTTCAATATTAGAGTAGATTGACTTAATCTTAGGTGCTCAGTTAATGCAAACCTGCTGGTTACTTTCATAATATTGCCTTCTGCCATATGTAATCATGTTGACTTTTAGTTCTTTCCTATTCCCACATTTGGAAATAATATGTCATTCAAAAAATTGTGATACTTTTAAATGTATATAATACCTGTCTCTTTTAAATGCTGCTGTTTTAAGCAGAACCTTCTTCAGAAGACAAGGCTGCTCTATATTTCTAGCATGTCCTGTTCTTGTTTACAATTTCTATATTTATTATCTGTTATGTCTCAGTTACTGGAATTACTATTTCTACAGTTGAAAGTGATAACAGATGTTTCTTGCATTCTGATCTATGCAGTGTCATACCTAGATCCACCCCATCTACCCTTAGCAAAGTTTCTCATCCATCAAAGTTACGTTCAGTGACATGATATTTCTGTTGATTTATAGGTGCCATTTATACTGTAGGGAAAAAAATGTAGTTCACTATTTACTTTGATATCCTAAGTCCTTGTCCCAATTACCTGGCAAAGGTAGCGAGGTTTGGGTTGCAAAACTTGGCGACATGAAGAAAAATTTAGGTTTTAGTTTTAATGGGTACGAATATAACTGGAGGAAAGTGATGATGGATGGTGTCAGACATAAGTATTTTTCCACTCTTACCAATATAAAATTAACTTTGAAAGAAATCAAATCAAATGAATAATATAGTTGTTGATAAATATGAAGGGTTAAGTAGTAGGGTAGGGAGGAGCCACAATGTGGAAACAAAAATGGAAATAGATCAGGTAACACCACAGTAAGGAAGGAAATATGTAATTTCAGACATAATTCATTATTCAGTTTAACCTCATTCCTTTCAATGACAATGCTGCAACCCTCAATAAAGTCATTAACCTGCTATATATTTTAAATTATAGCTCATTTTCCTTTCCTTCAATATTGACCACTCTATTTTCTTCGCTGTTACATCTGTTAGAAACCACTTAGGAGGATTGAACTGACTACATTTGCTGCTGTGGTCACTGAAGGAGTTAAACAATGTTTGCCAATTATATAATTTAGACATTATGAAGTTCAGTATTGTGTCATTTCAGAAACAAGTCAGCCAGATTCAATTTTTTAAACAAATGAAAAGCTAGTTTATTGCAAATGAAGTTACTCTCGGAAAGATTCAATTATTTGCAAGCAGTTTAAAATTGGCAAATCTATCCAATTCTGAAAATTTGTTGCTGGAAAAGCGCAGCAGGTCAGGCAGCATCCAAAAACAGGAGAATCAACGTTTCGGGCATAAGCCCTTCTTCAGGAAGAAGGGCTTATGCCCAAAACATCGATTCTCCTGTTCCTTGGATGCTGCCTGACCTGCTGTGCTTTTCCAGCAACACATTTTCAGCTCTGATCTCCAGCATCTGCAGTCATCACTTTCTCCTCGAAAATCTATCCAATTGCCCCACTTGACAATAACACCCTGGAACACAACTTCCCAAATTGGAGGGGGGGGGGGCGTAAAATACTTAAAATGCTACAAAAAAATGTAAGTACTTTGGCCCAAGTAATGGTTAAATTTTGGATTAAAAACCTACTCTCGATTTGTCTAAATGCTTGTCTGCAACAGAAATCACTTTCTAAAGTAGTGTTCCTTTTTGAATCAATTCTGATTGACTGAATTATCTTTTCTTGGAGACACTGATATAAGTTCAGATTTCTCCTGTAAGAATGTGGCAAGGTCTTGAGTTTTCAACCCGTACATGTTGATGATAGATGTTTCAGGGGAAAAAATAGTGCTGAGGCTGTTTCCCTTGTGATAAGTTTTTCATCCATACACTGGATCACATGATGGCTCTCTGAAAACATCACAGGATCTCTGCCTGTGTCTGGTAGGGTATGTTCTTTATGAATACGCTATTTTTGCTGCTGTAGCCAATATCCTCTGAACTAAAAGATATTTTGAAAATAAGTCTCAAACCATTATATGTGTAGGTAATATATATGTCTATATGTATTTTCAGATGTTATAAATTAATATTTTAGGTAAACCTTTCATAACATATCCAACAATAAAAATGTATACCATTTTGGTGAAAGCATTTTCACAGTGCCATTCATGGAAATAATATCTGCCACATCGTTTTTGCAGCCCCAAATCCTCCAAGCATTCGAGAAGAGCTCTGCACAGCATCTCATGACACAATTACTGTTCATTGGACCTCAGAAGATGAATTCAGCATCGTTTCCTATGAGTTGCAGTACACTATCTTCACTGGACAAGCAAATTTTATCAGTAAGTTTTAAAAAGATTACAGAAGCCTGTACTAGATTGGGTGTTTTTTTTTATGATGGTGGACTATTGTTAATACTATCAAAGTCCATTAATGAAGACTTTCTGATCCCACTAAAATTCTCACAGCCCCATAATACAGAGGGTGGGCCAGTGTCAGGTGTAGCAGCTCACTCACTTTATGCCAATTTTGTAACTTTAGACACCTAATTTTTCAGATTTGAGCTCAACTAATTTTGCACCAATGCCTTTGATATTCATGCTTTCAGTAAAACACTTGCGCGCGCGCTCTCTCTCTCACTCTCATTGATCATTTTCCAATACAGACCAGTTCCCACACAACCAAGAGACAGTACAGGGTAAAAACAATGACTGCAGATGCTGGAAACCAGATTCTGGATCAGTGGTGCTGGAAGAGCACAGCAATTCAGGTAGCATCCGAGGACAGGCAAAATCGACGTTTCGGACAAAAGCCCTTCATCAGGAATAAAGGCAGAGAGCCTGAAGCGTGGAGAGATAAGCTAGAGGAGGGTGGGGGTGGGGATAAAGTAGCATAGAGTACAATAGGTCAGTGGGGGAGGAGATGAAGGTGATAGGTCAGGGAGGAGAGGGTGGAGTGGATAGGTGGAAAAGGAGCTGGGCAGGTCGGACAAGTCCGGACAAGTCAAGGGGACAGTGTTGAGCTGGAGGTTAGAAACTAGGATGAGGTGGGGGAAGGGGAAATGTGGAAGCTGTTGAAGTCCACATTGATGCCCTGGGGTGGAAGTGTTCCGAGGCGGAAGATGAGGCGTTCTTCTTCCATGCGTCTGGTGGTGAGGGAGCGGCGGTGGAGGAGGCCCAGCACCTCCATATCCTCGGCAGAGGGGGAGTTGAAATGTTGAGCCACGGGGCGGTTTGGTTGATTGGTGCGGGTGTCTCGGAGATGTTCCCTAAAGCGCTCTGCTAGGAGGCGCCCAGTCTCCCCAATGTAGAGGAGACCGCATCGGGAGCAACGGATACAATAAATGATATTAGTGGGTTTGCAGGTAAAACTTTGGATGTGGAAGGCTCCTTTAGGGCCTTTGATGGAGGTGAGGGAGGAGGTGTGGGCGCAGGTTTTACAGTTCCTGCGGTGGCAGGGAAAAGTGCCAGGATGGGAGGGTGGGTCGTAGGGGGGCGTGGACCTGACCAGGTAGTCACGGAGGGAACGGTCTTTGCGGAAGGCGGAGAGGGGTGGGGAGGGAAATATATCCCTGGTGGTGGGGTCTGTTTGGAGGTGGCGGAAATGTTGGCGGATGATTTGGTTTATGCGAAGGTTGGTAGGGTAGAAGGTGAGCACCAGGGGGGTTCTGTCCTTGTTGCGGTTGGAGGGGTTGGGTCTGAGGGCGGAGGTGCGGGATGTGGATGAGATGCGTTGGAGGGCATCTTTAACCACGTGGGAAGGGAAATTGCGGTCTCTAAAGAAGGAGGCCATCTCGTGTGTTCTATGGTGGAACTGGTCCTCCTGGGAGCAGATACTGTGGAGGCGGAGGAATTGGGAATACGGGATGGCATTTTTGCAAGAGATAGGGTGGGAAGAGGTGTAATCCAGGTACCTGTGGGAGTCGGTGGGTTTGTAGAAAATGTCAGTGTCAAGTCGGTCGTCACTGATGGAGATGGAGAGGTCCAGGAAGGGGAGGGAGGTGTCAGAGATGGTCCAGGTAAATTCAAGGTCAGGGTGGAATGTGTTGGTGAAGTTGATGAATTGCTCAACCTCCTCGTGGGAGCATGAGGTGGCGCCAATGCAGTCATCAATGTAGCGGTGGAAGAGGTGGGGAGTGGTGCCGGTGTAATTACGGAAGATCAACTGCTCTACGTAGCCAACAAAGAGACAGGCATAGCTGGGGCCCATACGTGTGCCCATGGCTACCCCTTTGGTCTGGAGGAAGTGGGAGGATTCAAAGGAGAAATTGTTAAGGGTGAGGACCAGTTCGGCCAAACGAATGAGAGTGTCGGTGGAGGGGTACTGTTGGGAACGTCTGGAGAGGAAAAAACGGAGGGCTTGAAGGCCCTGGTCATGGCAGATGGAGGTGTAGAGGGATTGGATATCCATGGTGAAGATGAGGCGTTGGGGGCCGGGGAAACGGAAGCCTTGGAGGAGGTGGAGGGCGTGGGTGGTGTCTCGAACGTATGTGGGGAGTTCCTGGACTAGGGGGGATAGGACAGTGTCGAGGTAGGTAGAGATGAGTTCAGTGGGGCAGGAGCATGCTGAGACAATGGGTCGGCCAGGGTGGTCAGGCTTGTGGATCTTGGGAAGGAGGTAGAACCGGGCAGTGCGGGGTTCCCGGACTATGAGGTTGGAAGCTGTGGGTGGGAGATCTCCTGAGGTGATGAGGTTCTGTATGGTCTGGGAGATGATGGTTTGGTGATGGGGGGGGTGGGGTCATGGTCAAGGGGGCGGTAGGAAGAGGTGTCCTCGAGTTGGCGTTTGGCTTCAGCGATGTAGAGGTCAGTGCGCCAGACTACCACTGCGCCCCCTTTATCCGCTGGCTTGATGGTGAGGTCGGGATTGGAGCAGAGGGATTGGAGGGCTGCGCGTTGTGAGGGTGAGAGGTTGGAGTGGGGGAGGGGGGTCGACAGGTTGAGGCGGTTAATGTCCCGGCGGCAGTTGGAAATGAAGAGGTCGAGGGCAGGTATTAGGCCAGTGCGGGGTGTCCAGGTGGATGCAGTGTGTTGGAGGTGGGCGAAGGGGTCCTCGGAAGATGGGCGGGAATCCTGATTGTGAAAGTAAGCTCGGAGGCAGAGGCGACGGAAGAATTGTTCGATGTCACGGCGTGTATTAAATTCATTGATGCGTGGACGGAGGGGGACGAAGGTGAGTCCTTTGCTGAGGACTGATCGTTCGTCCTCAGTGAGGGGGAGGTCTGGAGGGATGGTACAGTATAGATTGAGGCATTCATTTCTGTTTCTGCCTGCAACACACTATTGGAACCTGATGGCCTCTGCAAAAACTAATCATCATCTCTAGTGCACTCCTGTGAGCAATGATAACCTGCGTTTCTCTTTTGCTCGCCCTTCATCCTTAACCTCCAGCAATAAATATAAGGAGTTCACGGATTTCATTTTTCACTAAGAGCCAAGACTCTGTTTTGCTGCCTAGTGTGGACAGGAAATCTACTTCCTGGTTTGATTAGAAGAATCTTGTATAGTTAACAAGATATAGCTTACTTCATGATAGAAACAATGTACAAGTTATACTGATAAGGTAGGTACTGTTGCTGAGGCTTTGAAAGAGTCTGAGATGATAGATTTCACTCCTTTAAAATTCTCACAAATTACTTATGGCACTCCTGCTTTTTCAGAACCTTTTAACAACAGCTCCCCTAATTTTTATTTAACATTACACATTTGTGGTAAAATTACATTTACAGGACTCCATCTTCCCCAAGTCTCTGATATTACAAATTCAAGCAATATGGAGTTTTCACTATTCTCCTGAGATGCATTATTTTCTGACTTGCAAGACTGGTCGTTTGCTTGGTGGAAGACCATTGCTTTGATTTTCTTCCTGCCTATCTAAAGTCTGTTGCTCCCTTGTGTAATTAAGTTCCGCAGGGGATTCATCTCAATTGATCAGTGGTAGATAATTAACTTGTAATGGTGTAAGGTTCCTCAGTTCCTGTTTGGGAACCCTTTGATTGGACAAGCAATATACAACCTTTGTTGGTCTGTAGATTTTTGGATGACCATATCTTTGTTGTTCAAATCCCTGAGCCACACTTGTTGCTTCCCTCCACTCCCACACCAATGTAATAACAGTTTCACATGGTAGCACCTACTGTAGAATGTGGTCTGAGAACCCAATAGGACTGTTCTCCTTGTTCTCTCTATCTTGATAATCCTGTAAATATAAATATAGATACTTTTGATAGGACCAGGAGCTGAGAATTTAGCTTCCTTCCCATCAGCAACTCAGTGTTAGTGGGTGAATGCATCTGGTATTCTCCAAGACCTGATCCCATCTTGAGATTTCCATGTAATTATGGGTATCTCGGCATGTTCAGATCCCGAAATGGCTGCAGATTGGCTGGAAAACTTATTAGCAAACTGTGGCCCGTTGTCAAAAATGACCACATCAGGTATACTGTCTGTAGCAAATATCTCACTAAGACTCAGAGAACCGCATTCATAGTCATGGTATCCAATTACTTAGACTTTATCTTTTGGGAGAAATAATCAATGACAATGACCAGTTCTCTTCTATCAGGCAAACAAATCTGTGCCGTACGTTCCCATGGTCTGGCGGAGAATGTGTTTATATCAATAGCCATCATTGTTTTGATTTGTGGTTGACACAGGTAGCAATTGACCATTAGATCCTCAAAGTCCTTGGAGATCCTACCAAGCCACATCACACACCAAGCTCTGACTCTGCACTTTATGATCTCCATGTGTTTCTGGTGAAGCTTGAAGTGAAGTTGGAATGGTCAGTTGCTTGTCATATATTAGTATGTTACCCACAATTGTAAAATGCTGCTGATAAAAGTATGATTTATGGTAAATCTGTTCAATCTTTGATCTGGTCAACCTTCTGCACAGCACCAACAGAGATTGAGGCATCCCTGATCCTCAACTGCTCCTATCTGATCTGAATCGGTCGATTGCAGCTTGCTGACCATTGTACCACCATGGGCTGAGTGGATGACTTGGTTTCATAAATAAACTAAATATCATGCCTTGTCAGGTTGTCAGCCAACACTCTGCAGACAGCATCTGCAGTTATTTGCAGTTACATTATTTCATAAGCAAACCTCATATGACAAAGTCAGAATCTTTGTGTATTCCTGGAGGCATCTTTACCAGTTCCTTCTCATCCAGCAGAGAAATTGGAGCTTTGGAATCCATTTCTATGACCATTTTCAGACCAAGGATGTAGTCTGAACATCTCGTGCAAACCCATATAGCCAAGAAAGCTCCCTCTTAAATCACAGCATATCTATTTTTTGCATGATAATGCTCATGATGCATAATAGAGAGATTTGTGACTGCCATCTGGTAGCTCATAGAAACACATTGCTCCTAAGCCTATAGCAGGATTAGAAAGGATGGATTGTAGTGGGGTAAGACATCCATGAATATCAGCATATCCTTGATCCTCATTGCATTCTCTTGATACAGGTTACAACAACATCCTTGTGTCTCCTAAGAGGATTGTTTGAGGTGTTCTGTAGTAGTTGCTAAGGCAGGCAAACATTTTACCAACTAGTTTACCATCGTGAAGAATCTTTGCTGATCCTGATGTATTTGATCTGAAACCTTGGATTAATATTTATATTTCTATAGCTGTGCCATGTGATGCGGCTTAACATGGCAGTGATGCATAATCAGAACTGTTAATTAACTTTTTTAAACTTACTGCTTTTTCAGCTTGGATTACTACACTGATCTCAACTCACCACCACTTCCACAAACCACCTCCCTACAATGCAGCCTTTATTTGCTTTTGATTTACCAATTCTCCTCCAGGGAGACCAATGGTCTCCATTACATCACATTCTTTATAAGGTCTGAAATGCTTTTACCATTCTTTGGCCTATTTCTTTCTTGTTGAAAGTTGTCATAAGGGTTTCTTCTATAGAGTTTTAAATCGTCAGTTCCTACCTGTTGCTGACTGTAATGCGTTGTATGCTACTTAAAGTCTGAAGATCTCACACCACTGAAATGTAAGCAGTCAATTCAATTCTATGCTACTACCAACTATGTTGTATGGCGTGCCAGCTCAGTACACTGTAGGAACTGCTGCTTATGATGAAGGTTGTTACCACCATCCTTTTCAGATATTGGCAACATAATCTCATGTAATAGAGGAAAATCTTCCTTATCTAGTTAGAGTATTTTTGTCGTCCAGTTACAGTTTATTGCACATTAACAATTATATACAGGTTACATTGATTTGATAGGCAATGAGGATGACCAGATGTTAGGTCTTCACTCCTTCGAGATCTCCTAAGTGGTTTTACGCATTATTCCATATGATATCATTGCAATGGGTGGTGCTTATGACACTGCTCAGTATTAATTCTTTCAGATACCTACAATAGTATTTCTACAAAGTGATTGATTACTTCCTTGTGGCCATCATCATGGTGCACTATGCTTTCTCATCCTTTTCCATCTCCCTTCAGTCTTTGAAATTATTGCCACACTTCTCTTCCCAGCACCATTCCTCTTTTTCCATTCAAATGTTTCTGACTTGGCTAGCTCCGCTCTTACTGATGAAATGGTACGCAGACAATTTTCTGTACTCATTTCTCTCCAAACCAAATACAGCTATCTTGAATTCCATACTTTGACTCTTGGTCTGCCCCTTCACCTCTTAATCCATCTGTTCTGCTATTTCATCAGGCTGAAGTTGACTGTTTGCAACACTATTGTCCCATTTGAGTCCAGAATTTGTGTCTCATCCTCGCATCACAAAGACCAAATAATTCCACTTCTATCCCATATTGTGCTGAAATCTTCAACTATGCCTTTTATTAACTTCAGACTTAACTATTTTAATTCTCTTCTGACAGGCTGTCATGCTCAATAAATTTCAGTTCCTTCAAAGCTTTTCTGTCTATATTCAAACACTCACCATGCCCCATTCATCTATTGACTTGACTTTGTGCTGGCTAACTTACATTGGCTCTCGATCTCCAAATAACTTCCAGTTTTAAAATTCTCATCCTTCTATTCCTTTCCCACCCTAATTTTCTACCGTAACTGAGCTATTTCTACCAACCCTACACCAACATCATTCCCCTCCCTGCCACTTCTCAAACTATTTGATCCCCTGATTATGGCTTCTTGGGTATACTCACTCACTACAGAGCAACATAGGTGGCCATGCTTTTAGCTATCTAGGCAGTGACTTCTAGAAATCTATTCCTTGACCTTACGCTCTTTTGATATCCATCTTTTGACCAAACTTTTATTCATCTCTCCCAATAAGTCACTTTTTGGCTTTGTGCCAAGTTTTGTTTTTGATTATGTTCTTGTAAAAGGTCTTGGACACTTTCTACATTGGAGGCCCTCCGTAGATTTAAAATTACTATTAATTACAGTGAGATGTAATTCCCGACTAGATTTGCAGAGTACAAGTAAACAAATGTATAGCATTGCTGCTATTTATCACATAATGGTAAGAATGACTGGGAGGAGGTTTGGGAGACATTGACTGACGTGATGGGTAAATGTGTGAATGTAAGCCCATTGCATTCTCCAGGTGTGTACTCAATTTTGCCATAAGTAACTACTGTTCCGTTCACTAACAAGAGACCAGCCTAAGGCATTATCTTTATTATACACAATTGGTTTTGTGTTAATGTTTTAAATTTTTCCTAATGGTCTAATGTGCTAAAAAAGTTGACCATTTTTATGCAAGTATTATGCCACTTAAGGCTAGTCAACTGCAATTGATCTACAATGAGATCTCATCTTAAGATTTTATTTATCAGCCTATGTTAAGATGCGAATCATCAAGACTTGAGTTTATATTCATTTCTTTTAATCATTTTGAGAAATAGCCATTATTTTTGTCAGTGTTGCTGGGCAGCTTTTGCACACTGCAATTTTACATCAAGAATTAGGAGCTCTTAAGTGGTGACATGAGGAAAATTATTTACATCATGTTTACAAATTGTCATTTTTATTTCTACTTTAGTTTTTAAACAAATTCTGATACCACACTCAATATATGTGCACTACACTTCAGGAGGCAATATTTCGAGCAACCTTATCTGCTCTGATTGTTTTTCCAACTTTGGATATCTTTGCAAAATGGTTATACATAGAATGTTGTGAATTCATAAAGGGTATTACTATGAATTCACAATGACAATTGTTTCTAGCAATGCTGCTCTGGTTAGGGATTATGGATAGGATGAAGAGAATACCAAGCACGGTACAAGGATTTGGTTTTTTTACCTCTTTCCACCAGTATATTGGACCAGGATCACAGCTTCCATTATTCTCAGAGCAGTACATGTGTTTTTCTTTAGAGAGTCGAAAGAATTGTTTCCTCGTACCTGAACAACTGTTTGGTAGAAACTGGTTATGTTAATGAAATTGTAATACAGAGGCCTGGACAAATAATGCAGAAATGAGTTTTAATCTATAGTGATTGTGAATTTTTAATTTCAGTTAACCTAAATAAAATCTAGTGCTAGAAATGTTCATAAAACAACTGCATTGTCATAGCAACCCAACTGATTCACTGACATACTTTGAGTGGAAAATACTTTGACCTTACCCTGTCTGTGACACCAGACTTACAACAACATGCTTGACTTTTAATTGCATTCAGAACTGAGGAGCTACAATATATGATTGTAGAAAAAGAAAGGTATAGCAATGGGCAATAAATGCTATTTTGGCAGCAACACTGACATTCTGCGACAGCACTAAAAGCAAAACCTTTCTCAGCTGGCACAGCATTGTCTTGTGCAATCGAAATCACTGCAGCTTTTGCCTCTATCTCCTTGCTGGCAACCTCAGGGGAGGTCAGTAACATCAGTCTGTCTCGCAGTCATGCTTGCACTAAACAGGAGACTGACACTGTTTGCTACATCATATGCTTTTCTTACTTTACCCACGAGCAGGCAAACTCTGTGGTTCACATAGCTTACAGAAATCCCACCAGTCTAAGTACAGCTGACTGCACTCAGGTTCATCTGCTAGCTCCTTCATCTGCCCACATGTGCCTTCATGAATCAGAGAGACGTTTATTCCATGTATATGTAACTGTGGTCGGTTACCAACAAGACATCACATGAAACTTTACCTGCTTCCTGACAGCTGTCAAATGTCTTTACATTGCACCTAATCCATGCCTCACTATTTCATATCCACTCATTCGTGTAATCAATGAAAATCACTCCAGTTCTGTTTCCATATCCTGCTAAAATGGTTTACTTTCAGGAATAACATTGATTTTTAAATTAATGTAACATGTCATTAAAAGTGCAAGAAAATCTGGTTTACAGGAACAACCACAGGGAGTTGAATGTTCTGACAGGCTCCAATTACTTGACCCACTGAGTTTTGTCGTCTTTGTAAACTGCATATCAAAGTCACATGTTCTTGTCCTGCTCCAGTTTTGGAAAGGAACACCATGGATCCAAAGTGCGTCAGAGATTTGCAGCTGTGGGATGGACTAGGACTTTCTGACTAGTGGTAGAGATTAGTAATTAGAAAACTGGAAAATATCTCAATGCCATGTTCCCATGATTTTTAAAGTTAATGGCTATAAATTTCCCCTCTGTTTCCCGTCACTGGGGGTCCAACACAGATTTATTAGAATATTAATACAAAATTGGCTATGCAGGACATTGAGGAAACATAACTGTGCGATAAACAAGAGTGATGGAAGTCAAGAATAACATTACTAATTTTCTTTGTCTTAGTATATGAGCCCATACCTGCTCTTCGTGAAAACGCAGTTTTACTTCTGCCAAGGTGCTCTATGGATACTGAAAGAGGGGAAGAGAAACCTGGAAAAACAAGTTTCCAACTTTGTTTTCTGAACGTTATCCCCCAGTAAATGGACAAAGATCTGGAGTGTCTTGTGCAACACTTTACCTGTTGGCAACGGTTTTTTTTGGGAAGTGTGGGATAACTTCCAGTGACGACAAGATGAAAAACTACCCTCAACAACATTCATTATACACAAAATGATTCTCTCCTATTCTCTCTGTGCCTTGACTTCAATTTATCTTCACCCCCATGCTCCTAATTCAATTCTCTCCTCAGCTTCATTTCCAACGCCCCTCTCCCAAGTCCCTCCTCCCTACCTTTTATCTTAGCCTGCTTGGCACACTTTCCTCATTCCTGAAGAAGGGCTCATGCCCGAAACATCGATTCTCCTGCTCCTTGGATGCTGCCTGACCTGTAATGTTAATGGCACAGGCTGATGTTCTTTAAACTGGAGCTCCTACCACTGCAGGAAGTACAGGATGTTGATGGCACTGACATCACTGATGTGCACCTGGAACAGGAAGTCAGCACCTATTTGCCAATATGCATGTGCATGGTGTTGCTGATGTCATTATGCTCACACGCCCATTCATTGTTTCACTTGGGCTTAATGTTCTAGTGCTTGGTCCATTGTGCTGCTCAGCTCACCATTCTGTGAATTTGTGTCACCCTGTTGACCTCGCTGCCCCACTCCAGTACATTTCTTGCCACTCGCTGTGAATCTGACTTCAAACCCTTCTTTGACACTGGACTTACTGCTCTGCCACACCCCTTGTGTTAAGACTGCAATCTTGAACCACAATATTAAACTGGATGAGTAAGATTGTTAACCATTTACCTATAATTAATACTCAGCAAATCACAAAGCATTTCAAAAATAATACATTTGTTGGCTCTGCAGTTGTTTAATTGTTCAGTGTTTGGGTAATTCTAATCTTTGATGCAGAAATTTATTTGCAACATTACTGGCAGTGACGTCACAGTGCTTCCACCTGGCCCAGTGAATTGCAGTGACAGCTGATGCAGCCTGAAGAATATCTTCCATTGATAATGCATGGAATCTGAGTGACAATGAAAGATATACAAGAAGCATAAAGGTGGCATTGGAGGGCATGGATGATATTAGGGAGCATGAAGAAATCCTTGGATTCAGAGATTTGGCATGACATGACAAGGGTGATCTGTGTGTGTCAAGGTTTAGGGTGTGAATGTGTTGAGCGATGTGGTTTAAGGAGTGTCTAAATGTTCTTGAGAACTAAGTAACTGCCCTAAAACTAAACTCAGTCTTCTAATCTGCCACCTTATGCCTATGCTCTTCACACTTGCAATCTACATGCAAAGTCAACCTTGGTGTGAAATGGCAAATATGGCGTGCAATGTCACATGTTGGTTGGGTATTCATTTTTCTGAGCTACCAAAAGTGATCAAGTCAGGTGTTGACACTTGTTATTGTGGGTGAATAGGCATTAAGTTCCATAGCACTTACTATGGCCGTTCCATACAGTGCTAGGAATAATAGAGGGTGAAGGAGTGAAGAGTTGTACATTTCTTATGATAGCTAAGACACAGCATGAAGAGGGCCTCTTTAAACAGCTTTTATTTGAACCTGACAGTCCCGCTGGCTGCCTTTTGATTTCTTTCTTGGATTGGCCTGATTGCAGCCCTCACCCATACACTCCAAAGATCCTGCACTTCGTCCCAAGCAGGGTGGGCTGTGCCAGGAATTTTCCTGACTTTCACCACCCACCTTGAGGATAAAATCCAGACAAGAATATCTAAAGTTAGAATTAGCTTTACTATTTTAGTTAAACTAACAAGTACATTCTTCTGATCTGCAGCCTGAATACAAATTAAATTCCAAATTCATTCAACCGATATTTGTTTAGCAACAGCCCAAGTTGGTGCCTTAGTAAGGACACTGCTTCAATTATCTGCTGAATAATTAGTTGTTCATTACATGACATAACACTTGTGTCCTCCTTAAAAACAGTATGTCATAAGTGTTCCAACCTTTTATGAGCAACACGATATGAGGTATTAGCTGACATAATAATCTTGATCACAAATTTCCAATGGGAAGTCAGAAGTTGAGTAGAAAGGCAAAAATGGCAATCAGAATTTGGGGAGGAACTTGGATCAGCCAGGTTTCTATTCTGAACTTAGTAACAATCAAATTTTTGGTCAAATCTTCCATCATTCCATCACGAGGGCCATTGAATGTGATTCCAAAAGCTCATGTCATTGCATTAATGATTGCATGTTTTCTTTGGCCACAGTGATAGTTTACAGGCAACAGGTAAATTCAAACTTTTATGCAAGTCTCTCTTTTTAGTTTTTGAAAACCACTCCATCACCCAATAATTTGTTTTGTGCAGCTCCCTATATTTAGCCATAACTCTTCTCATTTCAGGTTTGTACAATTCCATTGACAGTTGGATGATTGTCCCCAACATTAAGCAAAACCATTACACTGTGCATGGACTTCAGGCTGGGACAAGGTATATCTTTATTGTGAAGGCAATCAACCAGGCAGGCAGTCGCATAAGTGAACCGACCAGATTGAAAACTAATAGTAAGTTGTCCTTTTTGATTGCTTTCTCACATTGTTTACTCTAGATTGCAGTGTTAATGAACAAGATGGAAATCATTTACTGACAATTAACAAACTTCATGATGGTAATCAATGAATTAGTAAGTCTAAATCTGATTTCATTCAGTTGTTTAGTTGTAGGACATCTTGGATTGATGTCACTCTTTTGGTTAATATAAGCAATAATTGTACTTTCAAAAAAAAGATAAAGACAGCACAAAACTGAAACACTTAACTTCAATACCAGTGTACTAATCTCAGCCAGATGTGCAGGAGACATAGTTAATTTAGCACTAAGAAACCGATGGTTAGAGGATAAAAATATATTTGCTTTCTCCCCAATTGTCTATTTAGTATTTTTTGCCAGAAAATATATATGTAGCTGATTGAGGATTAGGACTGGAATTATCCTCCAGTGCCTTGCAAAAGCTGCTTTGCAAAGCTTGCTTGTTATCATTCCATTCCATGTCTACTCTTATTGGAATGTGTTGTGGAATATAAAAATAATAAAAATAGATTTAATTTGCTCTTGCAGTGCAATGGTTACCATGTTTGTGTTACATCCTTTGTGTACTGTTTAAATACAATTAACAGATTTATTGCATTACAGTTGCACACAAAGGGACTAACCCGTGTGCAACTAGAAGAAAATAAACTCTCAGCAAACATTTCCCATCCAGACCTTATTAACAAGCATTCAAAAAGAAGTAAACAGTTATGTTTGTCTAATTCCATTAATAAGCTCCCTTCTCACAGTGAATTTAATAATAATAATCAAGCTATTGATTATTTTACTCAAGAACAGTTGTATTAGTGTTTACGATTTGGGTCAAATTTAAGTGTATATAAAAATAAGTACAGCTCAGAAGAAGACCTTTTGTCCATAAGGCAAAAATGGGTGAAATACAACAGTGCGAGGGAAATGAATTTATGCCCCGAGATAAAATGATTACATTGAAATATTTTGAACTATGTTTGTAAGTAATAATTAGTCTTTCTTGTTGCTTAAAGCAAAATTTTTTTTTAAAAAAGTAGAAAAAGGAGTGGAAATTGTTTGTTCCTCTCTTTTTTTGAAGAAGTTAACTCAATTTCTGGTGTTAGCAATCCAGATGGTAACTCAGTATTCTTCATTTGTGAGTATTTGCCAATAGTCAAATGCTTGATATAGTCATTAAATTCACTGTGAGAAGGGGACTTTTTAATGGAAATAGTCCATCATAACTCTTTACTGCTCTTAAAATGCTTATTAATAAGGTCCTGATGGGAAACATTTGCTGAGAGTTTTCATTTTCTTCTAGTTTGATCTTGAGATGTTACAATCCAAACCAATTCTGTACTTACCTGATTACTAAATATCATACATTCCTAAGACTGGCACTTAGTAGAAATGGGAATCTGGGCTTATTCATCCTTAGCAAAGGCTATGGAGGTCAATGTTTTGCTGCAGCTGAAACTAAATATTACAGCTCAAAATAAGGATCAAATCTTGGATACTTTGATCTGTGTGTAACTAAATATTACATTGGAAAGTGTTAATAACCATTTGGGTGTTCAAAGAAGTTTAACTGCCTATATAAACATTCAGTAAATCCATCAAGAAGATCAATGGTTCAGAGTTCAGGAAGGTGCCAGGGTTCAGTCCCTGGTCAATGCTGAATGAAATGATTTTAGTCAGGGTGGTGTAATTTGAATCCATGTCCACTACATGGGAGACAGTGAGAATCAAGCTAGAGTCCAGCTTTCAACGAATCTCAAACAACATGCATTTCTTTTGGTGTCATGAGCAGAGAAAATCACAAATTGCTTCATAGCCAATGTAGTACTTTTGAAAGGTATTCACTGGTGTAAATGTAAAACTGTTTCAGCTGTAGTGTTCTTTGTATTCAAATTACGCGATGACACTTGATGCTTGGGGTAACAAAGAAAAGTAGGTTGCTTGAACTGGAAGGTACTCATGCCAGGTTGACACATGGTTCTGGAGGTATTCTGCAATACTGAAGAAGTGTTGTACTGGTGGAAGTGCCATTTTCAAATGATTAAATAAAGTCACTGTTCTCTCTGATAATTGTGAAAGATCCCTTGGCAGCACTTGAAGATGGGACAAGGGATTGGGGGTGTTCCCAGGATGCCCTGGTCGAAACTTGTCACTCAACAAGATTAAATAGATGAATTGGCCATGCATCTCTTTGCAATATTTGAGACCTTGCTGGGTAGAGTGTGGTGAAGGCCAGTTAAATATTACAATTAAAAAGGAAATTAGACTTATGTGGAAACATTTCAGGGCTGTGGGACAAGAAGAGAGAATGGCCTTGCACTGGATGAAAATTTTTTTCAGAGAACCAGCACAAACGCAGTGGGCTCTTTTTGCACTGTAATAGTTCTTTGATTTTGGGGTTAACTACTATGATACTCAGGTCAGTTAAGTACAACAGAACATTGCTCCTTTTTAAAAAATTGTATTAGACTTGGCATTATAAGGAAAGCTCGTTGTGAAATACTTGACCATTAAATTTAATAAGAAAACTAAATCCATCACAGTTTATCTTGGAAATAATTTGATTTAATCAAATTACATCCAGTTTCAAGAACTATTTAGTTTGTACTCAGTAAATTACTTGTAATAATGGTGAGTTAGATAAAAAGAATTTGTAATACCTTCTTTTGGTCTTACCACCACCTTCTCCCCCCCCCCCCCCCACCTCCCCGTTCAAAAAGAAACCAATTTCATAGTTATAAATTATAGCTGAAGGAGGAAACAGCAAGAGGAGGATAACAAACAGCAATTTACTTACAGCGCTCACGCACACACAAAATTAATAAGGTAAAGTATTTACATCACAAGGGCACGAAGAAATATAAAACCAAATCAACAGAACTAAAGGACAGTCGGGTGTTTGTCCTGAGTAAATCATCTTTACAACAGCATGACATAGTAGGAGCAAATGAAATGAATGACAGATACAAATGCAATTTAGCAAGTATGGCATGGTGACCATAACTAATTCATGGCTGTGAAAAGGAACTGAACAGGAACAAATTTGCCAGGTCTACAGGCAAAAAAAAAACTGGCAGAGAAGCAGTAGCAGCAACCTTCGTGATGAAGGATACAATCATTTCACTGATGAAAAGGAGGTATTCATTTATTATAATTTTGTTATAGTTATTTCAATGATAACTAGGTAAGCAGGCAGTGGAGACTATGTAGATACAATTTTTTTTTCTACTTAATTCTATTAGAAGTTCTGTTTCAAAATTGGTGTCCTTTAAATATGCCATTTAGATTTTGGACTCACTGGGGTTAGTGTGGAATTATAGACTTCCTGCCTGCCCCTGCTGCATGTTTGTCTGGATGCCTAACCCCTGAACATCTAATTAGCTGACCACTACATGTTTGCACATGACCAGCCATCCTGCAGCAGGACAAACCTAGAGGTTGCAAAACCATGGTATACAGTCAGGAAGGAGTTGCACTGGGAGTTCTCAACATTGACTGCAGACCTGTGTGGTCTCATGGTGTCAGGTCACACATGAGTAATTCAGCAGAGCAGAAGGACAGGCAAGGGTGTTTTGCCGAAATAAATCATCTTTACAAAAGTGCATGGAGTATCAGAGGTGTGGAGGAAAATGAATTACAGGCACAAATTCAATTTTCTGTAATTTCTCCGTTCTCACTCATGATTTATGTACTATATACTTAATTTTCTGTGGCCTCCTCATTCCACCGTTGGCACTAAACCAGTGACAGATGTGTTTTTCACCACACAGAAAGCAAACATCAAAAAATGTGATTCTGTGATTTCCCAGAATGTGTCCCTGTTCAAAGGCTCTCAGGGTCTGATGAAGGGACCCAGAATTTAACAGGGCAGGAAGGTTATAGGAGAACTCACTGACTCCCTTTCTGGACACCTATATTCCACACCACCCCCCACCCATTCAACACCTCCTCCTGACCGTCACTTACCTCTGGTATGGATCACTCCATGATCCCGGCCTCTACTGGATCTACTTTCTGCCATGGACCCTGCTTCCCCACTGCTGAGAACAACATGCTGACCTCCAATTGGCCGACAGCTCTGACAGCGAAAATTTCCCCATTCCTGTAGTTTGGATCTTGTAGAATGCCTGTTTGTCTTGTAGTTTAAAGAGCCTTCTGAGAAAGTAGCAACACTAGTCTCCCTGGTTTTTCAGTTAGTGACCAAGACCCCATATCGCCATAAACTTCCCAAACAATTATTAAATCAGTTGTTAATATTGACACTGACAAATACATTTTTGTTAATTTAACATATCAAAGGATATGTAACTAATAAGAGTTGATTTATGTCAGAGGCAGATCAGCAAGACCTCCTGGAGTAGCGCAAATGATTTATTGCTGTTCCCAGTGTTCTTAAGGAATAGGATTTTTAAAATTAGATTAGATTCCCTACAGTATGGAAACAGGCCCTTCGGCCCATCAAGTCCACACCGGCACTCTGAACCCATCCAGACCCATTTCCCACTGACCAATGCACCTATCACTATGGGCAATATAGCATGGCCAATTCACCTAACCTGCATATCCTTGGATTGTGGGAGGAAACCGGAGCACCCAGAGGAATCCCACGCAGACATGGGGAGAATGTGCAAATTCCACACAGTCACCCGAGGTGGAATTGAACCTGGGTTCCTGGTGCTGTGAAGCAGCAGTGCTAACCACTGTGCCACCATGCCTGATGAATTATGGATGAAAAGTAATTAGAAAATGAATGACATGAGGAAATCAATCCCTTTCTTTGGTCTTAGTTAACCATAAATATTTGACAAGCTAGTTGCTATTGTAATTGAAGGTTAGGTTGAAATGTCATGCTACTACTTAGTTCATAGTTGCTTAAGTGATAACTATGATTAGAGCTGATCTTTAAATCATCTCAATAGATTATAAATGAATTGTAAATATCTGTCAAAATCAAGGTAATGTTAGCTGAGAAGAAACATAATGTTCAAGGAGACTTTGTTTAAATTTACACTTTGTTCTCTGTATTTTCCAGGCCAACCATTCAAACTAGATCCCAAAACAGCTCACAAGAAATTGAAGCTTTCCAACGATGGCCTGGCTATGGAACGGGATGAGAATTCTATGAAGAAGAGCCACACACCCGAGCGCTTTAGCAGCCAAGGGAGCTATGGGGCACTGGGGAATGTATACATTGACAGTGGCTGCCATTACTGGGAGGTTCTACTTGGTGGATGCACATGGTACAGATTTTTAAACAATTAACAGCAAATGTCATTAGCTGCATCTATTTTTTATAAACCAGAATTAGAATTTTAAAGAATACTAACTTGGAGTTTTTGATAAACACAGCTCCCAACTCTTACCCTCATTTTTTTTAAAAGGAAACAATTTCTATTATAGTGGCTTAAGCACTTCTCCATGACCTTAACCTGATAGCAGTTCTTCACATTAACCTGAACAATGACTATCAACATCTTGCAAAGCACCCAAGCGTGACCTGATACACATCTGCAAACTTTCAAGAGCTTTTCTATGAACAATGAAGCTTGGCCAACATGGCCATTTCCAGTGTCCCTGCAAACTGAATAGGCTTAGTTAGCTCTGGATAGCACTGTTATGCAGTGCACTGATCCATTAAGGGATCTTCCTTTGATTCATTTTCTCGATCTGACAATCTTAAGAAATACTTTAACAGAATAAAACAATTATGCTTTGATGAAGGAATTGACCATTTACCATTCATAATAGAATTATGAAGGATATTTGATTTGATATTATCATATGTACTGAGATACAGTGAAAAGTATTGTTTAGTGTGTTAAACAGGCAAATCATACCTTACATAAGTACATCAGGGTAATAAAATAGAATGCAAGATATAGTGTTACAGCTACAGAGAAGATGTAGTGAACAATGAATTCTAATATGAGAGGTCTGTTCTGTTCATAAGTCTGATAACAGCAGGGAAGAACCTGTTCCTAAATTTATTGGAACTTAACCTAAATAGGGAAGGCTGCATTAGGTTAAAAGTGGGTGAGGGGGTGTGATTTGGGCTCAAGTCTAAGAGAGCTGTTTTCCAATCCAAACTCACCATCCCTCACCAAATACCCCACATTATGTTTGGTTTAAACTGAGGCATGAAATTAATACCATGCTAGTTGATGATAAGGTGAGCTTGTCATTCAGTTTTTCAACCTTAAATTTCACAGGGCAGTGGTAACAGCAAGTTATTAAAGAAAATTGTGCATCAACAAATTCTCTAAAAGCATTTGTATGAATGACATGGCTGCTTTTGGGTTGGTTGGTTGGTTCTGTACAGATTTAATGCTGGGTGAGTGGACATGATGGTTATGACAGGCTTTGGATGTAGGTGGATTAGCAAAAGGTGGACATAAGGATTATGAGGAGCCATGGGGTATGGGCTAGCATGGAGCAAGTATGAGGATGGTGCAAGGTGAAAGGTTGTTGATAATAAGGGTCGCAATGCCCTTTTCTGTTCTATTGCTTTCATTATATACAACTGGTTCTTTTAAATAGCCCATCCCCACACTCTGCTTCCTTTGTTGATGATTCCAAACTCTTTCTAGTGGTGGCAGGTCTGACTCCTGTTCCAGGAGAAGACAATGGCAAAGTCTGAATGTTACTGGACAATAATCCAGAGCTCAAGTTAATGCTTTTGGTCATAGGTTCAAATCCCACAACAGGAGAAAGTGAGGTCTGCAGATGCTGGAGATCAAAGTTGAAACTTTATTGCTGGAACAGCACAGCAGGTCAGGCAGCTGAAGAAGGGCCTGTGCCCGAAACGTCGAATCTCCTGTTCCCTGGATGCTGCCTGACCTGCTGTGCTGTTCCAGCAATAAAGTTTCAACAAATCCCACAACAACACACCTTATATTCAAATGACTGAAAATCTGAAATTGAAAGCGAATCTCATTCATAGTGATCAAAGAACTGTCATAGGTGGTCATAAAAACCTAATGTCCATCAGGGAAGAAAATCTGTCTTCCTTACTTGGATTGATGGATACTAATGTGATTGACTGTTATTGGCACTTGATATGACCTAGCAAACCAATCTGATTAAGGGTAATTAGGAATAATCAACAAATGCTAGTTTTGCTAATGATAGCCACATCCCATGAATGAGTTTTCTTTAAAAACACTCACCACAAGCTTCACCATATACCTAAAAAGAAATCTTGTATCTCTAAGCACTTTTGCCTGAGGTAGTGGGTGGGCCAAGCTGGAAATTTTCCAGTTCCTGCTACCTAACTCTGATAGCCATAACAGTATCAATATCTTTACCAAGAGCATTTTGTAGTTGAATCACCTTTTGTAAAATTTCGATAATGGATAGCCAAAGTCTTTTTCCTAGGGTGCAAGAATCCAAAACTAGAGGGCATAGGTTTAGGTTGAAACAGAAAAGGTATTTAAAAAGGACCTGAGGGGTAACTTTCACACAGAAGGTGATACATGTATGGATAAGCTGCCAGAGGAAGTGGTGGAGGATAGTGCAGTCACAACAGTTAAAAGGCATCTGGATGAGTACATGAGTAGGAAGTCTTTAGAGGGATACAGGCCAAATATTGACAAATGGGACTAAGTCACATTGGGACTTCTAGTCAGCATGGATGAGTTGGACAGAAGAGTCTCTTTCCATGCTGTATGACTGACTGTTTGTTTTAGCTTGAAAGAAAATTTCAATTCTATTAAGCTTAATTTATATAAGTGAAAGAAAGTTCATATAGCAACAAGCTGTTGTTAAGATAGTGTAATTAATTTTAAGTAATTTAATTTTATCTTACAATATAAGATTGCCTCTTTAAAGTTTCTAATCAATTCTTTCACAATTTCAAGATTAAAACTCTTTCAATTGAATAATTGGGAATGCAATACAAATTATCATTTTATTTCTATTCTTCAGGTATTCCATTGGCATTTCATATAAATCAGCCCCAAAGAATGAGTGGAATGGAAAGAATTCATCGTCCTGGGTATTCTGTCGCTGCAATAACACATTTGCTGTCAGACACAGTGGCAAAGAGATGTCAGTGGCTGCTAGCCATCAGCTACGAAGGCTTGGTGTTCTTCTCGACTACGATGGTAACACGTTATCATTCTACGATGCCATGAACGTGCACCATCTGCACACGTTTGACATTTCTTTTGCTCTACCTGTGTGCCCCACATTCACAATCTGGAACAAATCATTAATGATCCTGTCAGGGCTCCCTGTCCCGGACCCATTAGACTGCTTGGAGCAGCAGCAGGAATGCATTTGTAGACCCCAGGAATCTCCTTATACGTCAGGGACAAAAGTCAGTCAATAAAGGCCAGACTGAAATGTAACTGACCCATCCACTATTCCCCAAAAAAAGCATTATTCCAGGTAGGGCTAGACTATGCATTGTGCCCTCTCAAGGTAGCACAAGAGCTGCCTTACTCAGAATGACTACTATTATATTGAATTTATAAATTATTTATGATAATTATGTTCACAATTTATCATTAGAGAGAGATTGTATTCCAGAAAATGCACTTTCAAGACATGCTTTTAGATTATGGAAAGTTGTTTTTAATATGTCAAGGCTGGAAGAAGATAATTTAAATAGATCTGAAGGTTCAGCTTCAGTTTCTAGAAGCTCATGTATTGTACATTAGACACACCTAAATCTAGCATCTGAAGAAAGTTGTTATTCTTGTTTGCTGAGACTATAATCTGCAACACAGAGGGAGAGCTTCTCACAATGAAAGGAGAATAACTCCACCCTGCATGTCGCAGTAGAACAGTCACCATAAAGAGAGAATCCCCAGCTGCTGTTAAATGACTAAAATGGTGTGCAGAGAACAGAAACAGCAAGCATGTTTAGACAGTGCCTCAAAAGAAGAACCTAATTCTATCAAGAAATTTGTCCTGATGTATTTCATGGATTCATTATATTGTCATCTTGTTGTTATTGTTTGTGAATGAAAGGAATTCCATTCAAGGCTCTGTATTAAAACAATTATGTTGATATATGGAACTTTAACTAGTGTGTGTAATGTTAAAAATGGTATAAATATTTAATGACAAAGTGTTTGGTGGTTCTTCACCCATTTGAAAAGATTCACCTATTTTCTTAGCTGCTACTATTTTTGAAAATGGAAGAAATTTCACTGCAATGTAGAAATGATACTAGTTCCAAATGGAATGGAATATATTAAAGGGTGGAGTCTAAAATTGAGACAGTCGTGAGAATAAAAATCAAACGAAGTCTGTCGTCCAGCCCTTCAGGCAACACGGGCAGCTTTCCCATTTGGTAAATTTGCTCCCTCCTCCTTCATCCACATTCATGTCACAAGGAAACATTCATTCACCTTTATATCATCAGGGCCCCAGGAACACATGTCCTTTAGATTCAAAACTAATGGGGAAAAACAAGACACAACCTCTAAATTGAATTGTTGGGGGAAACAAAAGCATGTACAACACCATTAAACCAGCAGGCATTTTATCATAAATTCATAAGCATTCCGCACTCAATCAGAGATCAGTGCCCAGCCAAATATGCAAGAAATGAAACTGTATTAACAGCGACAGTACAATGGCTCAATGGTTAGCACTGCTGTCTCAACACCCAGGACCTGGGTTCAATTCCAGTCTTGGGCAAGCATTTGTGTGAAGTTTGCACATTCTCTCCATATGTGTGTGGATTTCAGCCAGAGGGCTCTAGTTTCCACTCATGTGCAGGTTAGGTGGATTGGCTGTGCTAAAATTGTTTATCTTGCCCAGGGATGTGCAGACTAGGTAGATTAGCCATTGTAAATGTGAGGTTACGGGCAAAGAGAAGGACAGTGTGTGTGGTGAGCTGGTCTTCGGGGAGTTGTTGCAGGCTCGATCGGCTCTTTCTGCACTATGGTGATACTATGATTAAAATATAATTTATGTTAATAAATGTGATGTCAGCTCTAGACTTAACATGACATTATATACTTAAAGCAAGTACACAAATGTAGAGACACAAAAGCTCCTATACATGTAACACGCTGGAGATGTAAAGATAGAAAATGGCAATTTAATGCACGGAAATGATTTGTTCAGGTTTTTATAATTTTAAAAAAGGGTCCCATTGCAAAGTAGGGTGCAAAATGGCTCAGTTACAGAACCGCTGTCATTATACTGACAATACAATCTGACTCTTAAAAATCAAGAAAGAATTTGTAAAACAAAGATTGACGTTCATTTCTTAAGTTAAAGGCTTAAATGGCAGGAATTTATATTTAGATTCATCCCACACTGATAGGAATGTAATCTTCCTTGGAAAAATAGTGAACGTGGCCTGGACTTTCATGGATTGAGGACAACAAGGGGAACTCTTTAATAACAATGGGTGAGTCCTGATTGAGATTTCCAGCCCCCATTCCCACCGTTTGAGAGTGCCTTTTAAAAGGTTTGGGCTAGTTCAGGTCACAAAGCTGCACCCTATATTCCTGACTTGGCTGGCTCCTCTGTACAAATGAACATAGCCTAAACATCAGCAGTTTTCAGATTTGCACCAGACTTGTAAAGAGTCATGGGTCTTGCCCTCATTATGCTCCCTATCTTATCAGAGCACTGACAATGGGGTGGAAAGGTACTAAATACTAGGTCCCTCCAGGGGCTTGGACAGTCCTTCCCCTTCTCCCATGTGGTGACCAATCCGAGCAAGGTGACATATTTGAGAAAGGACCAGATTAGAGAAACAACTGGTCAGTCATACCCACATGTTGCTACAAGATATTGGGCGGGGAGAAAGGGAAGGATTCTGCAAGGAATATAGGGTGAATCAAAAGATGAAAGGAAATGGGGTCAAGAAAATTAAGCTGTGAATGCCGGGGGATGTGGAGGTTACAAAAGAAAGTGAGAAAGGGGCAGCTACAAATGGCCTGACTTAGGAAGATGTGAGATGGTGAAAGAAATAAGGAGGCAGCAAAGGTGTGTGATGATGAAAAGAAGGAAGCTACAAAGGAGAGGAAAAATTTTAACCTGTAAGCATCTCTATCTAGGCACTAGAAATACTCAAAATCACTAAGGTAATGAATGCCTTGCAATGAAAGTTGGATCTCGAACTGAAGGTCGCATATGTTCAGGAGCTACGTTTTGGGGAAAACAGTGTGTGCCATTGTTTGTTTAAATTTGGAATTGAGATCTGAGATGCAGTGAGTAAATTAATAATTGCCTCACAATATAACTTTTTGAAAAGAAAACTTAAAAATGAAAAAGGCAATAGACTTACGGCGTGTCTAGGAAATTAATGCTATTCTTCAATGTTGTGGCTTTTAAGTTTAATGGGTTTGTTAAATGAGAATGTTGATGAATTCTTCAAATCATGCACAAGTAGAATTAGAAACACCATTGCCACTTTGTTTGAGTTGAACATTGATACTACGTGATGACATCACCTAATAAAGAAGTTCTGCATGATTCTATTTTATAGAACACAAATGCATTGAGGAATGTGCTAAATAGAAGCTGTTCAGTGTGGGGACAGGGATGCATATAAGGAGGGTGAAAGGAAGAGAAGCACGAGGGCAATGTATCACTACCCCTGACCCTATACCAGATGCTGCCTTCCACCCACCCTCATTCCAATATCTCTTCTTCCCTTCCCCACCCCCACTCTGCTCAGCCATGCCCCTCTACTCACCCTCTTGACTCCTCATGCCTGACTAAGACTCTTGATACACCACCTAATTACCAATGTATTCTGTCCATGCCAAGCTATGTTCCTCCATCCACTGCTATGATACTACAGGCCTACCTATAACAAGCTAAAACATCACCCGACACAGCACACACACCCCTCCCCCGAGTCTTTCATAACCCCATGCCTATGACCCATTAAACACTCTATAGAATTAATTAACTCTGTAATGCCAATAGGATGTGTTTGAAAAAAGGTTTGTTATTCAGAATGTATTAATACTATGTTCAAAAATTGTTATTTTACTACAGTGCAATATAAATATCAATCATCCATTGGCTTTAAAGTATCAATAACAGAAACCACAAGCAATTGAAACCTCTTAGTCTTTTGGAAATAAGCATCTTGCAATTGAAAACAAAAATCAGAGAGCCAAAGATGTCAAGCAATGTTTTCCCTGGGCCACGTGTTTCAGGTTCAGGCTTTTGAATGGTTTGTTAACATTTTACCCCATCCCATATCAACCATCCAAAGAAAACAAGGAAGGGAATCCATTGTTGTTCACATTACAGACAGTGAACAATATATAGGGGAATAAGGAGGGTTTGAGGGGGAGTCAAATTAGCATTCAGCAATAAATTAACAGATTGCAGTCTTTTTCATGGAGGCAATTAGAAGGTGACATTTACCAAACTGCAGAAAATCTCATCTGGTCATATGAATAACATTTTCATGCATCATAAATACTGAATTTTTAAAAATCAATTAAGAAAAACTATCAAAATGGCAAAGCTACAAGTTAATATGTGGCTGTGGCATTTTACAAAGTTCAAAAAGATTCGCATAGGGGAGTGTCTTCAAGCTGAGTTTTTTTGAAACCATTATCTTACTGGAGACTATTTCAGGTTCTGGAGGGAATGATTCATATCAGTAACGAACTTCCCTGAATTGCAAGTATGTCCCTTTATCCTTACAATCTGAATTTGAAAGGGGCTCAGATGAAAAATTTACTTAGCATCTCATTTACTTTATCCTGTTGTTGCATCAATCCATCTCCAAGGCTGAAGTGTGCAAGTTTTTCTAAATTTGCTCACTCAGTTCATTGACAGATGGTTTGTGATGCAGAGTGATGTCAGCAGCATGAGTTTAATTCCTGTACCAACTGAGGTCACCGTGACTGGCTTCACCTTCACACCATTTCCCCTTAGCTGAGGTGTGGTGATCCTTAAGTTAAACTCAGAGTAGTGATGTGGTACTTTCGCTACTCTGCCACAACACGCCTAAACAAGAAATAGCCTCCTTGTTCCTCAATTATCTGAATTTAATACTGTACTCCGAGCTTCAGTATGATTGTTTTTGTCAAACTTTACTAATGTAGAACTCTGTTTTATGGATCGTCATCAGTGATGTTCAATATAGTGATTTTCCATCTTTGGGGCAGCTATGTGATCTGTAGCAATAAGAGATGTGATAGTAATTCTATTTTCTCTCACAAATTATTTATTTATTCATGGGATGTGGGCATCACTGGCTGGGGCAGTATTTATTGTTAATCCCTAGTTTTTTTTTAAGATGTTGGTGAGCTGCCTTATTGAAACATTGCAGTCCATTTGGTGTAGGGACACCCACAATGCTGTTAGGGAGAGAGTTCTACTCTGAAGGAAGAGCGATATATTTCCAAGTCAGGAAGATGAGTAGTTAGGGTGGAACCTAGTGATGGTATCCCATGTATTTGCCACCCTAACCTCCTAGATGTTAGTGGTTATGGGTTTGGAAGGTGCTGTCGCAGGAGGCTTGTTAAATTTCTGCAGCGATTCCTGAAATGATACAGTGCTGCTACTGAACATTGGTGGTGGAGGGAGTGAATATTTGTGGAAACAACCTAGCTACTCTGTCCTGAATGGAAAACCCATGATTTCCATGAAACATTCTAAAATTGACAGCAAGCGTCTGGCAAAATTCAGCCACTGCCAATTCTAATTAGATTCTAACCCAAAATATCCACTACCGTCTGATTTCTGTGCTGAAGATTCCTGGACAGAGACTTCCTTTTACAATGATATCCAGGTAACCTCAGTCCAACAGCCCCTTTTACATTATAGTCTGAATGTCAAATGTCCACAGACGTTTAAAGCTTGTGTGATAGGGTCAGGTAAGGAAGGTGGGTGGAGGGTTTAGGGTGGCCAGTGAGCAAGATAGCAGTGGTGCCAGATGGCTGAGGGGGTACTGTGCCAGGTGGGTGAGGAATAATGAGTTCCAGGGTAGATGTGTTTGGGTAGGTCATTATTGTGGTCAAATTGGGTTGGAGCATGTTGAAATCAGATGGAGGGCTTCTAGGTCCAGCAGTTGGGATTTGAATGAATTGATTGCCTGGTTAGAACAGGTGTCAGTTTGAAGGGAGTTTGGGACTGACTGGGAACAGGGAAGGAAAGAGTAGGGTTGGGGGTGGATATGTTGGGTCCAGTAAGGGGAGGTGAGAAATGTAGTTTGAGGTCAGGTGACATCTTGGGTCAGGTGCTGTGTCTGTGTTGTTTAAAAGCTCTGACAGAGCAGTGTGTTCAATTTCACTGTACTGAAGTAAAGCTTAGGTGGTCTGCTTATTGGGTATGTGTGCATCAATGTAGAAATCTCATAACTATGCCATACTAGAACAGGTATTTGTACATGATTGCATTTCAGTGTTGGTTTGGGTCAGTTTCCTGTCTGGTCTGATGTAGTGTGTTGGATCCAAGGAAGAGGATATAGGTATCAGGTCTGGAAGTGTATCAAAAAGAGACATGGATGTGTAATGGCATTTCAGTGGTGAGGCAGGGAGGTCAGTTTAATGGTTACCTCGGAGTTAGAGTTGATATACCTTCAATATCCTTCTACATTTAAAGAATTTCTAGAGAGTTCCAGTTACATGGGAATTGCCCGTCAGAATTTTCAATCTCCCAAGCAAATCCCTCAGGAGGTAGGAAGTTCTGCATGTTCAACAGATAACTTTAATCTACATTGCCACAAATGACTCTGATTATTGTAACCTCTGGATTGTTATGTTCTTCAGTGGGCTTAATTCCTTCAACAAATGTTCTGAACTTCAGAAAGTTTACAAGGTTTCATGAAAAATGTGGGCGGAGCATACAGAATCATAAAGTAACAGCTGTAGCTTCAGTGACTGTCTAATTGTTAACTGGCTCAGAGTGGAATAATCTTTCATGACTTCATATGCACACAGAATATTGCAACATTTTGCAACGACCTGATATTTCCACCAGGTTCTATTTTGTAGTTAGATATCTACATGGGTCAAACTTACCACATTGTTGTTTGGAACTTCACTATTTTATGCTGTTTCAAACTAAATGATTGCTCATAATCAATCAGCCTCCAGACTTCACTGCTTTATAGTCATGATTTTGACATTGATGCAAAGGAATTGTCAAATCTTTAAACAACAGTACCTACTCCTCTATTTCTCCCAGCATTTTGTGCATGCATGAAGACAGCAAATTAAACAAACACCTGCCAGAAACAAAGATTGGCAATTAGATCATTATCTAGTTTCCTTGAACGTTTGTACTTTGTAAACACTCTGTCAGTCCTTTGCTGAAGATTTTTGAAATTGACTTAAATTCTTTGGCTTTGCTGGTAGCCTGTCATATCATTGCTCTGTGAAATGGATATTAAAAGAGAAAGTTTTAATTATCCTTCTGTTTCAGTCAGTAAATTATTCAGCAGATGTATTGATTATATTGAACCAAGAAATTCCCACTTTCAGCTATTGGCCAGTGAAAGATTCACTGTAACAATGAGGGTGCCAGAATTGACTTCAATGTCATTTGGTTGAAAAAGTGGGGAGAAACTCATGTAATTATATAAAAGATTTCCAGTTCAGGTTATTCAGTGAACATGTCTTCATAATGCAAGTCTTGTAGATGGCGAAGATTGAGCTAATCGTTTAGCTGACTATGGTGAAATAGTTTGTAGACAGTCCTTGTCCTAACTCCAATTTGATGAAAGTTTGCTTCAGGGGCATAGCAAAGCACAGTTGCATTAATGTATCCAAATACTTTCAGGAGAATATATTTAAAGAAGTCTGATGCCCATCTCTGAGACAACAGTATATACACAAAGATACAGTGGAGACCCTCACTGATTGATTGGGAATTGAGTCAGAGGTTTACAGCATGGAAACAGGCTTGTCAGCCCAACTTGTCCATGCTGTTCAGTATTCACAATTAGTCTAGGCCCATTTGGTCTATATTTATCCTATCCAATTGCCTGTCCAAATAGTTCTTAAATTTGGAAATTGTACTCACCCCCACGACTACCTCTAGCAGCCTGTTCCAGAGATGCTCCACCCTCTGTATGGAAAAAAATTGCCCCTCTGGACACTTTTGTATTTCTCGCTTAACCTATGCCCTCTAGTTGTAGATTCCCCTGCCGTGAGGAAAAGCAGTTGACTAAATTTGTACAATATATGTTCCATATATAGTGTGGCAAAAGTATCACCATGTTATACAATAAGTCTTTGAGGCATAAAAGTATTGGATTTTAAGGATTATAAATAACTTCACTGTTTTTAAGAATTACAAAACGTGTAGCACGGAAACCAACCACCTGGCCAACCTAACTGCCAGTATTTCCTGAAGAAGGGCTTATGCCCGAAACGTCGATTCTCCTGTTCCCTGGATGCTGCCTGACCTGCTGCGCTTTTCCAGCAACACATTTCCAGCTACCAGTATTTATGTTCCCTGTGATTCTTCACCACTAATAGCTGCCCTGGGCCCCAACTATTCCATTTAACTATCAGCATAAAAAAAAAACTTTCTATTTCTTTCTGCTTCATGTAGTTTCTAGCTTCCCATTAAATGCATTTAAGACATTAGCTGTATCTACACATATCAGTTTCAGCATTCCAACCCCTCAATGAAGGAGCATTTCCTTCTCAGTTTTATTTGTACTACCTTATGCTTATGGCCCCAGGTTTTTTGATAACCCCACCAGGGATATGGCATGCAATCTTGACATACTGGGGATCTCAAGAGCTGGCAAGAGACCTACATTGCCACTTCCAAGAAAGACCTACCAGATCACAAGCCAATCAGGCAGAACCAAGGCTATAAGCTGGCCTTTCTCTGAAATCAGCTAACTGGGGCTGAAATCCCACCTATCAGAAGCTGGCTCTTGTGTGCAGCAGAACCACAAAAGGTACCTTGTTTTTTTTCGAAGGAAGTATACAGCCTCTGGAATCCCAGAGTTCCAGGTTTGTAGAGAATTCAGGACAAATTCAGTGATGTGGGTGGGGCCAGAATGTGGGCTTTTCACATTGGAGGCCATGGTACAGAACAGCAGGAGGTAGGAGAACCAGCCAGGGTGTACCTGCTGCCTGGTTTTCAATAAGGCACTCATAGCCTTTGATCAAGGGACACCAGCTGCCCCCCTCCTCTCACTACTGAGAGAACATGGTGTCCGTAGGGTAGCAGTGGTTGTGTATTCTGGGTAGCAGCACATCTGTTTGAAGCTAGATCAATTTTACACGTGAAGGGCTGATGCCCTAAGGTAATCCTTAATTGATAATGGTTGGTCACATTATTCCTCCCTTGAACTTAAGGTTAGCAGAAGCAGGACAATTTCAAGTTTTCTCTGACTACGTAAAATTGTCAGTTATGTATGTTTTGCAGCTTGAGAAACCATTGGTTTTCTGAACAAAGGAAATAAGCACCTTAATTTCAAACACCATAATCAGCTAACACCAGGTAAGCAGCTGGCAGGAAGTGTACTAAGGAGAATTCATTGTCTCACGTGGATTTTCAGATACTCCTCACTTAGCAGTTGGTCTGCTCAGGCCTCATCGCCTTTATTGTAGACAAAGTCAAGAAGCTTTACCAAAGTCAGTCAAAGCATGGAAACAGACAGAACTCAAATAATTTTTCTTATCTGTAAATGGTATATCAACTCAACAAGGGCTGGAAAAATCTTTTCCCAAACTCTGCGCAGTTATTACTGGGATTTCAGAGTATTTTCAGAGGGGAGTAAGTACCTGACATAATGCTTCATTTCCATTTTATGTTCTCATTTCTCCTCCACGATTTCTCTTTTTCCTTGCCAATGGCATAGAATTGAAATCAGTAGTTGAGAAATGAATACAGTTTGCCCAAACAACATTATGAAAATGAATCTACTAAATAAAAAGAGAGTGTGGGTTAAAAGCATAAGTTTGTTCTCTAGGAACAGTTTAGATACATTGTACTTTTATAAATGTGAATCTTTGGATACAATTTTAATACACTCAAAGCCTATTTACTTGCGGAGTTAAAATTGGGCCCTGGGTCTAGCAGGCAGCAGGCACACAAAATCCGAAACTGAATCAGTGGAGCATGAAACTTCAATTTTTGATTGTTTTTGTTTGGGGAATCATGCTTGGGCAGAAATTCATAAGTTAAGGGCTGGGAATCCTAATTCACCAGCTGTCAATAGCAGAAAATTATGGATGCAAGGCCAATTATTTACTCCAGTGAAATGAATAGATAGAAGACTGCACATAATAATTAATGGTATTAGTTATTAACCTTGTCAATGAAGTTTCACCAGGAAGAATGCAGAGATCAGAAGCCTTCATAACCTCAGGCTTACCCTGCCCTTGATTTCATTTTGGACTTGGCATTATTTTGCTAAGACTGGATAGCTACTAGTCAGTCTTGCAAGACCATCTGTGGGACTTACAATTAGACAGCAAACAGACTGCTCAAGCTGACAGTGACTGAATTGTCTCATTCTGTAGTGTTTTATCAGCATCAATGCAGGTTGTAGTTGCAATAACATTTCTAATTAGGTATGTGATTAAAGGATTCAAGCTGTTTATAATGCATACCATAGAGAAGCTGGGAATTACTGTACATTTTTAATTAAGTGGTTGTTTGAAAAAATATAAACCGATTATGGTTAACTGTTGCATTTCAACTAACAATACTTAAAGAACAAGACAGAGTTATAAACAAAGAATAAGTGAAGAGCTGATTTATTAGAGATAGTTAGTTAGTGTCAAACACCAAGCAGTGTTGAACCATTTCAGTCAACCCCAGTAGAAAAATCACAATTACAACAGATGCTAAGAGAGTCTTAAACCATGTCTGAAAAGTTTTTCTCCACTGTTTTAAAGAGATGTTAATGAATCTATTTTAAATAGGCATGTGTTTTTACACTTACCACATAGAAGGGATAGTTTATATAAAGGTGAAAAATCAGTCTAATAGTAACCCACAGCATTACTTATGAACTATATAGTTTATTTTCATAATATTTTCAAAGATTGCTGTAGATTTGTAATTATTTAGAGAATGAAAATTCTAAGTATTATGAATATAATAAAAAACTTTGAAGCAAGTGCCACTTAGATTGGGTGTGCTATTGACTGGAATGAACAAATTTTGTCCAGAGTTTACATTTCCTTTTACGGGTGTGAAGTATGTGACTACTCCAAAATGAGACTAAGGACAGGAGAGAAGGCAAAGGTTCTTTGCATTGATGGTTTCTACATTCCCAGCTCAGGGAACAGGCAGTGCATCAACAGTCAGTTGGTGAAATTAAGAGTGTTAGGTCTTCAAGTTGCAGTTGTGTGGCCTACGTTGTTGGTCGAGGTCAGACTACCATCAGATGGAGAGGGCTACTTTCTAGGGAAGAAAGTTTAACAGGCTTCTGAAAGCTCATTGATACTTTATAGCAAAGTAAAATGTTTACTTTATACTTGGTGACCAATTAAGCTCCTTATCGGTTTGCTTCACTTTTCATCCTTTCCACCTCTCTCATTTTCTTTGTAGACATCATTTAAATTAAACCAAGCTTTTCATCACCAGTTTTGATAACTCCTTTTGGGCCCCAGGTGTTAACTATCTTAGGATGTCAGAAACACTTCAGAAATGTAGTAGTCATTTAGGACATACTTAAAGCTACACATTAATAGCACTTTGACCTCTCCTATTTGTTGGATGCTCTGCTCTCTTGTGCATTTCTGCATGTAAAGGCCAGTGAAAATGACCCCCTTTAAGACGGCTTAGCTGCAGAATTCTGCAGGTTTTTACACAAAGTTCGACTGCAAGATGCTAAAGTCATGTAAGTGACACCACAGAGACTGAACGCAGATCCTCTTCATTTCTCAGCCATAGTGATGAACTTCCTTGGCAGGTCTTCTCATGTCTAATATAACTGAGTTGGAGAAACAAGTTTCTTCCTTCTCATAATTCCTATGACTCCTAAAGTCCTCAATTACATCTTCCCTGTAGAGTTACAATAGGCTCTTCACTCTTTGCAAGCTATCTTCCTGACACCAGTAATTGTATCTATTCACGAATGAAGTAATTTACAGCAGAAAACCCCTGTGGGAAAATTAATTCTTGGTCTAATCTCCGGTCTTTCACAGATGATATATTGTTGTGCAAAAATGATACATTTTTCAGAGTTTTTGAAGTCCTCATTTTGCTATGAGCTTTCAGGCATCAGGTTTAGAAGACTTGGCCTTTGATTTTAAGTTAATTAAAGGAGTGACAGAAACAAATCAAATAATTACAGTAACAATGTACATGAAATTATAATCCAGCCATACAGCTACAATGTCATTGCATAGAACAGGATCAGCATGTTATTATGTACATAGTATATAATTAGAAAGTTTTTAAATAGTAGGGTTGTACTTTTAAAAACATGGGGTGAGGATTGTGTACATAATTGAACTAAATTGTTGCTTCTGATTTTAAGATGAGAATGAAATACCAAAGAAAGTCCAGACAATTTGTGATAATGTTCTGTATAGCCTATGTCTACGTCATGATGGAAAAGAATTAGTGACACAAAGATAGTGGATAATTACAACAATTGTGCCTCCATAACTAGTGTCTACATTTTTTTTGTTGCAGAATACTTGGTATAAGGGAAAGATAAAAAAATCAGGACAAAACCTGTACACATTTCCCTGTGATCAAGCAAGAGGGAATGATCTGGATATTGGGTTGAGTGCTTGAAGAAATTTAAAGTATTGTAAGGAAAGAGGAATTATGTTAAAATCAAATTATTCCATTTGGTAACTACAACCATCTGTGTTCCCCTTCTGAAAGGATCAATTAAATAACAGGAACACAGTCTCATGAAACATACTTCTGTCACCCAGTAACCAAGCTTCATATGTGAACTTAAACAGCAACGTGAATGTGAATTATTTGAACACAGCAAATCGCCACAGGCACATCCTGTGCAACCTTCCCCCATTCCTAATATTTCACAGTTCCAGCATCATTGGTAAAAACAAGGTTTCCATCTGCCAACAGTAAAGAATGAGGATACCATCCAAAAATCTTAGAAATGGTTCAGCTTGCCCACCACTTCAATTTGAAATTGTACACAACACCTACCATAGGGAAGATCAAGAGATCATATTCAGCTCAACAAGCAGAACTTCTTTTCATGACTATAAAGTGACCTTGAAGTTCAAAGAAAACCACACAGGAACAAAAATCAAAGATATCTGTTACAACTGAGGTTGAAGCACTGAAAATAATCAGAATATGCCTATTACTAGCCTTTGTGCTCAGGTTAGAGGCTGAGAATTGAATATTGGTTCTTGTCATTTGTATAGATGAAAACTTTCTAGGCAGGATATTTAATATTGACACAATCAGAGAGAAGGAATTTTCAATGCAAAAATAAGTGAAGATTGTTGGAGGTGGAGGGGAATGGGAAAAAGGTGGGGTGGGTGCAGGCTGAGATTTCTATCCTGTGCTCCTCCTCTTAGGCAATCCCTCAGAAGTGAGGAAGACTTGCTTCCATTCTGGTTCAGAAATGGTTGATAAATCTAATGTACAGCTGCAGACTCTGCCATATGTGAGGTAAGTGTGCCTGGACGATTAGGTGGATGAGGTGTTGGAGATTTGCATTCTCTGATGCTTTGGGTTCTTTTTCCTATGCACCCCTAACAAAGTTTTATGATGTGTTTAGTGCTGTCCAGAATAAACCTTCCATATTTTGGTTAGGAATTAGACTCCCTCAAGTTGTCCGCTAAGTTTGATATCTTCAGAAATGCTTAGAGGACATTCCTAATACTTTGCTGCTATCCTCTTGTGACTCTCTTGGTATGTCACATGATGGCAGATCAGAATCCAGAAATGCTCATGGACATGTTGGCTTTTTATTTCCAAAATGTGTCTTATTCTTCCAGGGATACAAAAAAAAGGTAGTTAACAGCTGACTCACAGCCTCGGTCAGTGTGTGTTAGTGGTCTGATGCATGTGTGGGTAAGCTATGAAGGTCACAGCTTGAGAAAAGTTGGTAAACACCACTGCACCCCAGGTAAGAGGAACATGAACTCTCCTTCTGAATGCTGACAGCCATCACAAAGGAACAGAACAAAAGAATTTTGATCAAGCTGCACAATCAATATCTACTGCTCACTTAGAGTTATAGAGATATACGGCTCAAATCAGGCCCTTTCATCTAACTCATCCAACTCACCGTGCCGCCGTGTGGGCGGCACGGTGGCACAGTGGTTAGCACTGCTGCCTCGCAGCGCCAGAGACCCGGGTTCAATTCCCGCCTCAGGCGACTGACTGTGTGGAGTTTGCACGTTCTCCCCGTGTCTGCATGGGTTTCCTCCGGGTGCTCCAGTTTCCTCCCACAGTCCAAAGATGTGCAGGTCAGGTAAATTAGCCATGCTAAATTGCCTGTAGTGTTAGGTAAGGGGTAAATGTAGGGGTATGGGTGGGTTGCGCTTCGGCGGGGCGATGTGGACTTGTTGGGCCGAAAGGCCTGTTTCCACACTGTAAGTAATCTAATCTAATCATCCATGCAATTCCATTTGCCAGCATTTAGCCCATCTCCCTCTGAAACCTTCTATTCATATAGCCATCCAAATGTAATTGTATCAGTCTCCACCTCTTCCTCTGGCAGTTCATTCCATATAGGCACCACCCTCTGCATGAAAAAGTTGCCCCTAAAGGTCCCTTTTATATCTTTCCCCTCTCAGCTTAACCCTATGCCTCCTAGTTTTGAACTCCTCCACCATGGGGAAAAGACCTTATCTGTGCCCCTCATGATTTTATAAACTTCTATGAAGTCACCCCTCTGCCTCGGATGCTCCAGGGAAAGCACCCCCAGTCTATTCAGCCTCTCCTTATCGTTCAAATCCTTGAATCCTGGCAACATCCTTGTAAATCTTTTCTGAACCCTCTCAAGTTTCACAACAACCTTCTGCTAGGAGGGAGACCAGAATTGCACTCAATATTCCAAACACAGGACTAACCAATGTCCTGTAGAACTGCAAAATGACTTCCTAACCCTTGTACTCAATGCTCTGACCAATAAAGAAACACATACTAAACACCTTCTTTACTATCCTATCTAATTGTGACTCTACTTTCAAGGAACTATGAATCTGCACTGCACGGTCTCTTTGTTCACCAACACTCCCCAGGACCTTACCAGTGTATAAATCATGCCCTGATTTACCTTTCCAAAAATGTAGCACCTCACATTTACGTAAACTAACCTCCATCTGCTACTACTCAGCCCATTAGCCCATCTGATTAAGATCCCACTGTATTCCGAGGTAACCTTCACTTTCCACTACATTTCTAATTTTGGTGTTGTCTGCAAACATACTAACGTCCCATGTTCACTTCCAAATCATTTATATAAATGATGGAAAGCAGTAGACCCAGCATCGATCCTTGTGGCACACCACACTGGTCATAGGCCTCCAGTCTGAAAAGCAACCCTCCACTGCCACCCTCTCTTCTGCCTTTGAGTCAGTTCTGTATCCAAATGGCAAGCTATTCCATTTACCAATGTTAACATTATCAGTGCCATCCAATGTAATGGTCATAACATTTTACGAGCCATGATTATGAAGGACTTAAACACTGATCAGTTTATCTTTTTAACTTCTCTTTTACTCAATTCTTCATCCTGCTCTGTATGCAAGTTGCATTAATAATTTCCTCAAGTTTAGTAACTAATAAATGCCCTCTTTGACTAACTCAAGAATGTAAGGAAAATAAAATATCAGACATTGTGATCAGCGTCTAAAATTATGGAGTTCAATATTGAGGTCTAAAGTAGCTCAGGAGAAAGAGAAGATAAGATTGTTCCTTTTGTGTTGGGCCTCGCCACCATCTGTAATCCTTTGCCCGTCCTCCAGCCTTGGTCAAATTTGTAAATAAAAAAAATTCTAACATCTTTCAGTTCTGAAGAGACATCCGTTTCGGTCTCCACAGACTCAGTCAGATCTGCAGTGCTTCTGCTGAACTCTTTGCATTTGTTTCCAAATTTCTAGAAACTGTAGTATTTTGCTTTGATATGATCTCATATTGGTTGAAATAAAGTCCTATTCCACTGACTTGGTCTCAATAACATCCTTTGTAAAAGTGAAAGTGTGGCTATCCATGCAATCAACCTGTAAAATGTAAATGGTTCATAGACCCCATCATAGATCTGCCAGCACATGATCATGTCAGTTTTAGATTGAAGCTGGGCAAGCAATTTGACTTCCTAGTGACTTTATGTTTGATAGCATCATTTGCTTCCAAATATCATTCAAGAGACTATCTTAATTTTTTTTAAATAAAACTACTGTTGGGATGAGAATTTACAGATGTATTAAACAGTCATTATTGGAGTTCAGTCCTGATAAGTAGAGTTTGATTTACAGTAAGATGCAGCCCTTATGACAGGTATTGGTGAGTAACACTTAACTGTTGCAATGATGAACTTCAGACACATGGTACAGTTTTTTTTAAAAAAGAGAAAAAGAGAGAAAGGGAGAATAAGCAAGTGTTATTTTCCAACATCTCACTGCATGGGAGACCTCTACCAGTGATAATACATTGTGGAGACTTAGCTAAGTGCTGAAAAAAAGATCTCCAGCCATCAGTTTGAAATTCCTGATGCACTTTCTGACAGAACCAGCCAGAAAATGACTTCTGTGATGCAAGCATAATTGGAAGTCAGGGTTTGTTCTTGTTCAGAGAACACTAACAATGTATTTATAATTAGACCAGGAGTGACTAACAAAAATAATTTAGACTGTCCCAATAACAATGCATCTATAATTAGACCTCTTATATGCTTTTGTTTGTTGGACTGGTGTTTCCTGTTGTGTCGTTTCCCGTTTCTCTTCCCCACCGCCCCCCCAACACACACATGCACAAATGCATACTATTTCAGCTACTAAGTCACACTGACCTATATTGCTAGGCCATTGCTGCCTCAATTTCAAAATTCTCATCCTAGTTTTTAGTCCGTCTATGACCTATCTATTTCCCAAACTTACAACCCTCCAAGACAACTGCTGTCCTCCATAACTAGTGTCTGAGGGTCTTTGGTTTATAAAAACTATGAAGGACATGGATAGAGTAAATAGACAACGTCTTTTCTCTGGGATGGGGGAGTCCAGAACTAGAGGACCTAGGTTTAGGGTGAGAGAGGAAAGATTTTAAAAGGGACCTAAGGGGCAATTTTTTCCACAGAGGGTGGTGCATGAATGGAATGAGCTACCAGAGGAAGTGGAAGAGGCTGGTACAATTACAACATTTAAAAAGGCATCTGGATGGGTATATGAATAAGAAGGGTTTAAAGGGATATGGCCCAAGTGCTGGCAGATGGGACTAGATTAATTTAGGATATCTTGTCGGCATGGATGAGTCAGACTGAAGGGTCCATTTCCATGCTGTACATCTCTGACTCTAATGATTGTAAAAGGGATTAAACTCCTGATTTCCTTTTATGGTGTGCCCCACCAAGAGTTTGGACTCAAGAAAGACTAATTTAGACTGTTATGAATGACAAGGAATGCCACAGAAATAGGAAATAACTAACTGTCTCTTGATTGCTAATTCTAAATGACCAATCAAAATGCCTAGGTAAAAACAATGACTGCAGATGCTGGAAACCAGATTCTGGATTAGTGGTGCTGGAAGAGCACAGCAGTTCAGGCAGCATCCGAGGAGCTTCAAAATCGACGTTTCGGGCAAAAGCCCTTCATCAGGAATAAAGGCAGTGAGCCTGGAGCGTGGAGAGATAAACTAGAGGAGGGTGGGGGTGGGGAGAAAGTAGCATAGAGTACAATGGGTGAGTGGGGGAGGGGATGAAGGTGATAGGTCAGGGAGGAGAGGGTGGAGTGGATAGGTGGAAAAGGAGATAGGCAGGTAGGACAAGTCCGGACAAGTCATGGGGACAGTGCTGAGCTGGAAGTTTAGAACTAGGGTGAGGTGGGGGAAGTGGAAATGAGGAAACTTGAAGTCCACATTGATGCCCTGGGGTTGAAGTGTTCCGAGGCGGAAGATGAGGCGTTCTTCCTCCAGGCATCTGGTGGTGAGGGAGCGGCGGTGAAGGAGGCCCAGGACCTCCATGTCCTCGGCAGAGTGGGAGGGAGAGTTGAAATGTTGGGCCACGGGGCGGTGTGGTTGATTGGTGTGGGTGTCCCAGAGATGTTCCCTAAAGCGCTCTGCTAGGAGGCGCCTAGTCTCCCCAATGTAGAGGAGACCACATCGGGAGCAACGGATACAATAAATGATATTAGTGGATGTGCAAGTAAAACTTTGATGGATGTGGAAGGCTCCTTTAGGGCCTTGGATAGAGGTGAGGGAGGAGGTGTGGGCGCAGGTTTTACAGTTCCTGCGGTGGCAGGGGAAAGTGCCAGGATGGGAGAGTGGGTTGTAGGGGGGCGTGGACCTGACCAGGTAGTCACGGAGGGAATGGTCTTTGCGGAAGGCGGAAAGGGGTGGGGAGAGAAATATATCCCTGGTGGTGGGGTCTGTTTGGAGGTGGCAGAAATGTCGGCGGATGATTTGGTTTATGGTTGGTAGGGTGGAAGGTGAGCACCAGGGGCGTTCTGTCCTTGTTACGGTTGGAGGGGTTGGGTCTGAGGGCGGAGGTGCGGGATGTAGACGAGATGTGTTGGAGGGCATCTTTAACCACGTGGGAAGGGAAATTGCGGTCTCTAAAGAAGGAGGCCATCTGGTGTGTTCTGTGGTGGAACTGGTCAATCAAAATGCCTGACAGCTTTACCACTACACCAAAGGCCTCTTTACAGACAATACACCAAAATTGGCTAGGTCAGCTTTTTTTGCCTGTCCCTACTTGCCCTGAAGAGGTACCGTCTTGGACTCTAGTCCAAGAACTGAGTGGCTTGGTACTCTAACAGCCATTTTAAAGGAGTTAAAAGTCAATATCAAATTACTGTAGGTCTGAAGTCATATGTAGGCCATACACGGTATGGATGTTTGATTTCCTAAAAATCATTTGTGATGGGGTTTTGATGACAATTGACAGTAGTTACATGGTTACAGTTAGGCTAGCTTTTAATTCCAGATTTTTATTGAATTCAAAATTTCACCAATTGGTGGTGGGATTCAAATCCATGATACCAGAACATTAGCCTGACATTCTGGATTACTAAATCAGTAATATTGGCACTACATCAGTACTTCGCTATAATATTTGAACTTAATCACTACTTGCAGAATTTAATGCCCCTTCAAAGGCAGATTTGGAAGGGGTCATTTAATCAGGCAGGAGTGTAAGCGTTGGGATCACCACTCTCTTTGCACATTACTGCTAACCCATATAAAAAGGTTCATGAACAACCTACTCACACAGATGTTGATTGAGGCCTTCAAGTGCACAGTCAATATAGTACATGGGGGAGTCGTCAAGTAGAAAGCCAGAAAAGCAAACCTGTGAAATTTACTTGGGGACTTCTGGTGGTAGTAGGGGTTGGGGAGGCAAGTGAAGGGCCTCCCATGTTCAAAGGCTCTCTGTGCCTGATCAAGAGACCCAATATCAGGCTGGGATGGAAGCTTGCTGAAAGCCAATCCCTCAGCCTTGCCTGTTTCCCCTCCTCCTATGAGCACATTCCCACCCATCCTAGCTGCCTTCACTCACTAGCCAAGCATCCTTTACTGATCATGGGCCTCTGAGTGGATTACCAGTAGCTTTCACTGCTCCCCGTGGTACACCAACAATGGAGAGCTATGTAGTAAGCTACCTATGGTGGCCTTAATTCCATGCAAGGAGGGCCACTTGGAGTGCAGAAAAATCAGGATTCCAGCATTTCTGCAGATAACAAGCAAGACTCCCATCACAATCAACAAATTTTACTCACCCACATCCTATGGAACAGCCCTGAAAGCTCTTCACTTTGTTCATACCTTTAGCTTACCCCTAAAGTTTTCCTCTTTATACCTCTTTCATATCTAACCATTCCAGTTTGTTGAGCTGTATGGGAGATGTGTTTATCTCAAGAAAAGCTCAATAAACGTTACTTGTTGGTTTTGCTGCTAGTATGATTATACAAACCTATGAAAAGGATGGGAAAAGGCCATCTATCCCCTCCAGACATCATTCAGCTATTTATATCATCAATCCACTTACCTATTTAGACACAGACAGACAAACAGACAGAATCTCCAGGGAGAACATAGTGATAAAAACCATTCAGCACCAACATTTCGGCTGCTTACTTCCTCAACATGTTTCAGGAACAGTGTATTGAAAGGATTTGTATTCAAAATTATTACACCTAAAAAACAATAATGCCAGAGCCGTATAAGAGCAAACCAATTTGCAGAAGAAAAGCTAAAGGAAAGTAATCCTTGTCTGCTTCAGGATATTAAGCAGTAGCACCCATTATGATTGTTGTTAGTCAATCTAAGTTCCACTGTACCCACAGCTCAGTTTAGGCTGCAGGGAAGGTTTTCCAACAGAAAAATGCACTGATATTTGCCAGAGGCCAGAGGCTATTGTTGCCAACCATGACAAAATGTATATCTGGAGGTTTCATTACATGGTCTTCCCCACGTTCCAGCTATCAGTCAATCTACACATCCACTCCTTGTGAAACTTTGCTTCCTGTGTCAAATGGAAAGCAAGAAGGCTCCGTACCCAAACTCATGATGGTTTGATTGCCAGTCAAACAGCCTTGTATCTTCCTATTTTCATTACTTTAATACTTTGTTAAAAGAAAGTTTTAAATAAAAAACAAAAACAAATTGACCCGGATTTTTCAATGGTCAGATAGTTGTTTCCACAGCGCAGCCTATAGATACCTGTGGTCACACTGTGGAATGTCTAACATTGCAGAATACAAATGAATCTCCTCGGAAATCTTCCATCTCAATTCTCAATTTCCAAGTCTGGACCTGTCCAAAGTTACCAGTTTAAATTGGAAATTTCTGCGAGTTGTGCTGCAGTGAAGTAAGGGTTAGGATTAAGGTTAGAAAAGTTAGACTGTTTAAAAAACCTAGTCTAAACACCCGAGTGATTATTCATCTGCCTCCTCTCATTCCCACAATTTTATCCAATTTATGAATGGGAAACTGCTTATTAATAAAATGAGATTAGACAGTAATGAGAGTGAGAACAAATTACGATCCATGCAAATAACCCTCTGACTACTCACTGGGAAGAATTTCATATCATCTAACATCATGTCAGTCAATGGGATTGTGATCTTAACATCGTCAGATCAACGACCTAGTGAGGACCTTCCCATTGTCAAGTTTCTCACTATGGTCCATGTCACAGAGTCAAAGTTGTACTTTAATAGACCCTTCAATCCAACTTGTCTATGCGACCAGATATCCTAAATTAATCTAGTCCCATTTGCCAGCAGTTGGCCCCTATCACTCTAAAACTTTCGTATTTGTATATCCATCCAGATGTCTTTTAAAATGATGTTATTGTACCAGCCTCCACCACTTCCTCTGGCAGTTCATTCCATACACACAGCACCCTCTGTGTGAAAATATATTTCCCCTCTCACTCTAAACCCATGTCCTCAAGTTTAGGACTCCCCCACCCCAAAGAAAAGACCTTGTCTATTTACCTTATCCATGCCCCTCATGATTTTATAAACCCTATAAAGGTCACCTCAGATGCTACAGGGAAAGTAGCCCCAGCCTATTTAGCCTTTCCCTAAAGATCAAACCCTCCAACTCTGGCAACATCCTTGTAATTTTTTTCTGAACCCTTGCAAGTTTCACAATATCCTCCCTAAAACAGGGAGACTGTTGATTCTGCTCATTTAGTTAAAACAAGAAAGTCAACCAAAGGTAAAATGTAAATGAGAAAAAAGGGCAGTCATAATAAAACCAGATATTTTATCTCTGCCATATGGTGGAATTGGTCTCTAATTGGATTCCATGACCATGTTAGAATGCACAGATGATTCTATGGTTGTCAAGAATAGCCATCTTTGATTATAAAGAGAAACTGATGACCTGCAACTCACCCCAACATCAATCCAAATTTTGTTCCTGATAAATACTTTTAGTTCAATTTTATGGCACAGGACCAGAAATGCATTTTTGATTTTATTTCCACATGTGGATGTTACTATTAATGCTTTCTCGTGCTCTTTTCAAAATAGCAAAAAGAAAAAAAAAATTCATAAGATGCATGAACTTAAACTTGCAACTTTTGCAAGACTGTATGGGACAGTATGGGAGATATTATGAACTGTCCACGAAAGTCTCAAATATCAGATGAATAGAGCACGTTACTCAGGTTGAAACCAAGTCACCAAATTTATTTGCAGTTGAGATAATTACAGAAACAAGACTACATCACAAGTAACCAGTAATACAATACTTGATAATAGTAAACAACAATTAAAAGGTTCCAAAAACAAAAAAAAGTCATGCTTTCCATAATCTCTTATCAGAATCTGTTGAAATGTTGAACAGCTAATGGTTTCTGAAAAGAATCTCTCTTGGTCAGCTTTAATGTGGAAATAATCAGCCAAAACAGGAACTTGAAACCCCCAAGGGTAAATCCTCATTTCTTACACAACCTTGAATGCTCCAAAAATAGGTCTTAACATCAAAGACAAGTTTTTTCAGGGAAAACTCAAATACTTGCCATGCCTCCTTTCAGTCACACCCCTGACAAGGTCTTAAACAAAACACAGTTGAATTTTGACCAGCATAAAACATTTTTAGATATTAATAAAGTTAGTGCTTAGTTAAAATTAGCAGCCTTAGCAACATTTTCAAGATTATGTCTTAGAAATAAAATAGGCAAAAGAAAGCCCAATTAACAGCATCATTGACTGGAAAAGGAAGGAATCAACTAAGCAGCAACAAATTTTAAAAGGCTACTCATTGGCATTAATAAAAGGACTTTGTGACTTGCTAAAATTGTTGTTTGTTCACAGAAAACCTGTTGAGAATTTTTAACTGCACCAGTATGTGAAATAAGGCCTGATATGGAAGTCTTTCATCTGTCAGAAGAGATTTAATGAAGTGCTGCTGGAATGATAATAAAGTAGTGTGTCACCCTTTGAAAAAACCCAACCTTCAAACACCCCACAAGTAGTAAGGTGTAGACTACATGTTTGGAAGTAGCCTATTGATAAAATGTAAACACCACAATCTTAGGTGAAATTTTCCAATTTCCCATTTTTGCTTACATACCGTCACTGAGGCAAAGAAGGGATAGCATAATTGTATAAGAAGAACACTTATACCCTCAAGAATATCATATGCAGAACATGAAAATAAGGGTCCTATTTTTCAGCACACAAGCTCCTTCGAATTTTCTGAAAATGGCAAATGTGGGCCAAAATTACTAGCCTCATCTTCAAATATGGCACTTCTCAATTTCTTGGAGACAGAATGGAGCAGACTAAGTTCTGAGAGCACCCCTAATATCTGTGAGCATCCCCAGATTCCACAGCCAGGTGGAGGGACCCTGCTATACCGTGGAACTGTGTGCATGCAACAGCATTATAAAGATAACACAGGATAAATAATGCCAGTCTATGCCAGGATATCCATTAAGTAGTTCTTCCCCCATGGCAAAATGTTAGATTAGGGCTAGAGTTAGACAAAAGGGATGTTATAGAGGTGTAGAATGTAGTTAATGAAGTGAATTTGGAATGATATGGTGAGAAATCTCGCTCAACCCCATGGAGGGAAACCTTCCCTGAAAGTAAATGGAATTGACACAATCAAAACATCCCAAGATTCAGCACCCAGTCATTAAAAAAAAAATTAACTAATTTGAACTACCTTGCTTCTTACCAAACAAAGAACTTGCTGTTAACATTGACTCGGTATGCCAAAGTATTGCTACGCTTTCAACAACATCAGAAGGAATTGTTAAGTTCTTGCCTTTAGTTAACTGTACTTGTCTGATTCCATGTTCACATAGAAAAGAACCTCTATTAGACACAGGTCTTCTGAAGAATCAATGTCCACAGTTTCAATTTTCGAAGCTATTCTTAATTTTAACTTCTAAATTTTTCCTTTTCTATTCCCCTCCCATTTTATGTGTCTACATTCAGAGGCAGGGACACTGCCTCGGCCACCCCAAGTTCCTTATCCAACTTCACAACCACTTGCATTTCATGTGATCTATAAGAGGCTAGCGAAACAGATTTGCATTGCTACCACTGCCAATATCATATCAGATTAGCCTGGGAAAATACAATAGTATAAGTTAGTAAGTAAGCAAGCAATGGAAAACTGTTTTACTCCAATCTACTATTGACAGACAGGAGCTGACAATGTACAGAATGCCTCAAGGCCTGCAACATCATTTATCAAGACCAAAGAAGATTTTTTTTTAAATCTAAATATCTAACATCCTTGAAGCTTGATGTCATCCTTGAAGCCACAGTACAGCGTTTGAGATAATTCCAGAGCAGTGTTTTATAAGCATTGATCGTACTGCTAACAAGGCAAGAAGTGTACATGTAATTATTTTGTGTGAAGTGATGGCATCATCAAAGCAGTTAATTTGCCAAATTGGAATATGCTGCTGGAAAGCTCACAAATTTAATGGGCATCAATTAATAATCTTATTAATACTAATCAGAGTGTAGGCCATTCCATTATAAAGCAGGATTAGTTCAAGCCTGTTGATTTCACTTAAGGTAATGATATTTGCCCTGTAATTGACTTTAGTGTCTTAAGGCTAGTAAAGGCAAGGAAAAAATGCCCAAAGTTCCTATTTCCAATTGTCATATAGAAGCAATTACTGAAAAGTTCATGTATGTAATGTATTTGTTTCAGTTATAATGTTCCCTACGATAATACAGGCCTTTTTAAATTCAATGTCCAAAGTACAGTCTACTGCCAAGTTTAAAAAGAAAATGTGCTAAATTAAAATAGGTACTCGATGATGGGAAATTCAAAAAGCAATGATCACAGTTTGATGCTGGATGGTTGGTAGTGAAGAAGGTGATATAAAATAAGTTTATAGGGGGAAGGTAATCTGACAAATCTGAAGAGTAACATTGGGAATCTGAGGTCTAAGAGTGGCATTCGAGTGGTCTGATGTTTAATGAGAAGAGGATTGAAGATATGGAAGGTGGGGCTTCTGGACATTTTGTACCCAGAGGATAATTGAAAGGAGATATGAGAGAGGCTAGGCAAAGATATGAATTGAGGCATAAGATACGGGAAGCTTACAGGATGTTTGGTTTGGTGAGTTAGTGGAAGAAGGGAAGCAGCAGCCTCAGATGACTTTGAACTTAATGATGTTACACTATGATCATTGTGAAAGTGGACTGTCAATATTCAAATCATCATTTGACTTTGTATCTGAGACTTTAATGAACTAAAAATGGTTGTAAGAAGGACACCACTGATTAAAAAAATCACTGCCAGATCATCTGACAAGCCAAGCAACCCACATGGATTATATAGTTACATTAGACTTACCATTTTAATCAAGAGTCACTGAAATTCAGGGAGGCATTATAACAAGAGATGCAAATGCTTTTCTCATACTTCTTTGATTCGCAAGAGATGAAAGCGCTAAGTTTGAAAATGACAAGGGAGCTAGACGTGGAATATACAAATGAACTATATTTCAGCAGCTTGTTTTTGAGCAGTAAGGAGAGAGAAAGCAACAGACTGATAACAGCAAGGATACTGTGATGTTTTCTCTCACTGTCTCTTAAGCTCAGGCCTAGCAGATGACAAAGCAACATGGGCGAGGCAACTATTCACTAAACATTAAAATTAAGTAACGAAGAGGAGTCATGAGGGCAGAGCACTAGACATGATCTATACGGACTTTAGAAGGCGTTTGACAAGGTTCCTCGTGGGACTGGTTAGCAAGGTAAGATTACATGGAACACAAGGAGAAACAGCCATTTGGATACAGAAGTGGCTCAAAGATCGAGGACAGAGGGTAGTGGTGGAGGGTTGCTTTTTGGACTGGAGACCTATGACTAGCGGTGTGCCACAAGGATCGATGTTTTTCGTCATTTATATAAATGATTTGGATGGGAATATAGGAGGTATTTTTAGTAAGTTTGTAAATGGTGTCAAGGTTGGAGGTGCAGTGGACAGTGAAGAAAGTTACATTAGAGTACAACATGACTTTGATCAGATGGGCCAATGGGCCGAGGTGTGGCAGATGGACTTCAATTTACATAAACCTGAGGTGCTGCATTTTAGAAAAACAAATCAGGGCAGGACTTATACACTGAATGGTAAGGTCCTGGGGAATGTTACTGAACAAAGCGACCTTGGAGTGCTGGTTCATAGTTCCTTGAAAATGAAGTTGCAGGTAGTTAAAAATCACACAACACCAGGTTATAGTCCAACAGGTCTATAACCTGGTGTGGTGTGATTTTTAAGGTTGTACACTCCAGTCCAACACCAGCATCTCCAAAGCAAATGTTGCAGGTAGCTAGGATAGTGAAGAAGGTTTTTGATATGCTTTCCTTTATTGCTCAGTGCATTGAGTATAGGAGTTGGGAGGTCATGTTGTGGCTGTACAGGACATTGTTTCGGCACTTTTAGAATATTACATGCAATTCTGGTCTCCCTTTTATAGGAAGGATGTTGTGAAACTTGCAAGGGTTCAGAAAAGATTTACAAGAATGTTGCCAGGGTTGGAGGGATGGAGCTTCAGGAAGAGGCTGAACAGGCTGGGAAATGTTTTTCCTGGAGCATTAGAGAATGAGGGGTGACCTTATAGAGGTTTATAAAATCATGAGGGGCATGAATAGGGTAAATAGACAAGGTCTACTCCCTTAAGGTGAGAAGGGAAAGATTTTAAAGGGAGCCAAAGGGCTATTTTTTCATGCAGAAGGTGGTGCATGTATGAACTGCCAGAGGGTGTGGTGGAGGCTGGTACAATTACAACATTTAAAAGGCATTTGCATGGGTATATGAAAAGGAAGGGTTTAGAGGGATAAGGGCCAAGTGCTGAGAAATGGGACGAACAAATTGGACCAAGGGTCTGTTTCCATACTGTACAGCTCTATGACTATGATTCTATCTGCAAATTTTCACTCTCTTCACTCAAGAACTATAAAATGTATAAACTTTAACTGCTTTTTCCTTCCTGTCCACTCGAGATACTCTTCCATCACGACTTCTTTTTAAGAGTATTACCTACTTATCTGTTTGTGTGCATTCTATGTCAGAGCTTCTTATTTTTTTCTGGTTTTACAAATAACAAAACATCACTCTCTTTTACTCAAGTAAACACAGGCATTGGCTCACTTTCATTTTCCAAACTTTTTTACTTGTACTTGGATGTGGGCATTGTTGCTAAGCCAGCATTTATCACCAATCCTTAATTGCACTGGAGAAATTGCTGGTGTGCTTCCTTCTTGAATCATTGCAGAACTTGGTACAATGGGACACCTCAGTGCTGTTAGAAAGGGAGTTTCAGGATTTTTAATTAGTAATGGTGAAGGAATTGTGACTAAGGAGGTGGACGAGGGGAAAGCGGTAGATGTGGTGTATATGGATTTTAGTAAGGCGTTTGATAAGGTTCCCCATGGTAGACTACTGCAAAAAATACGGAGGTATGGCATTGAGGGTGAGTTGGAGGTTTGGATTAGGACTTGGCTGGCTGGAAGAAGACAGAGGGTAGTAGTTGATGGCAAATGTTCATCTTGGAGTGCCGTCACTAGCGGTGTTCCGCAAGGATCTGTTTTGGGACCATTGCTGTTTGTCATTTTTATAAATGACCTGGAGGAGGGGTTAGAAGGTTGGGTGAGTAAGTTTGCGGATGATACGAAAGTCGGAGGAGTTGTAGACAGTGAGGAAGGATGTGGCAGGTTACAGCGGGATATAGATAAGCTGCAGAACTGGGCAGAAAGGTGGCAAATGGAGCTCAATGTAGCTAAGTGTGAGGTGATTCACTTTGGTAAGAGTAATAAAAAGATGGGGTACTGGGCTAACGGTCGGATACTTGGTAGTGTGGATGAGCAGAGGGATCTTGGTGTCCATGTACACAAATCGTTGAAAGTTGCCACCCAGGTAAATAGTGCGGTGAAGAAGGCATATGCTGGATAGTGAGATGAGGAACAGTCAGCGAATGCAGCTTAACACGTGGCTGCGAGGCTGGTGCAGGAGGGAGGGCTTCAGATACCTAGACCATTGGGATACCTTCTGGGGAAGGTGGGACCTGTACATGAAGGACGGGCTGCACCTGAACTGGAAAGGCACAAATGTCCTGGGTGGGAAATTTGCTTGTGTGATTCAAGAGGGTTTAAACTAGCTTGGCAGGGGGGGTGGGAATCAGAGCCACATATCTGAGACGGGGACATTTGCAGACGGGGCAGTGACAGAATGTAGTGAATCTATTGGGTAGGTTTCTCATGTGATGAAACAGAGGGATTGGTTAAAGTGTGTCTGCTTCAATGCAAGGAGTGTCAGAAATAAGAGTGACGAACTCAGAGCATGGATCAGTACTTGGGGATACGATGTTGTGGCCATAACAGAGACGTGGGTTTCACAGGGGCAGGAATATTTGCTTGATGTTCCAGGGTTTAGAATGTTTAAAAAGAACAGGGAGGGTGGAAAAAGAGGAGGGGGTGTAGCATTGCTAATCAGAGAGTGCATCACAACTACAGAAACGAAGGTTGTTGAGGAAGCTTTGTCTAATGAGTCAGTATGGGTGGAAGTCAGGAACAGTAAGGGAGCAGCCACCTCATTGGGGGTTTTCTACAGACCACCTAATAGCAGTAGAGAGATTGAAGAACACATAGGCGGGCAGATTCTGGAAAAATGCAGAGTTAGCAGGGTTGTAGTTGTGGGTGATTTTAACTTTCCCAATATCACTGGAACCTCCTAAGTGCAGATGGTTTGGATGGAACCGTTTTTGTCAAGTGTGTACAGGCAGTTTCCTTACTCAGTATGTAGACAAATCAACGAGGGAAGAGGCCATTTTGGATTTGGTGCTCGGCAATGAGCCAGGACAGGTGTCAGATCTCGCGGTAGGAGAACACTTTGGTGACAGTGATCACAACTGCCTAATATTTAACATAGCCTTAGAGAGGGAAAGGAGCACTTACCGAGGGAAGATATTTAATTGGGGAAAAGGAAATTATGACGCTATCAGACAGGAGTTGGGAAGTACAGACTGGGAGCAATTGTTCCACAGAAAGGGCACAGCGGACATGTGGAGACTGTTTAAGGAGCAGTTGTTGCGAGTGATGCACGCATTTATTCCTCTGAGACAGGTAAGAAGGGGTAAGATTAAGGAACCTTGGATGATGAGAACAGAGGAGCTTCTTATCAAAAGGAAGAAGGCAGCTTATGTAAGGTGGAGGAAGCAAGGATCAAGCACAGCTCCTTTAGAAAGGAGCTCAGAAATGGACTGAGGAAAGCCAGGAGAGGGCACGAAATTGGCTTGGCAAATAGGATTAGGGAGAACCCAAAGGCATTTTACTCATACGTGAGGAATAAGAGAATGATCAGGGAGAAGGTAGGACCAATCAAGGATAGTGTAGGGAACTTGTGCGTGGAGTCTGAGCAGATAGGGGAAGTCCTAAATGAGTATTTTGCTTCAGTTTTCTCTAAGGAAAAGGACCTTGTTGTGAATGAGAACGTGGAGGAGCTGGGATACAGGCTTGACCAGATCAAGATTGATGAAGTTGATGTGCTGAAAATGTTGGAAAATATTAAGATTGATAAGTCCCCAGGGCCAGACCAGATTTATCCTAGGCTGCTCCGAGAAAGGAGCAAGGAGGTTGCTAAGCCGCTGGCGAAGATCTTTGCCTGCTCACTCTCCATGAGAGTTGTACCGGAGGATTGGAAGGAGGCGAATGTTGTGCCTCTTTTCAAGAAGGGTAATAGGGAAATCCCTGGCAATTACAGACCAGACAGTCTTACATATGTGGTCAGCAAAGTTTTGGAAAGAATTCTGAGGGATAGGATCAATGACTATTTGGCAAAGCATAGTATGATTAAAGGCAGTCAGCATGGCTTTGTGAGGGGCTGGTCATGCCTCACAACTCTTATTGAGTTCTTCGAGGAGGTGACAAGACAGGTTGACGAAGGTCAAGCAGTGGATGTGGTGTATATGGACTTCAGCGAGGCATTTGATAAAGTTCTGCTTGGGAAGTTCATTCATAAAGTCAGGAGGTATGGGATACAGGGAGACTTGGCTATCTGGATTCAGAATTGGCTGGCTGACAGTGGTTGTAGATGGAAAGTATTCTGCCTGGAGGTCAGTGTTGAGTGGTGTCCCGCAGGGCTCTGTTCTTGGGCCTCTGCTCTTTGTAGTTTTTATAAATGACTTGGATGAAGAGGTTGAGGGGTGGGTTAGTAAATTTGCAGATGACACAAAGTTTGGAGGTGTCGCCGATAGTATAGAGGGCTACTGCAGACTGCAGCATGACATAGACAGGATGCAGAGCTGAGCTGAGAAATGGCAGATGGAGTTCAACCTGGATAAATACAAAGTGATGCATTTTGGAAGGTCGAACTTAAATGCTGAATATAGGATTAAAGACAGGATTCTTGGCAGTGTGCAGGAACAGAGGGATCTGGGTGTGCAAGTACATAGATCCCTCAAAGTTGCCACCCAAGTGGATAGGATTGTTAAGAAAGCATATGATGTTTTGGCTTTCATTAACAGGGGGATCGATTTAAGAGCCGTGAGGTTTTGCTTCAGCTCTACAAGTCCCCGGTGAGACCACACTTGGAATATTGTGTCCATTTCTGATCACCCTGCTATAGGAAAGATACAGAGGCTTTGGAGAGGGTGCAAAGAAGGTTTACCAGGATGCTGCCTGGACTGGAAGGCTTGCCTTATGAAGAAAGGTCGAAAAAGCTCAGACTTTTCTCTCTGGAGAGAAGGAGGAAGAGAGGAGACCCTATCGAGGTATACAAGATAATAAGTGGAATAGATAGAGTCAATAGCCAGAGACTTTTCTCCAAGGCGGGTACATGAGGTCATAGTTTTAAGATATTAGGGGAAAAGTATAGAGGAGACGTCAGAGGTAGTTTCTTTACACAGAGAGTTGTAAATGCATGGAATGCGTTGCCAGCGGTGGTGGTGGAAGCAGAGTCATTAGGGACATTTAAGTGACTGCTGGACAGGCACATGGATAGCAGTGAGTTGAGGAGTGCATAGGTTAAGTTATTTTTACATTAGGCTTAAACCTCCGCACAACATCGTGAGCCAAAGGGCCTGTTCTGTGCTGTATTTTTCTATGTTCTATGTTCTCTAAGCCTGTGCCAACCCATTTTAACCTTCCTTTTTAAAACTGTCCTCACTTACAGGATCCATATCCCTCTATTCTCTTCCTATTCATGTACTTGTCTAGGTGCTTCTTGAATGCCACTGTTTCTGCTTCCAACACCTCCTCTGGCAATGTGTTCTAGGCTCTCACGACCTTGCTTTTCACATCCCCTTTAAACTTGCCCCCTACACCTTGAACCTGTGTCCCCTAGTAAATGACACCCCCCTCCACCTTCATACTTTACACTCTATCCATGCCATTCACAATCTTATAAATGTCTTTCAGGTTGCCCCTCAATCTCCAGTAAAAACAAACCCAGTCTATCCAACCTTTCTTCATAGCTAAAATCTCCCATACCAGGCAACGTCCAGGTAAACCTTTTCTGTACTCTCTCCAAAACATCCACATTCTTCTGGTAGTGTAGTGACCAGAACTGTACGCAAAATTCCAAGTGTGGCCTAACTAACTGCATCATAACTTGTCTTATGCTCAATGCCCCTTCCAATTACGGCAAGCACGCCGTAGGCCTTTTTTAATATCTTATCTACCTGCACTGCCATTTTCAGTGATCTGTGGATCTGCACACCCAGATCCCTCTACATATCAATACTCCTAAGAATTCACTGTATAATTTCCACTTGTATTTAACCTTCCAAAATGCATTCGCCTCACATTTGTCTGGATTAAATTCCATCTGCCATTTTTCTGCCCATGCCTCTGACTGATCTATATCCTGCTATATTCTATGACAATCCTCCTCACCATTCACAACTCCACCAATCTTTGCATCATCCGCAAACTTACTAATTAAACCTGCCTCATTTCCGGCAAATCATTTATATAGACCCCGAAAAGCAGAGGTCCCAGCACTGATTCCTTTGGAACACGACTATCAAGCACTCCAATCTGGAAAGCATTCTTCCTCTGTATCCATCTTGCCAACTCACCTCTGATACCATGTGATGGCACCTTTTGTACCAGTTTGCCATGGGGGACCTTGTCAAAGGTTTTACTGAAGTCCACATAGGCAATATCAACCGTTTTTCCCTCATCAATCATCTTCATTACCTCCTCAAAAACCTTGATCAAGTTAGTGAGCCACTACCTCCCCTGTACAAAACCATGCTGTCTATTGCTAATCAGTCCATTTGCTTCTAAATGTTTATAGATCCTGTCCCTGAGAATCTTTTCCAATAATTTCCCTACCACTGACATGAGGCTCACAGGCCTGTAATTTCCAGGATTATCCTGGTTACCCTTCTTAAGCAATGGGACAACTTTGGCTACTCTCCAGTCCTCTGGCCTAAGAGGATATAACTTGTTTTCTTGCCTCCTTCAATATTCTGGGATAGATCCCATCAGGACAAGGGACTTAGCTACTTTAATACTTTTTAAGACTCACAACACTTCTTCCTTTTTAATAGTAACTTGGCTTAGAAACTCAGTGCTCCCTTCCCTGAGATTATCCTACACCAATTGCTTCTCTTTGATGAATACTGACACAAAGTATTTGTTTAGGACCTCACCTACCGCTTCTGGCTCCACACATATATTCCATCCTATATCCTTGAGTGGGCCAAGGCTGCCTTCTTACTTTTTTATATATGTATAAAAGCCTTAGGATTGTCCATAATCCTGTTTGCTAATGACTTTTCATGACCCATTTGAACCCTTCTAATACCTTGTTTAAGTTCTTTCCTATTTTCCTTATATACTTCAAGGGCTTTGTCAGTTCATATAGCTGGAGAAGATGGCTTCTAACAGAGGAAGGAAGCCTGTATTTATATTTGTACACTGGGATGATCATGACGTGGCAAGAAGTTCTAAAAGATTTGAACAGGACAGTTCCTGCTTTATATGGTCCAACCAGGTCTGCATGGAATGAATAAATCTGTCACGTGCAAAATGTTTTCAAGTCCATGTCCCTTTGACTTAGAGAATTGTATATATGACTGTACAGAGTGAATGACAGGTATAAGAAAGTAGTGATTTTTCTTGGAGATTAAGACATTGAAGTTTGAGATGAGGGTGCAGTTCTACAAATCAGCTGTTGTAGAAATGTAGCAAACAGGACAAATTTATGGTTTCTTAGAGCTTGCTAACTGCAAAGTGCATGAAACAGCAATAGGTACACTTAAGATAAAAGAAGTAATTCATTAATCCAATTGCAATTGGGATGTGCTAAGAATATGAGAGACACTAACAATGCGAGGTTTTTTTCTTCTTATTTCAATCACTTTAATTATAAATCAAGGACTTGTCTCTGATTTTTTTTGGTAATAACATTTTACTCTAATGTGCAAAACGTATAATCTTGCCAATTTTTGTGGTTATTGTGAATTTATTGAATCTGCCTAGCATATAGAATCATTTTGCACTTTGGGAATTATATACTCCTGGAATACAAATTTTTACTACAACAAATTAAAGGTGGGAATTCAATAATTTTAGGTCATCAGATACTATGAGCTGAATTTTCAGAGTTAGAATGATTCCAAGGCCACTTAAAAATGATGGCACAGCCTAATTCCAACATTCTCACACTATTCTAGGCACTGGTAATTTTACCGTGTGAAGTGTAAGGATATAGGTAACACACCCTGAAGCCGCCCTCCCAACCTGATCAGATCCAGAATATTTAATTACTAACAAGTTAAAGGATTACAGAGAGCAGGCAGGAATCTGGAGTTAAAGCTGAAATGAGGTCAGCTATGATCATGCTAAATGACAGAGTAGGCTTGGGGGGCTGAATTACCAACTCCATATTTCTTAAGTTCGTGCAAATAAACATAGTGACATTAACAAAAGAGATCAAAGAAAGAGCAACTTAGTATAAGCTATGATGTGAAGTTGCCAGTGTCGGATTGGGGTGGACATGGTCAGAAGTCACACAACACCAGGTTAGAGTCCAACTGGCTAATTTGAAATCTCAAGCTTTCAGAGCACTGCTCCTTCGTCAGGTGAATGAAGAAGCAGCGCTCCGAAAGCTCATGATTTCAAACATATCTGTTGAACTATAATCTGGTGTCTTGTGACTTCTGACTTTATCCACCCCAGTCCAGCACCGGCACCTCCATATCATGTCTGTCCTGCTAGATGGTAGAGGTCACAGGTTTGCAAGGTTCTGCCTCAAGGGCCTTGGTGAGTTTCTGCAAAGTATCTTGTAGATTATACACACTGCTGCTGCAAAGCATTGGTGGTGGAGGGACTGAATGTTTGTAGATGTCGTGCCAAACAAACAAGCTGCTCTGTCATGGATGTTTTCAAGCTTCTTGACTGTTTTTAGAGCTGCCTTCATTCAGGCAAGTGGAGAATATTCTATCACACTCCTGACTTGGGCCTTGTAGATGATGGACAGGATTCATAGAGTTAGGAGAGGAGTTATTCACAGCAGGAATCCTAGCCCCTGACCTGCTCTTTTAGCCACAGTAATGGTATGGGACTTCAGTTCAGTTTCTGCTCAATGACATGCCCCAGGATGTTGGTAATTGGGAATTCAGTGGTTGTAATGTCATTGAGTGTCAATGTGGTAGATAAATTCTTCCCTACTAGAAATGGTCATTGCCTGGCATTTGTGTGGCATGAATGTTACTTGCCACTTGTCAGCCCAAATCTGGTTGTTGTCCAGGTATTGCTACGTGGACTGTTTCAATATCTGAGGAGTCGCAAATGGTGCTAAATATCATACAATCATCAATGAACATCCCCAGTTCTAACCTTATACTGGAGGAAAGATCATTGAGGAAGCATCAAAACATAGTTGAGCCTAGGGTACAGTGCTGAGAAATTCATGCAGTGATGTCCTGAAGCTGAGACAGCTGACCTCCAACAATCACAATAATTTTCCTTTGTGTCAATTATGATTCATCCAGTGGTGAGATTTCTCCTGATTCTCAGCGACTCTAGTTTTGCTTGGACTTCTTGATGCCCAATTCATTCAAGTGGCCTTGGTGTCAAGGGTAGTCACTCTCATCTCCCTTCTGGAATTCAGCTCTGTTATCCATTTTGAACTAATGCTGTAATGGGTCAGGAGTCAAGTGGAACCCAAACTGGTTGTCAGTCAACAGGTTATTGTTAAACAAGCTTGCTAGATAGCACTGTTGATAATCCCTTCCATCATTTTACTGATGTTGAGAAGGTGAGGGGTAGTTGGCTACATTGGATTTGTCATTTGTTTGCTTTGTGTACAAAGACTTTACCTGGACAATTTTTCAAAATGTTGCATAAATGTCTGCTTTGTTAGGAGCACAGCCAATTCTGAAGCACATGTCTTCAGTGCTATTTCCAGAATGTTGTGAGGGCCAGTGCCTCCAACTGTTTTCGGATATCACATAGAGTGAATTCAATTGGATGAAGATTCTGAGGATGCCAAATTGGATCTGCCAATCTGGTTGAAGATTATTGTAAGTGCTTCAGTGTTATCCTTTATGTTGACATGCTAGGCTCCTCCATCTTTGAGAATGGGAATGTTTATAGTACCTTGTTCTCTATTGAGTTACATAATTGTGAACTGCTGTTCATGTCTGCAGAACTTAGATTTGGTCCATTGATTTATCCTTAGCAAGTAATTTATCCTTATGCTGCTTGATAATAGGCTGGCATAGACATTATGAGGAGACATGGGTCTGACTGGAGGGAGAGAAGTGGCATGAGGGATTAGGGCTAGAGAACATAATTACTTTTATAACAAATAGAAAAATATCCTAGAGAACTGAGGCAGTTCTTCTAACTAGCCGGCTCCATCATGTGCCTACCCTGTGACTCCCGAGGATCTGTTTCCAGGGTTTTGTGGCCCAAATGTCTGCATCTTGCACCTGCCATCTTCCTCACCCTCCAACCAAATGAAAATTGTACATAACCAGGCGCAACCAAGGTGGGTGTTCAAGTTGGGAAACTTTCCAACTCAAGCTCCAAAGCTTCCTCAGTCGAGCTATATTTATGAAATGCATTCTAATCTGGTAAAGCTATTAATTTATGTATTGCAAAATAGTGGAGAGGGAATATTTTAGGGAAGCAAATTTCAATGTTTGCACCATAGTCTCATTTGTTCCATAGTCAAACAAATTAACTTAATGCTACATTTGAAAATGAAAGTTGATGAAAAGTTCTAATATCAGTTGCTAACCAGTACAGTGACATGATATGCTCCATCTCACTGACACAAAAGGGAAACATTGTTGACAACCTATTATTTATTAAATAGTAGATCAACGTAAATTGTTGAAGCGTGATCATTTTTACATTAATCTGAAGTGGACAAATGCCAAATATCACATTTAAAGAATTTGAGATAATGATCACAATTGCAAATTTGACATGGACACAATTATATTGCCAGAATTTCATTATTTCCAACTAAGGTGCATTTAAGTTGAATTATTATGTATTCTACTGCTGTACTGATCAAGATTTCAAAATAATTAAAATTGATCTAACTTCAATAAAATGTAAGCTTTCATATAATTTCCTGACTGCATATTCAGACAGCAATTAGGTCACCTTGACCTAACGCGACATGATATAATTGGGCCTGAGACTTTACACTTACTTGATTCTTAGAGACACATTGCAGCTTCATTCCTAAAATTTGTTTCACAGATCTTAAAGGCTGTTCTAATTTGCCAAGCCCACATAATAAAACCATGGGTAAATGCAAATGATGATTCTTAATTATAGAGTCATAGACCTGTACAGCATGAAAACAGACCCTTCATTCCAACTCATGCTTGCCAACCAGATTATCCTAAATTAACCTAGTCCCATTTGCCAGCAATTTGACCCATATCCCTCAAACCCTTCCTATTCATATACCCATTCTGATGCATTTCAGATGTTGTAATTGTACATGTCTCTACCACATCCTCTGGAAGCTCATTCCATACAAGTATCACTCTGTGTGAAAAAGTTTCTCTTAGGTCACTTTTAAATCTTTCCCCATGCACCTTAAACCCTCTAGTTATGGACTGCTACACCCTCGGGAAAAGATCTTGTCTATTTACCCTATTCATGCCCCTCGTGATTTTATAAACCTCTATAAGGTCACCCCTGAGCCTCTGATGCTCCAGGGAAAACAACACCAGTGTCTTCAGCCTCTCCATACACCTCAAACCCTCCAACCCTGGCAAAATTCTTGTAAATAGTTTCTGAATCCTTTCAAGTTTCACAACATCCTTCCTATAGCAGGGAGACCAGAATTGAATGCAGTGTTCCAAAACTGGTCTAACCAATCTCCAGTACAGTTGCAACATGATCTTCCTACTCCTATACTCGAAGGACTGACCAATAAAGGCAAGCATACCAAACGCCTTGTTCATTATCCTGTCAACCTATGACTCTACATTCAAGGAACTGTGAACATGCACTCCAAGATCTCTTTGCAACATGCCCAGGACCTTACCATTAAGCATGTAAATCCTGGCCTGATTTGCCTTTCCAGAATACCGCACCTCACATTAATCCCTAAATTAAAGTCCATCTGTCCTCAGTCCATTGGCCCATCTGATTAAGATCTCATTGTATTCTGATGTAACCTTCTTTGTTATCCACTGCAACTCCTATTTTGGTGCCATCTGCAAACGTACTAACCATACCTCCTATTTTCCCTTCCAAATCATTTATATAAATAATGAAATGCAGTGGGCCCAGCACTGACCCTTGTGGCACATCACTGGTCACAGGCCTCCAGTCTGAAAAGTAATTCTCCACCACCACCTTCTGTCTTCTACCTTCAAGCCAGTACTGTATCCAAATATCTAGTTTTCCCTGTATTCCATGTGATCTAATCTTACTAACCAATCTACCATGAGGAACTTTGTCGAATGTCTTGCTGAAGTCCATATAGATCATGTCCACTGCTCTGCCTTCATCAATCCTCTTTGTAATCTCTCCAAAAAACTCAATCAAGTTAGTGAGGCATTATTTCCCACACGCACAAAGCTATATTGACTATCTCTAAACAGTCCTTCCCTTTCCAAATACATGTAAATCCTGTCACTCAGGCTCCCCCCTCCAACAACTTGGCTACCACTTTTGTCAGGCTCACCAGTCTATAGTTCCCTGGCTTCCCCTTACCACTTTTCCTAAATAGTGGCACCATATTAGTTACGTCTTCTGGCACTTCACCTGTAGTTGTCAATGATACAAGCATCTCAGCAAGGGGCCCAGCAATCACTTCCCTAACTTCCAACAGAATTCGAGGGTACACTTGGTCAGGTCAAGGGATTTGTCCACCTTTACACATTTTAAGATGTCCAGCACCACCTCCTCTATAATATGGACATTTTGCAAGATGTCACTATGTATCTCCCCATGTTCTCTATCTTCCATATCCTTCTGCACAATAAACACTATTGTGAAATACTCATTTAGTATCTCCCCCATCTCCTGCAGTTCCACACATAGGTGGCCTTGTTGATCTTTAGGGGGCCCTATATTCTCCCTAGTTACCTTTTTATCCTTAATGTATTTGTAGATTCTCTTTGGAATCTCCTTAACCCTATTTTCTAACACTATCTCATGTCCCCTTTTTGTCCTCTTAATTTCCCTCTTAAGTATATTCCTACTGCTGTTATATTTTAAGAATTCACTCAATCCCTGCTATTTATACCTGAGATATGCTTCCTTCTTTGTCTTGACTAAACCCTCAATTTCGCAAGTCATCCAGCATTCCCTGCACGTACCAGCCTTGTCCTTCACTCTGAAAGGAACATATTGTCTCTGGACTCTCATTATTTCATTTTTGAAGTCTTCCCATTTTCCAGCCAGCCCTTTACCTGCAAATTTCTGCCCCCAAACAACCTTTGAACATTCTTACCTAATACCATCAAAATTGGCCTTCTTCCAACTTTTAGATCCTTCTATCCTTTTCTATTACTATTTTAAAACAAACAGAATTATAGCCACTGGCTCCAAATGCTCCCCCACTGACAACTCAGTCACCCGCCCTACCTTATTTCCCAAGAATAGGAATTTTGCAACTTCTCTAGTAGGTACATCCACATACTAAATCAAAACAATTTCTTGTACACTTAACAAATTCCACTCCATGCAAGCCCTTAACACTATGGCAGTCCCAGTCTATGTTTGAAAAGTTAAAATCCCTGGCCATTACCACCCTATTATTCTTGCAAATAGCTGAATAAAAAATACTCATATTTAAAATTAAGTTTATTATTCAAAGAAACATTCAAATTAGTGGGAAAATTTCGGGGTGGCATGGTGGCTCAGTGGTTAGCATGGCTGTCTAACAGTGCCAAGGACCCAGGTTCGATTCTGCCTCGCATGATTGTCTGTGTGGACTTTGCCTATTCTCCCAGTTTCTTCTTGGTGCTCTGGTTTCCTCCCACAATCCAAAGATGTGCAGGTCAGGTGAATTGGCCATGCTACTTTGCCCATAATGTTGGGTGCATTAGTCAGGAGTAAATGTAGGGGAGGGGAATGCGTTTGGGTGGCTTACTCTTTGGAGGGTCAGTGTGGACTTGTTGGGCTAAATGGCCGGTTTCCATACTGTAGGGGATCTAATCTAAAGAAAGTGTCCCTTATGAAGATGTAGCAAATGTTGTTCAATGGATATACCATCCGCAGTATAATGTTGTGGAGATGTTTGTGTACTGTACCTTTAAGAAAGTTAAAAGCTAGAAAAATGACCTGACAGTAAAGTAACAATGTAACACTTGGTTGAAAGCTAGATTAGCTGGATTGTCTGGAGATGACAAACAGATTTGAATTAGGCCAATCAGCTTAAACCATATCCGAAAAAATTCTAAACTCCAATCCAGTTTGAATTTAGTATATTGACAAGCTTAAAAGCCAATGACACAATCTGATGCTTTGGGGGTATAAGACCAGGGAAAATTGAACATTTGTGAGGAGAACTGCCAAGGTCACCAGCATTTAGAGTCTGCCCGAAAAATAGCTTTCTTAAAGGTACCTTTATCAATCAGTAACATGTGAAGCAGAAATCCCTAAGAAGGGGAAAAGAAGACCAAGGAAGATATGAAGAGAAGATTTGATATCTGACTGGTTTTGAAAACTTGAATTTTGGTAAATCTTAATCGGGGGAGTTTTATCAGATTAGTATTATAGAAGGGAAGGTAAAGGATAGGTTAGAGGTAGGAGTTGTAAATCGTTGTTAGTTAATTATTCTCTGTTATACTTTAAAAACTAAAGTTGTTAAGTTTTATTTCACATAGTTCTTGGCCTCTTGAATTTTCAGATTGCTGCATGGGATTTTCTGTGTTGCTGGTTTTAAATTAAGCAGGAGGGTTTACCCTGTGTTGTAACAGTTTGGGGGCTCATTGCTGGGATTTGAATGGTTTTGGGGGCTTTTGTCTATGATTTGAACAGTTCGGGTCTTAGAAATTGTGATGTGAACTGGTTTAGACAGATTTAAATAGATTTGGGGATACAAAACATCCCAGAAGATTTAAACACTTACAAGTTAGTGTTCTAGATCATTAAATAAAATGTAGCTGAGCCAATTTGTTTAATTTCAGTGACTTGTGGTTGATTAAATTAAAAGTGAGATAAATGGCTCTTAAAATTGCTAAAGAGGTTCTGGGATTTGAAGATGATTCTCAAATTTGCCAAGAAAGTTTAGATGGAAAGAAAAAGGCCATAGTTTTAGAATTAGCAAATAAGTTAGATTTGGGTTTAACCAAGGACAAAGTAAAGCTGAAGTTGTAAAGCCAGATAGGTCCAGAAAGAGGTCGAGACCATGCTCAACAAGGACATCATTGAACCAAGCCAGAGCAAGTGGAGTTCGCCAATCATCTTAGTTCCCAAACCGGACGGGACTCAATGATTCTGTGTGGATTATCGGAAGGTCAACGCCGTGACAAAATCGGACTCATATCCAATTCTTAGATTGGAGGACTGTTATTGAGAAAGTCAGACAAGACAGTTAAGTCACTAAGTTGGACTTAATGCATGGTTACTGGTATGTACCTTTATCAGAAGTAATGGAAGAAATTTCTGTGTTTGTAACCCCAAATGGGCTATATCAGTTTAAAGTGATGTCCTTTGGAATGAAGAATGCAACTGTCACATTCTAAAGACTCAGGAACAGAGTTGTGGCTGGGTTAACAAACTGTGCAGTCTATTTGGACAGGATGTAGTGATCTTTAGTCAGTCCTGGAAAGATCACATGGTACAGTGACAGGGTTCTTTGAGCAACTACAAGAAGCAAAACTGATGATAAACTTAAATAAAATGGAATTCACAAAATCAGGGGTGACGTTCTTGGGACACAACATCAGTCATGGAAGGTTGACCCCATGGAATGTAAAGACAAAAGCCATCGAGGAATTTCCATTACCAACCTCTAAGAAAGAGGTGTTCGATTCTTAGGACTCAGTGGATTATAGGAGAAGTTTGTTCCAAACCTCAGCAGTGTAGTGGCACCATTAACCGAGTTGCTGAAGAAGAACACAAAGTTTCAGTGGACAGAACAATGCCAGGAGGCATTCAACCATTTCAACCATATTACCCACCAAACCAGTTTTAGCTGCACCAAACTTTTCCTAACCGTTTAAAGTCGCCATCGATGCTAGTGACATAGGAGTTGGAGCTGTACTCCTACAGGAAGATGAGGATGGGATTGAACTGTCAGTTGGTTACATTTCAAAGAAGATCAACATCCACCAGAGGAAATACTCAATGACTGAAAAAGAATTATTGAGATTGGTACTGGCCTTACAACACTTTAATGTGTATGTCATGAACAGCGTGTCGGAGATGGTTGTGTGCACAGATCACAATCCGCTTACATTCTTAGAATGCTTTAAAGACAAGAATGAGAGATGATTTTGTTGGAGTCTTATACTACAGACATTTAATTTAAAAATCATACATGTTGTGAGTTGTAAGAATGTAATCACAGATGTGTTATTGCGGATTTAACTGATAGAGTTTAGATGAGGTTTGTATTTATTTAATGCTATACAAAGGGACCTCTATTATCTGAATATCAATTATCCGAATATAGGATTATCCAAAGGTGATCTGGAGGTCCCGATAGAAACATTACATCAAAGATGTGTTTCCAACAATGATTGCGTCTTTTGTTTACAGTGATTCAAAGTGAACTCAGCTTACTGAAATGCTGCTGAGATCTGTCCTGGGAGCCCAGGCACCATCTCCAAATTCTGGATTAGTGGTGCTGAAAGAGCACAGCAGTTCAGGCAGCATCCGAGGACAGGCAAAATCTGAGGACAGGCAAAATCGACGTTTCGGGCAAAAGCCCTTCATCAGGAATAAAGGCCTCGTTTTTACCATCTCCAAATGACTGACCTCCCACCCTCTCTTTCTGCCCACACAGAGAGAGTGTGTGTGAGAGAGAGAGTGTGTGTGTGAGAGAGAGAGAGAGTGTGATAGTGTGAGAGTGTGAGTAAGAGAGATTTGGAGACTCACCCACCAAAAGACAGCAGCAGCAGTCTTCTTGGTGTCTAGTTCTGGAGAGGGGCTTGGTTGGAAGATGTGAGTTTGAGAGTAGGGGCTCACGGGCACTGTTGAATGGGGTTGGACAGCGGTGGTCGATGGTGTTGGGCGGGGACAGGGTTGGACTGGATTGGGTGACTGGGTGGGGATGGGTGGGAGGCAGGGACTTGCACACAGTGTGCTGCTGCATAGTCTCCTGCCTGGGGAGCGGATTTAACAGAAAATTCCAAGCCCGAGAGGCAAGGCATTGTTTATTCAGTTAATTGATTCAATTACCCGAATGAAATAGTGCCCACCCATCTCGTTCAGATAATCGAGGTTTCTCTGTATATCTATACAGTTATATGGGAAGAAGTGAACATTAATCTAAGTTCACCTTATCTCTATGTTAGGGTAATGGGTTTAAAGATTAGAGAAAAAAAAGGCCATCTTTTCATTATGATGGTACATTTTTTCTTAAGGGGGAGGTATTTTAAGATGTGGGTATACTGTACCTTTAAGAAAGTTAAAAGCTAGCAGAATGACCTGACAGCACCAAGTGTTCTCAATTAGATAACAATGTGGCACTTGGTCGAAAACCAGATTAGTTGGGTTGCCTGGAAATGATAAAACAGATTCGAATTAAACCAATCAGTTTACAAAACTCCAATCCAGTTTGAATTTAGTATATTGACAATCTTAAAAGCCAATGACACAATCCGATGCTTTGGGGGTAAAAGACCAGGGAAAGTTGAACAGTTGGGAGGAGAACTGCCAAGCCACCAGCATTTAGAGTCTGCCCGAAAAATAGGTCTCTTAAAGGTACCTTCACCAATAAGTAACCTGTGAAGCAGAAATGTCTAAGAGGAAGAAGACCAAGGAAGATATGAAGAGAAGATTTGATATCTGGCTGGTTTTGAGAACTTGTATTTTGGTAAATCTTAATCGGGGGAGTTTTATCGGACTAGTATTATAGAAGGGAAGGTAAAGGATAGGTTAGAGGAAGGAGTTGTAAATAGTTGTTCGTTAATTATGCTCTGTTAAGAAATAAAGTTGTTAGTTTTTACTTGAAATAATTCTTGGCCTCTCAAATGTTCACAGATTACTGTACAGGATAAATCTTTTCTGTGTTGCTGGTTTAAATTAAGCAGGAGAGTTTACCCTGTATCGTAACAATGGTCGAGAATAACATTAGCCATGGTGGAGAGGAGATGCTTTGGAAATTTTCCCTTGTGTCCTGTGCATAATCTTCATAATGTGCATATGTAACTTGACCTCCAGCTGAACAACAGAAACAGCAACCAAAACACAAAATACTTAATCATTTCAACTGTTTAAAGGAATTGAATCACCATACATTGCTTATTACCTCAGGCTAACAGCTATCACTACTGTTATATAAGATTATAGCTCTGAAGGTGTTCATGTTACATGGGTTCCACCCGTTCTACTAATGTCACACACAGGGTTCAGAGAAGTAGTTTAATTTCGCTCTCAGGGAGAACAAATGTTTCTGGGCTAGTTGTTGAAAGGTCCTAGTGATTATGCTTGACCAAATGTAGTTGTACTTATCAGTATTATGCAATAAAACTTCTTGTTATCTATGACTTGGAGGTGCTGGTGTTGGACTGAGGTGGACAAAGTTAAAAATCACACAACACCAGGTTATAGTCCAACAGCTTTATTTGGAAGCACTAATTTTTAGAGTGCCGCTCCTTCTTCAGGTGGTTGTTATCTAAGCACACTGCCTCTTCTGTGCATATTCTATGATTGTGTATCCTCTGCTATTAATCACCAGATAATCTTAAGAGAAAACGAAAACAAAGGAGGACTGATGGTAGTTAATACCTCAAGCAATTTTTACTCAGTAGCACCTGGTGGTGGAGATGCCAAATATTACAAGCATAAATACCAGGATTGTTCATCTGGAGAAATAACACAGCTACAAATATCTTTTGAATTCCTTTACTAAGATCCCCTCACATATTTCCCAATGGTTTGGTATTTATAAGTGAATATCTTCAAAGAGAATCTATTGTATATTCTGAAAGTAAGGATCCGAATCCTAATCCCTGTTTAATGTGGATAAGAGAAGGACATGTATGCAGAGACCACCTGGGAATTTATTCTCCTTAGGATTAACTCATTTGCAGTCTTTCTGCGATAAGAAATGAGCTGTGACAATTTGACAAGAAATTCCCAATTTGAAATGAGTCATAAAATTTTGATTCTGTCTTATCAGAAATTTGATAGTCAGGCAAAAGAGACATTGAATAATCCTTCCAAGAAGATTAACTTTATTTTTAAATGGATTTTTATTTCAATGATTTGTAAATGAGTGCCAATGTCAGCAGAAAGTAGTCTGCAAATTTTGCAATATATCTTTTTAGAGTCGAATGCTCCAGCTTTCTGAGCACATTGAATTTCAAAACATATGATTAATAAATAATTACAATGGAGACATTCTTAGAAAAATAAGTTGTGTATGATGAATTAACTAAATTAGTCTTTCTCTTTAGCTGACAGTGTTTTGTTATATATTAATGAGAGATTTTATCGCAATACATTCTACTGGATATCTAGTAGTGGTGTTTTGTTTTAATCAACCATACCTTCCGGTAATTGATTGAGAGAGACGTACTTGTTAGCCACTCCGGTAATATATTGTAAAGAAATGTATCTTAGTTTTGTGTGACAACATGTTTCTATTTTCATTTATTAATACTTGACCATTTCCTCTAGTCAAATAATTTTGCACATTTAATATATAAATTGACATTAATCAAAAAGGGTACAATAAATTAAGCAAGGTGATTCAATTATTACATTGGTTTAGATATCCTGAAACATGATTTAAAAAAAGCATATATCTCATTTTACCATGTTTCTTAGGTTTTATTAAAAATGGAACAGTAATGGTGTTGCAAAATTTGGCAGCCATTTTGTACTTAGCAAATCTCACAAAGAATAATCCAATCAAATGCCAACCAATATGTTTTCTGAAATTGGTTCCAAGCAGAACTTTGACCAGGACATCCAGAAAACTGACTCCAAGTAACAGTGAGGAATCACAGTCTGTTTAAAAGGGAGTGGCAGTGAGGGGAAATTCCCATTCAGCACTGAGGAAGACGATTCTCGCACAAACACCCAACTGAGATCAGAATTCTGATAGTTTGACTTCAGCATTGGTTTCATAATGATAGAAAATGGAGTGGGTAACAGAATTATTTCTTTCTTTAACAAGTTCAGACAGCCTGACAATAAGGAAAGCAGACAATGGTGTTCAAGGCCTGAGCAACTTATAGTATCTCTTCAGCATTTGATCTGCTGGATTGTATTTTGACCACTTTTGCAGACAAAGTTGTCAAACATTTGTGTACTGATTGTCAGGGTAGAAGTTAAAAGATTTTATAAAATATGCAAAGTTCCCCATTTAGCTAACCTCCAGACCAAGATTGATAGGAAGCACAGACTAGGTTTCAGTACTGGCCAAGAATTACAAGTAATTAGAATACAGCTCCAGGTAAGTAATTATAAACTGTTGGCATACAGTGTTATTAAACCCCATGTTTTCTTATAAACTCACCCTTATAACGTAAACAGGAAGACAAAAAGACAAAGTAAGATAGATTTTGGATAGAGGAGAAAAACTGGAAGGACAGTTCAGTTGTCTTGGTTACCAGGTTCTGTTACTGAGATGATACTTTTGACTCTTCTTTTTTCAAGTGTGTTGCTTCAGTCCTTTCTCCAGACACTTTCGCTGGTTAGTGAGAAATACAAGGTGACGAGTTCACCGATTAAAATGTTTCTGACTTATTGTTTGAATGCCATACTTGAAAACACTAACTATTGTAGAAAAGAAAAATTACTTTACTTCAGGTTTACAGTGAAAGTTCATTGCACAGAACAGAGACCCTGTTCCTGAGCTGGAGAAGAAGTAAACATTCTTCAAGCTGCTCACTTTTTTAAGAAGCAACTATACATTTGTTGACAGATGAAAGATCTCAGTTTTGTTGTTAGGACTGATGGCCATTTATCAATTAATTTGTTGCCAGCAAAGGTTGTATCTGTGCACCCCCTCAATGCCAAATAATCTAGAACTGAAACTTAAAGTTACTGTTTGTTCAAATGGTTATTTGCATAATGCCTGGTACGCATGTTAGGTTAATTTTTTTTTAAACTGAAGCCACCCTTTCAAATATGGATTTTAAAACAGCTTTCTATTTTAAAATTCAGCAAACAAATTTTAAAACTCAAAATACTCACTCACAGTCCTTACACAGGAAAATCCACGTTGTTTCTTCAGAGTACTGATTCACTTCAAATCCCGATTTTTGTCTGTGTAGTGAATTGGATTGCTCTGTCCACTATGACATCTTCCTTGGATTGATAAAGCTTTGATAAATCCTTATCCATGACACCATTTATTATACATTCCCAATTAATTCATCCTTCAAAGTCTGTGCTCATTAACTCCTGCTCAATAACGTAAATCTATTAGAATGGCTTCTACAGATTTTCTCAAATACTGGGAGCTCAGATCAATTCTCATCCATCTTATCATCCATTCTTTTTGCAGCTTATGTGTACATCAAATGATTTAATCATTACATCATACTTTGTAATGCTTTCTTTCTTGCTTTTACATGCAAGTACATCACCACTATTGCACCCAAAGACTATAAAAATATGGGGACTCATTGCTTCTTTGTATGTAAACCTGGAGCATTGAAACTGTCACTTCCAGAATATTCCTCATTGTGGGCCTTCTGCATTAACAAATGGTTGAAGCATTGTAATTTTTCTATGAAAACTACTAAACGATTGGACAATTGTAATCAACTGACCTGGGTGAATAATTTGATTTTTCTTTCATACTGTTGAAGTGGTCACCTCAAGAGTATTGTCAATTCAAGGCTAAGCTTCAAAAGCTTTCAGAAGTTTTCTTCTCCACCCTCCAGAGTCTTCCCACTTGACAGCCTTAGAAATCAAGTCTTCTGAGGCTCTATTCCCTACTGTCAAAGCTGGAAAAGAAGACTATTTTTATTTTTGAAGTCTTTCAAGGTCTAGACCAGTCTTTGAAATCTATTCACACTTTCCAAGTCTTCCAAGATTCTATACTGCTTTCATATTCTTCTATTTTCAAGTTGTACCCATGGACTCTGTGTTTTTACTTCAGATTCTGGCTCTGGAGGTTTTTCCTCTACCTGCCACCATTCTTTCGAAACTGCAACCTATCCATTGAGATACTGATCTGGGGTATCTTTACCTGTCAGTGTGTTCATTTACACTATCCCTGAGGCTGCTGGGCCCTTTATTTGTAGTAAGACTCCTCAACTGCTTCTATACAATAACATGCCAATAGATGTGAAGGTGCCAGGACACTGTGGCCTACCTTGGGATTCCAGCTGTCTAATATAGGCGTGTGCTGTTGCTGTCACTCCAAGTCCTCACCTGGTCAACTCTGTCACCTTGATTTTGTGGTCATTTTGGATGATGCCACCATGAGAAGGTGAGAAAGCAGGGCCGATCATGGAGAGAATATGTACCCTAGATTCCTTGCAAATTGAATTTTGGCATTTATTGCTAATGTATTGGTGTATAAAAGTAGGGAAGTGTTGTTGCAGCTATACAAGATATTGGTTCGACCACAGCTAAAATACTGTGTCTAATTTTGTCTCCTTACTTGAGGAAGGATGTAATTTCATTGGAGGCAATTTGGAGAAGGTTCACTAGAATAATTCCAGAGATGAAAGGTTATCTGATGAATGGAGATTGAGCAGTTTAGGCCTATACTTACAAGAATTTAGAAGAATGAGAAGAGATCTAATTGAGGTATAAATGATGCTAAAGGTGATTGACAAAGTAGATATAGAGAGCCCTTGTGGGGTAATCTACAATGAGAGGTCATAGTTTTAGGCCAAGAGGTGGCAGATTTAAAACTGATGAGGAATTATTTCTCTCAAAGGGTTGTGAATCTGTGACATTTACTTCCCCAGAGTCCAGTGGATGTCAGGACACTAAAAAATAACCTTGAGGAGGAGCTTGACAGATTTTTAATTAATAAATGGTTATGGGGAGTGGGCAGAGAAGTGAAGTTGAGGCTGAGATGAGATCAGCTAGGAGTGTATTGAATGGCAAAACAGGCTTGAAGGGCTGAATTGCCCGCTCCTGATCTTAGCTCTTATGTTCTTATGGCTGTGAATACAAAATAGAAACTATTTTTGCAGGGTTTGCTGCTCTTCTTATCACAGACTGTTTCTCTCTCACATTTGTTACCAGCAACAAGTGTGGGATGAAATGACTTGTGACTGGTCATTTGGTCATTTCCACTTATCTGTATTTCGAACAGTGAGTTTGTCGGACATATGGAGAGACATGGTGAGCCAGATTCTGGTCACTGAACCATATGTTGTACTAGCGCAGTTTAAATTAGATATTATTTAGAGGTCATAATAGGTACACAAACAAGGATGACCAATCAGATGTACCATTTGAAATCCATGCTCGTGGTTCATTATTACATGAATTTAAAATCCTGATATGAGAGTTTGCCCATTAGGTAAATGTGCTGTTAAATCAACTGAAACAACTTACTTTGGAGAAGGTCACTTTTGTACAGAGTCTCTATTCAAGGAGGATCAGGTAATGCTAGGATTTTATTCTTATTGGGATACATCACAGTAACTATTTTTTTTTCACTCAGTTCAATGCTTGGCCCTAAACCAGCAGAAATCAGTTACTAGTTGGTGTGAAATATAATGAAAATTTCAAAGACCTAGTACACTGCCTTCATCATTCAAAAAGTAATAACTTCAGGCAAGTGCGTCAGTTAGCAATTATATTTCCTCAGTCCAAATCATCAAGAATTCATCTCTCCCTTTTACTATATTCACGATTTGCTTTTTGGATTTTTTTTTAATTTGCCATCGTTAAACAAAAAAAAGGACATTTTTGAACATGTAGAAACTAGCAACACAGTGATGAAAATATCCCAGTTCTTATTTATTATATATATGAAATTGATGTATATCTGATTTATTAAAATGACTGATTTCTGATTAATCATCCAAACGTAAAGAAAACAAACTTGTGTCTCCGCTTGTTCAATCCCTGCCCAGTGCAGGCATTCATAGTGAGAACAATCTTCACTTTATTATTTGGGAAGAAATCAAAAAGAAAAAAAAGAGCTTTAAAAGCAGTAAAGGAATTGTTTAACTTGAGAAGCTGTAATGATGGAAATAAATAATTCATAATAAAAATGGGATTCAGTGTTCATAGATCAAACTTGTTGATTTAATGATTTTAATTATCTAAAATATCATAATGACATAGGAAGTAAAATTAACTTCACAGCACAATCAGTGCAAGTCCAACTATCATGTTCTATTAGCAATGAGTTCCCAGCCTTGGTTAATCACACAGAATCCGAACAAAATGTAGATCACAATTTTGAGATGGACATAGAATTTTAAATTGGCATTGACTAACTTCATAAATATTCAACTTTCTACTCAAAGATGAGACCTAATGATGGAATACAATAAGAGGATTATCAGCTGTGCCATTCCCTAGTGTCACTTCATCCTTTGCCTCATCTGTCACCTCAACAAGACTCTTTCTCTTTCTTTTAGACATCAAGGTGCACAAGCTCCAGCCATTTATGGATTCCAATATCTGTCCTGCGGAACGTCCCTTAGCACCCACTCCATTCCAGCTCTCTGATACCATCACTTTCTGTCCTCCTAAGGTCACTCCCAGGAATTACTGAGAAATTAAAGATTCCATTGGACAATTCTCTAGGCTTAGAACCCTCTGAGGGTATTCATTTAAAAATCAGAGAATTTGGAGATTCTGATGAATACAGTTGCTGAGGAAAAGTTAAACTCCTTGGTAGCTTTTCAAGTGACACCATATTCACCTCAGACTCTCCCCAAATATACCTCCTCCAGAGCACATGCACTCCACAATTCTTGACCTGACAAACCTGGAACTCAGTCCACTTCTTCTGCTCTGGACAAACACGCCCCTTTTGACTGCTCTGTACCTGATGTTCCTTCAACACCACTGGACCTGACCATCTCATTCCCCAGTTCTGCACTGATTCCCCACCTGACACATCCCCCTGCCCCACTTCATCCAATCCCAGAACTTGACCCCCTTCCTCCATTCCAGATCCAGAGCAACTGACCCACCTTCACCATTTGGCATCTAATGTGGCAACTGACTACTGCTGGAAATATATTCCGGGCACATTGGTATCCCACTCTTGCAAAGTAACATCACACATGCCTGATGTACTTACCATTTGATAACAATTATCAAAATGGCTGACTGGACCTTTAAATTTCAAAAGGTGGCAGCTGGCTACTATGAAAGGGGCATGATTCATGTTCCTCAGAGAATTCTGCACTACAAGCAAAAAACTGTCAGAATGGAAGTACAATTCCACATTGCTGAGGAGGTCCTTTCATTGAAATCTCCTCTCATTGATGAGAAGCTTCCTCCTTTCATAAAAAGAAAGAAGACTACCACTCCTCAGAAATTTTTGCACAAAGTCTTTGATGAAGTTTGTAAAATAATATGTAAAACTATTTAATTATAATGTGTTCTTCTAAAGCAGAGCTGAGGTAATAAGGTAGTCAATTATATTCCAATATACTTCAGGGCATTTTGTTCTGTGCTTCAAACTCTGACAATCTATTTTTTGATATTTGCATTTTTTTTCCTCTGGAGTATTTTGAACCAAAGTAAGTAGTGATTTTCTCCGTCCTGTTCTTGTATTCTACTCAAACTTCAAAACGAAACACAGGCATGTATTTTGTCAGTCCCTTATTGGCAAGTGAAGCTAGGAGGACATGAGATAGACTTTATGTATTGACCGGGTAAGATCCAGAATGCTTTGCCTGAGAATATGTTTGAAGCAGATTTAATCAAGGCTTTCTGTAGAGAACTGGGTCAATATCTGATGAGAGAAAAAAAGCAATGCCACAGGGAAAGAGGAGGAGGAGTGGCTGAATTGTGCCAGATAAAGAGTAGGCAAAGACAAAACATGCTGAATGGCTTTCATTTGTGCTGTAATCATTCCATAATTTACTAAAATCCAACATCTCTCAAACATTCAATCAATTGTTTTGAAATGTACCAAGTAATATCATGGAGAAAAAACAGAGAGGCTATTAAGCATGTAGCAGGATCTTACATACAGTAAAGACACATAACCTTCTTTGTAAGAAATGTGAACTGGTATAAGAACAATATTAAGAATCTTAACATTTGCACTTCAATAAATAACCACTGAAATAACATTAAAAATTGAAGCTAGTTTAATTTTATGATCTGTTAAAGCTTATGAAGGATAATTTAAATGTATGAATGTGGCGAATGCTTGAACCAATTTATGGTTGATTGTAGATAAAGGACTGAAGTAGCACATTAAAGGCTGAACAAGTAAATTGTGTCACAAGTTAATGTAGAATGTCAGCACTGTAAAGAATCATAAACATGCTAGCAGGCAAATAATGCATTTGTAAGCAAAAGCAAAGTTAAATAAAGTATTTGGGACAGAGGTCAGAGAAATACAGACAGGGAATGCACTATGGCATTTACTCAGCACAAAATGTTTCTCTGGACCATTTTAATACAGTCATAAGAATATTAACCACCCTCTAAAATCACAAGTGCCTTTTTAGTCAGCAATTATTGACAACAGCAAGCAAATAGCCAAGGTCTACATAATTCCTCATGGTAATTAATTATTTTCTTAGTGATCTTAATACAAATTTCTGTACACAATGTTTTCAAGTTTTCTAAGGCAAATGATTTTTTTACTGCATGTTGCTCAAATCTGAGTTGAAAATTGTTCCTGGTAATAGTTGGCATGTGATTCTGAATAAGAATGTGAAAACTGAAAAATCGGATTCTTTTTTGTATCAAACACATCACTTCCACAGACCAAACTCATCTCAGTTTATGCCATCCTATGTCAGCTTACATCAACCCTATGTTATATTATGAGGAAGATTTATTGCAAAGTATCTCCATTTCCCCAAGGATAAATTATCAAATTTTCATTTTTCCTCAATCCCACTTGGTGAAATATGCTCGTTGAATTTATTCAAAAAGCATCATGCTCCACACATCTACCAGAAGTTCCGACCTCATCAGAGGTTTAAAGCAATGTTATCAGATGAATTGTTCAATGTACACCCCATCCATTTCTTGGTCCAAGAAAGTTCTTAGGCAGCTGAACCAATATTGTCTGGAAACAATCTTTTCCTATACAAATTTAAACACTCTGCCTATCTATGTTCTTTCTTCCACAACTTGAACTGAAACCACTTTAAATAGGAAAGCAACACATTGTATGAGCTATCCTTGTTTTTGTAATCTTCAATATATCATACCAGAAAGAAAATCACTTCAGAAAAAATAATTTTGAGGCATCACAATTTGAAAGTTATTCAAATTTGGTTTTGTTTTCCAAACAGCAGTGATCAAATCAAGCTCAACTGGTGATAATTGCATTATCCAAAGCTTGATAAGTATGTGTGCCTGTTCATAACATATCAATTACATGCTCATATTAATTCACAATGTAACATTGAAGTGTTGAAAGTAGTTTGTATCATTAGTCTTAACTCTTTTATACAACGAGAACTATAACCCCAGCGTGCAAAATATCATATGGTGTGTTGTTGTATATTCAAACCTGAACAAATAGTGTGCCTTTAAGACAATTACATGATATCTTGGCATGTGACATTTTGTATAAAAATACCCACCTCACTTTCAATTAGGATCACAGTACAATGGAGTCAGCGTAGGGTATCCAGTTAGATATGTGTGTGTCTTGAAAAGTAACATTAGTAAGCACAGAACCAAAGTTGGCTTTGATTCCACATGGTCCCAACACTCAATTCCAGTCTTCATTATTCCAGAAAACCTCTAGTTTCTGAATATTTAAGGTAATGTATCTATATATGGATAAGTGTGAGGTCTTGCATTTTGGAATGTCAAATCAAGGTAGGAGTTTGATGGTGAATGATAAGGCTTTAAGGAGTAATGGGATAGAGGGACCTTGGAGTTCAGATGCGCAGTTCTTTGAAAGTAGAGTCACAGGTAGACAGGGCAACGAAGAAGGCTTTTGGCACATTGGCTTTCATTTCAGGACATTTAGTATCAGAGTTGGGAAGTTTTATTGCAGTTGTACAGGATGTTGGTGAGGCCGCACTTGGAGTTTTAGTCACCTTGCTATAAGAAGAATGTTATTAAACTGGGAAGGGTGCAGAAGAAATTTACAAGGATTTTGCCAGGATTCAAGGGTCTGAGTTATAGGGAGAGCTTGAATGAGCTAGGACTTTTTTTTATTTAGAGCATTGAAGACTGAGGGGGATCTCACAGAAGTGTGTAAGATCATGAGAAGAATGAATAAGGTGAATACACACAGTCTTTTTCCCAGGGATGGAAAATCAAGAAGTGGAGGGCATCAGTTTAAAATTCAAGGGGAAACAATAAAAGGAATGGGAGGGGCAATTTTTTTTTAACACAAGGTGGTATGCATTTGGAATGAGCTGCCAGTAAAAGTGATTAAGGTAGATACATTAACAGTATTTTAAAGGCATTTGGATAAATACGTGGATAGGAAAGATTTAGAAGAATATGGGCTAAGTGCAGGGAAATGGGGTTAGTGTGGATGGACACCTTGGACTAGTTTGGGCCAAAGGGTCTGTTTCTGTGTTGTAGGACAGCATGTGCATCCTTGTACATGTTATCAGAAAGGTGTTACAATTTCTTTGAAGGACAAAAGGGACATATTGTGTTATTATATAGATTCCAGACCAATCAGGCAGTGTATCTTCAAGACAGTTGCATGACATTCTGATGTAAAGGTACAGTACCCGCTTCACTTTCAGCCACTGTCTCTGTACAGTGGAGTCAGAGTACTGCCACATAGTAGTCAGCTATGTGTATGTAATATAGAGTAGCATCAGTAAGCACAGAATCCAGACCATGACATGAGTTTTCTTAAGTGAATGTATTTTGTTGACTGAGATTCATGGCACCCACCATGGCACAGAACAATTTTACACATCAAACTTCTGCCTTTCTCCTCTTTGAATTGGGCTCTTGAACATCTTTCCAGGGGATTGCACAACTAGAGGGGTCCGTTGCCAGTACCTTCTGACAGGCACAACTCTATTGCACAATAACTTAGATGCTGTGAGCCAGGAGACACTTATTATAGTGCTAGATAGTTATGACTAAATGCATAGCCTGAAGGAAGGGAAAACTCACTCCCCACTCTCCTCTCTATACCTGACATATGCTTCCTTCTTTTTCTTGACCAAAACCTCAATTTCTCTCTTCATCCAGCATTTCCTACACCTACCAGCCTTGCCCTTCACTCTAGGAGAAAGTGAGGACTGCAGATGCTGGAGACCAGAGTTGAAAAGTGTGGTGCTGGAAAAACACAGCAGGCCAGGCAGCATCCGAAGAACATTTCGGGCATAAGCCCTTCTTCAGGCTGGTGTGCCAAACTGGCTGAGATAAAAGGTAGGGGGAGGGAATTTGGGGGAGGGGTGCTGGGAATACGATAGGTGGAAGGAAGTGAGGGTGAGGGTGATAGGCCAGAGAGGGGGTGAGGGCGGAGAGGTCAAGAAGAGGATTGCAGGTCAAGAGGGCGGTGCTGAATCCGGGGGTTGGGACTGAGATAAGGTGGGGGGAGGGGAAATGGGGAAGATGGAGAAATCTGCATTCATCCCCTGTGGCTAGAGGGTTCCTAGGCAGAAGATGAGATGCTCTTCCTCTAGGCGTCATGTCTGGCGATGGAGGAGGCCAAGGACCTGCATGTCCTTGGTGGAGTGGGAGGGGGAGTTAAAGTGTTCAGCCACGGGGCGGTTGGGTTGGTTGGTGTGGGTGTCCCAGAGATGTTCCCTGAAACGTTCTGCAAGTAGGCGGCCTGTCTCCCCAATGTAGAGGAGACCACATCGGGCGCAGTGGATACAGTGTGATGTGTGTGGAGGTGCAGGTGATTTTGTGATGGACATGGAAGGATCCATTGGGGCCTTGGAGGGAGGTGAGGGGGGAGGTGTGGGTGCAAGTTTTGTACTTCTTGCGGTTGCAGGGGAAGGTGCCAGGAGTGGAGGTTGGGTTGGTGGGGTGTGTGGACCTGACAAGGGAGTCGCGGAGGGAGTGGTCTTTCCGGAACGCTGATAGGGTGGGGAGGGAAATATATTCCTTATGGTGGGGTCTGTTTGGAGGTGGTGGAAATGACAGAGGATGATACAATGTATCCGGAGGTTGGTGGGGTGGAAGGTGAGGACCAGAGGGGTTCTGTCCTGGTGGCGATTGGAGGGGCGGGTTCAAGGGTAGAGGTGTGCGAAGTGGAGGAGATGCGGTGGAGAGCATCATTGACCAGGTCTGAGGGGAAATTGCAGTCTTTGAAGAAGGAGGCCATCTGGGTTGTTTGGTATTGGAATTGGTCCTCCTGGGAGCAGATGCGGTGGAGGTGAAGGAATTGGGAATGTGGGACAAAGGTGTCATCAACATATCTGACCCAGAGTTTGGGTTGAATTTGTGGTAAGACTGTTTGTTCTAACCTTTGCATTACTGCTTTTGCTATGAGTCCAGAGATCGGTGAGCCCATGGGTGTTCCGTTGATTTGTTCGTATATCTGGTTGTTGAATGTGAAGTGTGTTGTGAGGCACAAGTCCAGTAGTTTAAGTATGCCGTCTTTGTTGATGGGTTCAACGTCCTGTTGTCTGTTCTGTATGTCCAGCAGGTTGGCTATTGTTTCTCTGGCTAGGGTTTTGTCAATAGAGGTGAACAGTGCCGTTACGTCGAATGAGACCATAGTTTCTTCCTTGTCTATGTGTATATTTCTGATGATGTCCAAGAATTCCTGTGTTGATTGTATAGATTGTCTGGATCCGCTGATCAGGTTTTTCAGTTTCTGCTGTAGTTCTTTAGCCAGTTTGTGTGATGGTGTCCCTGGTAGTGATACTATGGGTCTGAGTGGGATGTCTGGTTTGTGCACTTTAGGTAGTCCATAGAATCTGGGGGTGTTGTTGCTTTCAGGTTTCATTCTTTGTAGGTCCGACCTGGTTATCTGTCCGTTTTTTTGTAGATTCCTCAGTGTGTTGTTTATCCTATTGGTGAGCTGTGGGGTGGGGTCCAACTCCCTCTTTTGGTAGGTGTTGGTATCTGCAAGTAGTAGTTGTGCTTTTTGGGTGTACTCTGCTTTGTCCAGGATGACCGTCATTCTGCCTTTGTCTGCTGGTAGTATGATTACGTTCTTATCGTTTCTTAGTGATTTTAGTGCTTCCCTCTCCTTGGTGTTGAGGTTATGTGTTTGTCTTTTCCTTGTTATCAGAGGTACGATACTTTGCCTCACTGTTTGTTGTGTCTCTTCTGTCAGTCCATTGTTCCTGAGTGTGCATTCTAGTACTGCTAGGAAGTCTGCTGTCTTGGCATCCCTGTGGTTGTAGTTGAGTCCCTTGGCAAGTATTGTTCCAGTCCCATGTTCCTAACCATGCCTTGAGTTCATCTGCCTTCCCTGTTAAACCTCTTGCATTGAAATAAATACAGTTTAATTTACCTCGTTCTCTGCTTTGTTTCTGCTGCCCTGATTATTTGACTTACTCTTTTTCCCACTGTAACAGTGTCAGACTGATCTCTTTCCTCACTATCTCATTGGGTCCAAAACTCCCACTTTACTACTTTAAATCCTCCTGAGCAGCTCTAGCAAATCTCCCTGCTAGTATATTATTCCCCTTTCAATTCAGGTGCAATCTATCCTTCTTATACAGGTCACTTCTACCCTAATTGAGATGACAACAATCCAAAAATGTGAATCCTTCTCCCCTGCACCAGCTCCTCAGCCACACATTCATCTGCTCTATCCTCCTACTCCTACACTCACTAGCTCTTGGCACCAGGAGTAATCCAGATATCATTGCCTTCAAGGACCGCCTTTTAAAATTCCTGCCTAACTTCCTATATTCTCCCTTCAGAATCTCATCCTTTTTCCTTCCTATGTAATTAGTTCCGATGAGTACAACCTCCTGCTGGTCCCTCTCCCATTTGAGAATATTCTGCGCTGTCTCCAAGATATCCTTAATCCTGGCACTAGGGAGACAACACACCATTCTGCTATCTCACTGCCAGCCACAAAAACATCTGTCCCTTATCACAATCGATTGCTTGGAACCTGATGTACCCCTCATTACATTAGAGCTTGTCTCAGTACCAGAAACTTGGTTGTTTGTGCTTCATCACCTGAAAGTCTATCACCCCCTACATTTTCCAAAACATCTTGTTTGAGATGAGATGGGGAAATCCACAGGAGACTCCTGTCTGCAGGAAGAAGATCAATGAACTTGTGCATTGTGCAAGGATACGTGACAGTATCTTCTCTTTGTAGACACACACACACACCATGTACTCTGCCACTGCACACATTTCCCATCAACTCATCCTCACAAGCTACTAACAGACCTGTCCTGCATGCTACTCACTGACTGGTGTCACCTCACCACTTCTGCTCATACATCACCAGTACGTAGGATATGTGGATATTTGAAAGAGGGATCACAGAAAGATATCAAGCGCACAATGTTATGGATAATAAGTTATGTATTCAGGAACATAAAAGGTCCAAAACCAGTGCATTCCTCCAAGAAGTGGGTTTCAGTTAAGTTAATTCTGATCGCCCAGGTGTGATGATGCAGTGCTCTGTCATGCTTTCTTAGACAGCCCTCATGGTCACTGTCCTGATCTGCAGGCTCATCTTCAAAAGACTGTTCTCATTCCCACATTTCATCTGTGCCCAGGGCATCCCTCATTTGTTGTGAAGGCACAGCTTCTACAAGGGTGTGGCATCCTTCTCTTGTTCCACCCAACCACATAAATTTATCCCCCATCATTGTCACCCACTCCCCAAGTGACCCAGCCCAATAAAACCCATTCTTGGCAATAAAGCTGCCTGCTTTCCCAGGACTCCACTAACTGACTCCTGATAAGCCACTGTCCATTATTGGCCAAACTCCCAAAACTGACTGGTCCAACCCCTGAATAATTTGACAGGACTGCTTCAATGAATACAGCCCAACTGTGGTCTCCACAGCATCCTGATTGATCTGTCTATAATCCTTGGACTATTTGCACTTGACCTTGAGGACTGACGCTGGCCCAATTTCCAGAATGCAATGACTGGTCCATTGACTCTTGTAGGATTAAGTGCATGACTCGCTATGGTTAACCCATGAAGGGAAATCACATGAGCCCCTTGACTGACTGCAGAGGTAACCCAAATTGACTGTATTCCCCATTAACCCAATTGAGGATTACTGCTCTCCACTGAGCAAATCAACTGAAAATTGGTCCCACAATAGGCTGCATTTACAAATGGACTGCTCAGCCCTGACAGAGATTCAGCTGACATGCTAGCAAGAATCATGGCATGGACAGTGTATTATCCTGATTAATATGCGTGTTGACAAGGTGGAGAGACCTATAATTATTTATTTTAAACTGACAAATTATTGATTTTGACTTTTGCCAATATTACATCTGATGCAGCCCGCTCAGAGCTGGGCAAGGAGGTGGTGAACTGGCCACCTGACATTTTTTACAAGCTCTTTCCATTGAAAACATATGCAGCACAGTGCCATAACATTTAGCCAATAATATATTCTATTGCTAGGAACAATACACCCTGATGCTATTATGTATTATCTAGATGTTCTTTCCCTCGTCCATTGTCCAATGTTTCCAGAACTAAGGGAGGAAGGGGTGTTATTACAGACGTAATGTGCTGAAAATGCTAAACAACATTTAAGCTTGTTTTATTCATATTTAAACCATTTTAAGTTTAAAGTTATGAAAATTAGGTGGAAGTCATTTCTGGCCATTTTGGGCTATTAAATTGTTTCCCCAGCTCGTCCACCATCCCCAATGAGTTCCATTTTGCTCCTGTATCTTCCTGCAATCTGCCTAGAACGTCCCGAATGCCTGTATTTACATATGTCAGAGTGAGAGTCAGTGGTGTAGCAGCTGCAATTTTCCTGAATTTGCAGTGTTTATCGACCCTGGATGAATTAGCCTCAGACACAAGGCACACAGCAGCTGTCACAATAAACAGATCAAAGCAAACAACAGGTATTTGCAAATCTGAAGAGTTGAGCGCTGATTTCTGCAGCTCTGTGTGCTTTTTTCAATTGGTTTGGGAGACATTTCTGATTACAAATACAATGACTTGATTCTGATAGAATCAGTTCATCAGCATATGTTTGACTTTCTTATCCGCAGCGAAGGATCTCAGCAACTGCTGGACCATTCCCTATAAACCTAATCAATGTATGTCATTATCATGAATTTGGCAGAACAAAGGATGGAGAAAAAGAGTCAGGTAGTATTTACAGTGGTGAGGTATTAATTTCCATTGACAATACAAACAGCCAAGGTCAATGAGGATGTACATTAGGCATTGTATATCAGTGAAATGGTAGGGCAGCACTGTGACTGCTGACTGGAGGTCCTCAAGTAAACTTCATCTACCAAGTATTGAACTTCACAGTTATAAAACTTACCATTGCACTCAGCTTCAAAAGACATGGTCTATTTGAAGCTACCACAGGCAGCTTCTATAGTGTCAGGCCCAATTCAAGCAGACTCTTGTTTGGTCACTGACATAACTTTCAGGAGTATGTCTTGGTTTTACAGCAAGACTGCAGTGCAGAATAGAATATGCATTTCAGAGAGATTGCAAGCTCTTGTAAAGATCCAAACTGCATTCTGTGGCACCTTCAAATTGTTTTGCAGGCCCTCAAAGAGCAAGAAGAGCTGCCATTCCTTCAACAAGCAACTTGCATGTTAGAGCAAGAAAAAAATCCTCAAATTAAGTAAATGAGTAGACCTTGCATGATGAGGCAAGAACAACAGGTTCAAGTACATGAACAGATGTGGTCAAGGCTTGTGAATACCAGTACTTTCACAACATTGAGGTGGGATTGCAATTTCAGCAACTCAACATGAACCTCATACCATAAAGAACCCTCTCCATCCATCTTCCCAACACAGTGGAATAAAATCAGAATAACACAGGATGTTCTGGTGTTAAAAGGATATCAATTTCAATGAACTTCAAACATTTTTTTGTAAGAGTCAGGCAATGATTTTATCATCCCATTTAACAGTAGATGACTGGTTTGTTACGGTTAGACTGCATCTCCTTCATTTCAACTATTCATGCATGAACTGTCACAGAAATTATAACTCCCACTCTCAAGCAGCGCACTAACACTTTAAAATGTGACTATGGTGATTTAGGAGAATTTATTTACAAATAAATATTATTTTCCTACTGACTGAAGCTTAGAATTTCCACAGGCTATTATCTACAGTTAGCGTATTAATAACACAGACAGATCGAGATCTGCAACATCACCCTTTTGCCTGGTTTTAGTGCATGCCCCAATTTCTGAAATCAATTTCTGTTAGCTCCATCTCATTTGCATTGATTAATTTTCACTTGTGCTGTATATGAATTCAGGGTTGCTATTTATGATTTCAATGCAGAAAAAAAAGTATTTAATGAACAAGGATTTAGCATTAGTAAATGCAGTATTTGTTGACTGTAATCATGCTGTTGTCAGCAGACGTTTCATCTTCTTATACTATTTGTCTGGTGATTTGCCATTCCCATAGCTCCCTATCAATTAAGACAGAGAACAATGTTATATTAGAAGGTCCTTTCTCTTTTTGCTTCTTACAACAAGAAAGAAGTGTTGGAGGAATGCCAAAGGTGAATGTCACTGTTTTGTCAATGTAAGGATTGTGTCGTCTTATTTTTATGCCCTTAAAAACTGTGAGCTGCAATTAAAGTAAAAACTGTTTTTAAAAACAAGGATTTACAAGAGTGCCTTCATAATTTCACAGCAAGGAACTTAATACTATTGTGAACTCTCTTTTTGTAGCTATAGGTTCCCAGACTTTGTAGAAGATCAGGAGCCAAGGAGTCACTTTAACACCCCACTTAGGTTCAGCGATGGAGTAATAAATGCTTAATAAATCCTAGCCAGTAACATCCAGATCCCATGAACAAAAGTTTTAAAGTGAAACTTGAAATAACTCCACAGAGGCTGGTATCCTGTTACCAGGTCACCCTTTATTCACATGTAGAAAGTCCTTGACATGATCCAACTTCCTCAGAGCCTGCTCTCAGAGTGAATAGAACCGCTAGCACTCCTGTTTATATTTATCAGGGAGGGCTCCCCGATTGGACCAGATTAACAGCCCCAATCAGGGAACTCATATTCAATGAGGTTCACCTGGCTAACTTCCTTATAATCACTACAAAACTGATTAGTTCAGAACTAACTGGGCAAGTTGAAACTGGAAGCAAGTGTGAAAGACACAGAAGGGTGTGCTGTTTTTCTCCCTGGCTTTAGTAGCCTGCTTTCTGCAGTAATAAAAAGCTCAGTTTATACTTGAAGAAAACCAGTTACCTTTCCTGAAGCAGATGCTAAGAGCTGTGGCTTTTGAATTGACAAATTGGAGACATTTTCCAAGTGAATCAGATGCTTAGTACTTCTTACAAACCAATGAAAAGTTACAGAGAAAGGCAAATGAACACTAAGTACCTGGCCAGCCGAAGAATGATAGTTTCCTTTTATTCATTTGTGGGATGCGGGTGTCGCTAGCTGGCCAGCATTTATTGCCCATCCGTAGTTGCCTTCTTGAATCACTGCAGACCACCTGCTGTGGGTTGACTCATTGAGGAAGGAATTCAAGGATTTCGACAGTGACAGTGAAGGTACAGCGATATATTTCCAAGTCAGGATGGTGAGTGGCGTGGAGGGGAACTTTGCAGATGGTGGTGTTCCTATATATCTGCTGTCCTTGTCTTTGTCGATGGAAGTGGTTGCTGGTTTGGAAGGTGTTGTCTGAGGATCTTTGGTGAATTTCGGCAGTGCATCATGTAGATAGTACACACAGCTGCTACCGAGTTTTAGTGGTAGAGGGAGTGGGTGCTTGTGGATATATAGCCAATCAAGCAGACAGCTTTGTTCTGGATGCTGTCAAGCTTCTTGAGTGTTGTTGGAACTGCACCCATCCAGGCACCCAATCTCAAAATCTGAATCAGGAAACAAAGACCACTGACTTTCTGACTACCTCCACAAATAGCAGGAGTATTTATAAGGTGATCAGAGGTTTACTTAACTGTTTTTTGATTAATGGTTTGTATCTGTTTACTTGTATCTGTAATATAATAAATAATAATCCGTGTTTAATACAGAAACCTAGTCTGTGATTTCTATCAGTCTTGGTCTGAAAGATAAATTGGGATACTGTGAGCAACTTTTAAAAAAAACTTTAATATTTGGTTGAACTCCAGGAATAGTGGGGCATAAATTTAAGGTGCGCTACCTCAGTGAATCATATCATCAGGAATACCACAAACAAATAAACATGTCTCCACTTGTCTTTGAGAATCACAACCTGTCAAACCTTTATTTTCTAATATAAAATATGTTGAGTTACACCATTTGCTGCAAAGTGACTGACAAGTCAACGTCACTTCATCCATCACTTTGACAGTGACAACAACCTGCATTTATATCGTACTTTTAATGTGGTCAAACGTTACATCGTCCTTCACAGAAGCATTAACAAATAAACAAATAAACCTTTCACTTGCATAGAAAGTGGATAAGTGAATAAAATCTTGTTCAAACTTGGAAGTTTTGTGGAATGTTTTAATGAAAGAAGTAAAGGCACAACATTTTTTGGAGTGGAATTTTCAGACCATCAGACCTCAGCACCTGAAGATACAGCCAACAACAGTAAAGCAATTAAAATTAGGGATGTGCGAGAGGCCAAAGTTCTTGCAAAACTGGAGGAGGTTACAGAGATCGGAAGGGGTGAGTTCACGGAATGCTTCATAAAAAGGATCATAAAGTTAAAATCAAGTAAGTGTTAATGCCTCAAATGGTCCTTATATTATTTAACCAAATGCTAAAACATCAGTGTTGAAAAATTCTGTTCCATCAATATGCAGATTATGTGCAGCTATTAGCATATAATCCAAATTAATGGTTTCAATGCTGGTACTTCCAAGTAATCCAACATTGTTTTTTCCTGCTCAAAATATAAGCATTTGTGTGTCACCGAGTTACAACTCATCAGAGCTAAGGTTGCTCACTTTGCTAAGACATGATTTTCAAGGGATGTGAAAAGAATAATAAATGTACAACCTTTAGGCAATAACAAAACACAAGGGAGACAGAATGGTATGATGAAGCTGACAAGGCATTGATATATTCTGGAATACTGGTGTTACTAAAGCCTTGCAAATCATCCCCTCTTAATACCATATTAGATCAATTACTTTGTAAAAGAATTTGCTCAGTAAATAAAGTTCATGTTTTAAACCTTAAATGAAAATACAGCTGGTTAAAAATCTGCTAGAAAATACACTAGAAAAAAAGACTAACCTTTGTGAATAAGACCTTTACCATGCATTATTCATTTTCATATACTTGTTAAGATGAAAGCGGTGTGGGGAGTTGACAAGCTTCATAGCTCATTTTAAGTTTTCAATTTTTCCTAAATCTGTTTTTGAAATCTTTCTGCACCAACATTTAAAATTTGTAAATTACTGTAGCAAATTACTGTATGACAAGGTAAAAGTCATGTGGAGCACAGTAAGGTTGCAGGGGTAGTTCTCAATATGTTAGTCTTAACGATGTACTAGAATTATAGTCTAACCTTTCTCAGAAGAAGAAAACGATAATTACATGAAAAGTTAATTCTTAAATCAATCTTGATAAACCCCATTGAAAGTCATTTCATTCCATTGAAGGCAAATGTAAATTTCATGAGGTCTGATGCAAAATACATTGATGCTTTTTAGAGGGCACACTTGCCAAAATTATTTTCACCGATTTCAAATCACTACCACGGATATGGTTATTTAATGTTAATTAAGAGAGATGAACAGCTAGTGATATTGTCACAACAGTAATCCTGGGACACCAGTTAATACTTTGGTGACAAGTTGAATTTCACCATAGTGGATGTAGTATTAGAGATAGAATTGAGGAATGCATAGCATGTCTCATTATGATCCACCTTTGACAGTGCCAGACTACAGCCGTGACTCACAATTGATGTCTTAAATTGAATTGCATAAATAAATATATAATTTAGTGTAATCGTAATGACAAAACCAATGTTGATTACTCTAATATCCTCTAGAAGAAAAATTTGTCATCCTCACCTTATCTTGCCTACATATAACTCTAGAACTACAGTAATGTGGTTAACTATAAGTATCCTCTGAAATAGCTTAGCAAACCGCTCAGTTGCATCTAAATGCTATAAAGTCCAATAGAAGGATTAAAAATGGATAGATCACCCTGCATCATTCAAGGCTTTAGACTCATAGAGTCACAGAGATGTACAGCATGGAAACAGACCCGTCGGTCCAACCCGTCCATGCCGACCAGATATCCCAAACCAATCTAGTCCCACCTGCCAGCACCCAGCACATATCCCTCCAAACCCTTCCTATTCATATACCCATCCAAATGCCTTTTAAATGTTGCAATTGTACCAGCCCACACCACTTCCTCTGGCAGCTCATTCCATACCAGTACCACCATCTGTGTGAAAACGTTGCCCCTTAGGTCTCTTTTATATCTTTCCCCTCTCACCCTAAACCTCTAGTTCTGGACTCCCCGACCCCAGAGAAAAGACTTTGTCTATTTACCCTATCCATGCCCCTCATAATTTTGTAAACCTCTATAAGGTCACCCCTCAGCCTCCAATGCTCCAGGGAAAACAGCCCCAGCATGTTCAGCCTCTCCCTATGGCTCAAATTCTGAAATTCTGGCAACATCCTTGTAAATCTTAGCACATGAAGTCCTTTGACCGTGCAGCATCCTCCCTGTTATAATTTGGAAACTTTATTGGGACAGTCAAACAAGGGCTTAACATAGTGATTCTCACAATCATATCTACATTGTTCCTGACACTAAGATCACCATCACTGAATGAAAAGTGTTATACAGTCAGGAGGGAGTTGTGCTACCTTTAGTTGAACTCCGCTTAGAGAAAGCACTGAGAGCGGCAAAGGTGCAGAATCCACCTTGAGTGGGAGACTTCAATGGCCGTTGTGTGTGGTTCTGTAACTAGTAAATGAGATGGGCAGCTAACAACCCACAGAACTGCAAGTGGGTTCATGGTCTTAATTTGTAAAGTTGCAAGATGCCATATGAATGAAGAAGACTGAAACGAGCAACTTCAGTAACCATTACAGATGGAATTGAGCAACACACAGAACTGTCTCATCTTGATCCATCTCTGGCAGTGCAAGACTACAGCCACAACTCACCACTGATGCATTAAACTGTAGCCTGCCTCACTAAAGGTCTTGCATGAAACCAATATCATTCACAAGGACCCAAGTCATTCCAGGAAAGCAATGGCTAAGATCTCCAATCACACTACCACTCTTTAAAATGTCAGTTCTCAGTGTCATGAAATCTGATTTAATTGCAAGCTTCCATCCTAAAGAGCAAAATACATTAACCATGTCCACACATCAAATTCAGATGCTGACACACAAATAAAAATCAAAAATGCTGGAAATACCTAAAGCTTAAGGCAGCATTTGTAGAATTAACTCAATCATAACTAGAAAAAGTTTGACATATAATAGGATTCAAAGATGAGATTTAGGACTGAGTTCAGGAGGAGGTTGTGAAGCTTGAGAATTTGCTGTCCAGCGAAGTAGTTGCGGCTAACTCGGCTAAAAAAATTAAATTGCGGGACAGAGTTTACACCTTGAAAATGTTGAATTCAGCATTGAGTCTGAAAGGCAGCACAGTGTCTACTTGAAAGACAAGATGCTATCCCTCTAAATTACACTGTGCTTCATTGGGATAGTACACCAGATCTAGGACAGAGATATTAGCGTGAGATTAAGATGATTAAGGTGTTTGCTTGGAAAGGTGCTGCTGGAAAGAGACATGGCTTTTAGAGCTGACTGAGAGCTGCATAGAACATAGAACAATACAGCCCAGAACAGGTCCTTCGGCCCTCGATGTTGCACTGACCTATGAACTAATCTAAGCTCATCCCCCTACACTATCCCATCATCATCCATGTACTTATCCAGGGATTGTTTAAATCTCCCTAATGTGGCTGAGTTAACTATATTGGTAGGCAGGACATTCCACGCCCTTACCATTCTCTAAGTAAAGAACCTGCCTCTGACATCTGTCTTAAATCTATCACCCCTTAATTTGTAGTTATGTCCCTTTGATCAAGCTGACGTCATCATCCTAGGAAAAAGACATTTACTGTCTACCGTATCTAATCCTCTGATCATCTTATATTGGACCTTGATATTGGACCAGCATTTCACAATGCTGAAAGAGGAAGGTATGGGAAGATGTGTTTAGTCGTGGTATTACACCAAAGTTGGTAGAAATAGTGGAACACAACAGGCTGGGGTGGGGTTGCTAGAAGGTGCAGACAATGAGAGCCTTATCAAGAGGAAGGAGAGTATACAGAAGTGGTGTGGAAATTTGGTGGTTATGATCAACAGTCCAGACAACTACAGGGATGGGTATTGGTGATGGTGGTTGGGCGAGGGATCGGGAGTGAGGGAGAGAAATTAATCTTCATTTATGACCTAACACCATACGCTGACAATGGCCCCAAACTTTTGTTGTTTTTTGCATCTGCTTGCAACTGAGTTAATCCCAGCAATGCTGGACACAGGCCCTTAAGCAGTGCTTAATTAACCTTTCCACCATGAACTTAATCCCAGTGAAGGCAGGAAGTAACAGTAATCAGGCTCACCTCCATTCCACCTAATTAAATGCCCTATTATCTCTGGAAACACAACATGCTTCCCCTCATCCCACATGGGCCTGTGCCAAGAAGGGATTACTTTGAGAGCCGTAGATAACATACTCCCATAATAATCTTACTGCTTTGCTGAACACTTGTAAATGTTTCAATTAAACTCCGTTTCCTGGTGATTTGTCAAGAAAAAATCCCTCTTAATTTCCATGCATTTCAATTTGTACAAAATCAACAAAAAAGGCACCAGAAATATGGAAGAGAGAGAAATCCAGTTTCTTTTGGATTTTTTGAATGGAGCTTTTCCTTCTGTCAAATGAAAGACCACAGCACAATTCTACTTTATACAGACACAAAAATATCTGAGAAACCGTTAATAAGGAGAAAAAAAAATTAAAGTGAGAATTTTATACATCTTCTGTAAACGCATTTGTTTCTGTGCTATGTTAATGATTTTGAAATCAATCAAAAGGGATCCTATTAATTTCCAGGTCCCTTGTGAATCTTTTATGTTTGTAGGATTAAGCTTCTTGCTTTGTTTCATAGTTATTTTCCTCCCACAGGAAATGAAGTTAGTTAGTTAAAGAGAGTATAAATTTTGAATTGCAAAAGGATTTGGATGATAACAACACATAATTCTTCCTCAAAGCAAGCACATTAAATTGTATATGATTACTACTAAATAAATTAAAACCCATCATTCATTTGGACTGTTCCACCTTAGAGACTAAACATTGAGTCACAGGCTGACAATTCAAAGCTCCTCTATATACCATATGAAGAAATTGCATAAGTGAGAGGTACATCCATTACTATCTATGATTATGTGGGTCAAATGATGAGTAATAGTTCAATTCTATGTCAATCAAAATTTCCTTGAATGTGCCTCACATTGAGAATGCAGATGCTAACCTTTACATGAAGTGAGCAAAGTGACAATGACTTCAGGATGAATGAGCAAACAGAATTTCTGAGAAAGCAGGTATTAAAGAGAAAGAACAGGAAATCCCTTTAGAAATTGCTTGATAATCTCAGAATATGAAAATTATTTGATATCACATAATCCAGGAGTTGATTCTTCAAAATTTTATTTCATCTGCTAGTCCATATCATAGATGCAATTGGTTCTTAGCACCAATAGAAAATTGATCTTGATTGGCTGTAACATGACTAGCTAAAAAAATGAAAAGTATTAACCCTGATCAAAAGCAATCAGTGTTAATCAAAAGCTAGCTCTTTGGTAAGGGAAATGCCTGTTTAAGAAACTGTCATTGCCATTGCACATGCCACACCCCACTCCCATGACCCTACCAGAGAAGCCTACCCATCTACCTCTGGTCTCTACAAATCACTTATCTTGCTCTTGGATCCTTGGGCCAAGTGCTGGTGAATGGGACTAGATTAATTGAGGATATCTGGTCGGCATGGACGAGTTGGATCGAAGTGTCTGTTTCCGTGCTGGACATCTCTATGACTCCATGACTGTGGGGTTGCTCTTCCCAGCAAAGCTGTAGCCTCCTGAGAGCATGACTGAGAACTGCTCCTTCAAGTTAGGAATCCCCTGCTGTCTGAATCCACATGATGCCGTGAGATGATTCAAACATGGACCTGTGCCTGACAAACATTTTCATCCCTTTTTCCAGAAAAATCCCAGATCAACCTTCATCCTCAGCATTTTGAATATTGCAAACATTGTAAATGCTAAGAATCGTGCAAAACACAATGATCTATTACTATTTGTTTTATAGAAAATATGCTATACATTGTATGAAGACAGTGCATCAGTGCTGAGCCAACTGATTTGTAAGAAATTGTTTGAACTTCATTTTTGTTTCTAGTAACTCCCCTGCATAAAATTCCATCTGTGATTCTTCTCTCAGTCTCAAAAAATATGAACACTGTTAAACTCTGGCGTTTAGTTCACTAGTCCATTAACACTTTCAAAATAATTAGGATTTCCTGTTTTATGAACGTTCATTTATTCCCTGTTGTGCTCTGCTGAACAAGTCAACTGGAGTTCCTCTGAATGGCCCTATTTTCCAATAGAATACTCAATGAGTACACTGTGAATATTATAGGAAACACATGCAGAACCTATTTGTTGACAATGCATCTCTTTATGCTAAGAAGACTTCCATAATTCCATAAAATAAATTAGGCAGCTAGTTACTGAAAGAAACAAATTTTAATACTGGTTAACATTGATTGTTTCTCTCCATATAAAAACATGGCTGCTGAATTACTTTATATTTGTACATTTACAATTTATTCCTTGTGGCAAATCCATTGTTTTCATTGAAAGAAAACATTTCAAATTTTGAAAAATATTCATTCTATGCGATTGGGTAATTAACAGTAACTCATTCAAGCAATTGCCAGATCAGAGATTAATATCTTTCACACAATGTCCTAACCTTCCCTTTGCTATAAATCTAAAGATAAGTAATTGGAACTGTCGGAGTCAATATGCACATTCATTCCAAGTAACATTTTCTATTTTATATCCTGATTAATTCCATGGAGATTTGAATAAGGCTGACAATAAATAAGATCTGAGAATGTATTCCAAAGCAACAGCACAATACAAGCTTTAGATTTACATAACATTGACCAATAAAATGTACTAAAAATCCTAAATGGCCTTCCAAAAATTATTTTCAACCAAAAGGTGCAAAGTAACAATGGTTGTCTTGGTATTCCACCGTCATGTTGTATGCCCAGAGTTTTCATAAGCAAGCAACATCTGATTTTAATTTTCCATGCAATTTTATATTTTGCCGCCTGAAGCAAGTTATTTTCCTAATTTTCCCATTTATCCCTCACCAGAATCTCAGGAGTTGATACCCACACATGCTCCAGCCAATTGTTCACTTTTCATCTGTGAATTAGGGAAGATCACTATATCCTTGTAGGGATGTGATTCCACTTTTATTTCTGGTATCGCGGCAGGATTTATACCTGTTGAAAGCCAACACTTGCCCTTGCTTCTGATACACCATACCTCTCTCTCGTGACATCCACCCCTGGAAACCCCCACCTTTGGAAACCTCCACCCAGTTTCATGGATCCAGAATTATTAAAATGCAGATCAGCTATTACATGGTACTGCTCTACACAGAAGAGGCTCACTAATGTGCATGAAAGAAGTAAAAGAAAAGCTCATATTCCCCAGCATCTTGCCTGATTCAGAGCAACACAAAGCACTTTGTTATTTTGGCGGCATGGTGGCTCAGTGGTTAGCACTACTGCCTCACAGTACCAGGTTCAATTCTAGCCTCAGGTGACTGCCTGTGTGGAGTTTGCACATTCTCCCTGTGTCTGCATGGGTTTCCTCCGGGTGCTCCGGTTTCCTCCCACAGTCCAAAGATGTGCAGGTCAGGTGAATTGACCATGCTAAATTGCCCATAATGTTATGTGCATTAGTCAGAGGGAAATGGGTCTGGGTGGGTTACTCTTCAGAGGGTCAGTGTGGACTGGTTGGGCCGAAGGGCCTGTTTCCACTCTGTCGGTAATCTAATCTACTTCACAGTTAATTACTTTCGAATTGTAATTGTTCCTGTATTGGAAGAAAAGAAATTTTGCAGCACTGCAGCAGAAAATCCTCTCCCTACAGCAGGATTCAAATGCATTTATTACCTTCAAGCCTGTAACTATTTAAACACTTATCCATTCTTCAATAGACTTTTGTTACTGTACTAATGCTAATGCCCTAAGTGTGGTAACAAAGTTATATTTAAAATATACAATTTTACTATTGTGGACATTGGCAAGAGGAAGATAGCTGCTTTAGTCAGTTTAATGTTTCTGATGTAATTGCTTTGGTTTTAGTAATTATTGTTATAAGTATTGCCCTTGGTTTAGAGCATTAATAAAGACTTTCTAAAGATTGATTTTTAAAAAAATATTACACATAGAAGATCATGGAAAATTACTCTATTCTATGATGTGGAGGTGAAGGAGAGAAGGTTAAGTATTCATTAAGGTATCTTATGACTAATAATCCTTTCACAGTTTGCAGACTTAGCAATCAAAATCTATAAACTAAAGATGGCAATTGGTTGATGATGCAAGGTTCTTCAGGTAGGTTGACAAAGGGACCTGTGGACTAAAGGGTTAATTAAGTGTTTATTCTAAGTGCTACTGAACATGTGCATGCCAAGCTATGTCATAGTGAAAGCAGATTACATGCAACCCCAAGTCTATAAAATTTCAGACATTGTTCTTTCTTACTATCACCTGCATGTAGTATGACCAATAAAGCCTATTAGGGTTCACTCATCTGAGTGTAGACCTGATTTTACAACATGGTAACAGCAGTACCTGACCTAAGCAATGGGAAACTAGCAACTCCTGAAGTGAAGCAAAGCAATAGTATTGTGTTATGAGTGAAGAATAGGGCCATTCATGGATAGGGTTTAAACCTGAAGAAACTGCTAATCTTACAGCCTAGTTACTAGCAAACAAGTTTCTTTTTCCTTCTCAGAGCATCAAGATTACAGAAAATTTCTGAAAATCCTGTTTAGTGACAAATGTTCACACACAACTGATGCAAGGAAGAGAGGAAGAGATGTTTAGATGGAGGAAAATGTCTTTTCTGGAAATATTCAGAGGTCCAAAACCACCATGAGCTATTAGCTGAGGAAAAGACTGTGTCACAATATGTTGATGACCTTACATTTGACAAAGAAACAAAGAGAACATGAATCTTCATTTAAGCTTGCATTTAAAAAAGCAAGTTCTTATTGACAATAGGAATCACCTGCAAAATGATGACAAGCTTTTGAGACAAGGCAGAGAAATATGTGATCAGCAAATATAGAACTTCAGTCCTCACCAGTGAGCCATTCTGAATATTTTGCTGAGATTAAGAATAGTATGTAAGTAGGTGATGTTTTCTGTATATTCTGCCATTGCCCAATGTACCATCCAGTCTGCAAATTACATTGTTTGCAGGAACTTTTTATGGATCCTGGTCCTTGGTTAATTTCCTCATCAACAATGATGCACTTATATTTTCCCATGGAGTTCCAAAAATGTTCTTGCCCTCAGAAAAGCAGTTCTCATGGAAAAGAATGTGGAATTGATACCGTCACATACAGAAGGTGGTTTTCCTACTTTAGGAGTAATAGGGACATTCACATCCCCTCACCTCTTGCATGCTCATCGCTCTTCCTTTCATCTGCCAGATTCAATCCTCCTTTAGAGTGACAGAAAAGAGAAAAATGCAGTTTGTGTTATGAGTGAAGAATAGGGCCATTCATGGACAGGGTTTAAACCTGAAGAAACTGCTAATCTTACAGCCTAGTTACTAGCAAACAAGTTTCTTTTTCCTTCTCAGAGCATCAAGATTACAGAAAATTTCTGAAAATCCTGTTTAGTGACAAATGTTCACACACAACTGATGCAAGGAAGAGAGGAAGAGATGTTTCTCTTCAAGCGTTTTGATAGTCCATGTACCAGAGGATTGAATCTGCAGTCAGAATACCCAACTGGTATTTACTGCCCAAGAACCAGCTGTCTTGATAAGCTAGCATCCCACTCCACCCGTGTTCATCTTGCAAGACAATGATAAGACAGCACATGCATCCTACTCATCCTCCAAGAGAGCTGAGAGTGCTGGTAGAGATTATTGTCTTAAGCAAAAGAAAATTGGGTTTAAAGAAAGAGTGAGAGTAAAGAATTAATGGCATGATTAATTATGAATGTTTAAAAGGGGTATTATAAAAGAAAATGTATACGCAGTGGAATAAAGTAAAGAATAATTACTCGACACATAATGAGCTATATCACAATGATTTAAGATCACATGAAACTGGAACCTGATCTATAGGGTTCCAGATTATGTTGTCTCTTATCACCCTTTACATATATTTATGTCGACTATCCTGAATGTAGACTTCACCAGAGTACAGGATCGATTGGGTTTGTGGAATGGCAATGGAGGAGCCAATAGCCAGGCTATATAGTTGAAGTACTCCCTTAATTTCTGATCCACTACATGTAAGGACCAGCATGTAAATAGCTTCATTATTGTCTGTAACTGTTTGAGACATTGTAATGATCTATGTAACTGGACCCCAAGTTTCTGTAAATCTTGATTCCTAGTTAATGCAATTTAGAAAATACCTGGGTGGAATTATTTTTTGGGGCCTAAGTCATTTTATCTCATATTTGCACACTTTGAAATTCATTTGCCATCATTTTGTTTATAACCACTTCTTACTACAGAAATAAACATTAATGAGACTTGAAGTTGAAGATTTTCATCTGGCACACATCTGCCCTGACATTTTAGAAAGGGAATATCAGTTTGTCCAGTATGAGAAAAGAGTGGTGATTATTTGCATCATGGAGATACAACAGGAATTTTTAACTATAAATCTTAGCTGAAAATAATCAGACAAGGCAGATAGACTCTGATTCATCAGGGTGTGCTATAGGGAATGAAATATATCTATGTTTCTTCCTGGTTTACATTAATATTCTATTCTCTTTCTCTTGATCAATCTATTGGTCCTCCATGGTTCGATTCTAAAATGTTCCCAATTCTCAAAGTTACAACATTTATGGCAACTTTATAAACTTCTTCCTTTGACCTAATATTATTTTAACTTCCTTTGTTAGCATTTATTTTAAAAAACAAGCATTAATTCTTTAACTACTATCTACTGTAACAGATCTAATGTCAAATTTCACATTCCCTGTAACCTTAGATCCTTGTTAGACATGGAAATTGATCTAGCTGCATATCTACTGTCATACCTTTTAATGTATTTTCCCAATCCACCATAAATAATTTCTTTATCATACGTGCATAAATGCCCATGTTTACATTTAAAACCTAAGTTTCAGATTGAATTGCATCTTTTGAAACTTATAGGAAATTCTATTATACTGTGCTCACTATTTTCAAAAGGTACGTCTACCACAAGGAATTTTAATTAACCCTTTTTTCATTATACAATGCTAGATCTAAAGAAACCTATGCCCTTATTGGTTACTCAACATATTGCTATAGAAAAACATCTTGAACAAATTCCAGGAATTGTCCCTCCACAGCATTGGTACTCAGTCCATATTTAGATTGCAGTCACCCAAGACTTCACCTACAGTACCACAATTCTTTGATAGTCTATCACATTCCCCTACCAATCATGTCTCTTTCTTAGCTCTAGCCAAACAAATTTCATGTTCTGTTCTTTTGATTGGAGATCCTTCTTTGCTAATACACTGATTTCCTCTTGTGAGTTCAGAAGTAGAAGGCAATGTTGAAAAATTAAGAGTTTTCCTATTAGAACGGACTTTTTTTTGTTCAGAGGGTGGAACAACATTTGAATACTCCATTTCAGAAGGGGAGATAGGGTCACTGAATATTATTAAAAGACAGCGAGATCAGTTTGTATGCCTAACAAGAATCTAAGGCTTCAGGGGAATGTGAAATGTTATGATTATATTGACTTTTATTAGGCAGGTTTCAGGGATCCGAATAGCCTACACCTGCTCCTAATTCATACAATTATAAGTTTGTACTCCACATTTTATTTTCAGCAGTATCTTAACTCAAATTGTTAAATACCATTTTAATACTCAGTTTCCAGTGTTGGTCACCCTACAACCCTATCTCCATAATACCAATTACAATCATACCCATTTACTTCTACTTGCACTATCAATTCACCTACCTTATTGCAACTGCAGCGTACATTCAGGTAGTGTAAATGTAAGTTTGCTCGCTGAGTTCAAATGTTCATTTCCAGACGTTTCGTCACCCTACTATGTAACATCTTCAGTGGGCCTCAGGCAAAGCACTGCTGATAAGTCCTGCTTTATATTTACATGTTTGGGTTTCTTTGGGTTAGTGATGTAATTTCCTGTTGTGATACTACTTCCTGTGGTGAAGCCGCTTCCTGCTTTTTTTCTCAGGAGGTGGTAGATGGGGTCCAAATGAGCTTTAGAGAGAGGCTGAATAGGCTGAGGCCTTTTTCCCTAGGAGAGTCATGAGTATAGTGATGAGGGGCTTGAATAGAGTGAATAGTCAAGGTCTTCTCCCCAGGATGGGGGAGTCCAAAACTAGATGACCTGGGTTTGAGTTGCGAGGGGAAAGATTTAAAAAGGATCTAAGGGGCAACTTTTTCACACAGAAGTGTTGCATGTGTAGAATGAACTGCCAGAGGAAAGGTGGAGGCTGGTACAATTACAGCATTTAAAAGGCATCTGGATTGGTATATGAATAGTAAGAGTTTACAGGGTTATTGGCCAAATGCTGGCAAATGGGACTAGATTTCTTTAAGATATCTGGTCGGCATGGACAAGTTGGACCAAAGAGGCTGGTTCTGTGCTGTACATCTCTATGACCCGATGACTCAATGGCATGTTCATTTGCTCAAACTTCCTGTTACTACCTCACTAGTTTATAATACTGAGAATAATCCTGTGATTACTGCTTTAGATGCCCTGCTTTCCAACCTCTTGTCTAGCTCCCTGAATTTTGTTTTCAAGAACTTATTCCTCTTTTTATCTATATTCCTGGTCTTAATGGGAAGTACAACACTTATCTCTTTCCCAATAGAATGTCCTTCAGCCACTCTGAGACACTACTGATCCCATCACTAGGAGACAATATATCAACCTGGAGAGATGTTCGCAGCCATATAAATGCTATTGTTCCCCTAACAATCGAATCATTGAATTCTATTGCCCTTCCATTTCTCTTCTTTGCAGATCCAATACTTAGAGACAACTGAAAAAAAATGGAAAACCAGAGGAGTCCTGCACTACCTGCCTGGTCTTCTTATACTACCGAGCCATCCTACATTCTCTTTGTTTCTTCAACAAAATGTTGTGGCTTACTCATTTCCTCAACATTTTCAATACACTTTTTTTCAGTTGTCTGTAAGTATTGGGTCATACTTGGGTGAGTTGAAATAACATTCCCTCTCTGAACCTGATTGCTCAAATGATTGGAAGTGATTAATATTTCTATTTCACTTTAAGCTTTCCATCAAAAGAGAACGATCATTATCTCCGCCCTTCTTGCCCTCTGTGGTCTACATATCTACGATGGAAATCAGTTACTCAGATCAAAGAGAACTAGAAATATGGTCAAGGGATTTGTCAGTTTTGATAAGGATGGAACAATATCTGGGAATAGGAGGCCTTGAGTCCAGCTTTACTTTGAGAGAGAAATTTCAGAATAGTTCTGTACTCAGTACTTGGAAGAAACAAAATTTAACAGCATTTCTTGGAAAATGTCTGTAGTCTATAATTAAAGATAACGTGATAAGCAACTTTGAAATTTACAGTTGATCAGTAAGATCTAACATATATTTGTTTCAGATAAATCAAGCCTGATAAACCTGATTTAAATCTTTTGAAGAAATAACAAGTGAACATGGGACTGTTAAATGATGTATCTTTACATGGCCTTTTGGATGGAATTTGATAATGTCACTAAGAGAAGACTGTTGAGTATGTTGAAGTTGATAGAATTGAAGTCAAATGATTGGTCTACTTAGAAAATTGATGGCATGACAGGAATAAGGGGAATGTGCAGGTACTCAAACTGGCAGCTTGGGTTAGTTATGTTCTGTCAGTGATTGTACTGGGGCCTCAAAGTGTTGGAAAGAGGTATAAGGATAGGATTTATAACCATCTAGAAAAGATATAAGTTGATTAGGGATAGTCAACATGGTTTTGAGAAGGATAGGTTGTGCCTCACAAACCTTATTGAGTTCTGTGAGAAGGTGACCAAACAGGTGGATGAGAGCAAAGCAGTTGATGTGGTGTATAGGGATTTCAGTAAGGCATTTGATAAGGTCCCCCATTGTAGGTTATTGCACAAAGTACAGAGGGGCACAGGATTGAGGGTGATTTAGCAGTTTGGATCAGAAATTGGCTAGCTGAAAGAAGACAGAGGGTGGTGGTTGATGGGAAATATTCATCCTGGATTTCAGTTACTAGTGGGGTATTGCACGGATCTGTTTTGGGTCCACTGTTGTTTGTCATTTTTATAAACGACTTGGATGAGGGCATGGAAGGATGGGATATATGCCTCAAAAACTTTAAATCGTTTAGATATCTTATGGGGTACTGTGGGAGATCATGAAAATCCATCATAAGCAAGAACAGGAGTGATCAAATCATTTAAAATATTTTTCAAAAATACAGCTACATAAAACTCTGGTGCAGCCGCACTTGGAGTATTGCGTACAGTTCTGGTCACCTCATTATAGGAAGGATGTGGAAGCTTTGGAAGGGGTTCAGAGGAGATTTATTAGGATATTGCCTGGTATGGAGGGAAGTTCTTACAAGGAAACGCTGAGGGACTTGAGGCTGTTTTCGTTAGAGAGAAGGCGGTTGAGAGGTGATTTATTTGAGACATAAAAGATAATCAGAGGGTTAGATAAGTTGGACAGTGAGAGCCTTTTTCCTCAGATAGCAATGGCTATCATGAGGGGACATAGCTTTAAATAAATATAGGACAGATGTCAGAGATAGTTTCTTTACTCAGAGAGTAGTAGGGACGTGGAATGCACTGCCTGCAACAGTAGTAGACCCGCCAACTTCAAGGGTATTAAATGGTCATTGGATAGGCATATGGACGAGAATCGAATAGTGTAGGATAGATGGGCTTCAAATTGGTTTCACAGGTCGGTGCAACAGAGGGCCAAAAGGCCTGTAACGTTCTATGTTCTAAGATAAGTTAGCTACAGGTTTTTGGCAGATAAAAGAAAGATACTCATGAAATTAAGATACATAAGAATATTCTGTAGATAAATTTAACATTGTAAAAATCTTAAAATTCTATTCATAAAATGCTGAAATTTTCTTTAGAATCCTGAATATTTAAACTTTCTGGTGAAAACATTGGTGGATGCAATTTTTGAAAAATATTGTAAATGATTTGATCACTCCTGTTCATGCTTATGATGGATTTTCATGATCTCCCATAGTACCTCATAAGATATCTAAATGATTTTAACGTTTTTGAGGCATTCAAATAGGTTAGGTTTTTTTTATTTACTCACTGATCATATTTTCAGAGCTATTATTTAATGTTGTTTTGAAATCGTGAAATTTCAGAGACCGTATAGTGGATACTGAAGTGTGTCAGCTCTGATGAAAGGCTGTCAGCCTGAAATACTAACTCCATCTTTTTTTTGCCAGATCTGCTTAGCATTTACAGAATTTTCTGTTTTTATTTAAAGGTGGATTCACTATTGGATCTAGTAAGCCAAAACAGATAGGAGAAGTTAAAATAGAAGACCATATGAGTAATAGCAATAATAGGATTGTTTAAGTTATGATAATAATTAAGAAGGATATAAGAATAATGAAGATAAGGGTAGTAGTTTGGAGAACAAAATATTGAGGGCATGAATATATAACTCAGGGGAAATAAAATGGATAACAAAGCTGGCAAGCAATGATGTAAATAGCATAGCAGGCTGTTATAACAGTGTTCCAGAAAGTCAAAGAAAATATACACAGCTAAAAGGGAATAATTTATACAGTAATAAAACATTATAGATGACGAATGGAAAATCCAAGGATAAGGAGAGGTATACACTAAATACATGAATATCAGGGAAGATCAGGACAAGAAAACGACAAAAAGATTAGGAAAATAGTCAAAACTCAATTAGAAAGGCAAATCAAATGATGATGGAACATGAAATAATTTAGCAAAATATTCTATACATGCATGAAGAAGAAGGTGTGGTGGAAAGCAAATGTTAGCAGGGGGTTGCTGGCTATGGTGGGTTAGGAGGTTAAGTCTCACATGTCCCCTCTTCTCAGGGAATGCGGATGTCAATCCATAGATGTCATGTGTTAGAAGGAATTAGTCAGTGGTGTGCCAAATGGTCAGATTAATAGTTACCCAGAAGTCAATGTAAGTTTATAATCCTGTAATACTCTCTAGGTAACTATTAAACTTGGGTGAGTAAGAACCCATTAAGGTCTTTTACATTAAAAGGTACTTTAATTGGAGTATTCTTTATGAGAGAACTGACTAACAGATTTTTCAATTTCCTAGGCAAATCCCTCAAAGTCAGCTGTAACTAAATTTTCAACATGCAACTTGCAGCTAGCCATCAGAATAATTCGCCCAATTTGTGATTTAAAATAAGCTAATCAAACTTGAGTGGATAAAATTTCTGGTCCAGACAATTTGCACTCATGTATTTTAAAAAATAAGAGGTACTTGTGTTATACATATTTATAATTAATTGGAGAAAGATGCAAAATAATGTACAAGAAATTATTGTTGAGTCAACATAACATCAATAGCACAAAGAACTAATGCAAATCCTCCTAGAGGGTAAGCTAACAAATACAGAAAACAAAAATAGAATAAACAGTATAGATTTCAAAAGAAAAAATCTTGGCTGACCAACCTCAGTGGATTCTTATTCAATGGACAGACAAGTTAAGTTTCAAGATATAAATTATCTTGATCTCGAAAAAGGTTTTCGATAAAGTGCCACATAATAGATTAACGAATTAAGGGAGACCATATAGACTCAGAGGACAAATAATACTATGAATAGCTGATTGGTTGCAAGATAGAAAGCAGAGCCAATGGGGTTAAGGGTAATTCTTAAGAATGACTGAAGAGGGGATCCAAGATGGCGGCGACCCAGTAAGACTGAGTCTATAGTGCTCCTCCCAAGACTTGGGCACAGTGGGTCACCTACCCCCTACCAAGCTCACCAAATCATTTATAAATCATTTATAATAGTTTAGTAACTGAATTAGTGGTTTAATATTACATTTAACCTACATTTAAGCAACTTTATCCTAAGTTAAAATGACTAAAGGGAAGGGAGCCCGCAGCTCTCAGCAAGCAGCAACCCCTCCCCCACACTCTCCAGCTGCAGCAGAGGCGTCCACAGCCGCCCCGGGGGACTTACCTGCAGTAGCAAGCCTTACAGAAATGCTTTCCAAGCTTGACTCGAAGATCGATGCCTTTATCGTCGAATCCAGGAATCGTTGGGAGTCGCTCTCGGCCGCGCTGCAGAAGCACGACCGTGAGATTGAAGAAATTCAACGCCGAGTCGGAGGGGCGGAGCTAAAGGCCGCGACCTCGGAGACAACCGCTCAATCGGCCGTGGATCAGGTCCGGACTCTCGAGCAGCGAGTCCGGATCTTGGAAAATCATATTGACGACCTCGATAATCGAGGTCGTCGAAAAAATATTCGTTTGCTGGGCCTTCCCGAGCAGGAAGAGGAAGGCCAGCTTACAGCATTCCTGGAGCAGTGGCTGCCACAACTTTTAAATCTGCAAGCTGGATCAGGCCAGGTAAGGGTGGAATGGGCCTACCGGGTAGCAATACGCGGGCCCGGCTCGAACCAGCGCCCACGCCCGGTCCTGTTCCGGCTGCAGAGCTACAGGGAGAGGCAGATACTTCTAGAAGCCTCTAGAAATCTCGGAAAAGACCCCCAAGCTATGATCTACAAAGGATCCAAGATCATGCTATTTCAGGACTTTTCCCCGGCTCTGGTTCGAAAGAGGAAAGCATTCGACGAGGCGAAGAAGCATTTAAGGGACTTAAATGTACAGTACTCCTTACGCTACCCAGCGATGTTACGCTTTAACCATGAAGGTTCTGTATATAACTTTGGATCACCAGAAAAGGCTAAGGAATTCTTGGACTCTCTTAGATAAACTGTAGGACATAATGGATGTTGGTCTGCCTTCCCCCCCCGTTTTGGTTTATATCCCCTCCCTTTTTTTTTCTTACCTTATTGCTTAATATTATTATGGGGGGAGGGGAGAGGGATTTGATTTTCTCCCCCCCGCCCCCCCCTTGGAGTTGTTTTCTGTTATTATTTTATATATATATGAGGGGTGTATGTATATGTGTGTGTATGTATGTATATATATATATATATATGTATGTGTATGTATATATATATATATATATATAAGTTGGGGGATTTGGTTAATGTTGGTGGGGGGAGGTGGTTACCTTATTCGATTTTACCTCTGTCTTTAGGAGCGGGGTTGTTTTTCCCTTCGTTATTTTGTATTATCATATTTAATTATTATTTGTTGAACTGGTAATTTTATAGTTATATGTTTATATATGGTATTAACATTACCAAATATACCCAGGTGTTGGTAGGGGTGGGGGTGGGGTGCTCACTGTTAACTCTAGCTTTGTATTATATTTGAATTTTCCTCACTTTATTGAGGAGTGCCTGGGTCAAGGGTGGGGCATTGGTTGGGAGAGGATATGAGGGATTTTTGGAGAGGAAGTGATGCCCCCTGGGAACAAGGGGGAAAGTCTCCACTTAGATACGTTTTATATTTTTTTTATTTAGAAATAGTTTTTTACTGTATTGTTGTGGGTGTATTAAAGAGGGTTTATTTTTGTAAATTTTACATGTTCCATGCTCGGGATGTTCTGGATAGGGTTCCCCCTCCCGAGGGGTCTCGGATTGGCCCAGAGGATTATGGTTGATCAATCGGTTAAGTGGTGCACCTGGAATGTCAAAGGGAGTAATTCGCCACTTAAAAGGAAGAAAATATTATCAAATCTTAAGAAGGAAAGAGTTGATATAGCTCTCCTACAGGAGACGCATCTGTCAGATAAAGAACACTTGAAATTACGACAGGGCGGATTTGATCAGGCCTTTTTTTCTTCTTTTAGCTCAAAAAGCAGGGGAGTTGTTATTCTTGTTCGGAAGAATTTCCCTTTCAAAATCCTAAAGCAGATAAAAGACGAATCTGGACGATATATCTTGATTAAAGCTCTCATAAATGGAGAGGAATATGGGATTTTAAATTTGTACTGCCCCCCGGCACACCCCTTTAAATTTATAACAGAAGCCTTCTCAAAATTGATGGCTTTTGATGCCCGTCATATAATTATAGGGGGAGACTTTAATTGTATTATGGATCCGGAAATAGACAGGATTCCCAAGAGTACTGCAGGAGTATCTCCCAGATCTAGACAATTGATGGATCTGAACAAAGAATTAGGATTAGTAGATGTATGGAGATGTCTTCATCCACAGGATAGAGATTTTTCTTTCTACTCTAATCCACATAAATGTCATACCAGAATTGATATGTTTTTTGCCCCCTCAATTTTTTTAAATTCCATATCATCCTGTAAAATAGGTAATATAGCAATTTCTGACCACGCTGCTGTATATATGGAAACTAAGGCGAGGAACAATGGGACATCCCCTCGGCATTGGCGTATGGACCCCTTCTTAATGAAAGATAGTAAATTTGTAAAGTACTTCTCTCAAGAATTTAAAACTTTTTTAGAAATTAATTCAGGTACAGCTAGCAACCCGTCAATGATGTGGGAGACCATCAAAGCTTACACGCGAGGCTTGATCATCTCCTACTCAGCGACCCAGAAGAAATTAAAAGGAGAACAACAGCGTTTGCTTGAAGCCCGCTTAAAAGCGGCTGAAACAGCATACACTGATAGACCCTCTATTATTAAATTGCAAAGGATTACAGCTCTTAGGACAGCTCTAAATACTACACTTACTCAAACGGCTAAGAGGGAAATATTATTTGCAAAGCAAAGATTATATGAATATGGCGACAAACCGGGTAGATACTTAGCATTTCTTGCAAAGAAAAAAAAGGCCCCTCAGACGATTATGTCTATTAAGGAAAGTACGGGTATTTTGACTCATGATCATAAAAAGATTAATGCGACCTTTAGAAAATTCTATTCTGAGTTATATAAATCACAGGATTGTGAAGATAGGGCGAAGAGGATGCAGTCATTTTTTTAAAATTTGACTTTTCCAGACCTAACTCCGGAACAAGTATCGGTCCTAAATGCTCCTCTTACACCCCAAGAAATAGTTGATGCAATTAGGCACCTTCAAAATGGCAAGACGCCGGGCCCAGATGGCTTTCAAGCTGAATTCTATAAAGAATTTACAGAAATACTGGTTGGTCCACTTATGGACATGTATAACTATGCATATAGTCATGGCTGTCTCCCGCCTTCGCTGAAAGAGGCAAATATCTCTCTTATCCTCAAAAAAGGAAAGGACCCAGAAGATTGTACATCATACAGACCAATATCCTTGCTAAATGTAGATTTTAAAATCCTCTCTAAAACGTTAGCACTGAGATTAGAAAGGATACTGCCACATATTATAAAGGAGGATCAGACGGGGTTTATTAAGGGCCGTAGATCATCCAATAATGTTAGAAGGGCTCTGAATATGATTCAAGCTTGTCATCAGGGAAAGATACCAGGAGTAGTGGTTTCATTAGACGCGGAAAAGGCATTTGATAGGGTCGAATGGTCATCTTTGTTTTACACATTGGAGAGGTTTGGCGTTGGACAGGTGTTTACCAAATGGGTCTCAACATTGTATAGTGATCCCAAAGCAGTTGTGGTTACCAATGGATTAGGTTCAGATAGCTTCAGTGTGGGTAGGGGCTGCTGTCAGGGATGTCCCCTCTCGCCATTGTTATTTACGCTAATAATTGAACCACTAGCAGAAGCTATACGGGCTGATCCTAATATAGTGGCCCCAAGGATTGGTACAGGTAAACATAAAATTACCCTTTATGCAGATGTTCTTCTATTCCTCAGTAACCCTCTGATGTCCATACCTCACCTAATCCAAGTTAATACATTTAGTGCATTCTCAGGCTATAAAATTAATTTTTCAAAGTCGGAGGCTATGCCAACGGGTGGCCTTGCTATGATACCCCGCTTAGCAGACAGATCCTTTTTCCCTTTCGCTGGTCCCTGGAGGGCTTCTTATATTTAGGCATTTTTATTACTCCAGTATTTGGTCAGTTGTATAAGGCTAATTTTGTGTATTTATTGGAAAGGATAAGGCAGGACCTCCAGCGATGGGGAGACCTGCCAATTTCCTGGCTGGGTAGAATAGCATTAATCAAAATGAATATCCTGCCCCGTCTCCTATATCCTATGAGAATGCTTCCGGTGATGCTGCCGAGGACAGCTTTATGTAAATTATACGGCTGGCTGAGTTCCTTTATCTGGAACCATAGGCGACCCCTCATTAAGCTGAAGAAGCTACAGCTTCCACAGGCAAGGGGTGGATTGGACTTCCCAGATTTTAGGAAATATCAATTAAGTTCCCTATTAAGTTATATAGCTGATTGGGTCTTGTCTGATCCACAATCAATCTGGTTGGACATCGAGGCTTCTCAAGTAAAATACCCACTTATTAACCTTTTATTCTCAGACAAGAGGAAAATCATTACAGATCACTGTAAAAACCCTATAATACTGAATACAATCAAGGCTTGGAATATAATGCGGCAAAATGAGGGTAATTCACATAAAACATCCCCCTATGCACCGATAGTGGGAGCATGGGGATTCCAACCGGGGTTAACAGATGCCACTTTTAAACTCTGGAGAGCCAGGGGTATCTCATGTCTTGGGGATTTATTTAAAGATGGGGTCCTGATGTCTTTCGGACAGCTGCGTCAGAAATTCGGATTACCCAATGGAGACCTCTTTCGATACTTCCAAATTCGAGATTTTATACAGAAGAAGACTACGTTATTAGATAGTCTTTATAAATCCGATAGAGAATGTAGTGTCCTACGACCAGTGGGGGTATCTTCCGTCAGTAATATTTATCATTTGCTACATGATGAAGTATCGGGAGATATGGATAATCTGCTTAAAACATGGGATCAGGATCTGGGACTAGAAATCTCCACAGAAACGTGGAATGATATCTGGGAAAATGCTAGAAGAATTACTATTTGTAACAGAACCCAGGCTATCCAGCTGAAGATACTTCATAGGGCCCATATAGCACCGGTTCGATTGGCAAAATTTAAGGCAGGAGCATCTCCAATGTGTCCTAAATGCAAAATAGAGGTGGGCACTCTTGTACATTGCTTATGGACCTGTCATAAGATCCGTGGATATTGGACTAAAGTAGCAAGTACCCTGACAGAAATTTTAGGAATGGAAATAAAAGTGGACCCCGTATCTCTCCTCTTGGGCTTTTCGAACTTTCCCTCCCTGGACACGTACGGGAAGAGACTATTTTCTATTCTTTCTTTCTGTGCAAGGAAAAATATTCTGATGAACTGGGTGGCGGAGGGCCCCCCTGGACTTTCAAATTGGCACAGACTAATTATGGAATGTATTCCCCTTGACTTCCTTACAAATATGGTGCACCGAAAGACCGAATTATTTTATAAAATATGGCAGCCCTTTTTGAATTACATAAATACAGATATTTCGGCTATCCTAACAAGGGCTTTTATTTAATTGAGACTACGAACCTGGCTGGTCCGCGGCCCCTCGGGGGAGGAATCCCGCACGAATACGGGTTTTATCATATCTGATGTTAACACATCCCGAGCATGTAAGAGACTTAAATATACACCCTGGTTAGTTGTAGGTTAGATTAGTAGATAGTTGAGTTTTGTCTGTTTGTTTTTTTTTGTTGTTTTTTTTTGGGGTTTTTTTTTGTTGTTTTGTTTTGTTTTGTTTTTTTTGTTGTCAAATCTTGGCTATTGTATATTTGAGCTAATTGTATATCAATGTTTATATCTGAGAGTTTTGTTTATTTTTGTAAACTTGTAAAAATGTTAAATTTCTAATAAAAATATCTATATAAAAAAAAGAATGACTGAAGAAAGAGAAGTGCTTGGATATTTGTTGATCACAACTGACAATAATGATTTAGTCCTTTTAAAATTTTTAAATGTTCTAATTTGTGAATGATATCTAAAACAGATGGGTATTACAACAAAACAAATGCCAATAAAGTTGCAGAATAGACAATAATTGGCAAATAAATTCCAGGTGTTAATTATTATATTTTGTAAAAAGAGAGAAAGGAATCCATATCTGAATTGGAAAAATCATCTAAATAGGGTAGAGGAGCAAATCATTCTGGGAGTACAAACACATAAATGGCTAAAACTAGCAAGGAAAATAATAAAAGAATGAAGAAAGCAAATCAAGAATCTCAGGTGTATCTCTAAGGGGAAGGGAGTGAGAATGGAGTGAAAATGTTCAATTTGCATCAATCCTTTGATGAGACCAAAATTGGAATAATGTGCACCATTCCATGTTATAAAAGTATTGGGGATGGTGGTACAAGATTTACAAGAATTATTTGAGAAATGAGAAGTTACACCAAAAAAGCAGGTCTCAATAAAAAGAAAAGACTGAGGGATGACTTAATTGAGGTCTTTAAAGTCAGGAAAGCTTTTGCTGGTTTGAATGTGATATCAAGATTGACAGTAGTTTTTCAACTTAACTGCTGGGTGAGGAGGTGGTACAGCATGAGGGTTCTAAAAATTGGGATGACGTCAACAAATTGGTGAGCATGAGGAGAATGAATGTTGAGAGAAAGAGAGGTCCTTGTTACCACAAGGTATGGTTGGGATGAATAGCATAGGCATCATTAAATAGGCAGGGCTGTCTTCAGATCGGCAGGAAGCAGCAGAATTGGTTGCCTCAGTGCCAGTTGCATTTGAATCAGACCTGCTTCCTGATGGGTTGATCACTCCCAGGACTCGAGGATGAGGAGGGTCAATCCTACACCCCTAGTGTGTGGGCGAATTAAAGGCCTGAATGCTCAGCCGGAGGGAGGAGGTTTCAGGTGATGAGTAGGTCAGAGACCTTAGGGAAGAGAGCAGAGTGATGGATTGAAGGCTGCATGGGGGATGAGGAGTTGAAGGGTTGGGTTGGGGACAGAGAAGAAGGTATTTAAAAATTTGTGGAAAGTTTGAGGGGGAAGGGCAATCAGGAGAGTCCAGCAGGTGGAGGGTCTGATCACAAAGATTGCCCAGAAAGGCAGTCTGATGGATCCAGCTGATCAGTGGAAAGGGACTTCACCTTATGGTTCTGACAGCCTGTGTCTAGGTTTAGCTGGCTACTTGCCTGAAGTTTGAGAAACCCTACATCTACTATTGCATGTTGAAAAAAAATGAGGTTCAGAGATTTTTAAATAATATTTAAAGCAGTAATTCACTTTAGTTTACTAACAACTACTCAGCCTCTATTAGAAACTCATATGGTGAGCCGGAGGACAGTTGTTATCGGGCTTCAGATTTTTCAACATTTTATCCATCCAAGTGCTAAAATCTCATACATTTTGATGGTCAAAAGCCCTCCCAGTTTTCTTCCACTTGTGAAGACCACTACACTCAGCGGCACAGTGGTTAGCACTGCTGTCTCACAGCATCACAGACCCAGATTTGATTCAAGCCATGAGTGATTGTTTGTGGACTTTACGCATTCTTCTCATGTCTGCACGAGTTTCCTTCAAGTGCTCTGTTTATTCCCACAGTCCAAAAATGTGCAGGTTAGGTGGATTGGCCATGCTAAATTACCCTGTGAAGTCCAGGGATGTGTAGGCTCAGTGGTTTAGCCATGGGAAATGTGGGTTATGGGGATGGGGCGGGGTGCTCTTCGGAAGGACAGTGCAGAGTTAATGGGCGGAATGGCTTCTATCTGTAATGAAGGGATATAATGTATCATAATGAATGTATCATAATGAATGTATGACTCAATGAATTTGATATAAAAGAGTTACCAAAAGTCAAAGAGAAATTTCGGAAGGCACTTCTTTACCACAAAGTGACGAGAATTTGGAACTGGTAATCACAGGTAATGGTTAAGATAAATAGTATCGATAGATTAGGGGAAGCTGTTTAATTAAATGAGGGAGAAGAGAATAGACTGCTTTGCTGATATTGTTAAATGAGGAAGGATGGGAGGAGGCACGAGTATGACATTCTATGTAATTTTACACGAGACCAGACAACCCTTGCCCACTCCAAGAGTCTCTCTCATGTCCACACCAATGGGCCCACCCCCACCACACCCCTTAACTGACCAGGCCTGGCTGGCTGACATTAGCAGCCACAAGTCCTCACCACCCATTTGTCTTCTGAACCTACTGAAATGGTTCTGATCTGGGACCTGCTGCAGGCCTTGCACTGACTACAGGTCCCGGTCACGATGCAGTGACTGAAGAACTGCCAGTCCTCCCTGAATGACCAACAGCATGAGAGAGACATTTTCAGCTGCATTGTCAATCTAGAAGCAGTTAACACAAGCTGGAAAATTTCCTGGCTTGGTGTGCCTGTTTTAGAAGAATATGTCTGCAAAGGCAGAATATGTCCTAATGGAAGTTGGGCCAAGAGGCGGGGGAAGAGAGTCTGTAAGCAGCACAGAGGTACGCAAATATAAGTAAAATTATATCAAACAGGAAACGGCCCTCAAAACCCCATGCCCCATGAAACTCAACACATTCTATATATTTCCTGCATTCTTATTAATGGTTATATAAAAGTCTATGGTCACTCATTTGCTGCATGGCAATCTATGCCTCTTCCCCACCCCATTGTCCTTATACTCTCAATGCCAGGCTATGCTTCTATACCCACCCTCTGCAGTTCTCATGTCAATGTATGCCCCCCCCCCCCATTCATCCCTATTGCCCTGCAAACCCTCCATACTAATCTATTGCTCTTCCATGCCCATTTATATTGCACAACATTTATTCAGACCCAATTAACTATATTGTAACAATATCACATGTGATCTAGCACAAAGGAAGTTAATTGTAATTGTTAGAGGCCAATCATTTCAGCCCCAGAACATTACACTGTAAATTGAGTTGAGAATTATCGGATCAGCTATATTCTCATTGATTGGTGGAGTAGAATCAATGGGTTGAACAATTGACTTCTCTTTATGTCTTCTGGTCTAAGTGTTGTTTACACTGCTGTTTATTCCATCAGTGGGAAGTTCTAGTTGCCAGCCAAAATGTATGTGCTAATGGAAATGCATCCAGCAACAAGTAGCTGATTTGTTTGTGGAGAGGTGACCAGTTGTCATTGACAAAGGCCTTCTGCCTGACAACAAATATGTAATTGGCTGCCAGTAGCTGAACAGGCTGTGGGTCAGAATTCTTGGTAACAAACTATTTGGCCCTCTGTAAAGAACAGAGCTGTATTTCTCTCTGCAACAAGAACACCTTAGGCCTGAAGAAAGCCAGTTTATTTCCCCTCAAGGAACTCTAAATTGTTCTCCTTGACCAACAAGATATCTAAAGGTGAACCAGTTACTCTGTAGCTCCTGCAAATAAATGAAGTTATGTGGAGCATGAAGATGGAAGAGCAGCATGATACGAGAAGGCAAGTAGACCACATCAGAAAACACAGTGGTCAGGGATCTTTGATCCACCTTCTCAGTCATTCCCTCTGTCTTTGGAAACTATGTTCTATCCCCCACCTCTGTGATATGTGTGTGTGTGGGGGTGTTTTGTAAGAAGGTTAGTTTTTAAACTAATATGGTTATCTGCCAATGGTTCAAAATTTTTGACCTGCAACTAGAATCTATTTGTAAAAAAACAGAATTGTTAAGAACAGAATCTTGGTTTATGTTTTCGGTCACACTACATCTAAGTAACAGGTGAGTGGGAATTTTATGTAGTTTTATTAATTTTTAACTTTTGTAACAACTCTACGAAGAGTGGGGCTTGATTTCCAATGCAATACCTCAGCGAGGCATAACAGCAGCCTCTACCAACCAGAAGGACAACAGCAGCAGATGCAAGGGAACCGAATCATATCATATATGTGCTTCAAGCCACACTATTCTGAATTGAAATTCTATGGCTATTCCTTAACTGTCACTTATTCAAAATCCGGAACTCTGTCTCCAACAATACTGTCAGCATACCTACACCACAAGAATTGTAGCAATTGAAAAAGATAGCTCAGCACTACTTTCACAAAGGAATTTAGGGAAGGGAATAATTATTGGTCCCATATCCCAAGAATGAATAAATCAAAATTTTTTGAAAAAAATTTTTTGAAAAAAAAACACAATTCATTAATTCAATTCTGAAAACAAAATCTGCATTGGCTCAGTACGTCAATGCAAGCCTCCGAATTCATTCAAAGCAATTGGCCACTGTCAGTCTTCTGGTCAGGATGTTCTCAGTCAGCCAGCCTGTGCCTCTGCAATCCAAAGAATGAATCACAGTCAATCAAATGGCTCCATAGTCATCAATCTGAAATGTAGCTATTACAGTCAGAAGCATATTCTTCAGGATTGGAAGTTGCAGGTTAGGGGAAAAAGGGAGAATGATAATTGTGATGTAACCAGGGATATCTGCAAGGGCTTGATAAAGTATGGATGGGAAAAGAAGGAGTTCATCTATTGTCAGGAATGCCCTAGCTTTAGGGGTGGGGGAGAAAAACAGTGTATGGCCATATCTGGAATAGCCATGTCATATGCCTATGGATGGAGTGGGAAGATCAGCAAGTGTGTGCTCATATGGACAAGTTGGACGGGGACATGTGGTAGTGTGAAGATTATGGAAGTTCATGGAAAAGGCTGCCAGGAAGGGAATCTGGATTTGTGGGTCTTACTGAAATGCAAAGGCTGCAAATAGAAACCACTGGCTAAGGAGCATGCACTATAACCTTCCATTCTGTTGGAAGTCACATGTACACAATGGGAAAGAAACTGCCTGTCACCACATCTAGGGGTAAGTGACTCAACCTGAGAGGTTATGCCCACCCTTTTCGTTTCTATCGTTCTATCTCCATCTCTGGGTTCTGCCTCCGCTTATCCACTCACCTCCAGCCCCCACCAACAACATTACATGCAGACCCCTGTATTGTACAGAATATAGACATGTGGTCCCTAATCCCTCTGTGAGGAGGGTGGCTGCAGAAGCAGAGATAGTGAATGTGAGTAGTAGAGAGACAAGTTTGCACGTACCTTGACAGAATGGAGAAGGTCATTGATATTCATATGGCACTGCCGGCCACTCCTCCCTCAACATTGATTTGGCACTGAGCTGAGTGATGACCTCCGACCAGGCTGCCAAGGTCTGATGGCATAGCCAACTTTGTCAGACCCCTATGGAGAGAAGTTTTCTTCTTTGCACCATCTCCTCAACCAGGACCTCCAGGTTCCTGTCAAAGAATTACAGCACCCATCTTAGGGCGGCATGGTGGCTCAGTGGTTAGCACTGCAGCCTCACAGCACCAGGGTCCCAGGTTTGAGTCCAGCCTCAGGCGACTGTCTGTGTGGAGTTTGCACATTCTCCCTGTGTCTGCGTGGGTTTCCTTTGGGTGCTCCGGTTTCTTCCCACACTCCAAAGATGTGCAGGTGAATTGGCCATGCTAAATTTCCCATAGTGCTAGGAGCATTAGTCAGAGGGAAACGGGTCTGGGGGGTTACTCTTCGGAGGGTCGGTATGGACTGGTTGGGCCGAAGGGTCTGTTTCTGCACTGTAGGGAATCTAATCTAATCTTTCCCTTCTCTGACACACTCAGATTCATCCTTCAGCCAGCAATGCAGCTTTGAAATACCATGGCTGATTAGTTGCATGGCAGCCTTTTCAATCAGGCATGTGGACATCCAGTCAGTTGTTCCAGGAACTGTGTGTAGTAAGATGGAGTAAGATTGCACAGAACTTCTCAGGGGTGGGGTAGGTAGTTAAAAAAAAATGTTTGGTTAAAAGAAAGGGAGCAATCTTGCTAGATCTCTTGCAATTTGCCAAAAAAAACAGAAGGCCATCCTGATATTAAGGCACGGAGCAAGGCCTTTCAGCCCATTGAGCAATACTAAGAAATCAATAAAAGCATTGACTCCATAACAATGAAAACCCACCAATCACATTAATAATGGCATAAAGTAAAGCACGAAAGCTAAATGTTAATTGAACAGATCATTTTCAGAAGATTGTTCCATATGCAATTGAATGTTTAGGAACAGTCATTAACAGAATGTGATACATAAAGCTACAACACAAGGACTTGATACTAAAGTCTTGAAATAGCAGAGAGATGTTTTAAAATGAATGCATCATACTCTCTCTAGTGTTTATTTTCCTGTTTCTTTCAACAAAGGTATTTTATTTAATGGGTTAAGGCCACTTTTAAAGTGGGATAGAATTTAATATGAAAGGAAGTAATGACATAATTCACAGTAATTTCCTGGCACAAATCTATTTAATCAATTCTTCTTCAAACAACTCAGGAATTTTCACATTTCCATCAAGGTCTTGTAAAACAATGGGCCAGTCTACCAATTTAAGAGTTGAAGAGCTCAGCCAGCACACTTAATGAACCTAATGTTAAATCTTGACAAATACATGATCAGCACATGAAGAAATATCATGCCTGAATCAAGATTATGTCTGGATCAGGGAGTTCTCAAAACTGTTGCAGAAAATGCTCATTTTCTAATCAGCAGTCATTATCCTTTCTGCAAATCAAATAAGTAAAGCACTTTGCAGATAAAACACATCTACTTACTCCCAAATTTATTTAAAACTTGCGTTTCAATTGATTTTTTTCATTGCATTAGTTCTTTGCTGAAAACACATTATTCTCCGGTGGCTGCACTGGCAGGCAATTAAGCTCCTGTTCATTCCTCCCTTCAGCTTGTTCATACAGAGAATAGAACAATTTGTGTTGCCTATGATGAATTTCTTTCCTATATTTATCACCAATTTCCTTCTCATGGTCTTCCCAGACAGCTGAGCCAAGAATCACCAGGGTATAGATGGTTGGATCAATGTAAGGGATATCACCTAAACAAAAACAATGACTTAACATTAAATGGCACTCTGCATATGAGAAAGCCAATGCATCATCAACTCAGACATTTTTCACTTAGATGCTAAAACACTGGTGTAAGTGTGGGGTAATGGTAAGTCAATTTATCAAAACGATCGCCAAAATTAAGAGTTATGAGTAAGATTCCACTTTAGGTTTTATTTTAACATAAATTCATAGAACTTTACTGTACAGAAGGAGGCTATTCGATCCATCATATCTGTACTGTCTCTAAAAGAGGTACCTGCTCAACCCACTCACCAGCCATATCTCTGTAGCTCTCTAACTTCATCACTTTCAAATATAAATCCAATTCTCTTCTGAAACCTCCTATGGAATCTGTCTCCACCACTCTTCCAGGCAGTGCATTCCAAATCCAAACAACTACCTGAGTAAAGAAATTTCTCCTCATCTCACTCTGACCGCTTTTGCTGACAATCTTGAAAATTGTGATGCATCCTTACTGACATACAACTTAATAGAAATAGAATATTCTTGTTTACCCTGTCAAAATTGTTCATAGCTTTAAACACCTCAATAAGGTCACCTTTAATCTTCTCAGCTCCCAGGAGAATAAGCCTAATTTCTCCAATCTTTGTTTGTATCTAATATCCTTCATTCCTGGTATTATTCTAGTAAACCTGTTTAAACTCTCTCCAGGGCTTTAACACCCTTCCTTAAATGTGCAAATGCAGAAGATATAACACTTGACCTTTTTCATCCTACTGCCTCACTACCAAGGCCTCAAACACACCTCACAGATGAAGCAGTCATTTGCTTGTGTTACTTTTAAACTGATTGACTGTATTCACTAAGTGTGGTCTTTTCGATATTGGCTTCACCAAATACGGGTAGGTGATTGCTTTGTTTTGTGGAACACCTCCACTCATTCTATAGAAGTAATCCTGATCTGCCAGTCACTTGCCATTTCAATACACCATCTTGCTCTCATGCTAATATTTCTATCCTCGGCCTGCTACAATATTCCAATGAAACCCTACACAAGATGGAGGAGCAGCAAATCATTTTCCACCTAGTTACTTTACAGCCTTCAGGATTCATCTTTGAGTTCAACAATTAGAGTGTGAACACTGTCCTTCATTTTGATCACCCGACACCACCAAGACCTAACGCCACCAGTTTGCAGAGGTTTGCTGTCACCCAACCAGATGTATTTTCTGCCAATGATACCTATCATGAATACCATTACTGCCTAATCATCATTTATATTGCTCCTCTACTTTACCATTTATGCTCAGTTTACATTTGTCTACGACCTTCAAGATCTGTTCCATGTGCTCCTTTTCCACTCAGCACAAACACCATCCTTTTTCCAGTTGCCTTCAGTTCTAAAATGTAGCTTCAATATATTATCACATCTTTAGCATGTGCAGTCCTTTTAATTTTATTTTACCATTAATATGAATCCTGTTCCTTCATCTTTATGGGCAGCACAGTGGCTCAGTGGTTAGCACTGCCGCCTCACAGCGCCAAGGACTCTGGCTTGATTCCAGCCTCGGACAATTGTCTGCATGGAGTTTGCACATTCTCCCCGTGTCTGCATGGGTTTCCTCCCACAAACCAAAGATATGCAGGTCAGGTGAATTGGTCATGCTAAATTGCCCATAGTTTTAGGTGCATTAGCCAGAGGGAAATGGGTGGATTACTCTTTGGAGAGTCGGTGTGGACTAGTTGGGCCAAATGGCCTGTTTACTCACTGTAGGGAATCTAATCTAATCTAAAAACTGAACAGAATACTCCAAATATTGTATGACCAATGATTTGTGGAGGTATAGTATCAATTCCTTGCTTTTTTAGCCTATGTCTCTATTAATAAATCCAAGAATCCTATAAGCTTTCTTAAGAACTATTTCAATTGCCTGAACATATTCAGAGAATCAGACCAAAATAGATTAAACACAAATTAATAGGGTAATGATACTCCAATTAAAAAGAAAAAAATCAATCTAAGTAGTCGGTACACAATCATAAGGATTAGTATCATTCTCCATTGACCTGCAACATTGCATACAGATCCAGTATGCAATATTTTGTCTTCAACGAGTAGATCAGGTAGTGCTATAGGAGAAATTCTTGCACCTTGGATACTCATGGATATCATTATCATCAGCAAGGAATGCTTCTGTGAACCCTCTCTCCCTCAACTCATGACAATCCTAATGGTGTGGCTTTTCAGAGTTCCCTTTCAATTGACCAAATAGTCATCCAAGCGTGTACATTTCAAAACACCCAGTTTTTCTCAATCTTTGAGTCCCACAAAATCGTAGTTTTTAGACCTTATTTTAGCCAGTTCACACAGTCTTCCTAGAACCCCTGTGTCCTTTTTCCAAACAGAAAATCTTTGCCTCTTCCTGAGCAAATTTACTGCAGCATTTCTATCTGTACCTACTTTCTCTTTGTCTCTGCATTTATGTTCTGGTTACCTTCACTCTCCAGTTTGTGGTTCCCCTTTGTATCTGCCAGCTTTATGCCATCTACATCTTATTTTCCTTCCCATTGCTATTATATCAGGTCATGGATCACAAGGTCACAATAATCAGTATTTCTTTTTATTGAAAAAACAATTGATCCATTTGCCGTTTATGCAATTAAATATTTTAAACTCCTTTCCAAACATTCCTTAAAATAATTACAGGTCCTTAGACTTTTTAAAAAAAATTTCCTTCGTATTACTGCTTCCAGGTTAAATGTCATTGCATTGTTTAAACCAGAAATAGCAAATACTGAATAATGTATACTGATGCTGCTTTGTAAGTGTGGCTAAAGACAACATGGCTGCCAACCATATCAGAGCCACATTAAATAATTTTATTGACTTCCTAAATGTAATAATATTAAGTTTATTTTCAAAAACACAAAGTCCATTCAGCAGTCACAAGTATGCCCGCTGATTAGAGTGCCCTCTGTCATCTACCTGCTAATAACTAATACCAGCATATGTCTGAGTGAAAATGAGACATAATACGTCTGTTCTGTAAACTGTCTTTAATTGTTGGCTGCCAAACAAAATCAGGCACTAGATTTATAAGGATTTGTAGGGCTGAATATGAGCCTGATTTTTAAAAAAGTTAGGATAGAACAATCATCTTTTGAAAAACATAGGTTACTGTAATTTGCATCACTGAATGAATGCTTTGAAATGTACAATTTACTTAAACTCTCTAAGTGAACTATTGGCATTGCATTGCAAACTGGCTGAAGTCATGAGATTTATATCTTTTGTATTAGTGAGTAATTTGCAGGCTTCTGTTGTGTTGAATAGGCCTTTTTTTTATTGTGGAAGACTGGGCAACAATGAAGGTATATCAATATTGTAATTATTGCAAAAGTGGTCTTAATCCAAAGTCACAACCTTGCCTGAAAGTGAACTAAATAAGAAAATTTCTTCTCACTTTAATTTCAGAACTAGTTCAATCTCCAATTCCAGACTTATCAAATGTAAGCTTAGAACTAATTCACTCCTGAAAAGCCAAGTGCATTTCACAGTAACGCTAAACCCTTGGTGTTGTAGCAGAAGGAAGTGACAGTAGCCAGGGGATAGGGAGGCATTTAGAATTCATCAGTTCTTGATGTACCTCTTGCCTGCACGTTTCTCATGGAGATAATTTCTGCTTATTAAAAGGCAATTATATTAATCTCACTCAGTGTGCTAGCTTCCAGTTGTTCATATATTGTTCATTCTGTACCAAGGAAGCAGGACCTTCCAGCAACACCCCAGAATGCTGTTTTCTAACAAAGGGCCATCCATCTGAAATAACGGAGATTTTTGATCCCATTAAAAACCCATTTACTTTCACAGAGTTAAAAATAGGTCCATTAAATCTGTTACTTTCTGCATAAATGTTGAGTGTTTTCAGCATAAGTACCAAAACAGTATTTATTTTCTGTTTTGGAATATTTTGGTCACTGCTTTGTCATGTGGTCTGGAACTTTATGCTTCTTTGCTCTCCAAGAAAGCAGGCTTGTCTCAAATCGTTCCAAGCCCCAATTACAGTACCAGTGAACCATATCTCTCTCTTCCACCTTTGCCTTCCTGCCTCTATCAGCACCTTTCCTGAAAATGCATGTATTGTATAAAGATGTAAGGGGCACACCAGGTTAATGCACAGCAATGCTCTCATCACCAGCTGCTATGCCCTATGGAATAGATAGGACAACAACTTAGGATCAAAAAGGAGTACAATCTACAATCTGGATCTTTCTCATAGTCTCTATACTTATATCTTTATCATATTAGTGAAATTTGTACATAGAAACTAATGTGCAACATCTTGCTTAATCTCGCTAAGTTACCAAGCAGTTTTCTTCTACCACACTCAATGAAGTAGGCTCTGTTGATCCCTACACTGAAAGAAGATTGTAACTGCATGTGATCTAAAGTACATGATGAGCAATGGTATGGATTGCTCATATAGTAGCATGGACCTACAGCCCAGTACCCAGTATAGCCCCATCTTCTCATAAGATTGATCATTCTATGCGTTCTCCCAAATAATAGCCACAAACCCAGGCTTTAGTTCTTGCCCATTCCTTTCCAAGTCTCCTCTAAGCCCTGTTGTATCTCTCCAGTTGACAACTGCTGACATCTTGTGGAATTTGCCACTTCCAACAGTATCTGGTTGTTTATGATAGTTTGCTGCCACCAATCTTCCTTTGTCTTTACTTTGTGTCTGATGTATCTCATGATTAGTAGTAGAGGGTACACAACCGCACAGTATCTGAAGAAAAGTTACTGCTGTTAGATATACAAGAAGATTTGTTGAATGATAGCAATAAACACAACAGCATTCGGTCAGATTTGATTACTAAGAGCTTAGGCAGGTGGTCTATTGCTCCTGCTGAAGAGCTCCTTGTCTGAAATCACAGAGTATAACATCAGTCAAATGGTTGCTGGTGGTATAACATGAAAATTACTGCTTCAGGCCCATTATCTTATGCAAGCCCAAAGCTTCCAATTACAATGTTGTGCACTGCTTTGAAAATTTGATCAAAGAATACATCACATTTCAGAGAACTGGTTTTCTTTAAACAAATTAATTCAAAGATGCTGAAAAGGATATCAAAAGGTCCTTCAGTTTGCCTGCTGGCAAAAGGAAAAGAAATTTGCAGAGCAAAGGAGAGAATGAGTTGCAGTAGCATAGAAATTAGGGGACATGTAGGAAGCACGGAAACAGGAAAAAAAACTTACAGAATGTTGAAGGGAAAAGAACAAATATTCCACCAAAGCCAGAGCGAATATACAAGAGCATTAGTAATATCTGTTACTGGTCCTTCTGGCTGCTCCCAGTTCTTCGTTGACCAATACAAGCTGCCCCATAACCACGATTGCCCACCCCATCCCCTAATCTCCAGCTATCAAAGCTTCCCTGGCCAATACTGCCACTCCCTTTGTCAATTCTCACTCACCTCTGGCCATAATTGGCACTTAAGGCCAAAAATGTGGTCACTGCCATATGGAACTTGCCATTCCATGGCCAAACTAGCTGTCCCTTTTCCCCACTACCTCCCCTGAGCTACCATCGTAGACCTTCCATGTAACCTTAGATTGATGGCTGCTGACAGGAACCCCCCTCTGATATCCCATAGTCTGAAGGTCTCTGTGTCTCACCTGCTGAAGCAAAGAGGAGGAATTGAGCACAGCAGATGTTTTAATAGACTGCAGACGAGATCAGAGAATTGTGTAGGCATCTTCTTTGTTCTTTGCCCTTCAATGTTCTATATGTTTCTATTTTGTTCTGTTTCTTTGCTTCCAATATGTCCCCTAATTTGTACACTACTATAGCCTTTCACTACTTTTCTCAGTATCCCTCACAACATTCAGTTTAGAGAAGCACTGGTTAAAAAGAACAAAATGATTTCAAGTTTCTCCATCAGGGATTTCAATAAACAAGATTAGAATTAAATGAAAAAATAAAATTAATCTGAAGTTAAAAGTCAATCTAAGTTCATATTGGTCAAGCTATGCTTAGTTAATTCAATTGGTCCAGTTATGCCTAAAGGAAATCCACGACGGTTTTTATTCTCTGTATTCTAAGCCTAAATATCTGGTTTCTACTGTGCTGCAACAATGAGATGGTGAATCTCCAAGAAGTGCAAATGACTTAATATTCAAGTCGATACCAATGAGCTTGATTCTGGTGGGCTTGCTGGAGATATAGGCAAATGGGTGTTCTAACTGGACAGGAAGCATAGCTAAATTTAGAACAACATAATGGTTAGGAGTTCTGATGTGCTGAGCCCTGTCTCAGCAGCAGATTCATCTTCGACTTTGCCAGGTGAACTGGCTACCAGCCGCACGTCCATCAAGTTACAAAATGCAAGAGATGAGTCTGCAACAATGATGATTCCTCACATCACAAACCAAAGGCCATTGAATGGTTCTGAGCCAGCCTGCCTACTGACTAAAACAAGAGTAAATTAAATGAAGATAAATTGTTAACAATCACAATCTTGTTATTCTGTCTGGCCCTTGACATTGTGAATGGATTACACTGACTCATACTTGCAGACTGATGGATTCTCTCTAGGTCGACAGGGTGCAGTCAGATTCTTCTCCTTAAGCGTGCAGCGGGGAAACATTAAGATACAGGTATACACAACTCATCAGGAAGGAATGAATGCAAAAACTAAAAATGTCAGCTCCTGGAGATGGTAAGTTTATTGCTTTAAAAGAATCTGTGCATGATTTCGGCTGTGCCAAATGATACTATCCAGAAGAGTCACAGTCATAATTTCAGATTGGCAGAGGCACTGACTAGCACACAAAAGAGCTGACTTCAAAAGACACTTTGGAATGAAGTACGGTGAAAACCACAATCAGCATCCTCTACCTTGCTGGAAAGTGTAAAAATGTCATCGTGTAGTTGGCTGTCATTCTATTAAATGAAAATTACCCCATGCTGTGTTTGATTTTGATCATAACATGACTTAAACCACTGGAGGCTGTGTTGTCTGGTAATGAAGTGTGTGTTAGAATTGTAAAATATATCAGAAGTAACATATGAAGCTCAGCTTTTCATTCTTCAGTACAATCTGTGCCAAACTTGATATTTCTCCATCAGAAACATAACTGAATGATCAACATGCACATCTAAGAAAAACAGTAAAAGCTGATAGCAAAGTGATGTGCGGGACTTGGTCAAATTCTCCCTAAGTTTCTCATTCAGTTGGCTATAAGCACCAAAGGAAACAAAATACTGGTAATTGCAAACACTTGAGTAATCCTATATTAGATTCAATGCCAATTAATTACAATGATGTCAGTTGATAACCACTTGGAATGTCAATTTATAGCCATGTGATTGCTTTTCAATATGATTGATGTCAACTGATAGTTGAAAGGTCATATGTCAGTATTAACAAGATCAAGTGATGCCTGAGCAATTAATTTAAAGAAGAATAAAAGTTGTTGAAAGTGAAAGATGGTAAAAAATGTTGAAAATGCCAAAAACCTATAATGAAGAAAAATGTTCTAGAGCTGGGATGCAACCAGGGAACCAACAAGTCAACCACATGGGCCATGTTTAGTTACTTCCCCCCTTTGATCCTGGTTCCAACCAGAACTAAAGATCAAGTCCACCATTACAAGACTAGGGGTTCAAGAGGTACAGAAATAGTTTTTATCTGAGAGGTAGCAACTGTAATGAGGTCAGCTAGGTAGAGCACTTAGAATATGACTTCCCTGATTGGGGCTGTTAATCAGATCAATCATGTCAGACATGTTGATACAATGAGAGCTAGCTCTGAGGGAGCTGGAGCAGTGTCAAGGACTTTCCACATCGAAATAAAGGATAACTTGATGATGGGATACCGGCCTCTGTAGAGTTATTTCACGGTGATGATAACAGGATATATTCCTGAAGAAACTCACTCACAACAGTTATCCTTGAGTTGAGGCAAACATCTCTGGCATCGTGCTGTTATTTGTGAAGCTTGACTCATTTGATCCTGCCATTGAAGACTGGGCCTACTATGTGGAAAGATTGACTGGAAAGAAAGGTCATAGCTTTAAGGTCTAGAAGAGACATCAGAGGAAGGTTCTTTACGCAGAGAGTTGTGAATGCATGGAATGTGTTGCCAGCTGTGGTGGTGGAAGAAGAGTCATTTAGGACATTTAAGCGACTGCTGGACATGCACATGGACAGCAGTGAATTGAGAAGTGCATAGGTTATTTTATTTTACATTAGGATTAATCCTCAGCACAACATCATGGGCTGAAGAGCATGTTCTGTGCTGTACTTTTCTATGTGAATACCCTCACCAGTCTGATTTAGCTTGAGGGTCACGACTTGAGTGAAAGCAATTGCATAGCCTCACTCAGGACATATCCTGAACAGCGGGACTCTAGGCTTGTCCACAGCAAAAACCTAAACCAAAGCCAAGCTTCAGCCAAAAGGTTAAAATTTTCTTCAGGATCCAAGTGGACATACCATTGCAATTGCTGCCAGTACGCAGACTTGAGGCAGCATAGGAGTCCTACTAGACCTAAATTGTGTAAGAGAACTCATAGGCCAGTATCCAGAAGAGTACACACCCTGGAAAGTCTACCTACATCTGATTTGGAACTGTTCAGTTGCTTAACAACATCCAAATTAGAACCAAACAAAAAAGTATGGTTAAATGGTCACTGGCTCTAATGGAGGTTGATACCAGCATGGCCATTTCAATGATCGCAAAACCAATCTTTAACAAATTTCCCTCTGAACTCCAGCCCTCAAGTTTGCACAAGACCTCAGCTAGACTGAGAACCTATACTGGGGAACCTTTACAGATTAAGGGTACAATTTTGGTTCCAGTCTCTTCTAAGAAGCAGCTGGTTCAGTTCATTTCGTTATGGCAAGTGAGCAGGTATGTGGAGCTGAGTCCACTAAAAGATCCACATTCCTGCTGAAAAGCTTATGCTGGAAACATTGATTCTCCTGTTCCTCGGACGCTGACTGACCGGCTGTGCTTTTCCAGCACCACTCTTTTCAACTCCAGTAAAAGATCAGCCATGATTTTATTGAATGGCAGAGCAGGCTCAATGGACCAAATGACCAATCATGCTCCTATTTCCTATGTTCTTATGTTGTACATGAGCCATGCACACTTGCAATTGTGATTAGATGAAGATTCCCCTCAGTATGACAATTAATACAACTAAGAGTTAGTACCAATACATGAGACTGCCATTTGGGATATTGTCCGCCTGTGCAATTTTTCAGTAGATGACGGAGAACATTTTGCAAGGTGTACTCCAGGTTGCCACTTATCTAGGTGACGTGATAATTACAGGGAAACCTGAAAAGGAGCCCTTAGAGAACTTGGACATAGTCCTTAGATGTTTCTCCCATGTGGGCATATGCCTAAGAAGGGAAAAATGTGTGTTGTTGGGCGACAGAGTCAACAAGACCAGGTTACTGTTGGAAGATAAAGTAAGGGTAATCAAAAGTGCCCCATCTCCCACTTCTGTAACAGAACTTAGGTCTTAACTTAGGCTGGTGAATTATTATGGAAAGCTCTTCCATCCTGGTGCCTCCATTCTTTGCATCAACGTCTAAAAAATAGGTCAGCCTTGGAAATGAGGAAACAGCCTACAGCCTCACTAGATACCAAACTGTGCTAGTTCCTATTTGATTATCGGACCACTCCTCATGCAAATACCGGGATAGCTCTAGCAGAGGTATTAATGGGGAGAAAACTCTATACCACGTTAAATCTGATCTTCCTAGACCTTGGAGGGACGGTGAAATGGATCAGGAAAACCAGTGCCTGGTGCCAGATTCTCCCAAGTGAGAGAGACAGTTTACTACAGGATACAAAGTTTGGTGTACAAACCAGCGAAATAGCCCTGTATGGATTAGAGGCATGGTCAACACAAGGTCAAGACTGGTGAGGTATAAAGTTCAGTAGGTGCAACAACAGCCCTGAACAATCATGTGGACCATATAAAAGCCGTGGAGAAAGTGAGAACTGCAGATGCTGGAGATCAGAGCTTAAAAATGTGTTGCTGGAAAAGCACAGCAGGTCAGGCAGCATCCAAGGAGAAAGAGAATTGACGTTTCAGGCATAAGCCCTTCTTCAGGAATGAGGAGGGTGTGCCAAGCAGGCTAAGATAAAAGGTAGGGAGGAGGGACTTGGGGGAGGGGCATTGGGAATGCGATATGTGGAAGGAGGTTAAGGTGAGGGTGATAGGCCGGAGAGGGGGTGGGGGCGGAGAGGTCGGGAAGAAGATTGCAGGTCAAGAAGGTGGTACTGAGTCTGAGGGTTGGGACTGAGATAAGGTGGGGGGAGGGGAAATGAGGAAGCTGGAGAAATCCGCATTCATCCCCTGTGGCTGGAGGGTTCCTAGGCGGAAGATGAGTCGATCTTCTTTCAGGCGTCGTGTTGCCATGGTCTGGCGATGGAGGAGGCCAAGGACCTGCATGTCCTTGGTGGAGTGGGAGGGGGAGTTAAAGCGTTCAGCCACGGGGCGGTTGGGTTGGTTGGTGCGGGTGTCCCAGAGGTGTTCTCTGAAACATTCCGCAAGTAGGCGGCCCGTCTCCCCAATGTATAGGAGGCCACATCGGGTGCAGCGGATGCAGTAAATGATGTGTGTGGAGGTGCAGGTGAATTTCTGATTGATATTGAAGGATCCCTTGGGGCCTTGGAGGGAAGTGAGGGGGGAGGTGTGGGCGCAAGTTTTGCATTTTTTGCGGTTGCAGGGGAAGGTGCCGGGAGTGGAGGTTGGGTTGGTGGGGGGTGTGGACCTGATGAGGGAGTCACGGAGGGAGTGGTCTTTTCGGAATGCTGATAGGAGTGGGGAGGGAAATATATCCTTGGTGGTGGGGTCCGTTTGGAGGTGGCGGAAATGACGAAGGATGATCCAATGTATCTGGAGGTTGGTGTGGTGGTAGGTGAGGACCAGTGGGGTTCTGTCCTGGTGGCGATTAGAGGGGTGGGGTTCAAGGGCGGAGGAGCGGAAAGTGGAGGAGATGCGGTGGAGAGCATCGTCAACCACGTCTGTAAAAACGCCATCCCATATTCCCAATTCCTTCGCCTTCGCCGCATCTGCTCCCAGGAGGACCAATTCCAATACCGAACAACCCAGATGGCCTCCTTCTTCAAAGTCCGCAATTTCCCCTCAGACGTGGTTGACGATGGATCCCTACCTTTTATCTTAGCCTGCTTGGCACACCCTCCTCATTCCTGAAGAAGGGCTTATGCCCGAAACGTCGATTCTCCTTCTCCTTGGATGCTGCCTGACCTGCTGCGCTTTTCCAGCAACACATTTTTAAGCATATGAAAGCCGTGACCTTGCAAGCAGTGTGAGAGCAAAATGTGTTCTGCTCCTTGGAACAACTGTCAGAACCCATGAGTTCTTCCGCTCCATCAAGCATTTAAAGAGACCTCTGAATCTGAGATGGATGTGTAAGGTCCCATCACAGCAATGCCATTGTTGCTGGAAGAAGAGAGTCAATTTCTCCTGAGATGCTCTGGGCGCAGGAGCCAAGCTCCCATATCCGAGACAGAGTCAGAGAAACCTGATTAGGTGCTGAATCGCCCCAGGAGGCACTTCAAAAGAAAAAAGAATTGGCCTTTGTCCTCAGACTCAAAGTGAGCGATGTAGTGATTGTAACAAGGTCAGCCATGTGGACCTCATACAATATGAGTTCTCTGATTGGGGCTGTTCATCTGGTCCAATCAGAGAGCCCTGGGTCATAAATATGAACAGGCATGTCAGACATTCTGACACTGAGAGTTGGCTCTGAGGGAGCTGGACCAGTGTCAAGGACTTTCCACATGTAAATAACAAGTGACTTGGTGATTGGACATTGGTCTCTGTGGCATTATTTCAGCAACATATTCAACCAGCATAATAGCGACTCTGATTAGGTATTGTCAATCGTGGAAATAAGATGAAATGCAAATTTTGAGAAGCTGTGTAGCTGTTTTAAATCAATCAAATGAAGACTTTTGCTACCATTATCAACTCTCTCTAGACCTGTGATGTACAGCTAAGCTCGAATGTTTCCCATTGGAGTAATGGAATTATTACTGGTCTTATTTTAATAAAGATAGCTCTGTTTTGTGAGCCACATTCAACAGGAATTGGAAGCACAGATGGTCCAGAAAGCTGTGAGCACCTATTGGGAATTAGTAGACTCTGGGTTCAGTACATTGGCAAGTTTTTAATTAATTGTGATTGAATGAAAAAGGAATTTAAATTGATTCCCCTCACCTGGCTTTTCATTTTGATTCATTTCTATTAAACTACTCAACTAAGTTCAGGTATTTCTGTATTCATGCTCTTTTTTTCATTCCGCAATACAGCATTAATGGGAAGGCTTACATTTATTGTGCATCCCTAGTTGAACTGAGAATGTATTAAACCTTTTCCTTGAACCACTGGAGACCATGTGGTACTTGCTATGCCTTTTATGGCTTGCTGGGTCACTTCAGCAGCCAAGTAAGTGTCAGCTACATTAGTATGAACTTGAAGTCATGTATAACAACACCAAATAAGGACAGTATCTCCTTTCTAGCTGTAGTCAACCCAGCTTTACATCTCATAGCTTCATGATCTTTTACTCGTGCTACATTTTTATTTCTTGATGCCACATTAAATTATTCAGCCAGGCATGATGGGACTCAAATTCATATGTTAACTGAATTATTAGTCCATTCACATCATTATGCTGCCAGGCCTCTTCATTAAATCATCATTGAGTGATACTGGAATTGATCTAAGGATATTGCATCTTTTTTGTGATAGCAATTGGCAGCATTTGGTAAAGGCAAATATGAAGACCAATTCCAAGTTGCCTTTTTAGTTGGACAGTACTGAGATGCCCATGCCACAATGGGGACAGCTACAAACGGAGAAAAAAGATCACAAGGGAGAAATATAAAGGATCAATTGATTCAACATCAGCTCTTCAAACACATGCTGCAAAATATTTTTTTCTGTATTATTCTGCATGCATGAAATCCAATTTGTTCTACAAGAGATAAAGCCAAACAAAACCAAGCAGTAAATTGTAGAAATGGGACTAAATAAGAATATTGCTGAAAAAAGACAAAGTTCATTGAAGCTTTCCAACTTGCACTCATTAGGACAAGAACACCAACAGAAAGGGACATTTACTCTTATACTGTATGAGAGGAAATGCTGATTGGTAAATCACCCTGATCAATAAATGGTGCCCTGTTCCTCCCAATCAGAAAGACTATATACATGCCTTGCCTGTTTCAACTCAAGAAAAATGGTGACAGTATTTTCTGGTGCATTTCTCAAAGTCAATACCCAAACAAATCAGAGTCAATCTGGTTGATTTAAAATTTAAGCAAAGCTTGGCAGTTAACTGTCAGTCAGCATCTAACTGACGCATTCTCCATCTCTACCAAACAGAGTCCACTTGCCAACTAATGAGTATACTCACCTTTCATAGAGCATAAAAATTGTTTTCCCCTTGCATTGGTATTCTTGTGAATTACACTGATCAGTGCAAGATTTTTTTTGTCCTTTTTTCTGCAGTACTCAAATTATGCAGTCAAATAACTATATGATTGAACGAGATTTAGTTGGTGCCATCTATGGCTTCATCTATGGCTGAGGCAACGTTTACAATTTTCTAAGTAGTTAACAGTGGCAATATTATGTTACACTACAGATTTATTCTGTGACCATTTGACTAATTATTCTTCTCATGCAAGAACCACTTGCAATAATTTATTTCACTTGTCTGTAAACAAGAATTATGGACAGGGGTTACATAGGACAATGATGAAGGATCCCCTTACAATGCTGGGTTGGTATGGTTGTCTATTATCTTCTCGTCTTTCTGAGAACTACCCTGTAATTAACCTCATGACTATCTTCATGACCATATGTATGCATGATCTTTCGAGTGATATTCATTTCAATTTGATATCATGACTATATTCTGTTTGCATTCCTCCTTGTAAGAGATTCATTTTATCTATTATGCTGCTATTCTGATAGAGAGCTAATTCTAGAGCAACTACAATATCAATTAAAGGTATTGACATGATCAGCCATGTAATGAAACAGTTTTATAACTGTGGTATACTTTCAATATATCAGCAAGAAAATAAAGGGGTACATTCTTTGCCAACATGCAGACATTCTGAAAATAACTCCCCAGAACTTACAATTAAAAAGTAAGATTTTAGTATTTTCACAAATAGCACACAGCTGCTCTTCTTCCCCAGGCAAATAGACAGCCCTTAACCTCCTTTACAGGAAATTATAAGAGCCAGATGCATTGTAGGGAGGTGAAATAAGGCAGCAAAAAGTTATAAAAATCATGCTGGAGATGAAACAAAGAAACGAAAGGGTTAGTTCAATGTTTGGATGCTTGTAGGATTAAAATATGGCATTTCGAATATAGCTGCCATTAAATATTTAATACAATTAATATAAGACATATAAGATAATCAGAGGGTTAGGTAGGGTGGACAGAGAGAGCCTTTTTTCAAGTATGGTGACGGCGAGCACAAGGGGGCATAGCTTTAAATTGAGGGGTGATAGACATAAGACAGATGTCAGAGGTAGTTTCTTTACTCAGAGAGTAGTAAGGGTATGGAATGCTTTGCCCGCAACAGTAGTAGATTGGCCAACTTTAAGTACATTTAAGTCGTCATTTGACAAGCATATGGATGTACATGGAATAGTGTAGGTTAGATGGGCTTCAGATTGGTATGACAGGTCGGTGCAACATCGAGGGCCAAAGATCCTGTACTGCACTGTAATGTTCTATGTTCTATGTTATGTATAACAGGAACTTTAATCTAGAAATTTTTATTGCATTAATATCACAACTGCAGTTAAGTGTTATAGATATTAGTTATAACTTGTAGAACCCTGTTGATTTTTATCTGCAACATTAGTTAAATGTCAGGAGGTCACCTTCATTGGTTGGATTCTATCATTCAAGATATACAGCAGAATTTTTTTACACCCTTGAGTGGTGTAGGCAATGGTGAATGAATTAGGAAACTACAGCAAAAATAAAAAAAATCAAAATTTCAATACCAAGAAATTAATTTCTAATTTTCCTCTCAAGGTTTAAGCAGTGGGTTCAGAATCTCACTAATAAATGGTGACTACATTATTTCCATGCATTTGCATCTCATCATTATGTAAACTTGCCTCATTTCCATGCAGCTGTGAATTCTCCTCTCATTCCCTAAGAAACCAGCTAGCACCAAAGCCTGACATGAAAGTCAAAGCTGTTTCCAGGCTACAGTAGCACACCACTTGTTTCTTTGGACCTTCATTCAACTCTGCCTTCCCCACAATGTCCTGGCATTCTCCATGGACATTGACAACCTCTACTCCTCATCCACGTAAACTGGTGCCAGCAAGAAGCAAGCCTCACCACATCATCCTGGCTGGTATTGGTTCAATTCATAGATCATTTCAATCCTTCAGGACTTGACTTTTGAGCTGAATAGGAGAAAGTGAGGACTGCAGATGCTGGAGATCAGAGCTGAAAATGTGTTGCTGGAAAAGCGCAGCAGGTCAGGCAGCATCCAACGAGCAGGAGAATAGATGTTTCGGGCATGAGCCCTTCTGCAGGGCTCATGCCCTGAAGGGCTCTCTCTTTGAGCTGTATGACTTGCATTATTCTGCCAAATAGCTTTATGAAAACAGATGCACATGCATATCATGCACACACACAGGATGCATGATAAAGCTTACTCATTTCTTAGGGCTCACCCACTTTGTGCTTTCTTGGAAGCTGTCAGTCTCTGTGACTTACATTATTTTTAAGCACCCAGGGTCTGCAGTGCAAATTCACAGGTTGCCAACTTCTGTGCCTTAAATTCATAGAGAAAGGCCACAGCTTATCACAGTTCAGAGCACTGAACAGTTAAGGGAATGGGCATGTTGCTATGATAATGTCACACTTACAGCATGTGCTACCAGCTTGTAAAGCAAGCACACTGCATGTGATTCAACTAAATGACAGTCCATGAAAGTCAAAGGATACCAGAGCTTAATGAGGTTTAAGGGGAGTATGGTTAGTTAGGAGATAGCGCCATATTCGGCGAAAGAGCTCATCCCTGATTATATTTGAGGGGCTTGGCCACAGGCAGATAGGCATTTGTTTTACGAGAGTCCAGAAATCCATATCTTTGCAGTCTGGAGTTTGAGTCACAGGATTATGGTTCACTAATCAGGCTCCTGTGGAAACAATATTCTGGGGTTGGGCCCTGCTCAACCTTGCTGTCATGACAATTAAGTCTAGAAGATAGGCCCTGGTCAGTCCTGAAACTTTGAGTATTAATGGACAAGGGGCTTATTTAGGGGCCGTCCATGGAGGTCTGAGAAAAGTGAGAAATTCAGAATCTAGAAATGGGGTTTATTGTGGTGGATCTCTGAGGGAATGAGTACATTGCAAGGGTCAATTCAAAATGAAAGAGTAGAATCTTACACAGAGGATCGGAGGGGACAGGGAGTTGCAGGAGTGGTAGATTTCAAGGTCACAATCACTCTGACCTCCTCAAGAGGAATGTATGACCAACAAGGACATGGCAATTTCCAAAACATGTGCTCTGGGGTTAAATTAAGGACATTCGCAGCCATATAAAGGCACTGAATGAAAATGGGAGAGGCTGAATGATCATCGGGGATAAATGGACCAACAACACAAAAGATAATGTGAAAGCTGGAGGAATCAGGCTGTATCTGAGCTGAAGCCTGCAAGCCACAGATGAAGACATGAAGCTGAAACATTGTGCTTTCAATCCAAAGTCAACTGCACCATAATAATATCAGGCTAAAGGGCCTGCAATCTACTTGTCTGCCACTGTGAACACTGTGAAATTTTTTTTTTCTCTTCAGGAGCAGAGTGTAATTGTTTGAATTTGAGGCTCTTCTTGGTGCAATTGTGTTAATCATACATCTATTAGTAATACCACCCTTCTGGCATCAAATTGCATTTCATCATTTGGTTATTCATTGTTCAAGAATAAACATTACAAACAATGGTAAGAGTCAAAAAGGTGTGGTGCTGGAAAAGCACAGCTGGTCAGGCAGCATCCAAGGAGCAGGAGAATCGACATTTCGTGCATAAGCCCTTCATCAGGAATGTTGACTCTCCTGCTCCTCAGATGCTGCCTGACCAGCTGTGCTTTTCCAGCACCATAGTTTGTGACTCTGATCTCTAGCATCTGCATTCCTCACTTTCTCCATTACAAATAATGCTCTCAAGCAATCATGACCATTATGTTGTTTGCACAAATTTCCTCGCTGTCTTATCACTGAAACAACTCTAATCAGACATCGAGTTAAAAATGTCACCTGGGCTTGGCATTTCTTACTCACATTTCAGAGCTAAGACAAAAATGCCAATTACTTAGGAACTGCCACATTGGCAGACTGAACTGTAAGTAAGTAAAAATATGACCTGTGATGTTCAAGGGTGGTTTTTAGAGGAGGAGAGGGAGCTATCATTGTAGTGGTTCTGTTCGCCAAGCTGGGAATTTGTGTTGCAGATGTTTCATCCCCTGTCTAGGTGACATCCTCAGTGCTTGGGAGCCTCTTGTGAAGCGCTTCTGTGATGTTTCCTCCAGCATTTATAGTGATTTGTATCTGCCGCTTCCGGTTGTCAGTTTCAGTTGTCCGCTGCAGTGGCCGGTATATTGGGTCCAGGTGGATGTGCTTATTGATTGCATCTGTGGATGAGGGCCATGCCTCTAGGAATTCCAAGGCTGTTCTCTGTTTGGCTTGTCCTATAATAGTAGGGTTGTCCCAGTCGAACTCATGTTGCTTGTCATCTGAGTGTGTGGCTACTAAGGATAGCTGGTTATGTCGTTTCGTGGCTAGTTGGTGTTCATGGATGCGAATCGCTAGCTGTCTTCCTGTTTGTCCTATGTAGTGTTTTGTGCAGTCCTTGCATGGGATTTTGTACACTATTTTATATTTTATCACAATGGCTGGCTGCCAGAATTTCACTTGCCAATATAGCATGAGCATGTTGGCACTCCAGCATACATACAGATAATGTAAGATATGTCAGATGTATTTATCAAGCCATGACATTGGCCTCTATGCAAAACTTCCATGGCTGTGTTAAGGTGTAACTTAAGGATTCATTGTGATTGATGTAAGGCCTCAGGAGTACCATTAATGAAATGCTGTTCCCTTGCCAACATGCCCCATAAATTATGGACTTGTTGTGGCTGGAGTCCTTTTCGCTTTGCTTTACATAATAAACCGAGATTGAAAGAGAAAACAATTTCAACATCATTAGCAAGCCCAACAAGAATATTAGCCTCTACCAGCTGCCATACAACCTCCCAAGGGAGAAGCAGCCAGTGATAATCCTTCAAGACTAAGAATGGCCAGACATGCATCAACAGACTTTATTGTTATTTCCCACTCCTCTCAGAAACTCCACATAGGTGCAGATTAACAATGTGCCAGGCTGTCATCTGAGCTGTTTGTTGCTGTTTGCTGCAGATAGCACCTGTTTATATCCCCGTGACAAGGAGAGGCAAGCAACCTGGATGTTGGGATTCTCCAATACCCTATTTGCAGGGTGCTATCCAGGAAGTAGTCTCTTGCTTGGAGAGTGTCCTATTACCAGTTAACAGAATTTAACAGCCAAAAAGGCTTCATCAATGTTCTACTTAACTGTGGACAAAGTTAAAAATCATACGACGCCAGTTATAGTCCAACGGGTTTATATGGAAATATAAGCTTGTACTTCCAAATAAACCTGTTGGACTATAACCTGGTGTTGTGTGATTTTAAACTTTGGCGAAAGTGAGTACTACAGATGCTGGAAATCAGAGTCAAGATTAGAGTGGTGCTGGAAAAGCACAGCAGGTCAGGCAGCATCCGAGGGGCAGGAATATCAACATTTTGAGCAAAAGCCCTTCATTTTTTTCATTCCTGATGAAGGGCTTTTGCCCGAAACATTGTTAATCCTGCTCCTCGGAGGCTGCCTGATCTGCTCTGCTTTTCCAGCACCACTCTAATCTTGATTTTTAACTTTGTCAACCCCAGTCCAACACCAGCACACCCATATCATGGCTACGTAACTGTGACTATCAGTGTCAAATTTTGGAAGTCTGTGCCAGATATCCTCTCAGTGCCATGATGCATGCATACATGAGAACTCGCAGATTACTGTATCTTTCCAATGTCATCAGGGTATAAAAGAATGAGATCTGGGACACAAAGGCTACCTTGGTATCATAACTTGGTTGCAAGCTTATTTTTAAGTACGTTTATTTTATTTGAGGGTTATGTGCAGTTTAGTGTTACAGGCTCCAATTGATGTCATAATGAAGTTATGGTGCGTAAATGCTGGTTCATATTGATTCATATGGACACTGCCCCCATGGAGTAAGTTTTCTGGTTTCGAGTGCAGCCCCATGAGAAAAGCACTGTCTCCCCACAGAGAAGATTGGTCTATCAGAGGAAGAGTTTTCCAGGACAATAATTGTTTCACCTTAGAGAAATACATGTCAGAGAACATTATGAATTGTACTATTATACTATCTTGAATCTTCAAATTGTATGCAAGAACAAGACGCTAAATAATGTTTGTTACTGAGTAGGGTCTTTGCTTTTTTGTAAAATATTATATTGTCAAGTAGGTGGAGAAACAAATGACCTAAGTAGACTATTCAGAATATAACAGTGTCCTAATCAGCATATTTCTTGCCTTATGATTTTACTTTACTTCTAATTCCTTTTTCTAAAGATGCAAAAATTTGGTTCCAAGAATGTTGGGCTGCCTTTCATGCCTCACCCGAATAACAATTCTTCGATGGTGAATCAAAATTCTGAAACTGGGACTTTTTTCTTTGGCACTCCTTGTCTATTTTAGGAATCTGTATTTGTGGGGAGGCAATGGCCTAACGGTATTATCGCTGGACTGTTAATCCAGGGACCCAGATAATGTTCTGGGGACCCGAATTCAAATGCTGCCATGGCAGATGGTGGAATTTGAATTCAATAAAAGAAAATTCTGGAATAAAGAGTCTAATGATGAACATGAATCGATGCTCGACTGTTGTAAAAATCCATCTGGTTCATTAATGTCCTTTGGGAAAGGGAACTGCCATCCTTACCTGAGCTGGCCTACATGTGACTCCCGACCTACTGCAATGTGATTGACTCTCAACTGCCCTTTGGGCAATTAGGGACGGGCAATAAATGCTGCCTCAGACAGCAACGCACTCATCCTGTGAATGAATAAAAGAAACAATCCATCCAACCCACAATGGTATTTCAGTGGGTAAAACAAATGTGGGAATGCAGAATTTCTCCTTATACATTTCAACATGTGTTAGATGGAAATGTTACCAGGTTACTTACCAGGTTGATGAAAACCATCAGAATCAAGGCAGACCCTACTCATGTTCAGCATGTAAACATTGGGAAAGGCAATAACTGGATTTGGATGGAAAATGGACAGGGGGATCAAAATATGCAATTAACCTGCCACCCTTCACTGCAGTTAATACACAGACTTTCTCCAGCTTGAAGAAGGGAAAGAAAGCAATAAATAAGCAGTCATGCTTAAAAATGAATGTGCCAGTTGTACACAAGCTCCATTTTTTGTATACAAGTCAGACCAGTACATGTCATTTGGAAATTTTACTATTTTTCTCTATTCAAAATAATATTACATTCTTCAGAAGATAATCCAAGTTTGTAGTTAGAGCCAAACAGCAAGTCTTAAAGATTTCCCTGGAGCGTCAAAGGTTGAAGGGTGACATTATAAAGGTTTTTAAAATCATGAGGAGTATGGATAGGATAACTAGACAAGGTCTTTTCCCTGGAGTGGGGAAGTCCAGAACTAGAGGGCATAGGTTTAGTGTGAGAGGGGAAAAGTGTAAAAAGGATCTCAGGGGCAATGTTTTCACGCAGAGGGTGGTACGTTTATGGAATGAGCTGCCAGAGGAAGTGGTGGTGGCTAGTACAATTACAACATCTGTATGGATATATGAATAGGAAGGGTTTAGAGGGATATAGGCCAAGTGCTGGCAAATGGGACTAGATTGGGTTGGAATATCTGGTCGGCATGGATGAGTCGGACCGAAGGGTCTGTTTCCGTGCTATGCATCTATGAATCTATGGTGTGCATTTTGGCTGAAACATGTCCTGGATCTGGTTACAGAAGAATCTTTGAACAGTAAGAAAAATGTTATGGTACAATGCATTTGACATTATGTTATAACAATCGCTGTTATAGCAGGAGGCCTTTATGCTGGAGGCGGGCAAGGGGAGAGAGGTTCACTGCCTCAAGAGATCAAGAAGTCGCTTAAACATTGTGATAATGATCCGAATCAACATCAACAACCTTGTGACAATGATCTGGAGTCAGTAGCTGAAAGCTCAAATAATCTTATTCACAGCCCGCGAACATTGAAACCAATTGAAGCACTAACTACATTGCTTTGCTAACTGTAGTCAATGTAGATTATGAATCAAAACTCAGATTTGGACCTTTTCAATTTGCACAGATTGCTTGCTCTATCCCTTTACATTACAAACAAAGCTTCAAACAATGCTACACTAAGTATAAAATGCTTCGCAATTGCGTGAGGTCATTAAGTGCATTATAAAAGTGTTTTACTGTTTAGCATTATTCAAATGATTATATTTCCCCTCTCTCTCAAAAGAAATGGAAATTTTGGACAGGGAGACATTACACCTCATTTCTAATTGAATCTGGAAGTGATTCCATGCTTTTTTTTTGTCAACTGTGGCCATTGCTGGGGCTGCAACTGCAGGCTGAGGGCACACCAGTGATTGTGATTTCTCAAAGTCAGGTCAAGCAGCCTGCGTCAGGTAGGGGAGAGTTACTGAGGGCAGATTTAATCTTTGCCTTCTGGGAGGCTGTTGAAGCCGGGGACCCCTCTGTGAATCAAAGAATTCCTAAAAATGGGGGTATAGACAAGCCCCAACTGCTGTAAAAATGCCAATAGAAGAGGAAGAAGCTTTTAATTGGACATTTAAGAGGGTCAATTGGGCTCGGAAGAATAGGTTATCTATAATACGTTATATTTCCCATCAGATTTCCTCTCTCTCTCTCTCTCTCCCACACACACTTTTTCAGTATGTGTGTAAATTATATTATTGTGCTCCCATGATAATATAATTATAAAAGCTCCAATATTCTACTCTCGAAATATAGGACTAGGCGTTGCTGTAATGATCTGACAGCAACATCCATTCTATTTTATATATAACTTAAAGCTGGCTAAAAGATTTTCTGAATTAGTCAGTGAATATCTGGGGAACTACACACAATGCACAAATATTATTTAACTATTATCGGTGATGTTGTTATCCAGAGGAACTGCCGAGGAATTTCATTTTAGATGAAATCCCTCCCAAGTATATCAAAAGTCACAAAATAACTGACGTCTCACAGATCAAGAAACTAAACTTTGATTCCAATCCCTCTAATAATGTCCAACTTTACATGATTGTGAATAGAAGAGTATAGCTACATACGTATTAAAAACTGCACTGGAGTCTGCTAAGCACTTTAATGCATTAAAACTTTGATTTAGTTTTGACAAAAATTGTGATCATTCTATTTTGATATAACTTGTAATTCAATCAAGCTAAGCATTTATATTCGCAACATAACTAAAGCCAAATTATTTTCATACAATCAAGTTGTGCATATTATGATGGCATTTGGGATTGGAACAGTTCTTACCTTTTTTATCTTTTCATAGCAATTATTACTCCAAGACTAGGGATGACAGTGGATAAAATCTAGTCTTATAGAACCTTTCTAGAATCTGGCAAATTTTGGAAAATGAATGCTAATGCATCTACTACCTCATGAGTCACCTCTATGAAGATCTTTCTCTACACTGTGCTGTAATCTCAAATTCACAAACATGCCCTTCATTCTACCAGTTTGAGATTTGCAATCAATGACCATGCTGACTCAGCTGAAGGGTAATACACGTGAAAAACAAATTGAATGTTTTGACAATTTGTCACATTTAACTAATAGATTTAATAACTGTTTCTCATGTCACTTTTATCATCCATGCTTGTGACAAATGAAGGACTACAACAAGAAGTTATATTTTTGCATTATTTTCAATGAAACAAAATATCCTAAGGCATTACATGAATATTTTAAGAACATTATAAAACAATGTTTGGCACTGAATTATATAAGGAGGTATTAAGTAGCTTAAGAACAGAATTTGTAGCAGGAACTGATTTTTAAAAAAACAGTACGTATCTGGCAATCATTTAATTGGAAACAACTCAGAACTGATGTTTCTGTAGTAATTTTTAACTTGTATAATTAAGAATTTTCTGATTATTTTAACTTTGAATGTTGTTCCTCTAGAGAGTGAGAATGGGAAATTAATAATAAATCATAAGGAAATGGCAGATGAAAGGAACAAATATTTTGCTTCTATCTTTGTATAGAGGATACGAAATAATTCCAGCAATAGCATAAATCATGAAGTGGCAGTGAGAGAGCATCATGTTACAATTGAAATGACAAGGGACGTGGCACTGAGCAAACTGATAGAGCTGCAAGCTGGTGAGTCCTCAGGTCATGGGAAGGTCTTCAAATTGATCATTAATGGGACCATAGCTTGGCAGAGAAAAGCTCCAGGTAATCGAGAAGAATCAGCATGGTTTTGTGAAAGGGAAATTATGTTCAACCAACCTACTGAGTTTGTTTGAAGGCACGGTGGTTAGGATTACCGCCTGACAGTGCCAGGGATCCAGATTCAGTTCCAGCCTTTGGCAACTTCCTGAGTGGAGTTTGCATGTTCTCCCTGTGTCTGCATTGGTTTCCTTCCAGAGTCCAGAGATGTGCAGGTTAGGTGGATTGGTCATGCTAAATTGTCCATACTATCCAGGGAATGGATTAGCCATGGTAATATGTGAGTTTATGGGGATAGAGTGTGTGTCTGGGTCTGGGCGGGATGCTCTTTAGAGAATTGGACTCAATAGGCCTCATGGTCTGCCCCAGAGGGCAGTGGAGGCCCAGTCTCTGGATTCATTTAAGAAAGAGTTGGATAGAGCTCTCAAGGATTGTGGAATCAAGGGTTATGGAGATAAGGCAGGAACAGGATACTGATTAAGGATGATCAGCCATGATCATATTGAATGGTGGTGCAGGCTCGAAGGGCAGAATGGCTTACTCCTGCACCTATTGTCTATTGTCTATTGGTCTCTTTCCATACAGTAGGGTTTCTATGATTCTATGAATAACATTCACTATGAATAAAGTGGAGCCCATAGATGTACTGCACTTGTATTTCCAGAAGGCATTTGACAAGGTGCAATATAAATAGTTTTTGCCCAAAGAAGCAATTCATAGGGTAAAGAGTAATATATTAGCATAAATAGAGATTTGGCTAGCTGGCAGAAAAAATAAATTATGCATAAATAAATGGGTCTTTTTCTGATTGGCAGGTCATGACGAGTGGGCAAAATTCTGGCTGATGGAGTACATTGTGGGAAAAATGTGAAGTTCTCTTTGACAGGAGGAATGAGAAAGCAAAGTGTTATTTGAACAGAGAATGGCCACAGAAAATGAAGTGCAGACGGATGTAAGTGCTGTAATATGACTCATAAAATGTTAGCATAAGATACAGCAAGTAGGTAAGAAGGCTAATGGAATGATATCCTTTGTTTCAAGAGAAATTTAACGTAAAAGTAGGATATTATTTTTCAGTTATACTGAGCATTGATGAGACCACATTTCAAATATTGTCTGCAGGTTTGATCTACTTATTAAAAGAAGGATATAGATGTTCAATAGCGATTTACTAGATTGACACTTGGATGAGTGGATTCCCTTGTAGAGAAAGATTGAACAGATTGGATTTGAGTCTCCTAGAGTTTCGATGAGTGTTGGGTGACTTGATTGATGGATATAAGATCCTGAGTGCTCTTGACAAGTTTGATGTTTTTACTTGCAGGCGAGTCCAGAATAAGGTACACCGCTTTAAAACTAGAGGTTGTCCCTTTAGGACAATGATGACATGATTTTTTTTCTCAGAGGATTGTGTAGTTTTGAAATTTTCTGCCTCAGAAAACTGTGGAAGCAGAATCATTGAGTATCTTTTTCAGGCATACATAGATTCTTGTTGAGCAAGGATATCAAATATTTTCCGGAGTAGATGAGAATATGGAATTCAAAGCACAAACAGCATGGTCTATTAAATGGTGAAGCAGACTTGAGGGATCAAAGGACCAACTTGTGCTTTCAATTTGTGAGTACATATGTTTTAACCTTTTAACCATCCTGTATCAAACAACTGCTCACAAGGATGTTGTAATTATATAATTTGAAGGAAAACTACTTGTTACAGATAACAAGAAGAGAACAAAATAAGACAGGTGATTTAGAATTTTTGAGTATTTTCTATGGCTGTATAAAATTAGAAAGTATTGAATTTTCTCTTCTTTCATCTGATTCTTTGGTCCAAGCTACACTGATTACATGGATTGCAATTTGCCTGAAAGTTTACAACTTACATTTTTCTCTACTCCAAATTATAAAGCTTCAGGTGAGTTCAAGGCCAACATGTCGGGATTGGCGCAAGTTCAACTATCTCCTATTGTCATTTCCACAGCGCTGTTCGATTACATGATGTCAATTGGGATAACAAAATCTCATTTTTGATGAATGCATGTACTGCATGTACATCTCATTTTTGATGAATGCATGTTGATGTACTGCAAGGTACATTTTCAAGGTAAACATTTTAATTTGGTTGCTTTATTTCTGACCTCAGACAGATTAAATCTGACCTGTGCATCTATTTCCAGTTACATAGAAACATGGAAGATAGGAGTAGGAGGAAGCCATTCAGCCCTTCGAGCCTGCTCACCACGATCATGGCTAATCGAGTTATGGAGCCAGTTGCAATGAGGCTCACACATATAATAATTAGGTCTATTATCTTGTCAAAAGCAGCCAAGGAAAGGAGAACTGCATGCTTTCCAATGGCTCTAGAATGCACCAAATGTTCACTTAATAACTTATACATCTTTAAAGAAGCAGTAACAATTTACAGTTACTCCTAATGGTAAGAGTACTATGATGTTGTAATGACGTCAATAATTTGACACATAAAGATTTATAATTTAGTCTCACTCAATAACAGTAAAAGGTGAAAATATGCAAAAGTTTCAAAGAGCTCACTATCAAATATGAGATGTATCCTTTAAAAAATGTCCACCACAACAGGTATTCCAGGAAATGTTGCTTCTGCAAAGTAGTGTTCCTTATAATCGTACAATAGAAAACCATTTACAGATTCTTTCTCAATATAAGGGGTAAGCAGAAATGTGTACTATCATGATCATGTCTCCCAAAAATATCTCAGCGTTTATGTACAATAGATGCTAAGTGCTACTGTGTAACCATATTATGTTAACAATCATTATATGCAAAGCAAGACCTTTGAAATTATAATGAGATGGCTGATCAAATGATCAGCTTTGATGGTTAGTTGAGGCCATGACACAGAAAATTAGACGCATCTTCTTGGAAAAATATCAAGGGAAATTTTGCAACAAACTGACCACATGAATTGATAAGCAAAACTTTGGCCAGAATTTGTTTTCAAGTAAAGTGTTGTTGATTGAGATTCATAGTGCACTGCTTGCTATGGTTCATTATGACTTTTCTTAGACAATCGTTTGCTCTTCACCTCATTAATTATACAGCTGGACTCTTGGGTGTCTTTCTTGGCCAATGAGATGGAATGTGTTCACAACTGCTGGAATCTATCAGCTTTCAAGACTTTGGCACCATCTTGAAAGTTAAGCTGCAGGCAACTTTAGATGCTGCATGCTAGGAACAGCCATTTATAGTGAGGTGTTCAAGCTTTTATATTCAGGATATAACCCAGAGGATAGGAAATCTCGCTCACCATGCACAAACAAGAACCTGGAGATGTTTTGAATGGGGTGGTGGAGAGTAAGGCAATGTTTTTTCTAACTGATGTACAAAGGAGGCTATATCAAAACAGCAAATCAGTCTGGATCCCGCTTGGAAAGGGACACCCTGCAATACAGGAGAAAGGTCAATGATCATCTGTACTCTGCAAGAGTAAGTTCGACCATCTTCTCTCTGCAAAGTCACACTCATAGGGCTATCACTCAATCTAACTCTGCTAAAACATGTGTATCTCTTCAAGTCTTATGTATTACCACACTCATTATTGCATACAACATTACCAGTCCAGGGCGCATCTCATCTCCCAAGCTGCTAACTATTCTGACCCTTTACAGTTCTTACTCACTCAGTGGGGACATCACACCACCTCCCTATTCATGCACTACTACTAAATGTTCTTGCATCCTCTTCCATCATACTTAACCCTTCCCTTTGTCCCATTGCAGGGAAAGCTGATCAGTCTGCAAACAATGTTTCAATAGTATCTTGCCTGATTTGCCAGTTACCCTCCAAGTGATTGCATGATTGACCATGGCCTAATAACTGGGCTGCAAAGACACAGATTCTGGACTCTGGATAACCATAACAAACATCTTGGAATAGAACCAGATCAGCTCTTTGACTGACTGTGGCAGTATCGTGAGACTGACTGCAGTCCAACTATTCCCATATAAGGTCTGTTCCCCTTTGTTGTGAAGATACGGCTGTACTGTACCTTTCAGAGAGTTAAAAGCTAGCAGTGACAGCACCAAGTGTTCTGAAAAAGATATTATGTAAGCTTTTGGTCCAGCAGTTAGTGTAGCAGGTTGCTTGGAGACAAAAACAGATTTGAATTAGGCCAATAAGTTCAAATATACCCCCCCTCCCCAAAATAACCTCTAATCCAGCTTGAATTTAGTATATTGACAAGCTTAAAAGCCAATGACACAATTCAATGCTTTGGGGGTATAAGACTGGGGAAACTGAACAGTTGAGAGGAGAACTGCCAAGGCAAAGACATCTGCAAACTGCCCAGAGAATAACTCTCTTAAAGGTACCTTTATTGATCAGTACCCTGTGAAACAGAATCCCCAAGAAGAAGAAAGGAAGATAGGAATACATAGAAGAACTGAAAGCTGCCTGGTTTTGGCAAAGAAGTTTTGTTTTGTAAATCTTAATCAGGAGTTTTATTGGACTAGTATTATAGAAGGGAAGGTAAAGATAGGTTAGAGGAAGGAGTTGTAAATAGTTGTTAGTTAATTATTCTCTGTTATACTCTAAGAAATAAAGTTGTTAATTTTTACTTTAAATAGTTCTTGGCCTCTCAAATTTTCACAGATTACTCCATGGGATAAATCTTTTCTGTGTTGCTGGTTTAAATTAAGCAGGAGAGTTGGGGGCTTGTCGTTGGAATTTGAACTGTTTTGGACAAATGTGAATAGATTTGTGGGTATGAAAAATCCCAGAAGATTTAAACACGTGCAGCTTAGAGTCCAAGATAATTAAATAAAATGTAAGTGAGACAGTTTGTTTGATTTCAGTGACTTGTGATTGATTAAATTAAAAGTGAGAGGAAAGGCTCTTAAAATTGATAAAGAGGTTCTGGGATTTGAAGCTGATTCTCAAATTTGCCAAGAAAGTTTAGAAGGAAAGAAAACAGCCATACTTTTAGAATTAGCTAATAGATTTGATTTGGTTTAAACTAAGGACTTATGAATTGGTACAGAAGCATATAGACAACAGTTCAGAAACATAAAGAAGGAACCAGGTCAGACTTAGGTTGAGTTTGAAAGAATCAAACATAGTCATTTTGATTAATGGGTGCGTGCTTTGAAAATAGATAAGAACTTTGAGGCTCTAAGAGAGATTATTCTGCTGGAGGAGTTTAAAAACTCACTTCCAGCGATGGTAAGAATTCACATGGAGGAACAAAAAGTTCAGGAAGTGAGAAGGGCAGCAAAATTAGCAGATGAATACATGTTGGTGCTTAAGGCAAGTTTCTGGCCAGAGATCCGTCCTGTGAGGGATAGAAGTTGGGAGAAGAGGAGCTCCTACACTACAAAACCAAAATTAAGAGCACTGGTAAGAATTTACCACCGGATAAAAAAGAAGCCCAAGAGAGTGGAAAGGAGGTGAAAGGCCTCAGGTGTTTCCACTGTGGTAAAGTGGGACAGGTAAAGTCACAGTGCTGGTCTTTAAAGAAAGGCAGTGTGGGAAAAGATGTGGTGAAAGAAGCTAAGCCAATGGAATAAGTGAAGGTAGTAAAAGGGACCCCAAGAAGAGTTGAGGAGCTGCAAGAGAGTGTACAGCCGAGACAGAGGCTGGGTATGGAGTTAATACCTGATCTCGACAAAGAATTCACCTCTGTGGGTAAAGTTTACACAGGAAGAACAGGGGGAGAAGGATAAGAAGTCAAAATTTTGAGAGATACAGGATCTAACCAGCCGTTGATAGTAAGAGATGAATGAATATGCACTCTTTCTGATATGTTACCTGAGAGTGTGATAATTTATGGGATAGATGGACAGCAATTTATCATTCCCCTTTGTGAGATCAGGTTGGAATGCCAACTCAAGATTGGGAAGGTTACAGTGGGAGTGATTGACGGAGTGTCAGTTCTAGGAATTCAGTTTGTCCTTGGGAATGATTTGGCAGGATCCAAAGTGGGAGTGACACCCCTTGTTGTGGACAAGCCCAAGGAAGACCAAGAAACTGAGGGGTTAAAACAGAAATATCCTGGTATTTTCCCAGACTGTGTGGTAACAAGATTCCACTATCATAAGTCACAGCACGAAGCGAAAAGTAAAGACAAAGATGAAGGAGCTCAGTTTCAGTTAGCAGACACCCAGTTTGATGTAATGGTGCAGGTAAAACCTGAACAGGCAGAGGGTCAGACAAAAGAGTTTACTTTTGAAAGACTAAGAGACTTGCAACAGCAAGACAAGGCAATGAAAGATATATATGTTGATGTGTACTCTGAAAAGGAGGCAGAGCATATTCTGGATGGTTATTATCTATGAGATAGAATCCTCAGATGGAAATGGAGACCATGGCAGGTTAATGCAGAGGAGAAATGGGCCGAAGTGCACCAGATTGTTTTGCCAGTCACATAGAGAGGAGGTGTTACAGGTAGCACATGAACTACCTGGAGGAGGTTAAAAATCACACAACACCAGGTTATAGTCCAACAGGTTTAATTGGAAGCACACTAGCTTTCGGAGCGACACTCCTTCATCAGGAGATAAGGAGCGTCCCTCCGAGAGCTAGTGTGCTTCCAATTAAACCTGTTGGACTATAACCTGGTGTTGTGTGATTTTTAACTTTGTACACCCCAGTCCAACACCGGCATCTCCAAATCATACCTGTAGGAGGTCACCTAGGGATATAAAAGACTCAGGCTAAGGTACAAAAACATTTTTCTTGGCCCAGAAAGCACAAGGATGTGGTTAACGTTTGCCATATGTGTCATACATACCAAATGGAAGGTAAGCCACAGGCGGTAGTAAAACCAGCACCTTTGTTGCCAATTCCCACATTTGAAGAACCTTTCATATGGGTTATAATTGACTGTGTAGGTCCCCTCCCAAGAACTAAAAGTGGGAACCAGTACTTACTAACCATAATGGATGTATCTACCAGATTTCCAGAAGCAATTCCATTAGGGAGTATCAAGGTAAAAACAGTGGTAGAGGAGATAGTAGCTTTCTTCACATGGTATGGGTCGGCAGACAGATTCAATCGGACCAAGGGTCACATTTTACTGCTAGGCTGTTTAAGGAGGTTATGGATAGCTTAGGTATACAGCACTTTAAATCTAGTGCGTATCATCCTGAATCCCAGCGATTTTAGAATGGTGGCATCAGACCTTGAATACCATGTTGAGAGCATACTGTCAGGATTACCCGAATAATTGGAATAAAGGTATCCCATTTGAGTTGTTTGCCATTTAGAGATGCCCCAAATGAATCTGCTCAGTTCAGTCCCTTTGAGTTAATATTCAGTTATAAAGTGAGATTAATTTTTGAAATTAATTAAAGGCAAATTGACAGGACCAAAGTCAGAGATCTCACACTTAGGTTATATATCAGAGATGAGGGAGAGATTAAATAGAGCAGGTGAGTTAGCTGAACAGCACCTAAAGAGGGCACAATGTAGAATGATGCACGTGGCAGATAAAAGCTCTGAGACTTGGACGTATTCCCGAGGGGATGATGTGTTCGTATTGTTACCAGTGATAGGCAATCCTTTCAAAGCCAGGTTTGGTGGCTCCTATCAAATTGAGAAAAAGGTGAGTCAGGTGAACCATTTAGTAAAGATGTCAGATAGAAAAAAACGGTACCGGATATGTCATGTGAACATGTTGAAACTATTATACGAGAGAGAAAGAACTGGAGAAACAGGTGTTAGTTACTGCCCCACAGAGTGAGGAATCAAATCCAGATGATGTGGATTTTGAGGTGCCTCAAAATAGATTAAAAAATGAAGAAATCCTTGAGGAGTTGGACAGGTTAGTAAGCTGAAAATGTGTTGCTGGAAAAGCGCAGCAGGTCAGGCAGCATCCAGGGAACAGGAGAATCGATGTTTCAGGCATAAGCCATTTCCTGAAGAAGGGCTTATGCCCGAAACGTCGATTCACCTGTTCCCTGGATGCTGTCTGACCTGCTGCGCTGTTCCAGCAACACATTTTCAGCTCTGATCTCCAGCATCTGCAGACCTCACTTTCTCCTCATAGGTTAGTAAGCTACCTGTCTCAGGAGCTTGGAACCAAGTTGAAAGATCTGTTACTGAAGTATGAGGACATATGTAAGAATCAGATGGGGGGGGGACTAACGCTATTGTACATGAAGTAGACGTAGGGAATAATAGTCTGATAAAACAACACCCCTATCGGCTTAATCCTTTCAAAGCCAGACATGTTGAGATGGAAGTGGAGGCCATGCTCGACGAGGACATCATTGAACCAAGCTAGAGCGAGTGGAGTTCACAGATCATCTTAATTCCCAAACAGGACAGGACTCAACAATTCTGCATGGATTATCAGAACATCAGCGCCGTTACAAAATCAGACATATCCAATTCCTAGATTGGAGGACTGTATTGAGAAAGTCGGACAAGCCAGTTACATCACCAAGTTAGACTTAATGCATGGTTACTGGTAGGTTTCTTTATCAGAGATGGCAAAAGAAATTTCTGCATTTGTAAACCCAAATGGGCTTTATCAGTTTAAAGTGATGCCCTTTGGAATGAAGAGCGCACCTGTCACATTCTAAAGACTCATGATAGAGTTGTGGCTGGGTTAACAAACTGTGCAGTCTGTTTGGATGATGTAGAGATCTTTAGTAAGTCTTGGAAATATCAAATGATACAGTTGGCAGAGCTCTTTAAATGACTACGAAAAGCAAAACTAGGATAAACTTAAATAAAACTGAATTCGTCAAAGCAAAGATGGTGTTCTTGGGACATAATTCTGGATTAGTGGTGCTGGAAGAGCATAGCAGTTCAGGCAGCATCCAAGGAGCTTCGAAATCGACGTTTCGGGCAAAAGCCCTTCATCAGGCTTTTTATTCCTGATGAAGGGCTTTTGCCCAAAACGTCAATTTTGAAGCTCCTTGGATGCTGCCTGAACTGCTGTGCTCTTCCAGCACCACTAATCCAGAATCTGATTTCTAGCATTTGCAGTCATTGTTTTTACCTTCTTGGGACATAACATCAGTCACGTAAGGTTGACTCCACAGAATGCGAAGACGAAGGCCATCGAGGAATTTCTATGACCAACCTCTAAGAAAAAGGTGTTTCAATTCTTAGGACTCAGCGGATTCTATCAGAAGTTTGTTCCAAACCTCAGCAGTGTAGTGGCACCATTAACCGATTAGCTGAAGAAGAACACAAAGTTTCCGTGGACAGAACAATGCCAGGAGGCATTCAACCATTTGAAAGCAATATTAACCACCAAGCCAGTTTTAGCTACACAAACCTTTCAAAACCATTTAAAGTTGCCATCGATGCTAGTGACATAGGTGTTGGAGCTGTACTCCTACAGGAAGATGAGGGTGGGATTGAACTCTGGTTACCTTTCGAAGAAGATCAACATCCACCAAAGGAAACACACCACGACTGAAAAAGAACTATTGAGTTTGGGACTGACCTTACAACATTTTAATGTGTATGTCACGAACATTGTGTCATATTTGTCATGGTTGTGTACATGGATCACAATCCATTTACATTCTTAGAATGCTTTAAAGACAAGAATATGAGACAATTTCATTGGAGACTTATGTTACAGACTTTTAATTTACAAATCATACATGTTGCATGTCGTGAGAATGTAATCACAGATGCACTATCACAGATTTAACTGATGAAGCAGAATCCCAAGAAGAAGAAGACAAGAATACAGAGAAGAACCCAAAGTTGTCTGGTTTTAAAATAAGAACTTGTGTTTTATAAATTGGGAGTTTTATCAGACTAGTATTATAGAAGTGAAAGTAAAAGATAGGTTAAAGGAAGGAATTGCAATAATTGTTATACTTTAAGAAATAAAGTTGTTAATTTTTACTTTAAATAGTTCTTGGCCTCCCAAATTGTTACAGATTACTGTACGGGCTAAATCTTTATAGTTATTGGCCTCTTGAATTTTCACAGATTACTGCAGGGGATAAACTTTCTCTGTGTTGCTGCTTTAAATTAAGCAGGAGTGTTTACACAGTAAGCAGGTGTTACAAAGGTCATAACACCTTTGAAGTTCACACTTCGCCATTTGCTTGAAGCGCATGCAAGGTGTTTACCGTCTAATCTACTGACACATGCTGTGGTGTCCATTACGACAAACTGCCTTGCTCTTCATTTGCACTAAAAAACAATGCAAGCCAAAGGCTGGTTGCCTCCAACTAAACCCCTTCGTGAGTGAGCATGAAGAAAGAAATCTGAGAGTCAAAAGATGCACTCGTACAGATGCATGTGTATGTTATTCCCTGCATGTAAAGTAACCTAGTGTGTATGTCATAAGTGCCCTGGAACTACAAGTTTTGAAGGGTTGAAGGGATGTTGAGTTGATCTTTGAACAGGCAGGGTGATGTGTTGAGGTTGGTGGTTTGCTGATGCCAATTTGTGTGGATAAGGAGTCTCGGAGGAATGTTGTCATGCAGCATACAGGAACATTGTGGTGAGTCGCATGATGCCTGAGACAAGCACTGGGTGACCTGTAACCATCACATACCTATTCTAACATGTTGGGAAATTACGCTGTCTCTGTGATGAAGGGAGAATTGAAAGTGGCGTATAGGTAAAGCAAGTTGGGGCTGTAATGAGATGCAAATACATAGAAATAAGCAAGTTGCTATTCAATTGTGGAATTTCAAGTTGCCATTTAAGGCTCAAGGGGATTTTTAAAAAAATATTCTCAATATTGAGGTTCTTATTTTTTCATTCTCACCATATTTTCCCAATTTCCTTGCCATTGCTCACATCACATCAGAGAGGTGAAAATTCTGCTTCTTGGTTTAATAATACCTCATCTGAAGAACTGTTTTTCCAGCATGCAACTTGCTAGCTGTATTGCACTAGTCCCAAACTTTAACTATATGGGAAGAAATTAGAAATAAGAAAGGGATGATCACCTTAATGGATTGTACTTTAGGCTTCCCAATAGTCAGAGGGAAGTTGAGGAGCAAGTATGTGGAGAGATCTCAGATAGATGTCAGAACAATAGGGTAGTAATAGTAGGGGATTTCGATTTTCACAACATTGACTGGGGCTGCCATAGTGTTAAAGACTTGGATAGTGAGGAATTTATTAAGTGTGTTCAAGAAAAATTTTTTTCTCAATATGTAAGTACCGTAACAGAGAAAATAGTTAAGGAAAAGAATAAGTCTTCCATAAAAGATAAAGTTCTTAATTGGAATCAGGTAAATTTAACAGCATGAGACAAGAACTATCAAACGTTTGCAGGTAAAGAAAAAACTGGTAAGTGAGAGGCTTTCATAAGTGTGATAACGTGCACTCAGAGGCATTATATTCCTGTTAAAGTGACGGGTATGGCTGGTAGGAGTAAGGGGCAATGGATAAATAAAGATATTGAGGTTACCGTCAAGAATAAGAATCATAAATCAGATTCAGAAAACTGGGATCAATATAAATTCCTTGAAGGGTATAAATAATTTGGAGGGAAATCAGGAGGACAACAAGGGAGATATGAGATAGTCTTGGCAGATAAGGTTAAGGATAATCCATAGAGATTCAACAAGAACATAAAGAACAAACGAAAAACTAGAGAGTGAATAAGGCCCCTTAAAGATCAACAAGGTCATTAATATGTTGAAACTCAGGGGATGGGATAGATATTAAATTAATATTTTGCATCAGATTTTTCTGTGGAAAAAGAAATGGAGGCTAGAGAACACAGGGAAATAATTATTAATGTATTGAAAACAATTCACATTACAGAAGAGGACGTGCTGGAGGTCTTAGAAAACATAAAGGCAGAGAAATCTCCGGGGTGTGATCAAGTACTATAGACCCCCAAGAGTCAGCAAGAAAAGAGATTTCCGTTATCTGCAAGACTGATAGGGCGGTTATGGTAGGGGATTTTAACTTTCCAAACATAGACTGATACTGCCATAGTGTTAAGGGTTTAAATGGAGAGGAATTTGTGAGGTGTGTATAAGAAAATCTTCTGATTCAATGTGTGGATATACGTACTACAAAAGGTGCAAAACTTGACCTATTCTTGGGAAATAAGACAGGGCAAGTGACTGAGGTGTCAGTAAAGGAGCACTTTGGGCCAACAACCATAATTCTAAAGTTCTAAATGGAGGAAGGCCAATTTTGATGGTATTTGAAAAGAAATTTGAAAAGTTGATTGGGGGTGTGGATGTTCACAAGTAAAGGGACGGTTGGAAAATGGAAAGCCTTCAAAAATGAGATAACGAGAGTCCAGAGACACTATGTTCCTCTTGACATGAAAGGCAAGGCTGGTAGGTGCAGGGAATGCTGAAAGATGAGAGAAATTGAGGTTTTTGGTGAAGGAAAAGAAGGAAGGGTATGTCAGGTATAGACAGCAGAGATTGAATGAATCCTTAGAAGAGCATAAAGGCAGTAGGTGTAAACATAAGAGGGAAATCAGAAGGCAAAAACATGACATGAGATAACTTTGGCAAATAGGGTAAGGAGAATCCAAAGGGATTTTATAAATACTTTAAAGACAAAAGGGTAACTCGGGAGAGAATAGGGCTCCTCAAAATCAGCAAGGCAGCCTAGGTGTGGAACCTCAGGAGGTAGGGAGATAGTAAATGAGTATTTTGTATCAATGTTTACTGTGGAGTAGGACATGGAAGATATAGAATGTGAGGAAACAGATGGTGACATCTTGAAAAATGTCCATATTACAGAGGAGATGGTGCCGGATGTCTTAAAATGCATAAAGGTGGATAAATCCCCAGGACCTGATCAGGTGTACCCTGGAACTCCATGGGAAGCTAGGCCCCTTGCTGAGATATTGTCACAGATGAGGTGCCAGAAGACTGGAGGCTGGTTAACATGGTTCCACTATTTTTAAAAGGTGGTAAGGAACATCCAGAGAATTATAGACCAGTGAGCCTGACATCGATGGTGGCCAAGTTGTTGGAGGGAATCCTGAGTGACAGGATTTACGTGTATTTGGAAAGGCAAGGACTGTTTAGGGATAGTCAATATGGTTTTGTGCATGGGAACTAATGTCTCACAAAGTTAATTGAGTTTTTTGTAGAAGTAATGAAGAGGATTAATGTGGGCAGAGCGGTAAACCTGATCTATATGGACTTCAGTACGACGTTCGATAAGGTTCCTCATGGTAGACTGGTTATCAAGGTTAGATCACATGGAATGCAAGGAGAACTAGCTATTTGGATACAGAACTGGGTTGAAAGTAGAGGACAGAGGGTGATGGTGGAGGATTGCCTTTCAGACTGGAGGCCTATGACCAGTAGTGTGCCACAAGGATTGGTTCTGGTTCCACTGCTTCTTGTCATTTATGTAAATGATTTGGATGTGAACATTGGAGGTATGGTTAGTGAGTTTGCAGATGACACCAAAATTGGAAGTGTAGTGGACAGAGAAGAAGATTACCTCAGAGTGCAACAGGATCTTGATCAGATGGGCCAATAGGCCGAGAAGTGGCAGATGGACTTTAATTTACATAAATGTGAAGTGATGCATTTTGGAAAGGCAAAGCAGGACAAGATGTATACACTTAATGGCAAGGTCCGGGGGAATATTGCTAAACAAAGAGATCTTGAGTGCAGGTTCATATTTCCTTGAAAGTGAGGTTGCAAGTAGATGGGATCATGAAGAAGGCATTGGTATATTTTCCTTTATTGGTCAGAGGATCGAGTATAGGAGTTGGAATATCATGTTGCAGCTATACAGGATATTGGTTAGGCCACTTTTGGAATATTGTGTGCAGTTCTGGTCTCCCTCCTATAAAAAAAAGTTGTGAAATATGAAAGGGTACAGAAAGGATTCACAAGGATATTGCCAGAGTTGGAGGGTTTGAACTACAGGGAGAGGCTGAATAGGCTGGGGCTGTTTGTCCTGGAGTGCTGAGGCTGAGGTGTGACCTTATAAAGGTTTATAAAAACATGAAGGGCTTGGATAGGATAAATAGACAAGGTCATTTCCTTGGGGTGGGGGTGTCCAGAACTAGAGGGCATAAGTCTAGGGTGAGAGAGTTAAATTTTAAAAGGACCTAAGGGCCAATTGTTTCACACAAAAGGTGGTGCATAAATGGAATGAGCTGCCACAGGGAGTGGTGGAGGCTGGTAAAATAACAATATTTGAAAGGTATCTGGATGTAAATGTATGGGAAGGGTTTAGAGGAATATGGACCAAGTGTGTTGAAATAGGACTAGATTAGGACTTTTGGTCAGCATGGACGAATTGGACCGAAGGGTCTGTTTCCATGCTCTACACCTCTATGACTCTAAATGTATCCCAGGATGTTGTAGAAAGTTAGGGAAGAAATTGTGGGGCCCTGAGCCGAAATATTTATATCAACTATAAACATGAGTGACGTGCCGGAAGACTGGAGTGTGACTATTGTTGTGCCTTTATTTAAGAAAGGCCAGAAGGACAAGCCTAGACACTATAGACCTGTGAGAAAGTGAGGACAGCAGATGCTGAAGGTTAGAGTCGAGAGTGTGGTGCTGGAAAAGCACAGCAGGTCAGGCAGTATCTGGTGAGCAGGAGAATCAACATTTCAGGCAAAATCGGTTCTCCTGTTCCTTGGATGCTGCTTGACCTGATGTGCTTTTCCAGCACCACACTCTCAAATATAGACCTGTGAGCCTGACATCGGTGGTGGGCAATTTAGAATTTACAAACAGAGACTTGGTTGAAGGAAGGGCATGATGATTGGCAACTAAATGTTTCAGGATGTAGGCGCTTCAGGCAGGACAGGGAGGGAAGTAAAAAGGGGTGTGGAGTTGTATTGCTGGCCAGGGGCGATATCATAGCTGTGCTAAAGGAGGACACTATGGAGGTCTTGGGTAGTGAGGCATTATAGGTGGAACTGAGAAATAAGAAGGGTGCAGTTACATTGTTGGGGCTATATTACAGGCCACCCAACAGTGAGTGTGAGGTAGAAGAACAAATAGGTAAACAGATTATGGAAAAATGTAGAGGCAATTGGGTAGTGGTGATGGGAGATTTTAATTTTCCCAACATTGACTGGGATACTCTTAGCGTCCGAGGTCTGAATGGGGTAGAATTTGTAAGAAGCGTCCAGAAGAGTTTTCTAGAGCAGTATGTCAATAGTCCGATGAGAGAAGGGGCCATATTGGACCTGGTACTGGGGAACGAGCCAGGACAGGTGGTAGAGGTTGCGGTGGGGGATTTCTTTGGGAACAGTGACCACAATTCTATAAGTTTTAGGATACTCATAGATAAAGAAGAGAGTGGTCCTCAGGGAAGAGTACTAAACTGGGCCATGTCCTATTGAAAGCAAAGGATAGGAAGGGCAAGATTCATGAACCGTGGATAACAGGAGAAATTGTACGACTAGCCAAGAGGAAAGGGGAATCATACATAAGGTCTAGGCAGCTAAGAACAGAACGGGCCCTGGAGGAATATCGGAAGAGTAGGACAAGTCTTAAACAAGGAATCAAGCGGGCTAAAAGGGGTCATGAAATAGCTTTAGCAAGCAGAATTAAGGACAATCCCAAAGAATTTTATTCTTATATAAGAAGCAAGTGGGTAACTAGAGAAAGGATTGGTCCACTAAAGGATAATGAAGGAAGGCTGTGTGTTGAACCTGAGAGAATGAGTGAGATTCTGAATGATTACTTTGCATCACTGTTCACTGAGGAGAGGAACATGATGAATCTTGAGATTAGAGATAGAAGTTTGATGCGTCTGGATCACATTGACATAAGTAGGGAAGATGTGTTGGGTATGCTAAAGGTTATTAACGTGGACAAATTGCCAGGACCAGATGGGATCTATCCCAGGTTGCTGAGGGAGGTGAGAGAGGAAATAGCTGGGACACTGACAGATATTTTTGTGGGATCCTTAAATACAGGTGAGGTGCCAGAGGACTGGAAGGTTGCTCATATTGTTCCCCTGTTCAAGAAGGGTAGTAGGTATATTCCAGGTAACTACAGACCAATGAGCCTGGCGTCAGTGGTGGGAAAATTGCTGGAGAGGGTACTGAGGGATAGAATCTATTTATATTTAGAAAAGAATGGGCTTATCAGTGATTTTGTGCAGGAGATCGTGCCTTACCAACTCAATAGAGTTCTTTGAGGAAGTGACCAAGTTGATAGACGAAGGAAGGGCTGTTGATGTCATATACATGGATTTTAGTAAGGTGTTTGATAAGGTTCACCATGGTAGACTAATGGAGAAAGTGAAGTCACATGGTGTGCAGGGTGTTCTACCTAGGTGGATAAAGAACGGTTTGAGCAACAGGAGTCAGAGAGTAGTAGTTGAAAGGAGTTTCTCAAAAGGGAGAAAGGTGACCAGTGGTGTTCCACAGAGGTCAATGTTGGGGCCACTGTTGTTTGTAATATACATAAATGATCTAGAGGAGGACACTGTTGGTATGATCAGCGAATTTGCAGATGACACAAAGATTGGTGGAGTAGCAGAAAGCATAAGGCACTGTCAGAGAATACAGGAGGATATAAGTAGCCTGGAGAGTTGGGTGGAAAAGTGGCAGATGGATTTCAATCCAGACAGATATGAGATGATGCATTTAGGCAAGACTAATTCTAGAGTGAATTATACAATGAAGGGAAGAGTCTGGGGAAAAGTTGATGGGCAGAGAGATCTGGGAGTGCAGGTCCATTGTACCCTGAAGGTTGCTGCACAGGTGGATAGAGTGGTCAAGAAGGCATATAGTATGCTTGTCTTCGTTGGACAGGGTACTGAGTACAAGACCTGACAAGTCATGTTAAAATTGTACAAGACATTGTTTCGGCCGCTTTTAGAATACTGTGTACAGTTCTGGTCGCCACATTACCAAAAGGATGTGGACGCTTTGGAGAGGGTGCAGAGAAGGTTTACGAGGATGTTGCCTGATATGGAAGGTGCTAGCTATGAAGAGAGGTTGAGTAGGTTAGGTTTATTTTAATTAGAAAAAATTAGATTGAGGGGGGACCTGATTGAGATTTACAAAATAATGAAGTGTATAGACAGGGTGGATAGAGACAAGCTTTTTCCCAGGGTGAAGGATTCAATAACGAGAGGTCATGCTTTCAAGGTGAGAGGTGGAAAGTTTAAGGGGGATACACGCAACAAGTACTTCACACAGAGAGTGGTGGGTGTTTGGAATGTGTTGCCAGCAGGGATGGTAGAGGCAGGCACAATAGATTCATTTAAGATGTGTCTGGACAGATGCATGAGTAGGTGGGGAACAGAGGGATACAGATGCTTAAGAATTGACTGACAGGTTTGGACAGTACATTTGGATCGGCTCAGGCTTGGAGGGCTGAAGGGTCTGTTCCTGGGCTGTAAATTTTCTTTGATTTATTTTTGTTTTTATTTGGAGAGGCAGGGACTGATTAGAGATAGTCAGCCTGATATTGTGTGACTGAGTTTTGTTGAGGAAGTAAACAAGATTGATAAGCCAGAGAAGCAGACATTGTTTACATAGACTTTAGTAAAGTATTTGATAGGGTTCTACATGGTAGACTAATTAATACAGTTTGATCACATGGGATTCAGGGCATAGGTAAGGTGAATAGCAAGGGTCGTTTCTCTGGGGTGGAGTGTTCAAAACTAGGGGACATATTTTTAAGATGAGAGTAGAAAGTTTTAAAAAGGACAAGAGAGGCAACATTTTTATAGAGAGAATGGTTCATGTGTGGAATGTACTGCCAGAGGAAGTGGTGGATGCAGGTACAGTTACATTTAAACGTCATATTTATAAGTGTATGAACAGAAAACGTTTCAAGGGATATGGGACAACTGCAGGCAAGTGGGACTAGTTAACTTTGGGAACATGGTCAGCATAAACTAGTTGGACCAAAGGATCTGCTTCCATTCTGTATGACTCTATCTTCTTATAAAAAGTTTAAAACCCATATTATTTTCAGTCTTTATTAATAGTACAGAAATAAGTAAGCTCAACTCCCTTGAAAGGTAGATCTTCAGTTCTGCTATTAGGAGAAAAGAAGAATTGTGAACATGGGGAAGTATCAAATGGAAATTGGTCTCTCCGGGCTCAAATGAAGGAAAATAGACAAATTTGCATTTATAAAGCACTTTTCTCATCCTTGGAACATTCAAAAGAACTTTACAACAAATGAAAGCAATGTGGGAAGAAATGAACATAAAAATTCAATTTCACATTTTTCCACATCCATACATTTTTGTTACTTTTAAAATAGATCATATTCAGTATTTTCTTTTCGCAGTTTACATGCAAATAACATCACTGATGTTTGGAAAGTAATCATATTCGTCCAGCGTATGGTGTCTAGGATAAAGTCAATGCCACAATCTACCAAAATCTGGAATGACCTTTATTAATGAGCTTGTGCTTTTCTCGGCTGTCCTTCAGGAGTTGCTCAATAGGAACTTTCTGAACTTTATTTTATTGGCTGCATTAATTCTACTGTTTACTGTAGGTCTTAAAGCATTAGTAAAATAATAAGCATCAGAATGATAGGAAAATATCAATGGTAATGAGGGAATAAATCATTGAATGCACAGGAAATTAATGTGACCTTTAGATTAGAAATTATTTAACACTGTCACTGCCACTTTCATTGCTGTTTATTGTTGAAAGTTGGCCTCATGAAAAAAAGTTTATTAATTTGCGTTTGACTCAGAAAAACAAATGAACATAAGTCTCATGTATGATTGGCACTGTAGTGATAACATGTGAATTGGGAATTGCAGAGTTATATTAATGTAGTGGCCTACAGAGGCATTCTAGAAATATCACCCTGTAATAGGATCCAAATACAGTTAGGTTCACAGTGGTTTCAATAGATCCCTGATAAAATAAAGCAGGAGATCTGGAACAACCATTATAAATATATTTGTGAACATTTTCTCTGTTCAATAATTCAAGCAAAATTTGCTTGAAAACATTAAATTAATTCTTTTTAAAATGTCAAAAATAACATTTACAAAAAAAGTTTATTTCCTCCCACAGTCCAAAGATGTACAGGTTAGGTGAATTGGTCATGCTAAGTTACTCATAGTGTTCAGGGATATGTAGGTTAGGTGTATTAGTCAGGGGTAAATATAGGAGAAAAGGGTAGGGAAATTGGTCTGAAGGGTCAGTGTCGACTTCTTGGGCTGAAGGGCTCGTTTCCACACTGTCGGGATTCTCAATATTCTGAATGTATTTTTAACCCAATGTGTCTGACTCTAAAACCCAGGACTGAAAACAATAAATGCTGAAAACCACAACAGTATCCATAGAGTTTCAAGTCTAGATGACTCTTCATCAGAGTTGACTTGAACTGTGGAGGTTGCAGCATTTATGTTATAGTGTGGTAGGGGTGGTGGATTGCTGAAGGAGATAGAGTGCTGATAGTGCAGAATAAGTGATTGGAATGTGAGAATGGCAGAAGTGTGTGTTCAACTGCCAAACAGGAAAGAACAGTGGGATAGGGGATGGGGAGAGACGACATGGTGACAGAGAATGCAACAAGTAACTGAATATTAGAGACAAATATAAATTAGTGTTGCTGTATGCATCTGTTCACTATAACTATGTTTGGAAACATAGAATTAATGAAAGCCAAGGAATGAGCTGAGCTAAAAACAACTAAAAAATATTGCTATTTCAAAATGTACTACCAAATCCATTAACCCATTTACCTTTAATATTTGCTGACCAACCAACTATCCGGGGGAAAAAAAGAGCAGTTTAGGGGCTGGAAATTCTTTTAGGTATACGAGGCTTGGATTGGAAGCTGCCTATATATTTGTCTATTTCCAAGACCTTAAATTGATCCAGGCATCAGGTCAGGTAATATGGCACTCCAGGAAAATTCAGAGCAAAGAAACTTGGAACCTATTAGGACCAGGTTAGAAAAGGTGAATAGACTCCTTTTTGTCCCGCACCTTGGTTGCTATAACCAAGTTTAAATATTTAAAAGGATGGCATACTGCCAATTCACTACATACTTAGCTATGTGTAACTCAATGTAAAGAAATAAGCAACCTTGAGTTAAATAAGTAAAGAGTTACTTTTATTCCTAAAATTCACTGAGGTTAAGATACAGAAATATATTAACAGGCAAAAACATATCCCACCTTCCATGATCAACACAGGTAGGAAAAATTGCAAATTACAGGTTACTAAAGGTTGTGTTGACAAGGGGTGAAATTCATAAGTAAAAGAAGTACATGATCAAACAACTCATCGAAGACACATTGTACCACTTCAAAGATGCAACTGTTTAATTTTGGCTATCATCTTGGATGTAGTGGTTATATGTTGACATCTTACTTACAAGAATTGCTGTCTACAGCAGTTCAGCTTCCTATTGGTTACTTTGTTGTCCTTTCAGTCATTTTCAAAATTCACTCCTGGGATATGGGCATTGCTGGCTAGGGCAGGACTTATTTTATAGCAAAGTCTCATGATGTTTCAGGATGGTTTGGAAAGGAAGTTACAGTGATTTTCCTTGATAACATTTTGCACCTTTCCTACATGTGACAGTCAAGGTGGCTGCTGTCATGTGACTGGCTTTCAAACTATGGTCATGGTTCCAAAAAGTTTCACATGATCATTCCATCAAGCAGCCAGGTTCTTCCCCGACTTGGGGGAAGGAATGTGTTCTCATTTTTCTTGGAGTAACCCTTGATATTAGCAAGTGTAGAAGTGTAGAACCTTCCAGAGACTTGACAAGGCTAAAGTTGCAAGAAGTTGACTCCAGCCATAACAGAATCGACAATAACAGAAAGTGCTGGCAAAACTCAGGTGAAGAGTCATAGGACTGAAAACGTTAACTCTGTTTTTCTTCCCACAAATGCTGCCAGACCTGTTGAGTTTCACCAGCAATTTCTGTTTTGTTTCAGATCTCCAGCATCCACTGTTCTTTGTTTTACATTAGAGTCCACAATGTTCATTTTTTAAAAAGTTCCACAGTACTTTGTATTATATTAGAGTCCACAATGTTCATTTTTTAAAAAACTTAATCTGTGAAACAAGCTGAGGCAATTTAAGGTTTACCTCTTCATGAAAAATGTATTGAATATAGCCAGATTAATAGCTGAATTCAAATTTTGTTTGAAACAAGTAAACGAGAAGCTCAAATTCCCTCCGTAGGACACGGTAGTTATTTTTAAAAATCACTTAATAATATATTTCCATTCATTGCTACACAAAATTATATTTAATCACTTCAATAATAATTAAATATATCCAAAGAAATAATGAACATGTGCAAGCTGGACTGAAATGCTGCAATCAGCCAGGGATTTCCATGCCCTAATTTCCTCTCACACCATCCAAGAGAATGTTGAAAGACTGAGAATCAAACTGAATAAATAATGAGTGATGGATTGGCATCTTCCAGCAGGCGATTGAGGTTATTCCAAACATACTTCATAGCTAGAGAAGTAAAGAATCTTTCATTTTATCAGAGTCATCTGGATTCTTTCTCAGGTCACAAAGAAAATTGTTAAATGTGCCACCAGAAAAAAAGATATTAAGTAATACTGAACCTCAGAGATGTTACATTGAATGTACAATGTGGAAGCAGACCATTTGACTGCATTGATAATTATGCTCCACATAAACCTTCTGCTGCTCTACTTTATCTAACCATATCAGCATATCTATCTGTTCTGTTTTCTCTCTGTACTGATCTGGATTCCCTTCAGTTGCCCACAGCTACCTCGACTACACCTCCTCCCACCCTGCCCCCTGTAAAAACGCCATCCCATATTCCCAATTCCTTCATCTCCACCGCATCTGCTCCCAGGAGGACCAGTTCCAAAACCGTACAACCCAGATGGCCTCCTTCTTCAAGGACCGCAATTTCCCGCCAGATGTAGTCGACGATGCCCTTCACTGCATCTCTTCCATTTCCCACTCCTCCGCTCTTGAGCCCCGCCCCTCCAACCGCCACCAGGACAGAACCCCACTGGTCCTCACCTACCACCCCACCAACCTCCATGTACAACGTATCATCCGCCATCATTTCCGCCACCTCCAAACAGACCCCACCACCAGTGATATATTTCCCTCCCCTTCCCTATCAGCGTTCCGAAAAGACCACTCCCTCCGTGACTCCCTCGTCAGGTCCACACCCCCCACCAACCCAACCTCCACTCCCAGCACCTTCCCCTGCAACCGCAAGAAATGCAAAACTTGCGCCCACACCTCCCCCCTTACTTCTCTCCAAGGGACACTTCCATATTCACCACAAATTCACCTGCACTTCCACACACATCATCTATTGCATCCGCTGCACCCGATGTGGCCTCCTCTATATTGGGGAGACAGGCCGCCTACTTGCGGAACGTTTCAGGGAACACCTCTGGGACACCCGGACCAACCAACCCAACCACCCCGTAGCCCAACACTTTAACTCCCCCTCCCACTCCACCAAGGACATGCAGGTCCTTGGACTCCTCCATCGCCAGACCATGGCAACACGACAGTTGGAGGAAGAGCGCCTCATCTTCTGCCTGGGGACCCTCCAACCACAAGGGATGAACTCAGATTTCTCCAGTTTCCTCATTTCCCCTCCCCCCACCTTGTCTCAGTCAAATCCCTCGAACTCAGCACCGCCTTCCTAACCTGCAATCATCTTCCTGACCTCTCCGCCCCCACCCCACTCCAGCCTATCACCCTCACCTTGACCTCCCTCCACCTATCGCATTTCCAAAGCCCCTCCCCCAAGTCCCTCCTCCCTACCTTTTATCTTAGCCTGCTGGACACACTTTCCTCATTCCTGAAGAAGGGCTTATGCCCGAAACGTCGATTCTCCTGTTCCTTGGATGCTGCCTGACCTGCTGCGCTTTTCCAGCAACACATTTTCAGCTCTGAACTCCAGCATCTGCAGCCCTCACTTTCTCTCTATGTTCTTCAACCACACCTTAGGAAAGCCCTTTCTACATTCTAATCACTCGTTGATTGAAGATGTTATTTTGACTTGTCTGTTGAATTTATTCTCCCATAATATCCCCTAACAAATGCTTTTGTTTTCTTGAAGTTCCATCAGATTACCCACAACCTGCACTTTTCTACAGAATAGATCCTCAGCCTGTTTGGTCTTTGATAATAAATACATGCTTTCACTTCTGGCATAAGACTTGGGGAGTTTTATAGTATGGAAACTAGAGCTAGTCACATAATTCCAATTATAGCTTCAATGCAAGTTTAACATAATTTCTCTACTCTTCAATTCTACCTCTCTAGCAATTAATTCAGTGTTTTGCTTTATAATCTTATTAATCTGTATTGTTACTTTTAGTCATTCGTGTATCTTACCACTTGATCTCTTTACTCCCATATACTATTATCAAAGCACTCTCTGAATTGCTTAAACTTTCTACGAAAGTACGTTACTTGATAATTCTTTACTGAAGGAATGGCGATATATTTCCAAGTTTGGATGGTGAGTGACTTGGAAGGAAGCTTGCAGGCGGTGGTGTTCCTGTGTATCTGCTGCCCTTGGTAATGATTATGGGTTTGGAAGTTGCTGCCTAAAGAGCGTTGGAGCTTTGGTGGTGACGGGTGTGGATGTTTGTGAATTGGTGCCAATCAAGTGGGCTGCTTTGTCCTTGATGGTGTCAAGCTGTTGAAGTTGCACTCAACCAAGCAAGGGGGTAGTATTCCATGCACTCCTGCCTAGTGCCTTGTCAGCCATAGAAAGTCTGGATACAGATCACTGACCATTTAGGTGTTGTGTGCCTGGTTACAGGGAATGTCAAGCTGTGCAAAAATAAGTCAGGAAGCTTTTGCACACTGCAAGGATAGGTGTCACTAACTCCTCTCTTGATCTCACTCAAGGTGTGCCATCCTCTCAGTAGGCACCTTTGAAATGAAGGAACTACTCAGAGGATGCCCAAAAGTTGCTTTTCAGGCAGCCCCTCCACTTTCCCTCTGTCTGTGATTCCATATCAAGCAGAAATTCAAGCTGAGGAGAGTGAGCCTCTATCTGACCAGGACACTCTCAGCAGGCATGGGTCCTCCAGACCCAACATCACTTGGTTACTTTACACCCATATGAGAGATGTGTAGCCTCTTCAGATATCCCAACAATGAATGAAGATGAAGTGGCTAAGCACTGCTCATTTAATTCTGTAACTGAGCACTCAAGACTCTGGGCACTAAAAAACAATGCAAGTCACAGAAGCTTTACAGCAATGAGGAAGTCAGTGAGGGTGCACTGAGAGCAATGCGAAGTCTGGCAACCTCCAAACATGTGAAAACTGTGTGCGCTAAGAAAGTAAACTAAGAGCCATGTGATGTGTGCATGTGTACATGCATGATATGCATGTGCGTCCCTTCACAGAAAGCAACCTGGCAGAAACATGCAGGCCATGGATATCCCTGAGTTCCAAATTGAAATGTTGAAGGGTGAAAATGAAAGCAGGCATAATGATGTAGAGAGGCTGGTGGTTTTGCCAACAACAACTTATGCAAACAAAGTTTGAGGAAAGCAGTGGCCATAGACCATGCAGGGGTATTGTGCTGAAGATACAGTTGAATGATGTCAGTACAAACATAGTGTAAGCTCTAAATTACTTGTTGGAAAATCTCACCATCCTGTTTCACAATGAAGAAGAGAATTTGAAATGGTGAGCAAATAAGGCAAGTATTAATGAGATGCAAATAAATGGAAATAAGGTTGTTGTCCTCAATAGCAAGATTCTGAAATCATTTAATAGCTTGAGGAAAAAGCACAAAACTTTCCTTGATCTCGATATTATGATTTTTTAAATAATGAACATATTTTCCCAACTTTCTTGCCATTGTTTATGCCACACTGCTGGTGAGGAGGATGGATTTTCCACTTGTAAGTCACTGAGTTTATTACAAATGTCTGTTGATAGACACACCACTCTTTTTTGAGGATTCGTGCCTCAGTCTGATGTCACTTTGCTTCTTTTGTTTTATTTACTTTATTTTCATTCCTTCTCTTTCAATTTATGTTTCTTCATCTCAGTTTCTTAATTTTAAAAAGTCCTCAGATGACCTTTTGCTATCAAGTCAAAGGAACAGTTCAAAGCACATAGTACTTCTGTAAGTTGATACAGACATAAAATCGTCCCTTGGTTTGAGCCAAATCCAGTATTTCTTTTCTGTAATCAAATCTTCATAAGAAGTAGGTCAGTCTTTTCTCAAGTTCTATACAAGTTCCTTTGAAGGAAGGCTAGAGGTTAATTACTGCTAGCTGAGCTGGCCTCTCTGTGCCCACAGTTTATACAGATCTGTGTTGATCAGACCTGCTTGGCAGTATGCTACAGTCATCAAACCACAAACAGGATCAAAACTCAAAGCTGCTGGAAATGTGTATGTGACAAGAATATTATAACAATTGCTAACAAGCTGTTGTTGGTATACACTGCCGGAAAAAGGAAAGGTAGCTAGAAACTGAGACTCACTGGGAATTTATGGGTGGCTGCAAGTTTTTAAAAACCTTGATTAATTAACTCTTGTGAGTTGACCATTGTCATTATGTCGAGTAGCTTTTTGTAAAATGTGAGAGGATGAGTAAGTATGGGATATATGACCCCAAGGAACAGATGGATGTAAAGTAGAAACTGACCATGATTTTGAACAACCAATAGGCCAAATTAGCAGATGTTGCATATGTAGTAACACATGGAGTAAATGAGGACTGCAGATGCTGGAGATCAGAGTCGAAGAGTGTGGTGCTGGAAAAGGACAGCCAATCAGGCAGCATCTAAAGAGCAGGAGAGTTGACATTTTGAGCATAAGCCCTTCATCAGGAAAGTGGTAACACACCCAACTAAGATACCTCTTATACAATGTATGCTTGAACTCAATGTTAACAGACAATGCAAACCTAGAAAACCTAATAATATGAGCCAGAAGAGGGATCAGCTTGGCAGATGGCAAACTGTTGTCTATCACCTTCAGTGGAGGCACACTCTAAAATGAAGCCAGGTGGGTAGGTAACAAGCAGGCAGACAAGTTGGCTAAAGAAAGAGCAGAGAATGGACTTGTATGAGTCAAGAGTGATAAGAGCACAGGAAAAACAAGGAATGGTTTTCCTGTGTCAGGAGCCAACGCACCTGAAGGGAACACAAATAACTGATCAAAGTTTGTGAGAAGATTTGTAGCTCGGGTGCTCGTTGCTGTGGTTCTGTTCGCCGAGCTGGAAGTTTTTGTTGCAAACGTTTCGTCCCCTGTCTAGGTGACATCCTCTGTGCTTGGGAGCCTCCTGTGAAGCGCTTCTGTGGTGTTTCCTCCAGCATTTATAGTGGCCTGTCCCTGCCGCTTCCGGTTGTCAGTTTCAGCTGTCCGCATCCACGAACATCAACTAGCCACAATAGCTGGTCATGTCGTTTCGTGGCTAGTTGATGTTCATGGATGCAGATCGTTAGCTGTCTTCCTGTTTGTCCTATATAGTATTTTGTGCAGTCCTTGCATGGGATTTTGTACACTACATTAGTTTTGCTCATGCTGGGTATCGGGTCCTTCGTTCTGGTGAGTTGTTGTCTGAGTGTGGCTGTTGGTTTGTGTGCTGCACAAAACACTATATAGGACAAACAGGAAGACAGCTAATGATCTGCATCCACGAACATCAACTAGCCACGAAACGACACGACCAGTTATCCCTAGTAGCCACACACATAGAAGACAAGCAACATGAATTTGACTGGGACAACACTACCATTATAGGGCAAGCCAAACAAAGAACAGCCAGGGAATTCCTAGAAGCATGGCACTCATCCACAAACTCCATCAACAAACACATCGACCTGGACCCAATATACCGGCCACTACAGCGGACAGCTGAAACTGACAACCGGAAGCAGCAGGGACTGGCCACTATAAATGCCGGAGGAAACACCACAGAAGCGCTTCACAGGAGGCTCCCAAGCACTGAGGATGTCACCTAGACAGGGGACGAAACGTTTGCAACAAAAACTTCCAGCTCGGCGAACAGAACCACAGCAACAAATAACTGATGTTACCTTTAGAGCAGTCATAAAGGCAACAGAGGAGAATGAAGAAATTGGTCCCAGACATATATACTAAAGATGGATACCTATTTAAAGGAGACAAGTGGGTGGCACCAGCTAATGATGTTGACACCCTCAAATCAAAACAAAATACAGCAGATGCCGGTGATCTCAAATAAAAACAGAAAAAGCTGGACAAGCTCAGCAGGTCTGGCAACGTCTGTGGAGAGAATCAGAATTACCATTCAAGTCCCATGACTCTTCATGGAAACTTCTTTAGTGCTAGTGGATAATTTCAGTTAGTGAGTAGAGGTTATTCCCTGCAAATCTGCCACAGCCTTATTCACACTTAAACCCAAATAAGGGAGCTGTTCACTGGGTGGGGGCTGTTGGAAATAGCAGAATCCAGGCAAGTATCATGTTTCACTGGGCAGGTGACTTACTTTGACAAAATTAAGATTAGATTCCCTACAGTGCGGAAACAGGCCCTTCAGCCCAACCAGTCCATACTGACCCTCCAAAGATTAATCCATCCAGACCCATTTCCCTCTGACTAATGCACCTAGCACTATGGGCAATTTAGCATGGCCAATTCACCTGACCTGCACATCTTTGGACTGTGGGAGGAAACCAGAGCACCAGGAGGAAACCGTAGACACGGGGAGAATGTGCAAACTCCACACAGACAGTCGTCCAAGGCTGAAATCAAACCTGGGACCCTGGTGCTGTGAGACAGCGGTGCTAACCACTGAGCCACCATGCTGCCCCATAAGGGTAAATGTCATGTTGTCATTAGCTCTCAAACATCAGAGATAGTGAAATAAATGTGTAACTTGTCTCTAAGAGAGTTTAAATTTAAGCTGGGCATGTATGATGATGTGACTATATGCCAGTTAGTCTGCCTTGTACATCAAAGCTATTTTCACACAAATCAACCTTCCACATTGCTTACTCATTCACTTAGCACACATATATCAAAAGTAGCAGTTGTGCCATCCACTTTCTTCTGTCTTAATGCCTGCCTTTCTTTCATTCGAGAAAATAAACAGACCACAAAAGGGTAGAACCAGATGGGTAGAAGTCTGTCCAACGTTCAGCTCCTCATCCATATGTGGTGAGATTCCTGACTCTGACTGCTCCAAACATGCCCTGGACTGGCATTGGAAGCTGAAGTTGACCTATTGCGTAGGAAACCCCTGAGCAAAGATGATTCACCTTTTCTTGATTGATGTCCTGCTAAAAGCAATGACATGCATCCTGACTTTGTGTTTACTGTAAACAGCATAGCAATACACCAGTACTGTGAACCTGGTATCTCTGGCTGACGGTAAGGCACAAAAAGGCTGCGCAGAAAGATAAGGCAGAGATTCTGCGAGCATCCACATAGGGTCAAAGTGACTGTCTACTGTGACAGCAAACAAACAGGCCAGAGATGTAATTTGGTCCAGTGCATGAGCTGGGTGCGTGTCCCTGAGCACACAATGTCTTTGTTACAGCCTTACAATAGTAGCTGCTGGTGCATCCCAAGGTGCAGCATTAAAATACAGAAACATCATTTAAATAAATCAGGGATGTGCCATGAGGATTCTAAGAGGCTGGCACATGTTGGATGTCAATATTTGTGGACCTGGAATGCATGTGGCCAGTGCCCATTGAGCACACTCTGAACATTGGTGCCTGATCTCCAACATGAATGTTGTCTGGAGCAAGTGATGAGCTGAATCAACCAGTTGCGTTCTGGTTTTTTCATCAAATTTTCCAGACATTGTGCTTGTTTGATAAGTTTGGTGAGATGTGAGGCTGAATATTAATGAATTGAATTGTGCCCTTAACAAGACATTTAACAAGGAATAGTCTCAATGAATTAGCAACTTGCTGTTTCTTAACAAGAATCTCACCATGAGTTGCTCCTGATGTTGAGACAGACTTTGCTGTGGTTGTCATCTGATTCTGCTGCACATTTAAATGCGTGAACAGTTAAATACGTGGCTACAGGGATGGTGCAGGAGGAAGGGATTCCGATATCTGGATAACTGGGGTTCTTTCTGGGGAAGGTGGGACCTCTATAAACAGGATGGTCTACACATGAACCTGAGGGGCACCAGTATCTTTGGGGGGAGGTTTGCTAGTGCTCTTGGGGGGGGTTTAAACTAACTCTGCAGGGGCATGGGAACCTAGACTGTAGCTTTAGGGTGCAGGACCTGGAGTGTAGGGAGGTTAGGAACATGGCATCAATCTCAAAGGAGGGTGCCTGTAAACAGGAAAGTGGCTTGAAGTGTGTATACTTCAATGCAAGAAGTATACGAAATAAGGTAGGTGAACTTGCAGCGTGGGTTGGTACCTGGGATTTCGATGTTGTGGCTATTACGGAGACATGGGTAGAACAGGGTCAGGATTGGCTGTTGTAGGTTCCAGGGTTTAAATGTTTTAGTAGGGTCAGAGGTGGGGGTAAAAGAGGGGGAGGTGTGGCATTGCTTGTCAAAGATAGTATTACAGCGGTGGAAAGGACGATGGATGAAGACTCGCCATCTGAGGTAGTTTGGGCTGAGGTTAGGAATAGGAAAGGTGAGGTCACCCTGTTAGGAGTTTTCTACAGCCTCCTAATAGTCCTAGAGACGTAGAAGAAAGGATTGCGAGGATGATTCAGGAGAAGAGTGAAAGTAATAGGGTGGTTTTTATGGGGGACTTTAACTGTCCAGATATTGACTGGGAAAGCTATAGCTCGAGTTCGTTAGATGGGTCGGTGTTTGTCCAATGTGTGCAGGAGGGTTTCCTGACACAATATGTAGACAGGCTAACAAGAGGTGAGGCCATACTGGATTTGGTTCTGGGTAACGAACCAGGCCAGGTGTTAGAATTGGAGGTAGGTGAGCACTTTGGGGACAGTGACCACAATTCGGTGACTTTAACTCTAGTGATGGAGAGGGATAAGTGTGCACTGCAGGGCAAGAGTTATAGCTGGGGGCAGGGAAATTATGATGCGGTGAGGCACGACTTAGGATGCGTGGCTTGGAAAAGTAGGCTTCAAGGCATGGGCACAATTGATATGTGGAGCTTGTTCAAGGAGCAACTATTGAGTGTCCTTGATAAGTATGTACCTGTCAGGCAGGGAGGAAAAGGTCGTGTGAGGGAGCCGTGGTTTAATAAGGAATTGGAATCCCTTGTTAAATGGAAGAGGGCGGCCTATGTAAAGATGAGGCATGAAGGTTCAATTGGGGCGATTGAGAGTTATAAGGTAACCAGGAAGGATCTGAAGAGAGAGCTAAGAGCAGCAAGGAGGTGACATGAAAAGTCCTTAGTTGGTAGGATTAGGGAAAACCCTAAGCCTTTCTATAGGTATGTCAGGAATAAAAGAATGACTAGGGTAGGAATAGGTCAGGTCAAGGATAGTAGTGGGAAGTTGCGTGTGGAGGCTGAAGAGATTGGGGAGACACTGAATGAATACTTTTCGTCAGTATTCACTCAGGAACAGGACATTGTTGCCGATGTCAATATTGAGTCACAATTAATTAGAATGGACGGCTTTGAGGTATGTAGGGAAGAGGTGTTGGAAATTCTGGAAAGGGTGAAAATAGACAAGTCCTCTGGGCCTGATGGCATTTATCCTAGGCTTCTCTGGGAAGCAAGGGAGGAGATTGCAGAGCCATTGGCCTTGATTTTTATGTCTACAGGAATAGTGCCAGTAGACTGGAGGATAGCAAATGTTCAAGAAGGGGAGTAGGGATAACCCTAGTAAAACTATAGGCCGGTGAGTCTCACTTCTGTTGTGGGCAAAGTCTTAGAGAGAATTGTAAGGGATAGGAGTTATGAACATCTGGATAGGAATAATGTGATCAAGGATAGTCAGCATGGTTTTATGAAGGGCAGGTCGTGCCTCACAAACCTTATTGAATTCTTTGCGAAGGTGACTAAGGAGGTAGATGAGGGTAAAGCGGTAGATGTGGTGTATATGGATTTTAGTAAGGCGTTTGATAAGTTTCTCCATGGTAGGCTACTGCAAAAAATACGGAGGTATGGCATTGAGGGTGAGTTGGAGGTTTGAATTAGGAATTGGCTGGCTGGAAGAAGACAGAGGGTAGTAGTTGATGGTAAAGGTTCATCTTGGCGTGCAGTTACTAGCGGTGTTCCGCAAGGATCTGTTTTGGGACATTGCTGTTTGTCATTTTTATAAATGACCTGGAGGAGGGGCTAGAAGGTTGGGTGAGCAAGTTTGCGGATGATATGAAAGTCAGTGGAGTTGTTGACAGTGAGGAAGGATGTGTCAGGTTACAGCGGGATATAGATAAGTTGCAGAGCTGGGCAGAAAGATGGCAAATGGAGTTCAATGTAGGTAAGTGTGAGGTGTTTCACTTTGGTAAGAGTAACTTTGGGGTACTGGGCTAATGGTCAGATACTTGGTAGTGTGGATGAGCAGAGGGATCTTGGTGTCCATGTACACAGATCTCTGAAAGTTGCCACCCAGGTAAATAGTGCGGTCAAGAAGGCATATGGCGTACTGGCTTTTATTGGTAGAGGAATTGAGTTCCGGAGCCCTGAGGTCATGTTGCAGTTGTATAAGACTCTGGTGCGGCCGCATCTGGAGTAGTGTGTGCAGTTTTGGTCGCCATACTATAGGAAGAATGTGGAGGCACTGGAACGGGTGCAGAGGAGGTTTACCAGGATGTTGCCTGGTATGGTAGGAAGATTGTATGAGGAAAGGCTGAGGCACTTGGGGCTGTTTTCATTGGAGAAAAGAAGGTTTAGGGGTGACTTGATAGAGGTGTACAAGATAATTAGGGGTTTAGATAGGGTTGACCATGAGAACCTTTTTCCATGTATGGAGTCAGCTATTACGAGGGAGCATAGCTTTAAATTAAGGGGTGGTAGGTATAGGACAGATGTTAGGGGTAGATTCTTTACTCAGCGAGTCGTGAGTTCATGGAATGCCCTCTTTATGGACTCTCCCTCTTTATGGGCATTTAAATGGGCATTGGATAGGCATATGGAGGATAGTGGGCTAGTGTAGGTTAGGTGGGCTTGGATCGGCGCAACATCGAGGGCCAAAGGGCCTGTACTGCGTTGTATTTTTCTATGTTCTATGTTCTATTTCACAAAGCCTACATTGCTCAGACCTTTGTAAGATTCATCCCATTATGCATTTCTCTCTATTTGCACTTAATTCTGAACAGTTCCCAATTTAGGAGAAGTTGATGAAGCATCAGAATACAGCATGCTATGTAGTGAATTTGAAAGATTATATCATGGCAATTAGTTGAGGGAGAGTTAAAGAAAGAGAAATGTGATGTGGTCTGTCTAATGCAACAATACTGCCAAACCACAAATGGGTTTAGCATAACTGATGTAAACTGTAGGATGGAGGTGGTCTGTGCATGTCTTGCAGGCAGACACATTGCCCAAGTAGGAGAAAGAGAGTAAAGTTATTATCTAAGAAGTAGAGTTTGAACATGGTAAAACTACCTCCTGTCATATTAATCAAGCAAATTCTTGTTTCTCACCAGGAGTAATAATTAAAATAGGGCTGGGAGATATCTACCACCACATCATCCTGAAATGAAAATCATAGACGAGACCAGATTCATTTCAGAAATTATGCACAGAAATTTGGATATGCTACATATCACATCCCTGATGTTTACCAAGTTTACATCAATGAATAAAATAATCAAGACAACTGTTCTTTAAATTGGAAGAATGTCGCACAGGTCTCTGGAGGATTTACAGAGAATATCAGAGCAAGGTGTGGTGGAATTAATTTTTAATTTTGGAAGTAATATTGAAACTCATCCCTGAATTGCATTATTTTTCTCATGGCAATTCTGATCCTGGTTCCTTCAGAAGTACAGAGCATACCTGAAAACCAAACATTTCCTCGTAGTGCAGGGTAGTTGGGGAAGTCAAACCATAGCCTTTCTTATGGCAGGGTAAGCCATAGTTTAACTGTCCCAAGGCTGTGCGTGTATGATTATCCCATTATCCCACGGCTGGTAAGTTTTTGTTTTGAGTGAATACCCACGTCACCTCTAATGTTCAATGTTTACCTATCACCACTGAGCATGATCATCCTCTTATTCATCCCTATCCCTGATAGTATCATCTTCCTTCACCCCATCCCTGGCTATGATAAACTCCCTCCCATCCATCATTCCTCCCTCACCAGGCCCCACCCAAGGGTGATCAAACCTCCCCACCCCCAACAATAACAATGTTCTCCTTCCTCCCTCATGTTGACCTTCACCACCTAACTGCCAGATCCTCCTATACTGCCAACTCTTTGAATATTGGTCAGACAGTTTGAAGTGAGGGTGAGAATAAGCACTTGCCATTGAGTAGGGGTTCAGGAGGACAGTGGTGCAGTCAGCGAATATTGTATGTGAGTCAGGATTGGAGGAGTGAGGGTGACAGGGGTGACAGTGAACAATGTTTGTAGGTCAGGAGCAGGGAATGACCGAGGAAGACAGTGAGTACTATCCATGGAGTGGGAGCGCAGGAAGGTCAGAAGTGTGAATTGAGCAGTGTCAGAGCATTGTTAGCAAAGCGAATATTGCTGCAGGATAAGATTTTAGAAGAAGCTATTACCTTGAGCTGGAATACTCTCCCAAAAATGCTTCAACTGCATAATATTTATTCTGACAAAAAGTATTCCATTTTCAATCACATTTATGTGCATAGTAATTTATTTTAATGTCATTCCTAATGAAATATTTATGATAATGCTAATTCAAAGAGTACTTTGACAATGTGTTTATAACTATGGACTATCAATTGTCATTGAACCATCTTACACTTTTGAACTGCTGATTAATGAAAAACTGGACCAGATATGTTGCACAGAAGTTGTCATTCTGTAACATAGTAAATAACGAGCATCACTGACCATCCATTCCTATTCCTGCTATTACTGACGCAAGACTGCCTGATATCATAAATGGAGAAAGTGAGGACTGCAGATGCTGGAGATCAGAGTCGAGAGTGAGGTGCTGGAAAAGCACAACAGGTCAGGCAGCATCTGAGGAGCAGAAGAATCAATGACATTCCTGATGAACGGCTCTTGCCCGAAACGTTGATTCTCCTGATCCTTGGATGCTGCCTGAACTGCTGTGCTTTTCCAGCACCTCACTCTCGACCCTGATATCATAATTGGGTAATCCCACAAATATCCAACCCTAGGTTATCTCAGGCCGATACTGTTAAAACAAGAATTCAGTCAGTCAATAGAATGATATGAATGATCTAATTCAACTCTTTATTTGACTTTTGAGAACATTTAGTCAAATCTAATGCTGTTCTGGACCATTGCTGATACATTCACGTATTTCAGAATAAGTCACTAAATAACAATTAAGTGGAGGGACTCTGGGATCTGCATCATCTTTGTGATACAGCACCTCTGAGGCCACTTTGAGCCCCAAACTACTTGAGATCTTCCTAGAATGAGGCCATCACAGTTAATGAATTGTGAATATTATTGTCAAAATCATGTGATGAACTCACCATGGATTAATCTTCAGGGTTAAAAGTATGTCCATTTAATGTAAGATGAACTGTTGCAATTACTACGGAAATGAATACAGATTAAATTTAGCACACTTCTTGTCTTTCTGGCATCTTCTATCAAGGCGCACAAAGTCTCTTGCTTGTAAATTGAATTGAATTGGATTTATTATCACATGTGCCGAGGCACAGTGAAAAGCTTTGTCTTGTGAGCAATACAGGCAGATCACAGAGTTAAGTAGCATAGATAGTAAATAATAGGTAAACACCGGCAAAAACAAAAACACAGATACAGGCGAATGTTAAGAGTTTGTGTGTCCATTCAGTATGTTAACAGCAGTATGGTAGAAACTGTTTTGAAACCGGCTGCTGCATGTGTTCAGGCTTCTATACCTTCTCCCCAGTGGTAGAGGTTGTAGAAAAACAGTGCCAGGGTGTGATGAATCTTTGAGAATGCTGGCGCCTTTCCTTGACAGCGGGCTTGGTAGATGGATTCTATAGTTGAGAGGTTGGCCTTTGTGATTGTCCGGGCCAAGTTCACCATTCTCTCTAACCGTCTCCAATCTTGAATGGTACAGTTGCCATACCTCTTCTTCAATTCTTGATTGAAGTCAGAATACTTTCCCTAAAGCAATGTGAGAATTAGTCTTCTTTGATTGAATCCTTCTGAGGTTTAATGTTGATCTTTCATGGACATAAAGTCTCATGTATCCATCCTTTGGGAGCCAGATTGATAGCCATGATTGAAAGCAACAAGTCAGTGATCAGTTTAGCAGTCATCACCTCCTGTCATTGTCCTGGTGGTGTGTACAACTTTGTGATTCCAGGCAAGAACAATAATGTTATCAAACTGGAGTCAGTGCTTGGACTGTGGGTGTTATCATGACATTTTCTACTTGTTCTTCTGGCACATTTGGTGGCAATAAGCTCATGTACTGTACATTCGGTAAGGTTCAATTCTGGAGATTGGAACTTTTTCCAATTTTGGTGTTGAAGTCTCAGAGGAGAATAACTTTGATTTTCTTCAGAATTTCACAGAGCCTGATGAAGAAACCTGCTTTGGTTGCAACACTGGCATCTAGATTAGAAAATATACAGTGATCATGGTTGTGCTTTAGCTCCTTGCCGGTTTGAGATGAATAATCAGAAGGTACTTCAAACAAGGTGCTTATGAGGCTGATCAACAAGCTCATTCATGAAGGTAAACTCAATTCTGTGAATCATGCATTCTTCTTCTGATTTTCCTTTCTCAAGGCAAGTTTAGCCACCTTAGTGTTCCTTGAGTGCCCCTCACAGCCTGAGGTCTCAGCCAGAGTAGTGATGTTGATGTCACATCACTGGGATTTTTATGACAATTGCAATGTGACACTCCAGATGCTCACTCACAGATATGTCCACATGAGTCCTGATGCTCTAGATCACAAAATTTACCACTTGTGTACTTCAGCTATAGAAGGTAATCCTTTTGAACACAGATATCCAATTGGAAAAGGTCAGCAGAACTATATTCAGGACATTTTTTCTAGCCCCTCTCCATATATGATCAAAGTGAATACTAAAAAGAGCTACTCAGACATAGTTTCAGTTACCAAAAGGCACCCTGAACTCATACGTGTGCTAAACAGCCATCTTGTAACTGTCTTCTCTATGTCAGATCACGATAGAAGACTCCAGACAACGTATCCTTCTCCTATTGCCATTTGTTGGCCATCAAAGAGCTTGGTTAATATGCCCAAGAAGGAATGTGCTTGTTTTTCTCATCTTTTAACTAGGAGAAAACATTGTACACTAGCCTCTGCACATGTCTTGACTGAATTGAACCTTGATTCAATAGTAAGGAAACCAAGATGGTGGGGAATTTCATTTTGTTGCAGCTTTCATCTGCCAGAACAAGTATTGAGATAATTCAGATGGCTTATCTTCCTCCGCCTGAGGATTTATTTGTTAAAGCCCCATCTGCTGAGTATTTCTTAGGTTCCTAACAACTATCCCTCACACAACTCTCTCATCAGGTCCACATTCCAGACCAACCCCTCCTCCACATCTGGAACCTTCCCCTGCAACAAAATCTGCACCCACACCTCCCCCCTTATGTCCACCCAAGGCCCCAAAGAATCATTCCAATTCTGGCAAAGATTCACGTGCATTTCCTCTAACCTCATTTATTGCATCCATTATTCCCGATGTGGTCTCCTGTACATTGGAGAGACAAAAAGCAAACTCGTGGAGTAGTTCAGGGAACAGTCATGGTCCGTATCAACTCCACCTTCCATTTGCCATCCATTTCAACTCCCCCTCCCACTCCCCCGACAAAATGGCCACCATCAACAAAAGGCCACACACAAACTGGAAGAAGAGCTCAGGAGCTTACAACTATACAGCCCTAACATAGAATTCACCAGCTTCCAACTCTCCCCCACCCCCACCTCATCCCAGGCCCAGCCCTTCCTCTCCAATTACCCCCTTAACCTGACCCTATCTGTCCATCTTCCTTCTGACATATCTGCTCGACCCTTCCCACTGACCAATCACTACCACCTCCTACCTGTATTCATCTATTGCCACCCCACCCGCCTTTTCTTCAGCCCCACCCCCTCTGTCTATTTATTTCCCAGCCCCTTCCCCTCCCCAGACCTGATGGAAGGTTCCAACTGAAACATTGACTCGCCTGCTCCTCTGATGCTGTTTGACCTGCTGTGCTTTTTCCAGCTCTACTGTATCCACTCTGATCTCCAGCATCTGCAGTTCTCACTCTTTCCCATCATGTCCCATCATGTTTCACTCTGTTTTGATTTTCTTCTGTGTTGCCCAATTCCCGTAAATGCACTTTGGAACCCACCAGAATATAGGAGTCACAAAAACTCAAGAGAAAGCACAAAAAGAGCTTTCACTGTCCTAATCCCCCAAATAGTCACTGTCATGTCCATAGTCTTTTTATATAACTTAATTGATTATTATTTCGATAATGATAGTTAAACATTATATGAAAATAAAGGGGGGATCTTATGTGTTTACATGAATACCAGATGTGAATTTATTTGCTGATGAACAAATAAACAGATCTGTAAAAATTCAAAGAACTCTGAGAATTATTGTGCAGACTAATGTGTAAGTTAAGGTAAACATGATATTCTTATTTTCCTTGTGCTAATGTTTTTGTCATTGGATGTCAAACCTATGAACAGCCATTAAAACAGGATGCTTCTTATTAGCCTTGTAATCTTTAAAAAAGATCAAGAAAAATTGACAGTTACCTCGAATCAATAATTGTTTATTAAGATCCGTAATGCCTCATTCCATGGAAGCAACTCAACCTTTAGCCTTCCCATGCACTTTCAATATCTATTATCTCCAGTCTTTGCAAATTGTAAGAACACAGAGGGGGCTTGAGCAATAAGTATAACTAATACTGTTAAATGTTATCTATTACCTGCATGTGGGAAACCCTTTGACAATCACCAGCCTAATACATAACAAAGAGACAATAGTTCAATGAAAACATGTTCCCTACAGACTCAGAAAATATTGCTGAAGAAGTTGAAAAGCAGTAGGGTAAGAATGTCAAGTCCCATTTCATGAAAATAGTTTTTGAGAAAATATGTTCGGCTGGTTCTGAAGGGAATGCAGAGAAATAGATTGCCCTACTTTTTCATGGTATCCCAAACTTCCACATCCTCTCTTATGCCCTTTGGGAACCATTAATCTTGTTTACCTTCTGTTTTTGTAGCAACTAAATATTATTTGTGGCATAGTATAATCCTAATGATAGCATAACCATTACATTCTTGTTAAATCAGGATTATGTTCAGGCTTGTATTGCTGCAAAGTCCAGATATAAATAGCACCTTGCAAGTCTTTGAACCTTCTGTTTAATCACTGAGCAATTTAACCTTTACAAAAAATAAAAATGCTGAGCAAAAACAGGCTTTACATCAAAGTGATTGGATATTCAAAATTATTCCTTTTAAGTGAAATGTGATAATGGATAACCACATTTATGCACTATACATTAAAAGCAAGTCATTGAGAATTAATCCCCTTGGATCAGCATGCTGTCTTTGAGAGTCATGCTTGGATTGAGAATTCTATATTTTGACAGTAAAAAAGAATTATTTTTTCCTGCTGCAGTGCTAAATTGGAAATAGAGGGAAAGTAGATTCTCTCTTAATTTTGGAATTCTCAACATTAAAATTAATTAAGATTAAGTTTGGTTTGCTGCAGTTTTCTATAACAGGAGTAAGAAAAGCAGAAAGGAAGACTTGTATTTATATAGCATTTTCCATGACCACCAGATATCATAAAGTAGTTGACAACAATTCAGTACTTTTGAAACAAAAAGAGAAATTGCTGGAAAAGCTCAGCAGGTCTGGCAGCATCTGTGCGGTGAAGTCAGAGTTAACGTTTCGGGTCCGGTGACCCTTCTTCAGAGCAGAAGTACTTTAGATGTTTGGTTGTAAGTCACTGTTGTAACATAGAAAACACAGCTACCAGTTTATGATCAGCAAGCTTCCACTAATGACAATGTAATAGTTGACAAATAATTTGATTTCTGTGTTGATTCAGGCATACATTTTGGCCCAGACAAAAGGACTAATTGACCTGTTCTTCTTCAAAATGGGAGCTTCATCTGACAGGAAAGCCAAGCCTTTAATCTAAAAGGTGGCACCTCTAGCTGTGCAGCACACCCTCAGTACTGCACTGGAATATCAGACTTCACTCTTGTGCTAAACTTTGAAATATGAGACTGGGGCTATTTTTTCTGCAGCATCAGATGGGATGACCTTATAGATGTTTATAAAATTACAAGGGGCACAGTTAAGGTGAATAGCTAAGGTATTTTCCCGAGGTGTAGAGGAGTCCAGAACAGTTTGTGGGCGGCACGGTGGCACAGTGGTTAGCACTGCTGCCTCACATCGCCAGAGACCCAGGTTCAATTCCCGCCTCAGGCGACTGACTGTGTGGAGTTTGCACGTTCTCCCCGTGTCTGCGTGGGTTTCCTCCGGGTGCTCCGGTTTCCTCCCACAGTCCAAAGATGTGCAGGTCAGGTGAATTGGCCGTGCTACATTGCCCGTAGTGTTAGGTAAGGGGTAAATGTAGGGGTATGGGTGGGTTGCGCTTCGGCGGGTCGGTGTGGACTTGTTGGGCCGAAGGGCCTGTTTCCACACTGTAATGTAATGTAATGTAATGTAAAAACTAGAGGGCATAGGTTTAGGTGAGAGGGGAAAGTTTAAAAGGGACATAAAGGGCAACTTTATCACACAGAGGTGAATGAATGGAATGGAAGTGGTGGAGTCTGGCACAATTACAGCATTTAAAAGGTATCTGGATGGGTATATGACGAAGAAGGGTTTAGAGGAATATGGGTCAAATGCTTGCAAATGGGACTAGATTTATTTAGGATACCTGGTTGACATGGACGAGTTGGACCAAAGGGTCTGTTCTCATGCTGTACAGCTCTATGACTCAGAAGTAAAAGTGCCAACAACTAAGAAAAAAACTGAATGCAGAGATTGTAATGAGATCAACCAGGTAGACCTCATAGAATATTAGGGCTGTTAACCTGGTCTAATCAGGGAGGCCTAGCTAACAGATATAAACAGGAATGTCTGAGGTTCTCTTCAATCTGAGAACTGACTCCGTGGAAGCCAGACCAGTGTCAAGTTCTGTGCTCGTGTAAATAAAGGGTGACTCGGTGACGGGATACCGGTCTCTGTGGAGTTACATCACTGATAAGATGGATTTATGAAATTGGGTATGATGACGACAAAATGGAAATCTGTAGGATGGAAGTGCAAGTTTTGATTAATTTTTTTAAAAATTATGAGACATGTATTTGGACAAATTGATGGTCTGTCTCTTTAAGAAAATTGTATGCAAAGCTCCGCAGATTGTCTTTTAATCAAATAATAATTGTACTCGAGAATAAATTGATCTGTGTAGATTCTAATACATTTTTACACATTGAACATGTCTCTTAGGTGCTAGATCATGCATTAGTCATTTTTTGCCAGCATTGTGCATAAAATGTCAAGCTAATCTTCATATCAAAGCAAGCTTTTGATGCATAGTCTAACCTCAACACCCCAGATTGTTCCAGATTCACAATCCCTCGTGGGTATGGTTTCCTTGTTAGTAGTGTTTAATGAGAAGCCAGTGTTTCAAGTCAGTATAATTTGATTGAGGCATGCAACTAGTGTAAATTATTTTCACTTGAATCTAGTGTTACCTTATTGCATTGCTGGTTTAAATGCTTTTCTTTCATCCAAAAACTCATGCTCTCAGTATTTTACTTGCTCAGTGATTTGACTGTTTTAGCATGCTTCATCAACCCATCTTATGTTTATCCCACTGTCACTCATAACGCATGATGTGCTGGACCCTCTTGTGTTACAGTGGTAGTGTCCCTACCTGTGGTCCAGGTAGCCTGGGTTCAAGTCCCATCTGTTCCAGAGGTGTGTAGTAACAGAACAGTTTGATTAAAAAAAACTAAGAAGTGCCTGAGAATTTAGAAGGGGTCTTTTGAGACTCAGACTCTGGTCCTGGACCAGAAAGGCCTGGGTTCAAGTCCCACTTGCTCCAGAGTGTATAATAACTTCTCTAAACAGGTTGATTAGAAAAATAGGTTAAATTAAAATAAACACTTAGCCTTCTTATTCGCCCATGTAAAGTTACATTTACAGGCACAGTTTGAGGCTGAATTTCAGAAATCTTTTATTGGTGAATTGGCCCTAGAATTCACATTGTTAAACCATTTACTCTGTTGGTTCCAGATTCATAAAGCCACACAAAAAACTAAGTTTGTCAAACAGGATACGTGAGTTGAATTTATTAATGTTATCAGTGTAAATGCGTGCTCATCTCTCAGAATCCAGAAGAAAATAGCATGAGTATAAGGGTTTAAGTAGAGAAATAAAGAAGATTTTTAATTAAATAATGGGGCCAAGGGATTAAATGTGGTATTTCAACGGTACATCCAGAAGGAGAGACAAGGTAAGATAGGAAAAAAGCAAGCTGAGAAATGTGTATTAGAGAAAGGCAGAAGAGATAGAGAGAATAAACCTATGAATATATCAATAATTTAGATATTCTAAAGTGAACAAAATGACAAAATTAAAAGTTCTGCATATTGCATTCATAGCAAAGTAGACAAATTGATTGATCATAATGAAGTAAATAATATCATCCGATAACCATTACAGAGACAAGAATGATGAGAATTTGGGGTTGAATATTGATGGTATATGACATTCAAGAAGTATAGGTAGCTAGGAAAAAAAGATGGAGAAGTGGCACTGTTAGACAAAGATGGGTTGTATCAAAACCAGATATTGCTGAAGAAGCTCAGCAGGTCTAGCAGCATCTGTGGAGAGAGAAACAGAGTTAATGTTTTGAGTCTAGTGAACCTTCAAGAACATAGTAATTGTGCAGTAGTTAAAGATGACCTTAGATCAGGAGATCAGGATGTAGGATCAGTTTGGGTAGAGATGAGGAAAAGTATACTAGATGAATTAGTTGTAATAAAGGGATGACAATCATGAGTAATTTTAATCTTAGGTAAACTGAAAAAGTCAGATTGACAGTAATAGTCTGGATGAAGAGTACATAGAATGATTTCAAGTTAGTTTCTTAGAGCAGCGTGATTTGGAAATGAGCAGAGAGCCGATTATATTAGATTTGATATTGTGGAATGTGACAGGATTAATTAAAGCCATCTGAGTGAAAACACCCCCATGTAGCAGCAATGACAACATGATTAAATTTTACATCTAGCTGGAAAAGGAGAAGACCGGATCAAAGACTAGAATTTTAAACTTAGATAAAGGTAACTACGTGGGTATAAAAGCTGAGCTATCTGAAGTGAAGTAGCTTGTTGAGCTAAAGGATAGATCAATAGCAACAATGGCAGACATTTAACAGGAAACTTCTGAATACTTAGTCTAAGTATATTCCTACTATAAAGAAAATTTCTAAAGGGAGAACCACCATTTCTGATTAAGTAAAGAAGTTAGGAAAAGCAAGAAACTTCAGGAAACAACATATCACAGTACAAAGACAAGTGGCAGGTCAAATGATTTGTCAGAGTGTAAAGCATGGTGGAGAATGGCAAACAGGATAATTAGGATGAAGAAATTAGAGTATCAGAGGAAACTAGTTAAGAATATAAAAATGAATAACGAGTTTCTACAGGATTTTAAAAATGAAAAGAATAAGTCAAGTAAGTGTTAGGCCTCAGGACAGAGAGAATGGGAAAATAATAGTCGATAATAAGGAGATGGCAAGTGAAATGAACAAGGATTTTGCTCTGTCTTCACTATAAAGGATACAAGCAAACGTTCTGGCAATGGGTGTAAAGCAGAAGGTGGAAGGGAGAGAGGAATGTGGCGAAATTACAATCACGAGTGAAGTGGTGCTAAGCAAATTAAACAAACTGAGTTGACAAATCACTGGGCCCTGCTGGCTTTCATTCTTTGGACTTAAAAGTGGTTGCTAATGAGGTAGTGGATGAGTTACTGTTAATTTTCTAAGATTTCCTATATTCAGGAAAGGTTTCATTGAACTGGAAAGTAGCAAATATATCTTTACTCAAGAAGGAAATAAGGTTGAAAACAGGAAATTATAGGCCAGTTAGCTTGACATTTGTTACTGAGATAATGTTGGAATCAACCTTTAAAGAAATTATAGCTGGTCACTTAAAACAAAACCAAGGTATTTGGAATGGGCCAGCATGGTTTCTTTTTCAAAGGGACATCAAGTTTAAGCAATATATTGAGTTCCTTGAAGGAGTACTATGTGCTGCAGATAAGGGGGAGCCTGTAGGCATGCTGTATAATAAGGCCCCTCTCACCCATTTTTAGCATCATCCTACCACTGGCCATATCCAGATCAAAAATCAGTGAGCAACAACAACAAACCATTGGACTGGTATCGGAGGCAGGTATCGGGACCCGCTCAGGAAAGGCTACCCTTTTAAATTGATTGAGGTCTGCTGTCAATCAAAGGAAGCTTCCTTCCATTGTGTCTGACCTAAATGCTGAGGCAAGACAAAAGAAATCAGAGCCTGGTATCTCTGGCCAAGGGACAAAGTCTAAAAAGGCAAGACAAGTCAATGCAAATTGGGATGATGTGAGCATCCAGGCAGGCTCAAAATCAGTGAGCAACGACAATAAACAATGAGCTGAAGGTGCAGCCGGGTCCAGTCCAGGGTGTGTGTCCTAACATTATGCCAGCAGCAGCACTCCATTGATAGTTGCTGGTGCAGCCCAAGATGCAGCATTGAAGTGCAGAAGCATCTTTTAGGTGAATTGGAGATGTGTAATGAACATTCTTAGAAGCTGTCACATGTTGGAATCCATGGACAAGAGCTGCATGTGACCAGGGTTCATGAAACGTGCCCTGAGATGCGTCTGGCATCCAACATGAAGATTGTTCTGACCATGTTGGGATGAGTTAAATCATCAGCAAGGTAATTAATAAGCAATAATCCTCTTTAATTGGCAACTCGCTGCTGCGTAGCAAGAAACCCAGCACACCGTGTGTTAAATGCTTAAAAGATGACACAAAATTTTCCCAATGCTGAGATAGGTCTTGCCAATCTTCTCTCCCAATTCTGCCATAAATCATTCCAATGCTCATGTCACTCAGACCCTTAAACTTTCCACGTCAAACTGTCTAATCTTGGCTTCAAGTACACTCAAATTACTCTAAACTATATATATTCTTTTAGGTTCATTTATATTTGATGTTATCACTTTCTAATTGTGCATGTATTGGGCCAAGTGATTGCACAAAGGTTTAATGTTTAATGTTATGACTTTAGTATTTTTTCTCAGGGCTGGCAGATGTTAATTTACTCTTTATTTCAAGAAAATCTTGTGATTGGTTCCTTATTGCTTACAGTACAAATAGAAGAGGGGTGTAGGTTCATGCTAAAAATAACTTAAATTTTGTGGTGACAGACCAAGGATGATGACAAGAGGAAAGCTGGTTCATTACTTCACAACTGATCATAAGAATATTCACTAAACATTGGAATGTGATTAGCCAGAGGCAAGAAGAATCCCAGCTCCCAATGAAAGGTTCAGCCACCAAGTCCCATTAATAGGTTCAGTTGTTTAATCAGTTTTCAACCGTGCCCCTACTATTATTCTAATTGATTATTCAGTCAAATACTTTATTTGCAATCTGTTGGAATACATGAATGCATGCAAGCAACTACACAGAGTAATGAGATAGTGATGAATATGATGATGTAACAGTAGCATCAGCAATCATGTGCTCGCATTTGAGAAGACCAAACGCGTAGTCTTTATCTAGAAGTATACAATAAATGGCACTTAAATATGAGTATTGCAGAAGCCTAGCAGTACCAGACCTTAATTACTCTCAGGTAGAGGAACCTTCCTGAAGAGTACAGGATACAAGTTACCAGAAGAGACATCCAAACATTATTTAAAACTGGAACCCACACCTCAAACGAGGGTTATAGTGGTGGTGACACCAATCTAGCAACAAGTTACTGCTATCAACAAAATTCTCATGGAGAAATCAAATGAAGATCTTCTCACAAGAAAAAGAAAACAGAAGACCTTGGTGAGGGGCACACACAATGTCCATGCTGGTTAAAGCATTGCTGTCTCTTCTGTAGCCATTTGGGAAACATGTTCTGGGAGTTGTGGAAAGAATAACTCCAGGTTGTCAGTTTTGGGCTTGTATATCAAAGAAAAATGCAGCAACTAAATATGTGTTGTTGACATCCTTGTGAGACCTGTGCAGATTTTGAAGCCATCCTTAAAGTACTAATGCATATTTCAACTCAAACTGAAAACCTCATAATCAACAGAGCACGTTTCAATCAGAACCCCCAAAAGTTAGGAGAGTCAATAAATTCATTGCTTACATCCCCATACAGACTAATCAGTTGTTGGGGATATGGTGTTTTCAAAGAAGAACTCATTTGTGACCACAGTCCATGACAAAAGAAGTTGTAGATGTTTTGCAGACAAAAGAATACAAATTGTTCAATGTGCCAGGCAGGCCAAAATTAGGATTTAAAAAATTAGGCCATTAACCATGAAAATTACAGAGGTAAACCCAGGCAGACACGGGGAGAATGCACAACCTCCACACAGGCTGTCATCTGATGCGAGGATCTGGTAGTTGGGTAGACCAAAGATGGCAGCCTTGCCCACACAGAAAACCACTAAAAGAGAGCAAAGAGTAAGAAATTCTATAGCAACAATTTTTAAGGAGTTCCTATTGTGGAGTTAGAAAGCAGCACAGAGGGTAAATGTGTTCAGCAGGAACTGTTGATTGTTTCTTATGTGAAAAAAACAGTGCATTTTGAAAAAATATGCAAATCTAAATATGCAAGAAAAGAAGCAAGAGAACATCGATGAAAATCAAGCAATCAAGAAATTGGAAATGAAGAAAGAAATGAGAATACAGATTTCTTCAGAGAATTAAACAATCAAGAAGAAATATTTTGGCCAGTTGCTTTTGAAGTCAAAGGCTGTAAAACTGAATGTTAAATTGACATGGGAACAGCTATTACAATACTGACCAACTATCTGGAATGACTCAAAGCATAGATGTCCAATCATCAAGAATTAAGTTGCACAGCCCAGGTGGTATAATTCTCCAAATGAAACACTGCCACACATTTATTCAGGTGCTAGGTAAAACTCAGATTAGAGCATATACATTATCCAGGGATATGGCTGGTTAAGCAGTAAAACTAAATTTAGGGTGGGACTTTATAGGGATCTGATCAATGTGGGCTATGACAGGATATGTGGCAGCATCAGGTGAAAAGTGCCGCAAGGATCATTGCAGCACAGGGAGCAAACCATACCGTCTATTATGCTTTTCACAAGCATCATGGACAGTTTCTCACTAGGTAGCAACAAGGTGCCTACTGACAGAGATTAACGTTTGTTAAACATCTTGTTAATGGCTCACCCCATTAGTGATCAATGTCCCAACTTAGCAGGTGCACCAAACACGCTGGGCATTCAAGATTCAAGATAGAAACTGCAGGAAGCAATGTCAGTTTCAACTTGTCACTTTATCCAAACATCCTCCAAGGTGGAAATTGGGCAAAAGCATCTCAGGGCATGCCCCATGGACAATAATTTTCTTTTCCAAATTGTGGACCTCTGAGGTCTGTGCATGACATCAGAAGTTAATGCATTAGCATTCCTGAAGAAGGGCTCATGCCCGAAACATCAATTCTCCTGCTCCTTGGATGCTGCCTGACCTGCTAACTTTTCCAGAACATTGGAGTGGCTGCATAGCCATATGGCTTAGAGGAAACATTGGCTATGGACACCAGCCGCATGTACTGCATGTCCTCAGATAGTGGCATCTGACATATGCAAGCCTATATGAACCCTTATGACACATCTTTGATCCATTTTCAGTATACTTCTGCTCTTTAATGTTGCACCTTGAATTGCACTGGAAGCTATCATTATAATGATGCAGCAAGGGAACTGTGACCTCAGGGATATGCACCCAGCTCTTAGACTGGAGCAGACTGCATCTCAGGGCTACGTGTTTGTTGTCATCACAGTCATTTACTCTGAGCTTACATGGATGCTCACAGCATCCTACACTACATTTCTCTGCCTTTTTACTAGAGATATGGAGCTCATATTACTGCTGTCATACCATGCTATTTAATGAAAAGTCAATGCCTGGCACAAAGCCAAGAAGCTTCATATTGTTGTCAGCTGGACTCTGTCAGGTCAAGGGAATTAGCCTTTGCTCAAGGGGTATCAGCAGCATCCGATACTAGTCCAAGCCCTGTTCACGATGGTCGTAGTCAGAATCCTCTCCTCATAAGGGGTGAGGAGCCAAATGACAGGCAGCAAACACCACTCTTGCCTCTTTCTGCCCTTTTGTGGGCTGTTTTCCTCGTGGAATGAGAGAGGGGCAGGTACTAAAGTACATGTAAGTGAGTGGTACAGCTATTACTCCTAGTGCAGAGGGCATACAGTGTGGTTGGATGGATGAAGGTAACTGGTGAAGAAACTGCAGGCACTAGTAAGAGTGGTAAAACATGAGACTTGGTAGGAGGTGGTTACATTTGCGGAGATGGAGTAAGTGTGAGATATTGGAGAGAAAATAGTGGGACATATGCTGGTGGAATGGAGAAGGATGCTGACCTTCTTTCTAAGTGCTGAGCATTCCTCTAGATGGCTGAGATTGCTTTGATCAGGGTGACAACCACAGATCAGGCTAGCACAACCTGGTATTGTGCCCTCAACTGCTAATCCAGGAAAGAGAATATCTCACCTTTACACCACCCATCCAGCAGGATCTCAGGGATTCTGCCCAGAATGGAGTCACCAACTTCCTCCCATCTGCCATGTCCCAGGCAAATGTCAACAATCTTAGAACATAAAACATAGAATGTTGTAGCGCAGCACAGACCTTCGGCCGTCGAGGTTGCACCAACCTGAGAAACCAATCTGAAAGCCATCTAACCAACACTATTCCATTTCTATAGGGCTGATTATCCATGTGCACCATGACATTTTAATGACTGCACATATTAATGTGCTCACAATTGCAAACGTCAATAATCTTAGAACATAAAACATAGAACGTTACAGCGCAGCACAGACCCTTTGGCCGTTGATGTTGCACCAAACTGAGAAATCAATCTGAAACCCATCGTGGGCGGCACGGTGGCACAGTGGTTAGCACTGCTGCCTCACAGCGCCAGAGACCCGGGTTCAATTCCCACCTCAGCCGACTGACTGTCTGGAGTTTGCACGTTCTCCCCGTGTCTGCGTGGGTTTCCTCCGGGTGCTCCGGTTTCCTCCCACCATCCAAAGATGTGCAGGGTTAGGTGAATTGGCCATACTAAATTGCCCGTAGTGTTAGGTAAGGGGTAAATGTAGGGGTATGGGTGGGTTTCGCTTCGGCGGGTCGGTGTGGACTTGTTGGGCCGAAGGGCCTGTTTCCACACTGTAATCTAATCTAATCTAATCTAATCTAACCTATATTAGTCCATTTCTATAGGGCTGATAATCCATGTGCACCATGAAATTTTAATGACTGCACATATTAATGTGCTCACGATTGCTCGAGGCCATAATTTTACATCTACATTCTTGGATAAAGAATAACCTGCAAATGAAGTGAAAAAAGAAGCCATATGGATGAGCATTCCTTATTTAGTAGGTGTCAATTAGCCTGGATGGCTATGATACAGAGTGATGCTAACAGTATGGGTTCAATTCCTGCACTGGCTAAGGTTACTATGAAGGTTTCTCCTTGTCAACATTTTGTCTCTCCAGAGGTGTGGGAACCCGCAGGTTAACCATTACCAGTTGGCTCTGAGATCAGACAACAGCTCTATGATCTATGATTTCTTTACTTTTTACTTATTTAATGGTAGTGCAATTAAGTTACAGCAATTGCCCTTAGCTGGGCCTCAAGATCTAAGCTTTTTGCTCTACAACTAAAGAAAAGAAGAAATAACTTAATCTGCAAAAAAGGTCAAATTCAAATGGAATTCCCCTTAAAGGTTAACACAAAACGATTGAAAGAAATTATACTGGATTGCGAAAAAAGTTTTCATTAAATCTATTTGATTTAATATTCAATATTGGTAAACGTTGTTTATAAATCAAAAGTGGAATAGTCACGTAATAACTATATTTGATATTCAATGACACTATTAATTATTACAATGTATCATAGAATTGATTCTTATAATGAATATTCTTAGCAAGCATAAAAGGGCTGTAAGTCTCATATTTATATTCTTGATATCTCAGAGCTAAATAACAGTATCCGAGAATTGTAAGTTAGACTTTTAAGTGTAGATGCTTGGAAAGTTCAAAAGTAAGTTATTTCCACTATAAAATACATATAGATGTATTCCAACCTATGGTTCAAAAACTCCTGGAGGTGAGGAGATTTCATTATAGGTCCTAGGTTGTAGCTGGTAAATCCATTAATCTGAAAGTTCTCTTAATTAAATGTTTAAACAGACAATGACTTTGATTGGGTAGGTAATAGGACAGATTAGAGTTTTAATGAGAGGCAAATACATAAAAATACAATAATCAGCACTCAAGGACAAGATCTTGAACTCACCATTTAAGGGATGAGGGGAAAATTGGGAACATTATCCTCAAGATTGAGAATCTGATTTTTTTTTCCATCTCATCATATTTTGCCATTTTTTCTTGTCATTGCTTCACACCACACCAAGATTAATGTATGAGATAAAAGTTTATGCAGTTGAATTTAATGTATTTATATGGGCATTAATTATAGAGTCAGGATAAATGGAACATTTTCAAGTTACCAGGCTTTGACTACTGAAGCATGAGTTCCTCAGCTATTTACAAACTATAATAATAGCTTTAGCAAAGAGACAAAGTGTTATGCATCTAAGTTTGCTGATGATGCAAAACTAGATAGAACTGCCAGCTGTGAGGAGGAAACAGAGTGCTGAAAAGAAATGTAGATAATTAAGTCAATGAGGAACAAGCTGGCAAATGGAAAATAATTTGGGAAGGTGTGAGGTCATTCATTTAGATTGTAAGAATAGAAAAGCAGCATGTATTCTTAAAATAAAACTTGTGGCAGACCTGAAAATATTCATGTTCAGAGAGGCATTGGGTGAGGTCAAGGAAGGAGCAAAGAAACTTGCTGCACTTACAGCAATCAATCACAAGGGCAAATTATATTGTACATTGATATACATGAATAGAGACATCTTGATACATTTGTATGGCTTTGATAAGACCATATTTGAAGAACTGTTTTGGTCTCCACATTTAAGGAATGACTTACTTACGTTGGAGGTAACACAGTGAAGTCACTCTACTTTGGTCCTTGGTTTGCTATGATGACAGACTGAGAAAATTTACATTCTCCAGAGTTCAGAAGAATAAAAATGATCTCACTAAAACATATAAGATTCTGAAGGGACAGACAGTGAGAGGTTGTTTTGTCTGGCTAGAGAGTCTAAAGCAGAATGGCACAGGTTCAGAATGAAGCTCAATTGTTGAAGGTATGTAATGCTGGGATGGATACGTTTCTGGTTTGCCAGGGAATTAAGTGATATTGGGAGCAAACAGGAAAGTGGAGTTGAAATCTAAGATCAGACATGATTATATTGAAGAGTGGAGTAAGCTCAACAGGCTATATGATCTGCCCCTTCTCCTGTCCCTTCTATTCTCCTTTGAGAGACTAGTGCTTGTCTATGCCATAGAGGCATAGAGATATTCAGCACAGAAACAGACCCTTCAGTCCAACTCATCCATAGAGCTTCTGAATTGCTGTGCTCTTCCAGCACCACTGATCCAGAATCTGGTTTCCAGCATCTGCAGTCATTGTTTTTACCAACTCATCCATGCCCACCAGATATAGTCATTCCTTCTATAAAGTGATAGTCACTTTCCCATGCTATACAAGCATCACACAATACAAATAACACTTCAAGTGTTGGACATACAATCCCAGTATAGCCAACATATGTTTTATAAGTTCATGATTTAGAAATAGCATCGCCTATTCATTAATCGTGTTACAGTGAATTTGCATTGACGAAACGTGTGCTATAGCAGAACGAACTGTATCCTGAATTAATCTAGTCCCATTTGCCAGCACTTGCTCCATTATCCCTCTAAACCCTTCCTTTTCATGAACCCATCCAGATGCTTTTTAAATGTACCTGCCTCCATTACTTCCTCTGGCAGCTCATTCCATACACACACCACTTTACACATGAAAAAGTTTCTTCTTAGGTCCCTTTTAAATCTTTCCCCTCTCACCTCAAACCTATACCTTCAAGTTTTGGATTCCCATATGCTGGGAAACAGACCTTAGCTTTTAACCCTATCCATGCCCCTCATGATTTTTTAAACCTACATAAGGTCACTCCTCAGCCTCCAACGCGGCAGCGAAAACAGCGCCAGCATATTCAGCCTCTCCTTATAGCCGAAACCCTCCAACTCCGCAACATCCTTGTAAATCTTTTCTGAACCTTTTCAAGTTTCACACACTTTCCTATAATAGGGACACTGGAACTGAACGTAGTATTCCAAAAATGGCCTGACCAGTGTCCTGTAGTGCTGCAACATGTCGTCTCGATTCCAATACTCAATGCACTGGTCAGTAATGGCAAGCGTACCAACACCTTCTTCACTATACTGTCTACCTGTGATTCTACTTTCAAGGATCTATGAACCTGCACCCTAAAATTTCTTTGTTCAACAATACTTCCCAAGACCCTACCATTAACTGTATAAGTCATGTCCTGACTTGCTTTGCCAAAATGCAACTCTTCACATTTATCTAAGTTAAACTCCATCTGGCACTTCTCAGACCATCAGCCCATCTGATTAAGATTCCATTGTACTCTGAGATAATCTTCTTCACTGTCCACTACACCACCTATTTTGGTGTCACCTGCAAACTTATTAATCATTCCTCCTATATTCAATCCAAATCATTCATACAAATGACAAAAAGCGGTAAAGCCAGGTCTAATCCTTGTGGCACACCACTGGTCACAGGCCTCAATCTGAAAAACAACTCTCCACCACCACCCTTGTGCCTCCTACTTTCAAGCCAATTTTGTATCCAAAGAGGCAAGCTCCCCCTGGATCCATGTGATCAAACCTTACTAACCAGTCTACCATATAGAATCTTGCTGAAAGCCCTGCTGAAGTCCATGTAGACAATGTCCACCATTCAGCCTTCATCAATCTTCTGTGTCACTTCTCCAAAACACTCAATCAAGTTAGACACAATTTCGCACACACAAAGCCACATTGACTATCCCTAATCAGTCCTCGCCTTTCCAAATACATGTAAAACCTGTCACGCAGAATCCCCGCCAACAACTTAGCCACCACTGCCATCAAGCTCATTGGCTTGTAGTTTCCTGGCTTTTCCTTGCCACTTTCTTAAGACTTTCCAAAATGTAGCTGCAAGACTCACCAAATTCAAATCGGCAAACTTTTTGGCATATAAAAAAAAATCAGAAAATATAAATAGTGAATTAAACAAATCATTATGCAACTCAAAAAAACATATGAATCACAATTCATTTGCCTAATGTGGAGAAGGAAGCTATTCAGATTTAGGGAGCAACATTTCCTCTTAATCGTCCCATTGACACCTCTGCCCAGATGTCAGTACATTTTTCCTTAATCTGGATCAAGTACAGACAACAGGATGAGAGCAACTCTTCCCTAACAAATATCATTCAGTGTGAAGTGAGTTAAGATAGTCACAACCTTGAGCTGGGATCTATACTCACAGTGTGGCACTGAAAGCATGTTTGGACCAAGAATTGAAGCATACTGGCACAGAAGGAGCATTACCTCAGGTTGATTAAGTTGGAATGTATGCAACCAGAGTAATATTCAATTATTAGAATTAATTTATATAGAATATGTTGAATTATAGTTCCTTCCAAACAAAATGTTTTTATTATAATTATTAAGACAGGCGATTTTCAACTTCCTTGAAAAATAAATACATAATTTTTTCAGAAAATTTTATAAATGCAGTCAATGCTGTGCCAAATCAAGGAATAAAAGTTGACTATTTTTCACATTGTACATTTTATTTAATTGAATTTTATTGATTGAAAACATTGAAATGATTGTCCTAAAAGCTTTGTTATGTATATATTTAATTAACATAGAACATAGAACCTAGAACAGTACAGCAGAGTACAGGCCCTTCGGCCCACAATGCTATGCCGAGCATTTATCTTAATCTAAGATCATCCTAACCTACACACCCCTCGATTTACTGCCATCCATGTGCTTGTCCAGCGGTCGCTTAATTGTCTTTAATGTCTGATTCTACTACCACCACTGGCAGTGCGTTTCTCGCACCAACCACTCCACACGTAAAGAACCTACATCTGACATCTCTCCTATACTTTCCTCCAACCATTAAATTATGACCCCTCATGAAAGCCATTTCTGCTCTGGAGAAAGGTCTGTGGCTATCTACTCTATCTATGCCTCTCATTACCTTGTACACCATAATCGAGTCACCTCTCTTCCTTGTTCTATCCATAGTGAAAAGCCCTAGCTCACTCAGTCTCTCTTAAGACATGCCCTCCAATCCAGGCAGCATCCTGGTTAATCTCTTCTGCACCCTCTCTAAAGCATCTACATCCTTCCTATAATGAGATGATCAGAACTGGACAGAATATTCCAAGTGTGGTCTAACCAGGGTTTTATAGAGCTGCAGCAAACCTCGCGGCTTTTAAACTCAATACCCCTGTCAATGAAAGCCAAAACACCATACACCTTCTTACCAACCCTATCAAACTTGGGTGGCAACTTTGAGGGATCTGTGTACATTGACCCCAAGATCCCGCTGTTTCTCCAACTGCCAAGAATCCTGTCCTGTATTCAGCATTCAAATTCGACCTTCAAAAATGAATCCCTTTGCATTTATCAAGGTTGAACTCAATCTGCCACTTCTCAGCCCAGCTCTGCATCCTGGCAATGTCTTGTTGTAGCCTGCAACAGCCCTCAACACTATTTAATACACCACCAACCATTGCGTCATTGGCAAACTTATTAACCCACCCTTCCACTTCTTCATCTAAGTCATTTTTAAAAACTACAAAATGCAAAGGCCCAAAAACAGATCCCTGCGGGACACCACTGGTCACCCATCTCCAGGCAGAATTCTTTCCATCCACTACCACTCGCTGCCTTCTTTCGGCCAGCCAATTCTGTATCCAGACAGCCAAATTTCCCTGTATCCCATACCTCCTAACTTTCTGGGGAACCTTATCAAATGCCTTACTGAAATCCATATACAGCACATCCACTGCTTGACCTTCATCAACTTGTCTTGTCACATTCTCAAAGAACTCAATAAAGCTTGTGAGGCATGACCTACCCCTCACATGCTGACTATCTATAATCAAATTACATTTTTCCAAATAGTCATAAAGCCTATCTCTCAGAATCCTTTCCAGTACCTTGCTTACCACAGACATAAGACTGACTAGTCTGTAATTCCCAGGAATTTCCCTATTCCCTTTCTTGAGCAGAGGTACAACATTCGCCTCCCTCCAATCATCCAGTACTACTCTCGTGGAGAGTAAGGATCAGCAAAGATCATCGCCAGAGGCACAGTAATCTCATTCCTCACTTCTCGTAATAACCTTGGATATATTTGGTCTGGCCCTGGGGACTTATCTATGTTGATACTTCCCAGAATTTCCAGCATATCCACTTTCATAATATCAGTCTGTTCAAGCCTATTAACCTGATCCATGGCGTTCTCACTACCAACAAGATCCCTCTCTTGAGTGAATACTGAAGCAAAAAACTCATTTAGGGCCTTCCAGACTCTTCAGACTCCAGGCACAAGTTTCCTCCATTATCCCTGATTGGCCCTACCCTCTCTCTGGTCATTCTCCTATTCCTTGTGTAAGTGTAGAATGCATTTAGGTTTTTCCTAATTCTTCCCACCAAGACATTTTCATTCTCCTCCTAGCTCTCCTCAGTCCACTTTTGAGTTCTTTCCTAGCTACTCTGTAATCCTCTAAAGTTGTGCCAGATTCTTCCTTCCTCAACCTTAAGTAAGCTCCCTGCTTCCTCTTGACGAGAAGCTCTTCTTCTCCTGTCATCCAAGGCTCCTTCACCTTACCTCTCTCAGTGGGGTCAAGTTATCCAATGCTCGCAAAAAGTGCTCCTTAAACAGCCTCCACATTTCTGTTGTGCATTTGTCATAGAACAATTGTTCCCAATTTATACACCACAGCTCCTGTCTAACAGCAGTATAATTTCCTCTCCCCCAATTAAATACCTTCCCACACTATCTGTTACAATCTCTCTCCATGGTTATGTAAAGGTGAGGCAATTGTGGTCACTGTCACTGAAATGCTCTCCCACTGAGAGAATTGACACTTGGCCTGGCTCATTGCCTATCACCAAATTCAATATGGCTTCTCCCCTAGTCAGCCTATCTACATATTTAGTTAGGAATCCTTCCTGGACAAACCTGACAAAATCGGCTCCATCCAGACCATCTGCACTAGGGAGGTTCCAATCAATATTGAGGAATAAATGTTCATATGGCCTATGTTCCAATTGTTCAGTGCAGCAGTTTTGTCCAATATAAGCAACTATTTTAAATTAGTTGATATTGTTTAATTCATTTTCTTGTTGTATTTTAGCATTGAATCAGTCAAGGTAAAGGTTAAGTGCGTGTTTCAGGTGGAAAGCTTCCAATTCCCAATCAGATTGGATGAATTTGTGATTATTTTTAATTAATCTATATATCTTGAATGGAACAAACAATATGTGCGAGCAAAATTGAATTGCCCACACTTTGAAATAAGCAATGGAAATAATGGCACATGAGAATTTAGTACTGAAAAATAAAACAATCAAAGAGTTTGAATTAAGTTCAATTTGAGGTAAGGGGAGGCTGTAGAGAGATATTTCGTTTTGCCTTGAATCTGAGTTGGACCAGGTCTAAGGAGTTTTCGATGATGACTGAAACTGAAGACGATTCTGTATTTGGTATATTTTATAACCTGAGAATACTTCACAGAGCATGACAAAAAATGCTTCACCCCACATCTAAACTGTGCTCTTCCTGATCTGGATAGACCAAAAGCAGTTCATATTTTGTTATCATGAAAGGCCCCAGACTGGGTCAAGCATAGATTGGAGACTCTTCTTAATGCATATTGAATTTAATTCAAATAACCTAAGCATGTCATTTTTCATATTAAGTTCTCACTTTCCTGTTCTTTCCATTGTTTAGTTCAAAAACAACAAAAATCGGGAAATTTTCATTTTACTAAAATGTCTCATCTCCAAATGCAATAAATTTTAAAAATCCTTGTTTTCTGTTCACTGTAGAAACATTTAGGACAGCAACATCAAAATCAAACTACAGAAAAATGACAGTTTATGTGCATAGCATCATGACAATTTTCTTCCAGGTTGGAGGACAACATCTTCATACCACTTCATAGAAACCAACAAAGAATCTGCTGTGCTGGTTTTCAAAATACTCGTGAAGATAAAGATTACCCAGCTGACTCCTGAAGCCCAAGAGACATTTAACTAACAACTAGAGTAAATATTTAACCATTTTGTACAACAAGGTCAAATAGCCAGAAAATCTTATTAGGAATGGATGTGATAGTGTAGTTAGCAGAATGGCTGGGGACCAGTTCAGAGACTTTGTAGATGGACATACTCAAGATATCAAGGTTAGATTTTAAGTTTGCTGACAGTATACCATTTGCTCTCCAGATCATTTTCCTTTTATGCTATGAAACATTTATGATCTCTAGGATTTGAGAAATGCTCAGTCTCATTTGGTTTACTCAATAGTTCCACTTTTGCATTAAGATAAAAAACTGAAAGAAAATCAAAGAAATCTGAAACCACTGAAATGATTTATGATACAATCTAAATATATAATATAAAAGCAGTACATCGCATGCCCATTTCATATCTGTCATACTTGTCTCTTCTCATCTGTCAGACATCAATGCCTATACCACACATAAAAAAAAAGAAGCAACGGCAATCATCCCCAAAGTATAGAGAAATTCCCAGTAAGAATATACCAATAAGAATGGACACAACTTCTTTATTTATCTTTGGAATTCACTGCAAAACAGGTCAAAAATGGTATGTTGGCACTTGTGGTTGGAATGGCAATTATGCTGTAAATTATCTTTTAAATGTTTGCTTAGCTGCAATCAGACACAGGTACACACATACAGTTCAGGGGCAGGAGTAAGCTATCTGGTTGCTCCACCTTTCAATACGGATCTTGTACCTCAACTCTACATTTCTTCCTTTGGCTTAGTAGACTTTCACCTCTTAGATTACAAAGAAACTATCCAGCTCAACCTTGAAAAGATTCAAGGACTCCACTTTTTTTTTTAGGTCAGATTACTTACAGTGTGCAAACAGGTCCTTCAGCCCAACAAGTCCACACTGACCCTCCGAAGAGCAACCCACCCAGACCCATTCCCCTAAAACTACAGGCAATTTAGCATGGCCAGTTCACCTAACCTGCACATTTTTGGACTGTGGGAGGAAACCCACACAGACACAGGACAATGTGTAAACTCCACACAGACAGTTGCCTGAGGTGGGAATTGAACCTGGGTCTACTGGCATAGTGAGGCAGCAGTGTTAACCACTGTGCCACTTTGAGGAATAAGCTTCAAAGACTGATAACCCTTAGGGGAAAAAGAATTATCTGATCTGTTTAAATAGGCAACATCTTCTTTATAAACAGTGACCTCTAAATTTAGATTCCCACATAAAAGGAAACATCTCTTCACATCTAACCTGCCAAGATCCTTCAGGGAACTTAAGGTTTTAATCAAGTTGTCTTTTGTTATATTATTGGCACAGATTTTAGACCACATGGACCTTTAAAACTATGACATGACATTGCAACATGTGACAAGGCTACAGCATCACAGGTTTCTAGAAGTAGTCTGCATTTTATTCTTACTGATGTTAATGTATAGACACACTCACTGTATAATGGAGTCAGTATAATCATTCCATTATATGTGTCTGTGATACACAATAGCATCAGTAAAAATAAAATGCAGATTACGTCTGTAAGCCTGTGATATTATAGCCTTGTTAAAAGTTAATATTGTAACTGTTATGACATGGAGTAAACCCCTCTGCTAATTTAAACCAGCCACGCAGAAATGATTCACCTCGTGCTGCAATTTGTTAAAATTCGAGAGGCAAAGAACTATCACAGAGGTCACTACTTAAAGTAAAAATTAACAATTTTACTCTTTAAGTCCAACCGAGAATATTAAAACCATAAACAATTTACAACTCTTTTCTCTTAAACCTATCTTTTACCTCCCACTCTACAATACTAGTCCAATTAAAAAATCCCAATTAAGATTTACAAAAACAAAATTACATTTCAAAACCAGTCAGTTTTGCCGATTCTCCTTTGTAGATTTTCTTCTGTAGGTTCTCTCCAGGTCAGCCTTGATGTTCTGCTGCACACATTTATAGCCAGGTTCCTTTCAAAAAGCTGTTCTGCTGGCAGTCTGTACTTACTGGTGGCTTAGCAGTTCTCCCCGTAACTGTTCAAAATGTCTGGTTTTATATACCAAAATATTGGGTTGTTTCATTGATTTTAATATTATCAAAATACTAAATTCAAATTTGATTGGATTTTGGTATCTTGGGCATAATTTAAACTGATTAGCCGAATTTGAATTTGTTTTCATTTCATGGCAACCCATCTGCTGCTATTTGTTTTGACCAAGCGTTACATTGTTATCTTGTTCAGGAATCCCTCTGCTTTGTCAATCCTTGCTAGCTTTTCAACTCTCTTAAAGTGACAATACACCGCTATACCTTCATAACGTAAATGTAACTTCAAACATCTGACTCCATTAGATAGAGGGTATGTCGAATGGCAAAACAGATATCTTTTACACCATGCTGTCACATGTCCTTTAGGGTAGGAAATCTACCATCCTGGTCTAACTGACATGTGACTCCAGACAGCAATGTGGTTGACGCATGACTGCACTCAGACTAATGAAAGATGAACAATAAATGCCAGCCTAGTCATCATCCCTTCAATAAATAAAAAAACCCTTTTTATCTGATCTTATTGATTGCGCTCTTTTTAAAGTAAAAAAATGTTTGTAATTGAAGACATAACAGTCATAAATCTCCAAATGAACTCAACCTATATTTATTTTATGGCCTTTATGGTACTTCAGTCCACTCTAGAAACGGAAAAATACATCATGGACACAATTTATAGAGGATGACATTTAAAATGTAAGCTTCAATTATATGCATCTTTCTTCTGGCTCAGGTAGTCCAAGAGTAGCCTATGCCTTTCCAAGATCTTGTGCCTGAATGCATGCTGGTGCCTGTCAAGAAGGCCGAGCTATCTCAATTTGCCACTAGCTCAGGAGCACCTCCACACCCACCAAAGGTAACCCACACGGTGCTATCCTGCTTCTGTCACCTTACTTCCTCGAGGACCATTTATTAGCTAGAAACAGAACACAACCCTTCACTGAGGAGTAAGTCCCACCTTATATAGCTGCCAGCCAAACTATAATCCCAGCAGCGTCAATGGCAGCAGTCACTAGGACTAAAACTAAAGTAGTCCCCAGATCCTAAGGCCCCAAGTCCAGCTTGAGGTAACTGAGGTGAGGGGAACACCCACAAGTGGAGTGCCTTGTTAAGGGAGCATGGTGCCTGATGTTCAATGGGGATCCTTAAGGAAACTACAGCTCACCTTCCATCTCAAGGCCTGAGCAAAGTGACCAGCAAGGCCACCTCTTGACCTGAACTCCCTCTGCCAGCCTCAAAGTGATCATTAGTTTTTTGAAAGCTCAAACAAATAAACATTTGACTGAGGCTGCAATTCCTAATTTTTTTAAAATTAATTCACAGCATGAGGGTGTTGCTAGCTGGGCCAGCATTTATTGCTCAGAGGGTGGTTAAGAGTCAACCACATTGCTGTGGGTCTGGAGTCACTAGACCAGGTAAGGACAGCACTTTCCTTCTCTAAAGGAGATTAGTGAATCAGATAGGTTTTTCTGACAAACGATTCATAGTCATCATTAGACTCGTAATTCCAGATTTTTATTGAATTCAAATTCCACCATCTGCTGTGGCGAGATCTGAACCTGTGTCTTCAGACCTTTACCTGGGTCTCCAGATTAACAGTCTGTTGATAATACCACTAAGCTGTCATCTCTCCAGAGACCTGCATTTATCTCATGGCCCTATTGTGTTTCAGCTCCATTTAGTAATTGTAACATACATCACAAGTTTCAAGTTTCCCTCCCCAAAACCAGAGCAGTTAACATGGAAAGTATCCTGCCAGTCATTTAGTTGCCTGATTAAAGACCCCAGCTGGGGTGAGAGTGGGCAACTTGCTTAGTTCTGGCCTGCCCTCTGTTATGTTACAGACAGGCTATGAATGAGGTGAAATTGGCAAGTTCATCAGTTGGAATTTGCAAGCTCCCCATTGAAAAACCACCCGGGAGGGCAGTAAAATTCTGCCCTCCATATTAAATTTGACTTGTCATAGCAATCAAAACAATGTCTGCAAATAATATAAATGATGTACAACTGCATGCACTTCCCATCTATCACATTACATTTCAGTCAATCACTTCATGGTTCTGTCACATTTACTCAATCAAACATTTTCTGATTGAAGGTAAGTTAAAAATGCACTTGTAGCTCACTAACTTATTGATATTTAGTCAAACTCAAACTAAATTTCTTCCACATCTTCAGTATATCTGCTAATTTTCAAATGTTATACAAAGGTGATGAATGGCAAACTACATGTACATGTATAATAATTTTAAACAATCATTAAAACTATAAAATTATAAAAACAATACAAGCTTCTTGAGTCAATTTTTACTCCCAGTCTCAGCTGTGATTAATTTGGTAGCATTCTCACATCTGAGACTAATGATTGTTGTTGAAGTTCCTTTCCTAAACGTGAGCACAAAAGTCAGAGGTAGTGTCATTTCAAAGTACATTAAACCAAGTCTCAGCTGTTCTCATTTATGGTAGTATATTAGTCAAACTAATAACATTATTGAAGTCAATTTCAGTTTTCAGTTTATTTTAACAGAAGTAATAAGAATCCATTTCATTTTATAGAATATCTGCAATGTCTGTTTGTTCAAATCATTAATAACAATACAACAGGTGCTGAGAAAGGTTTATTTACACCAGAGATGTTCCCTTTTCTGCTGCAAGTGAATTTTATCACATATGTTAACACACAAGAAGTGAATGTTTGTCATCTTTGTGAGATGCAACCTTTGGTATATCACGTGAAATGCAGAAGTGTTGGTCTCCCATATTATCGCACCAATAATCTGTCCCAGAGATAGCCATTCAAGGAAGTGAAAATAATCAGGTGATTATCACAATGCTGGATTCCTACCAGCAGATTTGAGCGAACATATCTCTAATGCAATAACATCAGTTGAACTCAAAACTGTACCTCAAAAATAAATATTTACACTCACAAATCTCCGTTCCTCCAGTTTGCTGCGAGTTGAATGGTGTCTCCTTTCCCACCACATCCTGCTTTCAGCACGTCCTCTCCCTTCCTGTATTGTGTTTAGGCCAGCCAGCAGTCAATCAGCTCTTATCACATTGTCTGGCTGGCCACATCAATTGGAACCATGCACTGATGGAAATCTGTCATGTGTGATGTCACAGCTTTGTGAAGCATCAATTGGTGAAATTCAAAATACTCCCTATCTGCCTTGTAGATGGAATTCATAATCAGGTGTGGGGACAGGCTGCAGTGGTTCACATAGCTTTGAAGACTGAAGGATGGCCCACAACGGGCATCCAACACATTAATGTACCAAAAACCATCAAATCACTTTGTCAGGACCTCACATAAGTGAAAGTGCATTTACCTCCAAATATTTCAATGACAATAACTGACCTTCATGTGACAGAGACTACAGAACTCACGTCGACCTTAACTCAGATCACATCAATCCAGAGTGGAAAAAATCATCCTTGATTCCGAGGGATTGCCTGAGGAGAAGGTGATTCTCCTTATCCAACCTTTGTAGTAAAAAGGAATTGGCACAGCAAATACCTCCTAATTTTCTTAAGAAATATTTATGTTGTCACTTGATATTTAAAATGCTAGCATGATACAAGAAAAAAGGAACAAGAATGCAGCCAATGCAACTATGGAAAAGTTAGAAGTCAAAAATTTCAAATGAACAACAGAACATCAAATTTAAAAAGTGCACATACCTTCATGCAAACTCATCAAATTCAGTGTGGGACCATCTTGAATTCTTTGCCATTTAAATGAAGTCTATGTATACCTGGAGTATGGTCTCCTCTTTTCCCTTCAAATTATATCTCACTTTGCCTGATGTTTAGACTTTGAACGACTCATGAATCAGACCTTGACTTCGAAAGTCTATATATTTTTACTTCCAACTGGTGCAATTGTTCAAGGAACCATAAAGGGTGATCATTGCAATTGTTAGTCATTATCAACTGTTTGATGAACCAAAGAAAAGTGTTAAGGTACACACTGACATTATTGATGGGATTCTCTTATTCAATATGGTGTTAGATAAAGCAGAAGCAAAAGATGTAATCTTGCCAGAGCCTGAACTATATGGGGCTATGGGGAGAAATCTGGCAGCACTGCATGAGAAGATGAATAATACCATTCTTAAAGTTAGGAAGAAAATGTTAAATTTTCCAACAGAATTGCAAGCGTTGAAAAGAAATTTACACTAGTGAATGGTGAGAAGCATATTAACAGGGGCTACCAGCCATTGTCATCCTCATTACTATCTAATTTCATCTTATTCATATTCAGCTTCTCATCCTACCACACATTGGGTAGAAACTAGATGCTGATATTTCTCAACATGAAAGTCAGAGTGGATACCTGGTACATCTTGAATACCTGGCACCAACATCTCAGGTACACTCCCTGACAGAGATTGCAAACACACTTTTTTTCATGCCAGCCCCTCTGTACCATCATGAAAATAACTGATACACTTACAATATGCTTCTGCACTTCAATGCTGTGCTTTACAGCACACCAGCACCTTGATTATAATGCTACTACACAGACACTTGTTGTATAGGGACAAGAACCCAACTCATGGATTGGACTTGTCTGCATCTCCAGGCTGCTCACACACTTTCCTCCCTTTCACTCACTTAGCACCTACCTGGGTGCTCACAGCATCCCTGCCTTGCATTTTAGCACTTTCCCTACCTTAGTAACAGCAAGCAGGGCCATAGTCCGTCTAAAGAAGGGCTTATGCCCAAAACGTCGATTCTCCTGTTCCCTGGATGCTGCCTGACCTGCTGCGCTTTTCCAGCAACACATTTTCAGCTCTGGTCTCCAGCATCTGCAGACCTCACTTTCTCCTCATAGTCCTTCTGGCTTGCCTTGCCTTTTAGCACAGACCCAAAGCCAGCAGGCTTGTTATGGTTGGCAGTGGTGATTAGTCATGGGAGTTGACATGTTTCTAAATGGCACATTGCTATGCCAATCATACACCTGCATCACATACCAGTAGTGTATGTGGCAAACACACTGCACATGGTTTGGCCATATGACTGTGTCAAAATTTGAAGGAGGTTGTCCTCAGTCAAAGAAACACCCTTTGAGTCAAAGGATCCCAACACAGTTAGTCAGGGCCAGCCTTTGATATCAGTCCAGGGCCTTGGGAAAAGTAGGGTCCTCTCTTTACAGGGATGGAGAGCAGAGGCAAACCGTGACTTGGTTCTTTCTGCCCGATTGTAATCTATTTTCTTCTGAATTGAGAAAAACGGAGGGATTGAGTGAGTTGAAAATGGGTGGCACAGCTATTAGTGCAAGTTATTATTGCAGTTGGGGGAAAGGTATCTTGAGCAGTATTGTCTCTAATTTTCTTTCCAGCTGTGCAAGCCTCTGAGGTCATGTGCATCAGTGACTTCTGGGACCAGACGGCATGTTAGGCATGCACGGAAACTTGAAGTACTTGTGTGCTCTCAACATAGAGGGAATGTTAGTCCTAATTGAGTGAGTGGACAGTGCAAAGGCAATGCAGGGGTAGAAGAGTCGGGAAATGGGCGGAGCCAGTTGACGGAAGATGCATGAACCTTGCTGCGTGTCGTGTGCAGTAGCAGACTCACACCTAAGAAGAAGGGATGCTTAATTTCATGCCCAACGCTGCAGTCAGACCACATAATGAAGATTGCATTCAAAGATTTTCATTTAGGACCTAAAACATATTTATTTCCTAATACAAATGATGGATAAGTTTTGCACGCAAGTGCAGAATTTCAAATGTTAATGTTGCCTAAGAGAATCTCTAAAGCAGAACACACAATGAGCAAAGTTATTCCATAATAACTTCTTGCTGTACTGAGAATGCTACAGGCAGCTTCAGCAAATCTTACAGACTTCACAAAAAGACATGGATCTACATTTAAGTAATAAGTCATTGTGATAGTACTCTCATGATTTTGTTGAGGACTCACTGCTTAATGTTTCAGAGAATCAGTTCTGGCACACAAAACATAATGCTTGTTTGGACAGTGCAAACTGCAGCAGCAAGAAATGGATTTTCATTGTAACTTGACAAGCATTATTTAAGTGGGCATATTTATATTTTGTAGACCATTGACAGAACCAGTGAAGAAGTCACCCACCTATTATGAAAATGTGTTTATTGAATAGTATTCATTGAGGGTTCAAGAATAATTTCAGCATTCAAAATATATCGTGGCCTGATTCTTTTTTATGTGTGCAATATTTTATTCATTCTGCAGAATAGCATGCTATATCTAAAACTGCTGCATGTCTGCTAATTCATAACATGTCCCCTTCAGCTAAAAATAAAGTTCTGCAGTTGCTGGAAATCTGAAATAAAAACAGAGAATGCTAGACAAACCCAGCAGGCCTGGCAGCACCTGTGGAGAAAGAAACTGTTAACATTTCAAAACGTTTCCAACGTTGCTCTTCATCAGCCTCCTTCTTAACAGCATAGTGAGTGAAGAAATTCAAGAATGCAGCACACAGCCATCTTCTCAAAGGCAACTTGGAATGGTTTAGCCAACAATCCTCACCTGCAAAGAGTACAGAACCAACAGTCCCAGAGATCCACTGTTCCCTAGCAATAGAAATGGATTAGCAACAACAGTGATGATTGTAACAGCAATTGCCATGTAACACACCCTGCAGAACGTATATCACCCTAGAAATGTGAAGATACCAATGGAATAATGAGCAACAAGGTGCATGCAAACAATTAGGAGATTCAATCATGATTTAAAGATTATGTACATAATGCATGTGCAGAAACTACAAAAATGGTACAGACAAGAGTTAACACAGGGTGTATGAATCTTTCTTTTTTTTGGCTAAGTATCAGTTTTTTAAGTTTCATGCTATCTATCAGCCCAGCGATAAAGCCTGCAGTTAATGAGACCAACAAGTATCTCTCCACTGTCTAGTGAGAATCTTGCCTCATCAAACAGAACTCTGTTTGAAAATGCAATGAGTTGCTCCTTATGTTAAGAAAGGTTTTGCTGGATTTCTCAAGCAGTTCTCTGAGATTTCTTACCATAGAGCATATTGTTCAGGACCCTGTAAATTTCAGGTGAAAACAATGACTGCAGATGCTGGAAACCAGATTCTGAATTAGTGGTGCTGGAAGAGTACAGCAGTTCAGGCAGCAACCGAGGAGCAGTAAAATCGACGTTTCAGGCAAAAGCCCTTCATCAGGGATAAAGGCAGAGAGCCTGAAGGGTGGAGAGATAAGTGAGGGGGGTGGGGGTGGGGAGAAAGTAGCATAGAGTACAATAGGTGAGTGGGGGAGGGGATGAAGGTGATAGGTCAAGGAGGCGGGTGGAGTGGATAGGTGGAAAAGAAGATAGGCAGGTAGGACAAGTCATTGGGACAGTGCTGAGCTGGAAGTTTGGAACTAGGGTGAGGTGGGAGAAGGGGAAATGAGGAAACTGTTGAAGTCCACATTGATGCCCTGGGGTTGAAGTGTTCCGAGGCGGAAGATGAGGCGTTCTTCCTCCAGGCGTCTGGTGGTGAGGGAGCGGCGGTGAAGGAGGCCCAGGACCTCCATGTCCTCGGCAAAGTGGGAAGGGGAGTTGAAATGTTGGGCCACAGGGCGGTGTGGTTGATTGGTGCAGGTGTCCCGGAGATGTTCCCTAAAGCGCTCTGCTAGGAGGCGTCCAGTCTCCCCAATGTAGAGGAGACCGCATTGGGAGCAACGGATACAATAAATGATATTGGTGGATGTGCAGGTAAAACTTTGATGGATGTGGAAGGCTCCTTTAGGGCCTTGGATGGAGGTGAGGGAGGAGATGTGGGCGCAGGTTTTGCAATTCCTGCGGTGGCAGGGGAAGGTGCCAGGATGGGAGGGTGGGTTGTAGGGGGGCTTGGACCTGACCAGGTAGTCACGGAGGGAACGGTCTTTGCGGAAGGCGGAAAGGGGTGGGGAGGGAAATATATCCCTGCCGGTGGGGTTTTTTTGGAGGTGGCGGATGATTTGGTTTATGCGAAGGTTGGTAGGGTGGAAGGTGAGCACCAAGGGCGTTCTGTCCTTGTTACGGTTGGAGGGGTGGGGTCTGAGGGCGGAGGTGGACGAGATGCATTGGAGGGCATTTTTAACCACATGGGAAGGGAAATTGCGGTCTCTAAAGAAGGAGGCCATCTGGTGTGTTCTGTGGTGGAACTGGTCCTCCTGGGAGCAGATACGGCGGAGGCGGAGTAATTGGGAATATGGGATGGCATTTTTGCAAGAGGTAGGGTGGGAAGAGGTGTAATCCAGATAGCTGTGGGAGTCGATGGGTTTGTAAAAAATGTCAGTGTCAAGTCGGTCGTTATTAACGGAGATGGAGAGGTCCAGGGAAGAGGAGGGAGGTGTCAGAGATGGTCCAGGTAAATTTAAGGTCAGGGTGGAATGTGTTGGTGAAGTTGATGAATTGTTCAACCTCCTCGCGGGAGCATGAGGTGGCACCAATGCAGTCATTTTCAAGTCATATAGACATGTGACTTAAAAATGTGTTGCTGGAAAAGCGCAGCAGGTCAGGCAGCATCCAGGGAACAGGAGAATCGACGTTTCGGGCATAAGCCCTTCTTCAGGATTCCTGAAGGAGGGCTTATGCCTGAAACGTCGATTCTCCTGTTCCCTGGATGCTGCCTGACCTGCTGCGCTGTTCCAGCAACACATTTTCAGCTCTGATCTCCAGCATCTGCAGACCTCACTTTCTCCTCATTGACATGTGACTTCTACCTCTTCTGCCAATTACCTTGTACATAGTCTACAGCAACCGTTAAACAGTCTGCATGAACAAGTAGAAGCTGAAATTGTCCTCTTTCAAGAAGATAAATCTTAGAGGAAATTTGATGGAATTGTCCAGCACTAAGAAGGGTTGAGTCAGAGTAGATAGAGTGAAACATTGGACTGGATTTTCTGAGGAGTGGCAATTTCACACAGAGTTTGGATGGAATCTTTATTGTGCAGTCTGAATTCAGTGTTGGATGTGAAACTAAGTGTCACTTCTGCTCAGGAGTGGATTAGTCTTCTTTCATGCAATTATGCAGTCCCCCACTTATTACATATTCATGCGCAAGTACCTTGGTGAATCTCATGGTGAAGGAGGGCAGGCAGTCCCAACTCCCACTATTATCTTTTGGGGTCAGACTCTTTGTGCCACTTTTAAATGGCATTTAGCAGCTGTTAACTCTCTGCAAGCCAGGAACATCAGTTCAGCCTGTGTTTAGCCAAACACAAAGATATCATGAGCACAAAAGAAAGAGCCGCTCAGGTCACCATAGCCAGTAGAAGTCCAGGGTGTACTTTTCCCAGCTTTATGCATGACGTCTAAGTCTAACATCAATATTACAGGAAAGTAATAGAATCATAGACACATACAGTAAGGAAATAGACCCTTCAGTCCAACTCGTCCATGCCGACCAGACATCCTAAGCTCATCTTAGTCCCATTTGCCAGCACTTCACCCATATCCCTCCAAACCCTGCTTTTTATATACTCATCCAGATGCCTTTTAAATACTGTAATTGTATCAGCCTCCACCACTTCCTCTGGCAGCTCATTCCATACACGTACCACACTCTGCGTGAAAAAATTGCCTCTTCGGTCCCTTTTATATCTTTCCCCTCTCACCCTATACCTATGCCCTCTAATTCTGGACTCCCCCACCCCAGGGAAAACACCTTGTCGATTTATCCTATTAATGCTCCTCATGATTTTATAAACCTCCATAAGGTCACCCCTCAGCCTCCAATGCTCCAGGGAAAACAGCATCAGCCTACTCAGCCACTCCCTATATCTCATATCCTCCAACCCTGGCAACATCCTCGTAAATCTTTTCTGATCCTTTTCAAGTTTCACAACATCCTTCCGATAGGAAGGAGACCAGAATTGCACGCAACATTCCAAAAGTGGCCTTACCAATGTCCTGTACAGCCGCAACATGACCTCCCAACTCCTGTACTCAATGCGCTGACCAATAAAGGAAAGCATATCAAATGCCTTCTTCACTATCCTATCTACCTGCGACTCTACTTTCAAGGAACTATGAACTTGCACTCCAAGGTCTCTTTGTTCAGGAACACTCCCTAGGGCCTTACCATTAAATGTATAAGTCCTGCTCTGATTTGCTTTTCCAAAATGCTGAGATATTTGTATCATCAATAGTCACAGGTGAGGTGGCGGAAGACTGGAGGTAGGCTAATGTCATGACTCTATTTAAGAAAGGTGGTAAGGAAAAGCCAGGGAACTAACGACCGGTGAGCCTGACATCAGTTGCGGGCAAGTTGTCGGAGGGAATCCTGAGGGACAGAATTTACATGTGTTTGGAAAGGCAAAGACTGATTAGGAATAATCAGCATGGCTTTGTGCAAGGGAAATCATGTCTCACGAACTTGATTGAGTTTTTTGAAGAAGTAACAAGAAGAATTGGTTAGATTAGATTCCCTACAGTGTGGAAACAGGCCCTTTGGCCCAACCAGTCCACACCAACCCTCCGTAGAGTAACCCACCCAGACCCATTTCCCACTGACTAACGCACCAAACACTATGGGCAATTTAGCACGGCCAATTCACCTAACCTGCACATCTTTGGACTGTGAGAGGAAACCTGAGCACCCAGAGGAAACCCATGCAGATACGGGGAGAATCTGCAAACTCCACACAGACAGTCACCCGAGGCTGGAATTGAACCTGGGACCCTGTTGCTGTGAGGCAGCAGAGCTAACGACTAAGCTACCGTGATGAAGGCAGGGCAGTAGATGCCCCTCCAGAAGAGGGACAGCATGGTGGTTCAGTGGCTAGCACTGTTGCCTCATAGCACCAGGAACCCAGATTCGATTCCAGCCTCGGGTGACTGTCTGTGTGGAGTTTGCATGCTCTCTCCGTGTCTGCATCAGTTTCTTCTGGACGCTCCAGTTTTCTCCCACAATCCAAAGGTTAGGTGAATTGGCCATGCTAAATTGCCCATAGGGATGTGTAGGTTATCTGCATTAATCAGGGATAAATATAGGGTAGGGGAATGGGTCTGGGTGGGAATACTCTTTAGAGGGTTGGTATGGACTTGTTGGATCGAAGGGCCTGTTTGCAAACTGTCGGGATTCTAATTCTAATTCTAATTCTAATCTATATGGACTTCAGTAAGGTGTTCAACAAGGTTCCTCATGGGAGACTGGTTAGCAAGGTTAGATCTCATGGAATACAGGGAGAACTAGCCATTTGGATACAGAACTAGCTTGAAGGTAGAAAACAGAGGGTGATGGTGGAGGGTTGCTTTTCAGAATGGAGGCCTGTGACCAATGGTGTGCCACAATGCTTGGTGCTGGGTCATTAATTGATTGGTTGTTGAATAACTGCTATTAGGGACCATGTTCCAACTCCAGTAATCTTATCAGAGGATTCCTTATAGGAGAACAGATAGATGTTTCTGCAGCTATCAATGTGAGCCCATGATAGTTTTTTGCCTCCATGGCTAGGGACAGGAGTATCTAGATTGGCTGCAAGATGTTTTCCTATGGGAAGGTTATGCTCCACATTGGTACTGACAAAATAGGATTTGAGCTATAGTCTTGCAATCAGAATTTAGGAAGCTAGTTAGAATAATAGCAAGCAGAACATCTGAAGGAGGAATCTCTAGATTACTTCCAGGGCCAAGAGCAAGTCAGTGCAGAAATAGGAGAATAAGATAGAGAATGCATGTTTGCAAAGATGATACAGGAGGGAGGACTTTAGATTCTTGGGAGACCAGGACTGACTCTGAGAGGAGATAGCACCAATGAAAGCTGGACAGGTTTGCAACTTGAACAAAGGCAGGATTGAATTCCTTGTGGGCCATTTTGCAAATATTGCTGGGGAGGTTTTAAACCAACTTACTAGGGATCACTTCTTATGAGAGAGAGGAGGAGGTATTCCCCTTTTCAGATCGTACTGAATCTGTGGAATTTTTTCTGCAGAAAACTGTCAAGGTTGGGTTGTTAAGTGTATTCAAGGCTGAAACAGAAGATCTTATTCAGTAAACAATCAGGTGTTATGGGAAAAAAGCAGAAAAGTGGAGTTGAGGATTATCAAATCAGGTATAATATCATTGAATGATGGAGCAGACTTGATGAGCCGAACCACCTACTTCTGCTCCTCCGTCTTATTGTCTTGCGGTCTTAAGGTATGTGGAGTGAGCTGTCAATAAAGCACACAGTATTCTAGGCTTCATGGGTATACAGTACAAGAGCAGGATGTTCATGATGGATGTAGACTTCAGCTGAAGCATAGAATGCTGGGCACCACACTGTGGGAGGATATGATTGTATTGTGAATGCAGAAGAGGTTCCAGAGAATGGTTCCAGGTAGGAGACGGTTTAGTTATAAAGTTTAATTAGAGAAGTTGAGACTGTCTTGTTTGGAAGGTAGAAGTTTAAGAGGAGATTTGATAAAGGTCTTCAAAATCTTGAGGTGTTAGGACACAGTGAATAGAGAGCAACTGATTATTTGATCAAGCAACAGAGGGCACTATTTTAAAGCGTTTGAAAAAAAAGCAAATGAAAGTGAGACATAACTTTTTCCCACAGTGAGTAGTTAGGGTGTGGAGTACACTGCCTGGACGTGTGGTAGAGATAGATGCAGTTGAGGCATGCAAGAGGGTATTTGATGATTATATAGAAACAAATCTACAGGATCACGGGGAACAGCAGGAGATCAACGGCATGTTAAATCCCCAGACACAATGGGTTAGATTTTTTTTTCTGCCACATGATGGTTCTGTGATGGAATGGATGTGAAGAAATGGTAGGAATCATTCTGTTCAGTATTTTATTTTCATCTCTCCCCTGTCCCTGCCTTGGGCAAGAGCAAGTGCAATTCATCACAAATTTCACTCCATTTTTCAACCTTGTTGATTTCTCAATGTCAAGGAATATCTGTGTCATGGATTAAGTGTTATCCTATGGGCTTTCCATTGAGAAAGATGGTTCTGATTCAGTTGACTAATCACCACATTCTTTTACCTTTAGTCAGGCCACAAAATACAATCGCAACTCCTACCTACACAGACCATCAGCTACTACTGGAGAGGAATGTGTTTCAAGCTAGAAGAAGGTAAATGGGATACATTACTTTCAGAAGATGATTCACCACTCTACCTCATCACTTAACAACTTTTCTTATGATCAACATCCCTTCTGTCATCCTTTTGCCTACGGACCTTACTGCAACGCATTGGACCTCACAACAATAGTCATTCATATTCGAGCTCTCCCTCCTAAGCTCACACCCTTCGCTGTCCTCATGCCCACTCAACACTTCATCTTTCGTGACCTTTCCCTTAAGACCATCTACTTTTTGGCTAGGACCCAGGGATTCCAACTTTATCATGTTCCACTCACCTGTATCATTGTCACTATGCCAAGATTGTTCACAATACCCACAATTTAATCCCTGGGACCACACTGTCGACACCAATGACCCCATTTTTAAGCATTATATGCTACCATTATTCCTTCCACACTTTCAAAATAACCATACCATTCTTCCCAAGCAGACTTCAACTCTTGACTTGTTTCCTTGCCCTGTGTATATTACACTCCGGCCTTCCTCCCTGGCAACTCTCCATGCCCAATCCAACCTCAGTTGCGACCATCTGATCTCAATTATATGGAATAGATGAATACTCCTCAGAGAGGACAAAATAGAGGTTTCTCTCTGCAAAGTCCTAAAATATGATGACTTCACCGACTGCATTCATTTGTTACACAGAAAGAGATCTGAAGGCATGTATTTCTCACTTGCGCAAAGTTTAATTGCGAGGACGAAATTAATTCTGGCTGGCTGGCTTTTGAATGAACATGCCTGAGATGGAAATGCATGCAAAACAGCTTCCCAATGCTTATTCTGGGGAAATGTAAGCCAACTTCTTCGAACTTAATTGTAAACGTTCATCCCACAGTCTGAATTCTGAACTGTGGGCCCTGCACAATTATGTTCGCCTACCCACACTGTTTCTCATTCCCAAGAGCAACCCAAGATTCCGCTTCCTGCCTTTTGTCTATTGTTTCCTTTTTATTGTTGCTCCAAGCTTTTTCCATGCTCTCAGCAACAATCAGGTTAAGTTTAATAAGACAATTGTTTTTGTTGCAGTGATATCGATCCTCAACCAATTATTTGAACTCACCAATATGAATACACACAATATTCCATGCAAGGACTGCCAGAAACACTACGTAGGACAAACAGGAAGAATGTTAGCCACCAGGATACACGAACACCAGCTAGCCACAAAAAGACATGACCCTCTCTCTCTCGTAGCCCTACACATGGAGGAAAAAAACCCACCATTTCGACTGGGACAACACATCTATCCTGGGACAGGCTAAGCAAAGACATGCCAGAGAATTCCTAGAGGTCTGGCCATCCAACCACAACGCCATAAACAAATGCATAGATCTAGATACCATCTATCAACCCCTCAGAAAACAAACAGGAAATGACATCACCACAAATCCCTGGAACCCCATCCAGGACAAACATATAAATAGAAAGCAGGAGACAACAGCTTTGCTTCACTTGGAGGTCGCCACTGATGATGTTACCTAGCCAGGTAATGAAACGTCTGGATATCAAACCTACAGCTCAGTGAGCAAACCTATACCCTAAACCTCAACCTGAGCTACAAACCTTGCAAAAACACAATATGTTGCTAATTTTTTTAAGATTTCCTACAGTGTGGAAACAGGCCCTTCTGCCCAACAAGTCCACACCGACCCTCTGAAGAGCAACCCACCCTGACTACTGCACATATCACTATGGGCAATTTAGCATGGCCAATTCACCTAACCTGCACATCTTTGGACAGTGGGAGGAAACCCACACAGACACAGAGGGAATGTGCAAACTCCACATTGACAGTTGCCCAAGGCGGGAATTGAACCTGGGTCCCTGGCACTGTGAGGCAGTAGTGCTAACCACCAAGCCACTGTGTCACTCAGAGAACTAGCTGGCTATACAGTCAGCAATGCTGCCAGTTCTATCAGTCCTCTTCATTCCATTTTTGAATGAATAATGAGAGGTAATGACTAAGAACCCATCTATATTTATTGTTTCATCTTATTTTTTACTCAGCATTGTCGCTTCATTGCTTCCTCACAGCTTTGATATTCTCTGAGCAGTGTGCCTCGTCATGATATTGTGTCATTATCTTTCAAGCACTGCTGCACTGAACGTCATCAGGATGCACGTTGACAGTGAAATAAATGAATGATAAAAGCCATGAAGATATATAGTGGTGTAAACTTTACAATCAGCAGTTTCTTTAAAGGCATCTGAATACAAGTCAATTAGTAACAGCTGTAAAAGTTCCCTAGATGGTCATTCTGGATTTTGTACACATACCATTGACCTCCTACATTGACCTCATCAGAATTCACAAAAGTCAATGAAAGAGTACCTCATTTACAATGTGGTCAGTGACATCAGTGGCACTTTGGGTCTTTTTGACCTCTAGCTTCCCCAGGAATTTGGAGTCGCCGATCTCCTAATGCTAGACGTCCTCGCACTCCCCTCCCTCTGTTATCCTAAACTGCAGCACTGCTTCAGTCAAAATCCAAGTAACTATTGTGCTGCTCAAGTGCCAGACAATGACCATCTCAAGCAGGAGAGGATCTAGCCTTTTCCACTTGAAGTGCAATGGCATTATTAATTTTGAAATTAGTATTTCACCTCCTTCCCCCTCAGTTTTTGTCCACATCTATATGGCACAAGTCTGGACTGTAATGCTCCCCTCTTCTCTGGATGCAGCTCAAACAGCACTAAAGATGCTCAACACCATTCAGAACAATGCAGCCCACTTGATTAGCATTCCATCCACTACTTTCAAATCCATTTCTTCCACCGCTGACAAACAATGATAGCTTGTGTGCCATCTACAAGATACATTCCAGCAATTCACCAAGGTTTCTTTCACATTATCTTCCAAGCCCATGAATTTTACAAACCCGGAGAACAAAAGCAACAGATACATGGGAACACCAAAGCCTACAAATTCCCTCAATACCACACACATTGGCACATTATTGTCATTGGGCAAAATGCTGGAAAACTCTTCCTAACAGCACTGTGGGTGTACTTACACCATACCAACTGGAGCAGTTCAGGAAAAGTGACTCACAACCACCTTTTCTGAGGCAAAATAGGTTTCAGCAATTAATTCTGGCCCAGCAAGTGACATTTCGGATTGAGTACCCTTCCTCATAGGCGAAAGTGAAGACTGCAGATGCTGGAGATCAGAGTCAAGATTAGAGCCGTGTTGGAAAATCACAGCATGTCAGGCAGCATCTGAGAAGCAGGAAAACTGACATTTCGTGCAGGAACCCTTCATTTCTGATGAAGAGCTCCTGCCTGAAACGTCGATTTTCCTGCTCATTGGATGCTGCCTGACCTGCTGTGTTTTTCCAGCTCCACTCTAATGTTGCCCTTCCTCAGAACTGTTCTGACAAAGGGTCACTTGACTCAAAATATTAACTCTGATTTCTCTTCACAGATGCTGCCAGAGCTGCTGAGCTTTTCCAGCATTTTATGTTTTTGTCTGTAAGTACCATCCTTTATTCTACTGAAATTCTCACCGTAACCCCAATATCAGTCTCATTCGTTGCACTTCACTTCTAACCACTGGCCAGAATACCTTCTCTCTCCCTTTTGTCCAGCAGGTAGCAGGATATCCACAGCTTCTCTAGAGAAAGTGGCTGCTCAAACAGAAGACACTTCTTTGACCTCTGAAGAAGAGTGTTCTGAGGCTTCAGAGGAAGCATTGGTAAGGCTACCTCTTGCACCACCAGCTCAGAAACTGATACCTCAGTAGGAATGTCATACTTAGAAAATGTGGGAGCGCAAACTGGTGAGCACCTCTCTGTGGCAGCTTTGCAGGTAACCAGGATGAAATGTTGCAGATCGCTAGCACTCAAAGAACTGCTGGAGACCAGATGCTTGTTCAACCCAGGCAGAAGAGGACTCTAACATGTCAGAACTCAAGGACATCATCCATCTGTACAAAGAGGAACAGGAATGGCAGGCAGATATGTGCGATGCAATGGCTTTAAGAGCAGAGAGGCTGCAGGAGTGCAGTTATGCTATGGGAAACCAACTACCTCAAGCATGCAATTATCTTTCTGTCTCCATGGTCAGGTTGGCAATTCCCATGGGGAGCCAGGTCCAGTAGCCTCAAGTGCTGATTGAGAGCCAGCCCTCCATCTGCCAACTACTTGTCCTCATGACCGAAGGCATAACAACAGAGGGATGGTGAACATGGCAAACATTGCAGGTGCCCTGTCCTCATAAGGACACAGGGCAGTGTCAGCCCATTGCATCTAGATACCATCAGTTCCTTTATTAAAGTGTAGAGAGAAATGTTTTGTCAGCTTCTCTCTACTACTTGAAACAAATTGATCACCCAATGGAATCTCAGGGAAATTCTGACAGAACTTGTAAAATGCTGCCGGAGATCCTCAATTAATCTCATCCTGTACAACTTTGTTTCATGTTAATGTCCAATTAGGACGCTGTATCACGTTGCTTTACCACATTAGTATGACCATATGCCTAGACATTTCTGCAAAACTCCCATGTTACACTAATCAGAGATGGATCTCAGGCCTGAGAAATTAGATTAGATTAGATTAGATTACTTAGATTAGATTACTTACAGAAATGATGTGGAGCAGACAATCTTGAGAAGGTGCAATCATTCTCAAATAGATTGATCCGCATAACACTGTTTTGTATAACAACATATTTTCCAGGAATCTATTAATTATGTTAGACAATGTGTCCATTAAGATTCAGAACACCAGCCTGAAGTGAAGCAGACAAAATTTTATCCTTCAAGCAGGATTCAGCTCAAGGGGGGGTGGTCTTAAATGTGTTCTTATTGATAATTATGTCATGACAACATAAACTAAAATACGTTTTAAGAAAAGTGGATGATTCAGGCTAATGTTACACATATAAATGCTGCAGGGTGAGCTCCCAATAGATTTTAAAAGATACAAGTATTTTTCAACATGAAAGTGCAGGTGCAGTGTTAGACCAGTAGTTTTAATATTGCTAACATTTCCACCCAATTTTGTTCAAGCTTCACTGTCAAAACAAATGATAATTTAATTGAATATCCAGCTCAGTAATACCTCTTACACTGGTGTTCTTGCGTATTTACAGCATGTATCACACTGCCCATACAAATGTTTCTTTCACATGGTGCTTTGTGAGAGAGTGAGATAGTTAGATGTTGTGTGTCATTGTACCTCCTTCCACAGAGTCATAAGATAGCCATACAAAAGTGAGTTCCACATCTGCTGCTGTAACAGCTCTTTAGTTTTGCCTGTTTTCTGGCTTTCCCTGCATCTTTTTGAGTATGGTAGCTAGGGGGCATGGGTATATGCTGCTGAGTGATATACTCCATGATTAGTCTGAGCTTGGCCTTGCAGCTGACCAGGACCTCGTCAAGTCTTGTTATCTGCATGGAAGGGCATTTCAGGGTTGCAAATGTGATTATGAATTAAAGAAAAATAATGTTGAACCTCTATTTTATAGTACTGTCCAGATAGTTTCTCAGTTTGATGACTCTAGGTACAACAGACTAACTAAATTTAGATCAGTTGTTGTGACATTTTGCAGGAGTATTTATCTAGACACTGTACGAGAGAGCATTGCTGCAGATGCCCTGGAGATATCAATTACTCAAATGTGAACTGTACTTCAGTGCATTTGTCAAATGTTTGCAATGTGAGATGTACATCCTGCAGGGTGCTCGAATGCTCATAAGAGACTCAATGATTTATCAGTTCAACAACCTGTCAGTTTGACTCACTTAGTGTGACTCATACCTTTGAGTTCAAGCATATAATTTGACAATAGTCCTGAACCAGTATTGCATTATCAGATGCTGTCGCTTTGATAAGAAACTGAGGTCTATACCCTGGTTTGCGGACACAAAAAAATCTCGTGCTATTATTCAATGAAAACAAAGCTCTTCATGTCCTGGCAGCTCTTCCTTCAGTCCACATGTCCATGAACAGATTAGAAGTCAATCTTTTCATCTGTTGTTTAAGGAATGTTGCATACACAAATTGATTGTGTTTACCTACATTAAAATGACACTTCGAAGAATTGCAATGGCATTTGCCATTTTCTAATCTAAAGCACAATCCATAAATCTAGAAAATTATGACTAAAGCACATGCAACTTTTTTGTGTCTGGGCAGAAAGAGACTTTGGAAGAGTGCCTAATGTAAACAGTGATGTTGCTACAGTTCAGAAGTGCAACAAGTCATGTTCAAGTCTCTTCAAATGCTTATGGTTCTAGGGTGTCCAGTTAGATCTTTCAACCAACACACCTTGTGCACTTTTTACAATGTTCCCTTTGAGGTGGATATTTACATTTGTCATCAATACAGAACTGTGGAAAATCTCTCCACATGACCAAATACACTGTGCCTATAGAACTGGATTTGCCCTACACACATTGGAATTTAGAATTGGACCTCCACAGTACATTTGGAAAATGGTATACGTGAACAGAGTATTAAACTAAATCCCTCCGAAGCAAACTGGAAGTTCAAAATGTAAATGTTGTTGCTATAAACTGGAAATTTAGGAAATTATCCCTTTGAATGTATACATATAAAAACAGGGCCCTGACTGTACGTACTGAGGTTTCAGAAATTAATCAATCATACACTCAAGAATAGATATCAAAAATTCTTCATCATTTTCTTCTTACAAGTATCTCATGTCATTAAGAGTGAGAATTATTTTATTTTTCAGTAAGCAATCAGTTTCAGTCTGGTTCTAGCTATGAGCTTTCTATTACTTTATAATATTTATGAATATTTGCTCAGACTATTGTACTGGGTTAATGTACTGAAAGTGACAGAGTCTTAGAATATCTATGCACTACATGCTGAATACTGTAACTGTATCCCATGAGTCTTTAGCAGCTAAATATTGTGGCAATATGGAGAAATATGTAGAGTTCTGCTTCAAATGGAAACAATGCAGGAATCTTATTTGCATCAGAAATAGATATTTGCCGAGAGATTTATTTAACCACTCCGACCAAGATAAATCATGCATTACAGTCTATTGTAGCCAATGAAAACTCACGGTCTTGAAAAATAAGCTGGATTAGGATATATTTTTCTCATGGTGGAGTTTCACTGCATCAATCAAGTGATTTGTGAAGAGAGAGTACAGATTATTATTACACTGCTTAATCATAATCTTCTTCTAGTTATTTAGTAATACAGAACTTCAGTATTTCTGAAAAAATATAATCAAAACCTAGTAATACAATAAATACAAATAATAAAATAATAGTGATGAAACAATCTTATTGTCAGCAGAAACCTACAGCCTTCACCATGTTCTATTTGCTTCTGCAATAGAAACAAAACAACTAAAACATTTTAAAAAACTATAGTTAAAGTATTCCCTTGCACAGTACTTTGTCATAAAGCACAAATCTACCAAAAGGTAAAATAATATTGTAAAATTGATTTGGCGTGTCTTATAATGCAAAACAGAGAATAATTTGATACAAATTATTGATGCACCTCTCCTGCCTAGTCTTCAATATCTTTCTCTAATTGTAAAATTTCTTATCATTGTTTTATGATCAGTGTTCCCCCTTGATTCATAAATAATAAAGCCAGTAATATAAATATCCTTCATACAAATAATTACAGTTGATGTACAGTAAATTTTATTTTGTAAAAGCATCCCTTTGGCACTAGCAATAAGCTATACAGAGTAATGAGATAATTGACCAGTTAAAGAAGATTTTTGATTTTAATAAAATGAGAACATGTTGAAAATATTCATTAATTCTGGCATGAAATGTAAAGAAAGAAATGGTGGTAATGATTCAGAATTAGACGTTGCGAGATTGTGGTTTTTGGGTTTATGAATCAATTGGATGATACAGCATAGTTAGCCAATCAGTTCATCATGCACCCCCTTAAAATATTAACAAAATTAGTTACATGCCCCTGTTTTTTTACCCACAACCCTGCAATATTTTTGACTTTTCAAATATTTATTTAATTTCTTGTGATATTTAGTGTTGAACATGCTTCCATTACTTTCTCAAGCAATGCATTCCAAAATGTAATGACTTATCCACAAAATATTTTTCTTATTTGTCCTCTTTTGACAATTATCATAAATCTGTTTCTTCTGTTTATCAATCCTATTGCCACTGGAAATTATGTCTCCTTCAACAGTCTATTCAAAACTTTTCAACACTTCGCTTTGTCCCTTTCATGGAAAACTATCCCAGTTTCATTGGCCTCTCTGCATAATTGAAGTCATTAATCTCTAGTACTATTCCTGTAAATATCCTCTGCACCATTTCTAAAGCTATGATGACACCTTTCCACAAATATAATGCTCAGAATTTGCTAAGTTAAAAAGCACACAACACCAGGTTATAGTCCAACAGGTTTAATTGGAAGCGCTAACTTTTGGAGCGCTGCTCCTTCATCAGGTGACAACCACCTGATGAAGGAGCAGTGCTCCAAAAGCTAGCGTTTCCAATTAAACCTGCTGGACTATAACCTGATGCTGTGTGATTTTTAACTTTGTACACCCCAGTCCAACACCAGCATCTCCAAATCAGAATTTGCAAAGTATACTAGCTGGAGTTTAACCACTGTTTAATAAAAGATCATAATAGGATTGAATATGTATTTTAACAATCATCTCAGTTTGTCTTGTCACCTTCAAACATGTGTGTGCATGCACCACCAAGAGTCTCTATCAGTGCATTTCTTTTAAAATTTATCATTTTGTTCAGGTTGCTTCTCCTCATTTTTCCCACCAAACTATGTCCCTTCAAAAATGCCCAAGTTTAATTTCAACTCTTATATGCCTGCCAATTTAACCTGTCTGTGTATGCCCTTCTGAAGTCTGTTACTGACTTCCTCACTGTTCACTATATTTTCAGGTTTTAGGTCATCTGGAAACCTTGCAATTATATGCAAAATCTTGTACTGCATCCAGAGTGTGAGGTAAGGTCAGGGCAGAACTTCATTTTGCAAGGTTCCACAATTAGATTAGATTCTCTATAGGGTGGAAACAGGCCCTTTGGCCCAACAAGTCCACAACAACCCTCTGAAGAGTAACCCACCCAGACCCATCTCCCTCTGACTAATGCACCTAACACTATGGGCAGTTTAGCATGGCCAATTCACCTGGCCTGCAGGAGGAAACCAGAGCACCCAAAGGAAACCCACGCAGACACAGAGAGAATGTGCAATCTCCACACAGACAGTCGCCCATGGCTAGAATTGAACCTGGGACCCTGGTGCTGTGAGGCAGCAGTGCTAACCACTGTGCCACCTACATTAGCTCCCTGATAGCAAGATGCAACTTCAGCATTATGCCTTAGGTGTTTGACAGCAAGCATTGAGAAGCTTTTTGACTCCGTTATATGCTATGTATGCTCATTAAATTACAATCTCACCAGAATTAGGTGTTCCTTTTCACAACTTTCATCGTGAGATAAGAAATATATGACTTCAGATTGAACTTGATTCCATATTAGACATAATGGATATATACTCTCTCATCTGGAGGGTTTCCTGATTTCCAGTGATTAGAGGACAGCCCCTCACCTCCTTCACCAAGACATCATAAAATCTTGAATCTTGCCATCTGCCACATTTTGCCATTCAGAGTGAGTTATCAAATGGCTTCACACCTACTTCAACCACAATAGTCCACACTTTTAAAGAGATGAAGGCTGTCTTTAAGTCACAAAGGAGAAAGAAAGGACTGCAGATGCTGGAGATCAGAGCTGAAAATGTGTTGCTGGAAAAGCGCAGCAGGTCAGACAGCATCCAAGAAGCAGGAGAATCAACGTTTCGGGCATGAGCCCTTCTTCAGAAGGGCTCATGCCCGAAACGTTGATTCTCCTGCTTCTTGGATGCTGCCTGACCTGCTGCGCTTTTCCAGCAACACATTTTCAGCTTAAGTCACAAAGGCAGGTTTTTAACTTGCATTATTCTTTCACAAGTTTCTATACCCTCCCCAGGTATGCAGCCACAGCAAACCAGGACTGCATACTGCTATCATTTAAAGTAACAGACAACACAAAGTTTGAATGCTGCCTCCATTGGCAGCAATGGGTTTAGGTTTATTCTGTTTTGTGACTTCTGATCCTGTCCAAATTCATGGCCATGTATTGTAAGCACAAAACTGAGATGACACAAATGATGCTGGTGGCAATGTACATTCATGTCTGTAGATAGAGTATATTCCACTGAACAGATAGATGACAGCCTAGAATGCCCAATGTTTGTATGTAAGCTTGGTTGGGACAAGCACACTTCAACAGCGGCAGTGAAGTGTATAAGAGACATTTGTTTTATGTATCACTGCACTTCTTTGGACTGGGTTTGAAAAGAAAGGATTTAAAATTAAGTGACATGGAGAGATCTGCCTGACAGGAATGCCCTCAATACATGTTACGCAACTTGAGATCATTCAGGCAGGAAGCTTCACCTGGGTTGGACATTGACGAAAATAAAAATGTACGAAGATGCACACAACATGTTATGAATAACAATGTCAAACAAGATGGGCTGGATATGCCCAAGGCTGATCTACCAAGGGTCATTTATTACAAGTGACAGCAACTTACTCTGATTTAAAACTATGACCAGTTTTGATTTATGTTGCTCTTAAAGAGTAACACAACTAAATAGGTTTACAATCTGATCATAAATGTCATTCTTCATCTTTCACCAATATTCATAGCTCTATGAAAGATATAATAGAAGATGTGAGTTGACCCAGACTGAGAGCTTTGTCTGACCCACAAATATGTATTAGTTTGATATTCTCACTATTGATTTAAATTTCGTCATTTTTCCAACAGCTCTTTCACATAATTTTAGAAATATTTGTATTGAAGGAGGACATTAAGTATTTTTTCATCTTTCATTCAGTTTTACATTCACTTTTAAAAATAATACACTTCTTAACTTTTATTCTGATAAGATTGTAAAGCAAGTAACTGGGTGGCACAACATTTGCTGAGTTGCTCTCAAGCACAGTAAAAACCTATCATATTAAACATGGACTGTATTGAGCACAGAATTTTCTGGAACTGCCATCCCTTTACAAAATAAACATCAAAAGGCTGCAAAGGTGGCTACTGAGTGACAGGTAACTGATGGGGAGGTAGACAGCAAGAAAGTACAGACTGGTTAGCTTAACATTTGTCATCAGAAAATTGCTAGAATCTATTATTAAAGATGTTATTGTAAGACACTCATATAAGTTTAAGACAATCAGGCAGAATCACTAGGAATCTCGCTTAAATGTCAGAGGTTGCCCATTTAAAATGTAGATTATACAAAAACGAATCACAGACCATCTTTGGCAACCTCTTCCTGTTAGAGGCAGTGTCCTTGAATATTTTTATGGCAGACAGACATAGATTCTTATTAAGCAAGAGAGTGAAGGGTAATAGGTATAGATGGGAATGTGGGTTTGAATGTGGTTTTGTGGAAGGGTAATCTTGTCTAACTCATCTATTGGAGTTCTTTGAGGAGTTAGCAAGTGCCATGCACAGAGAAGAATCTTTAGATGTACTATATTATGATTTTCAGAAGACATTTGAAAAAATGCCTTATCAAAGGTTATTGCAGAAAATAAATGATCACAATGTAAGAACGGCATATTGGCAATTTTTGAGATTGGTTGACTGATAAAAAGCAGTAAATAGGTATAAATGGATCTTTCTCAGGTTGATGAGACATAACGATTTATTTGCCAGTCATTTGCCCCTGTTTCTCAACTGTGTATAATTTATATAAATGTCTTAGATGAGGGATGAAAGATGGGGTAATTAACTACTGATAACACAAAGAAAAGTAGGAAAGTATTTTGTGAAGATGACATAAGAAGGCTACAAAAAGATATAGATGGTTAAGTGAGTAGGAAAACAAATGTGAGAAAATGTAGGACTTTCCATTTTACCAAATAAGTTTAAAAAATCATCTAAATGGTGAGTGATTACAGAACTGTGAGATGCAGAGAGATCTGGGTTAGAGTTGGGAATCACAAGACGTTTGCATGGGTTGCAGAGAATAATTCAAATAGCTAACAGAATGATATCACTAACAGTAAGAGAAAAAGAATACAAAAATAAAGAGGTTATGCCCTCACTTACATGGGACATTAGACAGACCATATCCAGAGTACTGGACACTATAATAGTCATCTTAGTCAAGGAAGGACATAAATGCACTGGAGGCCATTTAGAGAAGGTTTACTACACTATTATCTGAAATGGGCAAGTTGTCTTGTGAGAAAAGGTTACACAAGCTATGCTCGTATTTGTTGGTGTTTAGAAAAGTAAACAATGGTTTGATTGAAGCATATAAGAACATAAAGGCTCTTGACAAGGTAGATATGGAGAAGATATTTCCTTTTATGGAAGAATCTAGAACTAGGAATCGCACTAAAAAGTCAGAGATTGCCCATTTAAAATATAGATTAGACAAAAACAAATCACAGACCATCTTTGGCAACTTCTTCCTGTTAGAGGCAGTGTCCTTCAATATTTTTATGGCAGACTGACATAGATTCTTATTAAGCAAGAGAGTGAAGGGTTATAGGAATAGATGGGAATGTGGGTTTGAACTTATAATCAGATAGCCATGGCATTAATAGCTGGGATTGCAGGCTCAAGGGGTTGAATGGCCTGTTTCTACTCCTTTTACATATGTCCATACTTATTTTTTGAGTTGGAAGAACAGATTCCTATTGAATAGGAGACAGTGAAGTCCGCAGATGCTGGAGATCAGAGTTGAGAATGTGTTGCAGGAAAAGCACAGCAGGTCAGGCTGGGGTGGGTTTAAACTAATCCAGCAGGTGGTTGGGAACCAAAAATGTAGTTCAAGTATAGAAAAGGTTGAGAGTAGAGAGGTCCAAAATCAAGTTTCAGGGACGCAAGATGGCACCGGCAAGCAAGAAGTTGGTTTGAAGTGTATATACTTCAATGCCAGGAACATCCGGAAGAAAATGGGGGAACTTGCAGCATGGGTTGGTACCTGGGACTTTGATGTTGTGGCCATTTTGGAGACATGGATAGAGCAGGGACAGGAATGGTTGTTGCAGCTTACAGGATTTAGATGTTTCAGTAAGAACAGAGAAGATGGTAAAAGAGGGGGTGGTGTGGCATTGTTGGTCAAGGACAGTATTACAGTTGCAGAAAGGATATTTGGGGATTCGTCAACTGAGGTAGTATGGGCTGAAGTTAGAAACAGGAAAGGAAAGGTCACCCTGTCGGGAGTTTTCTATAGGCCTTCGAATAGTTCCAGAGATGTAGAGGAAAGGATAGCAAAGATGATTCTCGATAGGAGTGAGAGAGACAGGGTAGTTGTCATCAGAGACTTCAACTTTCCAAATATTGACTGGGAACACTATAGTATGAGTAGATTTTGTCCAGTGTGTGCAAGAGGGCTTCCTGACGCAGTATGTAGATAGGCCAACGAGGGGTGAAGCCACATTAGATTTGATACTGGGTAATGAGCCTGGCCTGAGTGTTAGACTTGGAAGTAGATGAGCACTTTGGTGATAGCGATCACAATTCTGTTATGTTTACTTGAGTGATAGAAAGGGATAGGTGTATACCACTGGGCAAGAGTCACAGTTGGGGGAAAGGCAATTACGAAGCGATTAGGCAAGATTTAGGAAGCATAGAATGGATAAGGAAACTGCAGGGGATAGGCACATTAGAAATGTGGAGCTTATTCAAGGAAAAGCTACTGTGTGTCCTAGATAAGTATGTAGCTGTCAGGCAGGGAGGGAGCTGTAGAGCACGGGAGCCGTGGTTTACGAAGGAAGTGGAATCTCTGATCAAGAGGAAGAAGAAGGCTAATGTTAGAATGAGATGTGAAAGCTCAATTAGAGCACTTGAGGGTTACAAGGTAGCCAGGAAAGATCTAAAGAGAGAGCTCAGAAGAGCCAGGAGGAGACATGAGAAATTGTTGGTGGATAGGATCAGGGTAAACCCTAAGGCTTTCTATAGATATTTAAGGAATAAAAGAATGATGAGAGTAAGATTAGGGCCAATCAAGGATAGTAGTGGGAAGTTGTGTGTGGAGTCAGAGGAGTTAGGGAAAGCACTAAATGAATATTTTTCAACAGTATTCACTCTAGAAAATGACAATGTTGTTGAGGAGAATATGAGATACAGGCTACTAGACTGGGTGTGATTGAGGTTCACAAGGAGAAGGAATTAGAAATCCTGCAGAGTGTGAAAATAGATAAGTCCCCTGGGCCGAACGGGATTTATCCTAGGATCCTCTGGGAAGCCAGGGAGGAGATTGCCAAGCCTTTGGCATTGAGCTTTCAATCGTCATTGTCTACAGGAATAGTGCCAGAAGACTGGAGGATAGCAAATGTGGTTCCCCTGTTCAAGAAGGGGAGTAGAGACAATCCTGGTAATTATAGACCAGTGAACCTGCCTTCAGTTGTTGGTAAAGTGTTGGAAAAGGTTATAAGAGATAGGATTTATAATCATCCAGAAAAGAATAATTTGATTAGGGATAGTCAGCATGGTTTTGTGAAGGGTAGGTCGTGCCTCACAAACCTTATTGAGTTCTTTGAAAAGGTGACCAAACAGGTAGATGAGAGTAAACCGATTGTTGTAGTATATATGGATTTCAGCAAGGCATTCAATAAGGTTCCCCACAGTAGGCTATTGTACAAAATGCGGAGGAATGGGATTGTGGGAGATATAGCAGTTTGGATCAGTAATTGGTTGCTGAAAGAAGACAGAGGGTGGTGGTTGATGGGAAATGTTCATCCTGGAGTCCAGTTACCAGTGGTGTACTGCAAGAGTCGGTGTTGCATCCAGCTGCTGTTCGTTATTTTTATGAACGACCTGGATGAGGGCATAGAAGGGTAGGTTAGTAAGCTTGCAGACGACACTAAGGTCGGTGACGAAGGATGTTGTAGGTTACAGAGAGACATAGATAAGCTGCAGAGCTGGGCTGAGAGGTGGCAAATGGAGTTTAATGCGGGCAAGTGTGAGGTGATTCACTTTGGTCGGAGTAACCGAAATGCAAAGTACTGGGTTAATGGTAAGATTCTTGGTAGTGTAGTTGAACAGAGAGATCTCGGTGTCCAGGTGCACAGATCCTTGAAAGTTACCACCCAAGTTGATAGGGCTGTTAAGAAGGCTTACAGTGTTTTAGCTTTTATTAATAGAGGGATCGAGTTCCGGAACCATGAGGGTATGCTACAGCTGTACAAAACTCTAGTGCAGCCACACTTGGAGTATTGTGTACAGTTCTGGTCACCGCATTATAAGAAGGATGTGGAAGCTTTGGAAAAGGTGCAGAGGAGATTTACTAGGATGTTGCCTGGTATGGAGGGAAGGTCTTACGAGGAAAGGCTGAGGGACTTGAGGCTGTTTTCATTAGAGAGAAGAGGGTTGAGAGGTGACTTAATAGAGACATATAAGATAATCAGAGGGTTAGATAGGGTGGACACGGACAGCCTTCTTCCAAGATTAGTGACGGCGAGCACGAGGGGGCATAGCTTTAAATTGAGGGGTGATAGATATAGGACAGATGTCAGAGGTAGTTTCTTTACTCAGAGAGTAGTAAGAGTATGGAATGCTTTGAGGAGAAAGTGAGGTCTGCAGATGCTGGAGATCAGAGCTGAAAATGTGTTGCTGGAAAAGCGCAGCAGGTCAGGCAGCATCCAGGGAACAGGAGAATGCTTTGCCTGCAACGGTAGTAGATTCGCCAACTTTTCGTGCATTTAAGTCGTCATTGGACAAGCATATGATCGTACATGGAATAGTGTAGGTTTGATGGGCTTCAGATTGGAATGACAGGTCTGCACAACATCGGGGGCCGAAGGGCCTGTACTGCGCTGTAATGTTCTATGTTCTATGTTCTATGAATAGGACACAGTGAAGTCTGCAAATGCTGGAGATCAGAGTTGAGAGTGTGTTGCAGGAAAAGCACAGCAGGTCAGGCAGCATCCGAGGAGCAGGAAAATCAATGTTTCGGGCACAAGCCCTTCATCAGGAGAATCGAATCAGGAAATTTTCCTGATGAAGGGCTTATGCCCAAAACATTGATTTTCCTGCTCCTCGGATGCTGCCTGCTGTATTTTTCCAGCAACACACTCGCAACCCAGATTCCTATTGAATGCCTACTCAACATATATAGTACAATGAGGGACTTCTTCACTGTGTGATAAGAGGTGTCTGATGAATATTTTGTTGCTATTTTTTATAGAGATTGGATTCTAAGGTAGGGGTGTATGGGTGGGCTACTTTTATGAAGAATTTTTATTTTAAAAAAGAGAAAAACAATAATAACTAGGTCTCACAGTGCTTCTGGAACAGTGATCTAATCTATATGTTTCAAAGACTTGGGACATCTGGGATTGTTAATTGAAGACTGGTTTTACTGTATGCAGGAGCCACTGACCTACACTGTTCATGGCACATAGCTAAGACTTCCTTGCACATCCAACACCACCTTCCTACCCAGCCACTGTTTAATCACCAGGCCACGTAGCTCACCTGTTCTTAGCCACATCGCATCTTACTGGCCACTTTACATCACCACTTCTGTGTCCCCTTGCTCACTGCAGGGGAGCATCTTATTGTTGTTCAATGGGAGACCATCATATGCAGAAAAGCATTCAACCAATACCAAAAGTTATCTTTTATTTACAAACAAAAAAAACAAACAGGAACTAAACAAAACAAGGTCACATTTTGCCTCCAGAATAAAAAAGATTTGCTTGTGTGTTGATTGGCAACTATTTTATAGTCAATGATTATTTGCTGTGCTCAGCTCTCATCTACTGGAACTAGGTATCAATTAAATTCTGTCTGACTTGTAGCACCCAATGCAGCTGAGCTCTGTCAAACATAAAATGAGCTTCCTCCTCCTCAATGACTTCATCCTCTTTTTTGGGGACTAATCCCATTCTCCCAATTCCTCAGTATCTATCACATCCTCTCTGTGCCAGTTCCAATTGGAAAGAGCACAGCACACTAAGATGATGCGAAACACCCTATTTAGGGTACATGGAATAGCTCCCCTATACTGGTCCAAGCAATGGAACAACATCATCAGCAGCCCTATCGTCAGCTCCATCATGATCCTGTGATAGCATGAGCAACATTGCATTTACCCTCCTCCTCAGTCAGGGGGGTTCCACAATGCTGGTAACTATAGTTTTTGGCGGGTAGTCCTTGTCCTCCGGTAACCAGCTTTATAAAGCATCTAGACACTCAATCTCAACAAGAACACAAACGTGCACCAAGATGTAGGATTCATGGTAGATACCAGATACTAGACTCGTATCTCCAAGTAGGGGTTATTTTCCCCAAGCATCGGAGGCTGAGAGGTGACCCTTACAATAAGTTAGTAAATCATGAGGGGCATGGACAGGGTGAATACTCAGTGTCTTTTCTCCAGGCTAAGGGAATCCAAAACTAGAGGACATAGGTTTAAGCTGAGAGGGGAAAGGTTTAAAAGAGACTAAAATGTTACTTTTTTACACAGAGGTTGGTGCATGTCTGGAATGAACTGCCAGAGGAAGTGGTGGAGACTGATACAATTACATTTAAAAGCCATCTGGATAGGTATATGAATGGGAAAGGTTTAGAGGGAATTGGGCCAAATGTGGGCAAATGGGACCAGGTAATTTAGGATACTGGATTAGCATGGACAAGTTGGATTGAAGGGTCTGTTTCCATGCTGTACACCGCTATGACTCTTTGACTCTAAGTTCTAACAGTTATCACAGATCATTTGCATATTATAAAAATGGAACCCTTCCCATTGATAAGCTCTGCTGCATTGTGAAACAGCCATCTCAATGCATTGTGTGTGCACTTAATGATGCCCTGCATCTGGGAGAAGCCAATGATACCAAAATGAACCAATGTTACAAATGGCATCTGTCACTGTCCTGACCCATTTGTGGATGATTGAGATATTCCACATTGGTCACCAGTCACTCCCTGAAGAAGCTAGTTGCAAAATAGTTCAGCATTTATATCACCTTCATAACATCCTTCAGGTCATAGATCACAGATCCCAATCCAACAGCTGGCACAGTTCAGTAACAGCGTGCTGGCCAAATTGAGCCTGTGTCGACACTATACTTGTTTCTCATCAGGAAATAGCTCTGAGGACAAAAGACTCCTGCATCTTCAATGCATCCCAAGGGTATCTGCAGCTGCAACCTCTCCCAATGCTAGAGACTCTTCACTCTCTGTGGCAGCTTGCTGCTGCTCTTGGATCTGCCATCATATTGCTGCTCTTCCATCTTCTTTTGCCCTCTTAGCAAGCCATCCACTGTGAGGAGTATCCCACCTGTGGCCCGATCCATCACTTTTGCTGACAATGATGTGTGTTGGGAATGGAAGGAACAACACATGTACATAACGATGAGTGAGTCTATGTTGGCACACTCTGCAGTTGATGGCTCCAGACACTCCTTCACACAATGAGACATGTAGCGCTGTGACAAGAAGCACTGATTGAAGTTACCATGGCTTGTTGAGATAGGCAGTTACTTGGTAGGGGAGATCCACTAGCTGAGTGACAAACACATTGCATTATAGTGGGAGTACTTCATGCAATCTGAACCCTTTCTATTAAAGCCCTACATCAAACAAGAAAGTTATCAGTGCATACAATAGCATACATCGCCATACTTGAATTGATTTATTTGATTTAATTTAAGCTTTATTGTCACATGTCCTCAAGTACAGAAGTACAGGACTACAGTGAAATATATACAATGTTGCCACACACAGCACCAACTTAGGTACAATACTTAGTTACAGCACTTAGAGTGCAGATAGAGAAGTATTCAATTCTGTAGCTCACAACACCTTAGTATTGAACTGTGTTGGTTGTAGCTGAAAATGTGTTGCTGGAACAGCGCAGCAGGTCAGGCAGCATCCAGGGAACAGGAGAATCGCCATTTCGGGCATAAGCCCTTCTTCAGGAGCCAGGTCCACCTCTTTTAAAGTCAGTGTTAACTTTTGCTTCATTGAGATGTCTAAGTTTATTTTGCAAGAACCAATAACATGGTGGGCATCACTTGTGATCAGTGTTTGCGCCACTCTGCATGTATTTCACATGCGCTGTGATACGATTACAAATGACATGAAGCTGCAATCTGCTAATGTATGATTAATGCATTCGCTCCTCCAACAGTCTCCTATTGAGCAGAAGTGAAACTTGCATTTTTGCCCATCAAACTGGCACTGACTCTGCTCACCCTGATCATTGTTCCAGGCCTTTTCTTGTTGCAGGATGCTTCTAACAGTTGAAAAGTGATGGTAGGGAACATAGCTCATTGTGGTCTCTGCATAACACCTGACCCCCACAGCCATCCATGAGCTTCCACTTTCTACCAGTAACCACCAGGTTACCTGTTTCCCCTCTTATTACCCTTGTCCCCTCTTCAACCATGCCTCCGCCTGCCCCCTCTCAATGTTGAAAACCCTTTCCACCCCAACCTCTCAATAAATGGGTCTACAGGCTTGACTGCTCACCAGTAACTGTCCTATGATAATACGCCAGACTGCTCTACTTGCAGCTCCCGGACTGACTACACAATATCCTTCCCTTCTTGCAATGGCTCTGTAGGACTGTAGGACTGACCATGGCTCACTCCCCATACTGTTGTCAGATAAAGTTCCTGACTATAATTGTCCCAGGTAGACCACTGACAGTAGCCAAGCCCTGGACTGTGTGTGGAATCTGGTCTGATATTCCACTTGAGCAAGCTGAGGACAGACTTTCCAACATTGCCATTTGGTTGAATAAACGTGCAGTCTGTTTGCCATGCAGACAGCTGGCACATTCAGTAGGTGTCAGATTGATCTTTTACTGAAACATACAACAAGCAAGCAGCCCTGAGATTCGGCCTAAATCTAATCTGCCAGTTGAGTATCTCTCCCTTGTTGTATCTTTGCAACGGCAAGCTAATTGTTGATGTGCTCCAAAACTCAGCTTCAAAATGCAGAAGTATCAGTACACTGATTGGAGAGATACCATGACAGTCCTGAGCAACTGGCAGGTATCAGATGCCAATGTCTGTGGTCATGGGGTGCATGAGGTCACTGCCATGGAGTGTGCCCAGAAATGTTGGTGCCTGGTGCCCAAGTTGGAGGAGCAAGTGGCAAGCTGGAGTCACCCAGATACCCACTCAAACATCCATGTCAAGAATTCTTGGCATCTAGTTTTCTCACAGCGGGTGGTAGGATAGAAAGCTGCATATTAATGAGGGTGATAACAAACAGTAACTCCTGTAACTAGGCTTCTCACTGCTGCCTAGCACCTTGCCTCAATGCTTTAAACTTTGTTGAAAAATGCAACCAGATACTCCTGACTTCCAGAAAAGCTTGCTGGACTTCTCAAGTGATTCTCCCAGATTTCTTGCCCATGTTAAGTACATTTTAAGTAATGCATATAAAAATATGTAAAACTTGTAGTGAAGGAGCTGAAAGGTCAGAGCTTTGAAAATCTGTTGATTTGTTGGTCCTATTGTTGACTGCAATTTTGAAGATCCTTAAGCCGTGTTATTCACCAAAATAATACCCCATTATGTTTCTAACTCAGGTGTTGACAGTCCAGAATTGAAACATGGACACATGATCACGGTACGAGTTAGGTGGATGTGGGCTATCACATTACATTAACGCTTACCCCTACCTCAATAACAATAAGCAATACTGTTGCTTTTAAAATTACCCCTAACAGTAAAAATGCATTTATAACTGGTGGACATTGTTCCTTTTGTCATATGTGATATCTTCTGGTTATCAAACACTGGTGATTTGCAGTTGGGTTTGTTCGCTGGCATCAATGTTCCTTTCAATGCTGAGTCTAAGAGTAGAGTGTAGATCATTTTAGGATCTTAATAGTCTTGCATAACAAGGCATAATTTATTGGATGATAGCAAAAGGTACAATTAAGTTAGCGTTATTATAAATATCAAGAGCGAGATATGTCATGTGTGCCTCCATCAGGACCACATGTAAGATGAACTCTTTCTCCATCCAAAGACTGTGTGACATTATCAAGTTATGTGGAGACAATACAATTTCACCATTAACTCTTTCTGAACCTTCTGATACTGACAGTGAGTCAGCGGGGGAATCTGTTCCTGTCAAATTCAGAATTGAATTTAGGAAAGAAAATCATTTGAATGTTGCTTTTTTGCACCAACCAGTTGTCTGGGGGCTTATTTCTCCTGAAATTCTCCTGCTCCCACTCATTTCTCCTAAAATTCCAGAAAATGTTATCACATGTATTCTTTTGAGGCTCCTTTCTTGTCAAATATGTACACAAACAATTCGGTCAAATCACATTCACAAGAGTGTCAAATACTGTGATCATTTCATTCTTGCAACAATTAAATTCTCCCACATATTGCAATGACAGGTAAGTTGTGATTCATAGAAGAGTTACAAAATAGAAGTTTCCTCTCTTTAAAATCAAGCAATAATTCCACTGCAAATTGAAGTAACTGAGCACAGTCTAGTTAATGCATATGTCTACGGCTGCTGGGCTTGTGAATTCCAGTTTCCCTTGGGCTAATTTTACCACCAGAGGATTGAGATTTTACAATAGCATGTGACAGAATATGTGAGAAACTCTTAAGACAGGCATTTTCAGACAGGTATGTGTGACAGAATGCTAAGGTGAATGGAAAGAAATGCAGCAATCAAATGACAAGTCATTAGCTGTAACTACTCATCCTCACAAAGCAATGTGTTTCAAGCATTGCATCTTTTATTACTGCACAAATACTGGTATTCCCAATGAAGAGAATGTATCAATCCAGCAGAACTGCATAATGACTTATTTGAAGTTAAGCTAAAGCACATCAGTGTTATTCTAGATGTGCCTGTTCATCACCAGATCTACCTACCCGACACTAATGCACAGAATATTACCAACATGAGGAATTTGTTACAGTCTCTTGAGTGTTGTATTAATGATAGAAGAAACAACTAATGATGAGAAGCTACTTTCTCTTGCTGTACTTTTGAGTGCCGCTGTTGTGTTGCAATAGAATGCAATATTTGAAAACGCATTTGAACAAAATTGAACTGACAATATATCTGATTGATTGCCATATGTTGGAGGCAAGTAACTTTAAATGGTAAAGTGGGAATTCATGGAAAACATTCAAAAGGTGACTATTAATCTATCAAAATTGTCAACCTTCCCAAGTGATCTAGCTTTGAAATGCTACTTTAAAAATGAATGTATTACATATATTGCATTTTCCAGATGAAATCAATAATCCAAGAGAATTTCCTATTTCCTATTTCCTCTTCCTGTTTAAAAAAAAACCTTCACTCCATGCAAAGCCCAGAAAGATTCAGACACTTTTAATAATATTAAATATATTTTTATATTGTGGTGCTGTTTCAAAAGAGTGTCTTGTTATGATTTGCATTTTCATTTAGGACATCACTTAAATATGTTCCAGGGAATGCAAAGGCAATCAAAATATTATCATTGCTTCATCAGGCAGTTTAAATCCATAATAGTGGATAATGACAAGAGAATTGCACACTTACCTATGGCTACTGCTTCATAATAATTTCTGGTGTGGAAGGATTGTCTTATGAGCAAATGTTAATCAGTTGGGACTTTGCTCACTGGAGTTTACAAGAATGAGAGGTGATCTCATTGAATCATATTGTATTCTTAAGGAGCTTGACAGAATAGATGCTGAGAGGATGTTTCCCTGCATGGAAGCATTTAGGTTCAGAGGGCATAGTCTCAGTATAAGGGGGCATCATTTTAATTCAGAGATGAGGAGAAATTTCTTCTCTCAGAAGGTTGTGATTCTTTGAAACTCATTGCCACAGAGAGCTGTGAGGGCAGAACCCTTATGTATATTTAAGGATGAAATAGAGAGATTCTTGATCAGGAGGAGAATCAAGGGTTACAGGGAAAGGGCAGGAAAGTAGACATGTGGAACATCAGATCAGCAATGATCCTACTGAATGGTGAAGGATGCCTAAGGGGCTGTAAGGCCTACTCCTTTTTATATTTCTTATGGTTTTATGGTCTTATAAAAGTTGATAAAATAATTTTTTAAAAATGCTCCAACACCAACTCCAATAACCTGAAATGTTATGGACCACTCGAAAGAGACTCTGAATGATTATGTCACATTTGTGAAAGAGGTGATGAAATACAGGCAATATTTATTTTGTTTGTGTATGTTTTTACTCCTTTACCAGCTTTTGAAGCAGTAGCCAGTGAAAATAAGGGCACAGTTTTCATTAATACAACTGTGAATTTCCTGGTGTATCTTGTTGTCGTGCAGCAATTATGACACTTTCATAGATGGCAGGTAGAGGCAGTCAATGTTCCAGAAGGCATTGTGAAACCATGGGGTGATGTGTTTCATATGAATAGTACTCCCTGTGATGAAAGCAAATGTTTCTCTGTTTATTTGCCATGAAGTAAAAAAAAGTTCAAAATTGAGAGAGTTCTCCCTTCACCAGTGTTAGAGAACAGAGGACATATACTCAATTCTGCAAGAAACCAAGAGTTCTTAAAAGGTTTTGTTTGATGGTTGGAGATTAGACTAAGATGTTAACATACACAGCTGACAGATGGACATATAATTTCTATGGCATCCAACAATTATAGAATAATTGCTGAACTCAAAAAGCTCTACTTTCTACGAATGCTAAGCCATTAGACAATCAACTGTAAATTGTGATTCGGGATTGGCGTCAGTGTCAAGGGATGAGAAACTATTGTTGTTCTGACAGTTAACTCAATCTGTGAAGATAGGCAATAACTATACTTCTTTGTCAAGGGAAAAATGGTTTCATGATCACATAATCTAAGTTGACATGTCAGTGCAGTCATCAGTGAACTTAGCATCATTGTAAGAACCGTGGTTAGGGATGATTTCAAACCAAGATTCTGCCTGCCTGTTCCATACAGATGTAAAAGATTTCATGGCAGTTTTAAAAAATAGCAGTGACTCATCCTATTCCTAGGGTTCTTTAAAGTATGATGCCAAGAACAAGTTAATTGGTCATTCAGCTCTTTTAGTATTTTGGGATATTGCTATGTCCAAATTGTTACTTGAATTTGTTTACAGAGCAACAGCTATTGCATTCCAGAAGCAATTCTTCAGCCACAAAAAGCTTTTACATGTCCTGAGGATGTAATAAAATGTTCAGTTTTATAAATATTTTAGATTTGTTTCCTCTAAATATTTCATATAACTATAAATCTTTTAAAATAAGAAAAGTGTAACAATAACATTGAATCATTACATTTTGAGAACACCAGCTGAGTCACTTTTAATTTTGTGCCATCCATTACTGCGTTTACAGCTGTGACTTCCACCAAAAGAAGGAAATTGTTTACTTCTCAAAGAAACAGGCACCAACTTGTAGGAATCATACCTTTTTATCCTCTTTGCTCTAATATAAAACCCATCTCCAAGACCCACGCAAATCATACAGTGGTACATCTGAGCACTTAATTTAGTGGGACCAATAATAAGTGTCATGACAGGAATTTCTAGTTTGACCTGTGATTGCACAAATTAATTAATCTCTTAATTTATTGAGTACAGGCTAAGATTTCTTATGCTTTGGTCCCACCATTCAAGATATGTTTGGAGCACCAGAGCCACAATGTGTGAGATCAGTTGCTACAATCCCCATAGAGACTAATAAACATTTTTATAAGAAATGGCTCCCTGTGACACCAATACAAATAAAACAGATGGATGAGATATTACTTATTAAAACTATTACTGTAACAATCAAATACAAATCAACATTATTCAAACATTAAGTAACACACAAAATGATACTTCAAATCAAAGGTAAATTTCATTTTCTAACAGTTGGTCAATTATAAGCCTCATAAAATTATAAATGTTCACATCACTTCTTACACAAGTATGGTACCATGTGTAATCTGGCAGTGATTCCAACTCAGCCTCCTGTAATAGAATCTCTCACTTCCTAATAAATGGATATAGCCCTCTCGTCACCTTCAGTGAACATAGTATTCCACCTGAAGTTCCCAGCCACTCTCAGTAAGCAGCTGAAGAACCTTCCCAGCCACGGTGACAACAGTCTTGCTGTAATAATACCCAGAGCCTCCCTTTGGAGTAACCTCTTTAAATGATGTAGTTGACTTTGGTAAAGCAGTGGTGATTGTGCCCAATTCAAAATCCTTATTCTCCCTGAGCTATTTTAAGGTCTGTCTTTTCTAACTGTATTACACATCCAGTAGTAGTCACTGCTCCACTCTCAGTCCTGCTTTCCCCTACCTAAAAGAGGATATATTTTTCATAGTATGAGTGCAAAAGAGTGCAGCTGCACTGGGCTAATACCAGACTGGTAGGTCTGTTCTATGAAGAGAAATTGGTTTGAATGGGCCTCTGCTGACTAGAGTTTAGATGGATGAAAGAGGATTTGATTGAGATGTATAAAAAAAATCTAACAGGGCTGGGCAGACTGGACAAAAAAGGAAGAACGGTGGATGCTGGAAATCTGAAACAAAAAGAGAAATTGCTGGAGAAACTCAGCAGGTCTGGCAGCATCTGTGGACAGAAAATAGAGTCAATGTTTCGAATCCAGTGACCTGCTGAGTTTCTCCAGCAATTCATGTTTTTTTTTTGTTTCTGGACAGACTGGATGTAGGGAGGATGTTTTCCCTGGTTTGGGAATCTAGAACTAGGGAACACAATTTCAGGATAGAGGTGAAGTCCATTTAGGACTGAGATGAGGAAAGATTTTGTCACTCAAAGGGCAGTGAACCTGTGGATTTCTCCATCACTGAATATGTTTAAGAAATAGATTGATAATTTATTTAGTTATTAAAGGCATCAAGGGGTATGGTCAGGAGCATGGCATTGAGTTGGCTGATCAGCCACGATCACATTGAATGGTGGAGCAGCTCAAAGTGTTGAATGGCCAACTCTTGCTCCTAATTTCTAAGTTTCTAGTTTTTTTCTGAACTGTAGTTATGGGAGTGGGTATAATTCACTCTTCAGTTAGCTTTCTATTTATTCTCTGTTTTATTAGCTTTCATGTCTTCAGCAAGTGCAGGTCTACTGGGTATTTCCTGGAATAAAATGCTTGCTAGGATGTCCAATGACATTATTTTTAGAATACTGCCCAGTTTCATTTAGAATTAAAGAAGCACCATGCAAAGAAAATAAGAGTTTTCTTTTCCAAAGCATAAGGGTCATCATGCGGCAAAGGATTACTAGTTACTGTTGTGTAGTGCTTGTCGGAACTAAATTGTGCAGCATCATCACCACTGAGTATTTTCCTATTTTGTTATTTGTTCATGGGATGTGGCATTTGAGAGTTAACCATTTTGTTGAGGGTCTGGAGTCATATGTAGGCCAGACCAGACTAGGTAAGGACAGCAGACCTTCTTCCCTAAAGGACATTAGTGACCAGATATTTACAACATTAGTATTTACATTGGTAAACCATGGGTATTTACAACAATCAAAAGTGGCCACAGGTCACCATTAGGCCAGAGTTTAATTCCAGATTTTTAATTAAATTTCACCATCTCCAAAGTCCCCGGAGCATTAGCCTGGGTGTCTGGATTACTAGTCCGGTGATGTCACCACTATGCCATTGCCTCACCTGTACTATAGATAGTACAGGCACACCAGAAGAAGTTATCCTGGGAATCCTCAATATTAACTTCCAACCCCAAGAAGACTTATGGTATCAGATCAAACATGGGCAAGGAAACCTCCTGCTGATTACCATTTACTGTTCCCTCAGCAAACGAATCAATACTCCTCCATGTTGAACATCATTTTGATGAAGTTTTGAGGGTGGCAAAGACAAAGAATGTACTCTAAGTGGGGGAACTTCACTGTCCATTACAAGAATGCTTGGCAGTATCTGTTTACCTTCTTCTCTCTCTCTCCATCAGTTAGGAAATGCTTGGTTTTCCATGTCTTAATTACCACAGAAAAGGTTGGGAAATGTGGTAATATCAGTGGACTATAAACCAGAACTTCAGTCTACTGGTCTGGGCACATGTGTTTGAATACCAGCATGGCAGAAGGGTGAAGTTATAGTAAAATTCCAAAGAAAGATCCTGGCCTAAAAAGCTAGCATTTGGGTGACCACTGTTCACTGTCCTAAAAACACATCTCGTTCACAAATCTCCTTTAGGGAAGAAAATTTTACATCCTTACTTGGTCTGGCTGACATGTGATGCCAGATCCATAGCAATATGGTTGACTCTTAACTGTACTCTGGGCAATTAGGATTGCACAGTAAATGTTGGCCCAGTCAGTGATGCCCACATCCCATGAACAAATAAAGAAGTCACTGAATTCAGGATTTCAGATGCTGGTCTTTGTCCTATTATTTCACAGAGAAAATTGTTCCTGCATACCATAGAATAGCCCTGATGCAAGACATTGTTTAGGATTTTGAGCCTTAACAAACATGATTAGTATTTACATCCTTTCAGTAATGCTAGGAAACTGATATATTCTGTCTATTTTGTACAGTATTCTGAAGAGTATGTACTTATTAAACTTATATCTTCTTCCAGGTACCCATGGGAGCGGTGATGAGCTCAAGGGTTCAAAACAGATTTTCAGCAAATGTGGTGTGCCTGTAACTTTGAATCAATTCAGTTTACTCTTACAAATGAGTAAGGTGAAAGACTACTGAATTTCAATTTTGCCAAACGTGTGTCTATTGTACAATCATATCTGTGACCATCAGAAGCAGTTGAGGCAAACTTTGCTTGTTTGTATTCTAAAATGCCACTTAACATCACAATCTGAACAACATTTACTCCAGTGAATCAGATGCATCTGCAAATTCCATCCTTCAGAGGCTTTGTTGTGTTTGAGGCCCTGAATGATCAATAAATTAAATTCAAACTCTATAATGTGCAGGGCTCCCATCATCATGTCTAATCAAATGCAACAATGTCAGTAATGTGTTTGACCATATCTCAATGCTAAGATTGGCAACATAGGATTACTTTTTTCTTGAATTCTCTGAAAGCAGGTTCTTGGGGACTATTCACCAAAGTGCTGTGATTTTTAGGAAGGTTAGGGTGAGGAGGAAAGCCTATGGTGATCAAACCATGTGCTGTTAGCATTAATCAAGACATTAATCCAGAATTTTACCAGACATCAAGCAGCCCTCTGATCCATGAGGCGACTGAAACTCTTAAGTGTTCATTTAATGTTGGTAGTAGTAGTGGAGGGATGCAGGAAATGAATGTAGGAGGAACATATTCAAATGTGAAGTTTAAGGAACTTTGGTCAACAATGTAGAAGGAATTGGCAGTATAGCTTTGTGAGATTATGGGATTAAAAGAATCACAGAAACAGGTCATTTGGCCCAACTAGTCCAAGCTAGTATTTCTGCTACCCTTGAGGCTCCTCCCATCTTTCCACATCTAAATCTACCACCATGGCCATGATTTCTTTCTCTCTTATATACTTGTCTAGCTTCTCCTTAATTGCACAGATGCTAAATCAAAATAAATTATATAGGTGACAAATTCCACATTGTCATCAATCTTAGGGTGAAAAGATTCCTTCTGAATTCCCTTTTAGATTTCTTAGTGATTATCTTGAGAGGAATCCAGCTCCATTACTGGTCACATTTCAGATGGACTTAATTGAAGAAGAGAGGTGAAATAAAATATTACAAATCACCTCATTGATTTTGGACTTGGAACAGAAAAAAAAACACATTTTCCAAATTTGTTTGGGGTGTATCAGTGTGTTACAGAGAGGGTATGGGATATATCAGTGTGTTACAGTGAGAGTTGTGGGGTATACCAGTGTGTTACAGTGAGGGATGTGGGATATACCAGAGTGTTACAGTGAGGAGTGTGGAGTTTATCAGAGTGTTACAGTGAGGGGTGTTGGGATATATTAGAATGTTAAAGTGAGGGGTGTGGGGTATATCAGAGTGTTACAGTGAGGGGTGTGGGATATATCAGAGTGTTATAGTGAGGGGTGTGGGAAATATCAGAGTGTTACAGTAAGGGGTGTGGGGTATATCAGAGTATAACAGTGAGGGGTGTGCAATATATCATTGCTATGTTCATTTAAAGCATATAAAGTGAATGTAATGAACACAAAAAAGACAGGGATCAAAATTATTCTGATAGATTTCTGCCTGTTTTAAGTCAGAAAAAAGCCAGAATGTGATTAATTATATTTGAAAAATTGAGCAATTGCATTATTTCAATGTTTATGTCAATACATTGCTCAGACATGTACCCTGCCAGAAACAAAAACAGAAATTGCTGGAAAGGCTCAGCAGGTTTGGCAGCATCTGTGAAGAGAAATCAGAGTTAACATTTTGGGTTCAGTGACCCTACCTCAGAACTGATGATTTCTAAGAAAGAGTTGGTTTTTAGGCAGAAGAGAGGGTGGGGGAAGGAGTTAAGGAGAAATAATAGGTGAAGATAAGAGCCCAAAGAGAGAGAAAAGAACAATTGGATAGACAAAGGACTGGATAGCGATCAGCATGGGAAAATGAATAACTATTAGTAGATTATTATTGTCCAATGATAGATTATATGTAAAAGCAGACTACATGACAACAAGGCCTGGTGTGTGACGTCTGGGGTAAGCTGCCAGAGCTTCGAGGCAACATTGCTTATGATAGTGCATTTAAAGAACTCTAGAAAAAGATTTGAAATAGTACTGTGATGAAAGATGCCTCCTATATATCAGTTTAGTGGAAGATTTTAAAATAAAATTGAGTTGGTTACTTTTGTGAAAGGCTTTTTTTTCAAATAACAAGATCGGACAGTCCTTCAAGAACAGTGATCAAATCCTGTGTGTGTAAAGGACTACAGGCATCCTGGAATGCTAATGGCAAGTTATTTTTATTATGCTGGTTGACAACAGGTAGCACAAACATTGACGCCAATTAGATTGATTTAGTTCAAACTAGTCACAGAATGATAATAAAAAAGTTGCTGGAAAAGCTCAGCAGGTCTGGCAGCATCTGTGAAGAGAAATCAGAGTTAATGTTTGTGGTCTAGAGACCCTTCCTCAGAATTGTGTAGAATAGATTTGACTGAGGTCAGAAACAATTATAGTTTCTCTCCTAGAACAGTACAGAATATATCAAGAAAAGCATATTTTCAGTAGAAAAGTTTTGTTACTGCAACTTCCAGACCAAGAGTGTTTTTATAGAAATCTGTAGGTTTCTGAGCTTTCAGTTTTGTGAGTATTCTAAGATGACCTACAAGTTCACCATAAAGGCCTGAGGAGAATTAGTTTACTGAACTCAAAGGTTTGATAACTTATCTGGATTTGAGCACATGGAATTATTAATTTTCTCTTATTAATTCCCCAGAGTAATTTACTACGAGATCAATCCTCACTTTATTAATTCTTGCTTTCTGTTTATATATTTCTAGCAACTCTACATTTCTCACGCTCTAATTTTTCCTTCCTTAGTTTTTAAAGACATTCACTAGTAGGCATTCATTACTTTAAAATTCTGTCCAGTCTTCTGACTTACCATTCATCTTTGCACAATTATGTGTTTTCTCTTTGAGTTTGATACTAAATATAACATTTTGAACAAATTCCCCTTGGAATTTTTCTTTCTTATTCAAATGTATCTATTCTGAAATATACCAGTTAATGTTTGCCATTGCATTTTATTTGATTTACCTGTTATTTGCCAACTCACTTTCACTATCGCTGCTTTCGTGCATTCATAATTACTCTTATTTAAGTTTGAAATACTAGTCCTGGACTCACTCTTCTCTCCCTCAAACTGAATGCAAAATACAGTACTATTATGATCACTGCGACCTAAGGGCATCTTTATTAAGAAGTCATTAATTAATCTTATCTCAATGCACAATATCAGATCTCATATAACCTTCCCTCTATTTGGATCCAGAATGTGGTATTTTAACAAACAGTTTTAAAAGCATTACATGAATTCATTATCTAGGCTAGTCGTACCTCTCTGATTATTCCAGTCAATACGTGAATTAAAATCTCCCAAGATTGTTGCTGTCCCTTTCTCAGAAGCTCCCATTATTTATTCTTTTAAACTTCATTTGACCATGTTAGGAGGTAGACAGTCCAACAAGCAATTTCTTGTTTTGATTGTTTCTTATCTCAACTCAAATCACTTCTAGATCCTGGGCTCCTGAATTTAAGTCATCACTCATTAATTAAGAGTCACCCTTTCATCTTTTCCTAGCTAGCTATACTTCCTCAATGACATGAATCCTTCAATATTCCGGTCCCAATCTATATAATCCTGCAGCTATGTCTGTGTAATAGTTAGATCTTTCTTATTGATTCATGCATGATAATAATCTCAGGATTATTTGGCACAGTGGTTAGCATTGTTTAGCTTAAAATGTAATGCACAATCAAATACAGAAATATTAGTTTTGTTCTTTTATTAGTTTGTAATCTCTATCCTTATCTTCTGATTTACTCTAATATTTATATGCTCTTTCTTCCTGCCACAGTCTGTATGTCTTTTCCAAAGTAATATGTTTGTTTCTTGTCTTGCATCTACACTTTAATTTACCAAATTTGGGACGATGTGAATTACCTTACCTCTTTACATAGTTTAAAATTGCCTCTGCTTTCCCAAGAAATATGGTTATATGGTTTGTTGGAACACCAATACCAGCCCCAGCAAAGCTCAGGTATAGAACATCTTAATGGTACAGTCTCCATTTTCCCCTAAAATAAATGTCATTGCCCCATGAATCAGAACTTACTCTCTGACCACAGTCTTTGAGAAACCACAATGGTTTCTCTAATTTTATATGTCTTATACCAACTGGTACATGGCTAATAGAATCCCTACAGTGCAGATAGAGGGAATTAGGCCCATGAAGTTCTTACAGTGACTCTCCAAAGAGCATCCAACCAACAGCCATCCCCTCTCCTCCCCAGCCCCCAGTATTTACCATAGCTAATCCTGCTAGCCTGCAGATTACACGGCAATTCAGCATGGTCAATCCATCAAACCTACACATCTTTGGAGGAAACTGGAGCATCCAGTGGAAACCCACATAGACACAGAGAGAACATGTAATTTCAACACAGGCAGTCACCCAAGGCTGGAATCAAACCCGGTACTGTGAGGCAGCAGTGCTAACCACTGTGCCAAATAATCATGAAATTAGTACCTTTGAGGTTTTGCTTCTTAATCTAGTCCAAAGCCTTCATACTAAATGCACAAAACCTTTGTCTTTAACCTGCCTAGAGCATTAGTACCTACATGGATCGAAATGACTGGATCCTCCCCCCTCCCCCCCCCCCCCCCCCCCCACTGTAAACTCCTGAAGTTGGAGAATCTACCCTACTTTCTTTTACACTAAAAACTGTTATGATGTTTAAAAACAAATTTAAGGTTTGGTTATCTTCTCCTGCCACCTAGTGTGACATACTGGTAACTGAAGCATCTGTGAGTTACACAGCATGGAGCAAAAGTAGAAAACTTTATCAAATGGCGTAGCAGTAGACTGTTGTGAGAGGGAGTTATATAAAAGACTGGAGGCATCTGTTTCACTTTTTGAAAGGGCTATACTTCAGCCCACACTCCTGATCTTTGGTCACCTAGTTCGGAGGACAGACAAGTCCATTGACCATTTACATGTTCAAGCAGTGAACTGTTGAGGGGATGGTTTCAGCCAACTGCCTGCCTCACTTCCTTGGATATGAGAGAGATTAGATTCCCTACAGTGTGAAAACAGGCCCTTCAGCCCAACACTTCCACACTGACCCTTTGAAGAGTAACCCACCCAGACCCATTCCCCTACATTTACCCCTGACTAATGCACCTAACACTACGGGTAATTTAGTATGGCCAATTCACCTAACCTGCACATCTTTGGACTGTGGGAGGAAACCAGAGCACCCAGAGGAAACCCATGCAGACATAGGGAGAATATGCAAACTTCACACAGACAGTTGCCCAAGGTGGGAATTGAATCTGGGTCCCTAGCGCTGTGAGGCAGCAGTGCTAACCACTGAGACACCCAACTGGATGGCCCTTGAGAATGAGTGCACAATGTCTGAAACAATAACAGTGAGAGCTGGAGAAACATAGCAGGTCTGACCCTTCGTCACTGGACTCAGAATGCTAACACTCTTCTCTCTCAGATGCTCTCAGACCTGCTGAGTTTCTCCAGCACTTTGTGTTTTTTTCAGATTTCCAGCACCATTAGTTCTTTATTTTAGAAACAAGAACATTTTTTATTTATATACAGCTTTAACATAATAAAATGTTCTAAAATATTTCTCTGAAAGAGAATAATACATGTGGCAATATTAGGCCAGATGAACAAAAGCTTAGATAAAAATATCTTAAGGGGGGGAAGTTAGAGAGTCAGAGGTGTTTAGGACTGGAATTCCTGAGTTTCTAAGGGAGGTGAGTTAGTATTAGAAGGCGTTCAGAGGAGGTTTACAAAAATGATCCTGGGGATTAAGGACTTGTCATATCAGGTGCAGTTGAGGATTATGGGTCTGTAATCAATGCAATTTAGGAGGATGAGGGGGAGAATCTCATGAAACTTACGGACTACTAAGAAGCCTGGATAGAGTCGATTTGGAGAAGATGTTTCCATAACAGGAGAAATGATGGCAGAGCCTCAGAGTGAAGGGAGGATCTTTTTGAACCGAGATGAGAGGGAATCTCTTCAGTCAGAATCTGTGAAACTCATTGCCCCAGAAGGCTGTAGAGGCCAAGTCATTGGGTGAATTTAAGACAGCGATGGATAGGTCCTTGACTAGTCGAGAGATCAAGGGTATGGGAAGAAGGCAGGAGAATGAGATTGAGAAAATATCAGCCATAATTGAGTGGAGGAGCAGACTTGATGGGCCAAATGGCCTAATTCTGCTCCTATATGGTCCTATAGTCTTTGCAGTCCTTGTTTTTACTATAGTCTTTACAGTCAGGGCAGCTGAATGTGCGGTCACTAATGATTAAGCAGCAAAATCCTGATGCTTAAAAGGGTGCAATTAAAGCGCACAGATATCTCAGAGGCGTACGTACATAAGTAACATAGAAACATAACATAGGAGTAAGAGAAGGCCATTTGGCCCTTTGAGCCTGCTCCAATATTCATCATGATCAAAGCTGATCATCCAACTCAATAGCCTAATCCTGCTTTCTCCCCATAGTCTTTGACACAATTCATGCCAAGTGCTATATCTAGCTGTCTTTTGAATACATTTGATGTTTTAGCATCAACTATTTCCTGTGGTAATGAATTCCACAGGCTCACCATTCTTTGGGTGAAGAAATATCTCATCTCTGTCCCAAATGGTCAATCCCAAATACTCAGACTGTGACCCTAGTTCTTGACACACATACTATTGGAACATCCTCCCAGCATCTACCCTCTCTAGTCCTGTTAGAATTTTAAAAGTCTTATGACATCCCCCTCTCATTCGTCTGAACTCCAGTGAAAACAATCCTAGTGATTCTCTCTTCATACGTCAGTCCTGCCATCCCCAGAATCAGCCTGGTAAACTGTCACTAAACTCCTCAAGAGCAAGAGCATTCTTCCTCAGAAAAGGAGACCAAAACTTCTCACAATATTCAAGGCGTTACCTCACAAGGCCCTGCATAATTGCAACAAAACCTGAAGAAGGGCTTATGCCCGAAATGTCGATTCTCCTGCTCCGTGGATGCTGCCTGACCTGATGTGATTTTCCAGCACCACACTTTTGACTCTGATCTCCAGCATCTGCAGTCCTCACTTTCTCCTACAATACATCCCTGCTCCTGTACTTGAAACCTGTCGCAGTGAAGGCCCACATACCATTTGCCTTACTGCCTGCTGCACCTGCATGCATACCTTCAGCAACTGGTGCACACTCCCCTCTCCCAATTTACAGCCTATTCATGTAGTAATCTGCCTTCTTGTTTTTTGCTTCCAAAGTGAATAACCTCACATCTATCCAAATTATACTGCATCTGCCATTGATGTGTCCATTCAGCCAATCTGTCCAGATCATGCCAAAGGATCTCTGCATCCTCGTCACAGTTCACCCTCCCATCCGACTTGGTATCATCTGCAAACTTTGAAATGTTACATTTTGTTACCTCATCCAAATCATTAACATATATTGTGAGTAGCTGAGGGTCCCAGCACTGATCCTTGTGGCATTCTACTAGACCCATTAATTTCTACTCTGTTTCCTCTCTGCCAATCAGTTTTCTAACCATCTCAATACACTTCCCACAATTCCATACACTTCAATCAGGCATGATAATCTCTTATGTGGGACATTGTCAAACACTTTCTGAAAGTCCAAATATACCACATCAACTGTGTCATTGCTTGTGAGGCTAGAAGAGATTACAGAAACAGAGAGCCACCATGCCATAAATGGATGTTAAAATGAAGTTCAGAATACTTTTATAAGTGTTATCAGATGAGTTCCAGTGTAGGCCAATAAACACAGGAGTGACAGGTGAATAGTATTTGCTGCTTGTTTGGTCATGAGCATTAGGTTTTGTCTGAGATTGAATGCAAGAGGTTTTCCAAGAATGCATTGGAATAAATAAATCTGAAAGTAACAAGGCATAAATGACAGTTTCAGCAGCAGTACAGCAATCTTAATGATAGAAGAGATATATGGTTCGAAGCTCATCTCAGGATTAATTAGGACACCAAGGATACAAATAATCTGGTTCAAGCCCAGGCAGTTGCCAGGGAGAAGGATGGAATTGATGGATGGTAAGCACGCAATAACCAAAAAGATTTTCAAGGCACTTTGCAACTCTTTCAGTGACCTTACTGGATAACATTTTGGTCTTAGATGTTAGGTATACCAATACGCTAAGTGCACCAAGTGATCTGAAATAATGGAATAATTAAGGAAGTTTACAATCTGCAAAGATCCCAGTGGTCAGAATTGTAAATCATGGAGCTTCCTGTTTTCATAAATTTTTGAAATTTTAGAAATATTAGAAAATATTATCATTTTAAAATAGGATTATGCAGTAAATGGCATTGAAGCAATTTTAATTGCAAACTGTTCAATCCATTGCCAAAGGAAATTAGATAATATTTGCTCAACAATTTAGAATACTATTTTACAAATATCATTTTAACTTTAATGGATTGCATTGATGACTTTTTGATTCAATATGGCAGCGTATATTGTATTTACTGAAGTATTTTATACTTAGAGCAGAATTAACAATTAAAATTACTGGCTTGCCACAAGGAGATACAATGACATTGTTTTAGCCATATGCATCTATTTTGGTAGACAAATGAATTTCGGACATTTACATTAAAGCTAAATGAACTTCATACATGCATTTTGACTTAAGCATTACTCAGTTAGAGCAAGTATTTTAGTGATCAAAAAACATTTGTACTTTTGTGCATTTTATCATAGTGTTTTAGCAACATATTATGCATTGTGAATTATGAGTATTGAGATTATATGTCCAATAACATTATTGCCTTTTTTTTATATTTACTAATTAGAAATATAGTCACTTCTGGATCCCAGTTAGCCAAACATGCTTAGTAGCAACTATATCCAATAATTTAGTCAGCAAATATTAATTAAATAGTTCTACCGCACTTAAATTATAATATTCGTCCTTAAAACTGAACTGTAGGGCTCAAAATCCATCTCACCATAATACCTCACTCCTTTTCCGAATATCATATCAACAAGGGATATGCTCTTCTGCTGGCTCATTTTAAAGAACAGCTAGAGAAGCTCCAAAACCTATCAATTCATGTTATTGAGACAACAGTCTTTTAATCAGTCTTACCAATAATTTTTTCAGAATTATAAAATAAAACTTAGAATTGCAAGATATATGTTTCTCTCTTCGAGTTTAAAATGTTTATTATAATTACTGCAGCCAAAAACAGTACAATATTTTCAGTATTTGTTGAATTTGATCTTCTGCAATATATACATTTTCTGACTTGATCAAATCTATTACATAAACTTCACTATACAGGACAACAGATGCATTCATATTCTGTTCAACAACAGGATAATCGGTACTTCGTATGAAGCTCAATTGATCGAACTTACAGTGTCAAAATTACCTGAGGCTATCAAAGATTTCATTGAAAGAAAACCATACAATCTCTATGTATCTGGTGAAAAGAGAATGTTTAAAATGTTTTTGCCAGTCAACTTTGGCTATATAGTAAAATTATTAAATTACATAACTTCCATATTTTCAACTTGGCTCTAAAACAAAATGTTCTAAAATAATTTAACTATGTAAAAATATCAAACGCTATTACAGATATAACAGACATTATTTGTGATTAAGTTTAAGCAACTAGCTAAATCTTCACATTAATTCAGCCTTCAAATATTCTTCCAAAAAAGGAGATTAATTTCTGCAGTTTCTAAAGCCCAGAATTTGCTGGAGTATTGCATTTTGCGGGTGAGTACAACCAGTTTTTTTTTCACCACTCTTCAGTTTCAATTAATTATTTGTCACGTTCTGGAAATGAAAGTTGATAATAGTGTGAAGAGGTCAGCAGGCCCTCTGGGATATTGCTGAGCAACTGGATGAACAATCTATTTCCTCAAGCAATGAAAGTTAGGGATTAAAAAGATTACCAAATGTCAAAAGTGGCAGTTTGGACATTTGATTATTGAAACGATGTTGATCACCGAATTGTATGCAGGAAAATATGTATGTTCATATGTTTATACGCCTGCGGAATGTAAAACAAAAACCTCCAGCCCAGAGTGCTGATTAATATTCTATTTTAATTTATGAAATTCAGAAACATGAGCACATCTGTTGCTTAAGTGCAAAAGTATAATCTACATATTTTATAGCAATACAGAATATGACATTACTCATGGTATCAGAATGATGATAATCAGTTGCTTACAATTTGGTGGACCCACATATTTTGCAGAGCAGATGGGTACCACTAAATCCTAGCAAGCTGAAATAAATTTACCATCAGCATTACTCCCAACTAGAATTCTCAATAAAGTAATTTGCTAAATTGATTACACTGCTTGATGTAGTGTCCTGATTTATGTGATATTGTGAAATATTTAACTAATTTCAAAGTGGAAAATCATTTTGACAACATAAATATACAGGGTCTTATGCTGCTAATTAGTAGCCCCAAATTTTGATGCCAAACTTAATTTATTTTACAGTGGGAATACAGCATTTACTTCTCAATTCAAATGAAGAGGTTTGTGCAGAAGTGCACTTCACAGTGTATACCTTACTCATCATAAATTTATGGATTTCTTTTATGTGCTAATAACAATGAAAACTTTCAACATGCTTACTGTTATTTTCCAGCAAATTCTGGTCTATGTGTAACTATATGTTCAAAAAGAACATTTATAATTTACAAAATGAGATCATTCCTATTATGTCAACATATGATTACATAAAGCAAATGGAGACAATCACGCCAAAAGATTTTTTTTTAATGGTTACTTCATTATCTGCTAAAAGTCAGGCAAAAAGTGAACTAAACTAAATCTACGAACATAAAGCCATTTTTCTTGGAATGTTATATTTTCTTTTTTAATTTGCATCTAACTTTTAGAACATAGAGCACAGAACAGTACAGCACAGGAATATGTTCTATGTAGTCTTAATTCTTAATTCAAACATGCCTTATCCATACAAATTTACCAATATTTCTGTTAAATCCCAGCTGCAAAGATAATCAAAAGATATTGTCATCTATTTCTTGAGTTTTCTGCAGGTGCCTGCAGCATTTCTAATTAAGATTTCTCAAACAAGGGCTAACGTACATTATGGAAACCATCCTGAAATATTAAAATATTGCTTTCTCAAACTACTTTATTGTGGGATATATAAAGTGTCAGAAGACTTTTGTGTCAAAGGTCTGTGGCGAATTTGCACCCAGGTACAAGAGGTCAGGGATAATGCAGGAATATACTACACGACTCATTATACAATAAAGGAAAAATAAAAAGCAAGGGAAGTGGGGGAAAGTACTTTCTGTTCAAAGTATTTTACCTTTTTATTTAAAGTACTGAAAGATTTTTAAAATACTCTTGGTATACGGTCATTTGACTTTTTAAAAATGTCTGCACAAATAATATTACTAATCTAATAGTACTAACTTCAAATGGGCCAATAAGACACTCCAAAGTGCATTTCTGCCCTTTCCCCAATTGTAGCAATTCACAGGAAACCTAAGTTTCCAAAGCTGTATTATCATTTGTCAGGATTGCTTGGCTCCAAAGCAGCCACCAGACTTTTCAAAACTGGAATTCTTAGAGAATAGCCCAGCAGGGAAGGGATACTGAGTCCCTGTCCACAGTAAAGGTTACTGTGGGCAGAAGTTTTTTTGTTATAAAGTTAAGAGTATATGATAAAAAAATGTCATCTAAATTTGCCTTCATAAAATACATTGGAAGGAAGAAAGCCTTCATTCTATTTTTAAAGTGTCCGCCCAGAACATTAAATTATTTTCATTGCAATACTTTAGTCTTCAAATAAGTCCAGTGTCATTTGCAGAATAAGCCAATAGTGTGTAGCTTTTTCAAACAACAAAGGAAAAATTATACTGTTGAACCATCTATGGATTTCCTACCATGTCAGTCTCTTTGCATGATACGTTAAGGTAGATGTCAACAGTTAGGAGCAACATGTACTTAGAAGAGAAGGAAAACAATTCCAAACAAAATCCAAGAGAAATACAACAACAAAAAAATTAAAATGTAATGTGTCTCTTACTTTTGGAACACTTTTACAATATTTTTGTCAAATGTATCAAAATAATTACAAAAGGATGGGCAAGCCACAACATCACTGCTCAAAAGATAAGGAAAGATACTGTTCCTGTTAGTTAGTACTGCATATGGACAAAAGATTGCGACAGAGAGTCAGAAACTTAACAATAGTAATATACAGAGAGGTGTTCATCAAACATCTGTACTGGCAGAAACAATTCAAATAGTGATTTTTTTTGGAAAACAAAAGAAAATTTATGACTTAGTTCATATTTTCAGTTACACATTGACTCAAGCACTTTCTTGATCCATGTTGAAGATAATGTAGCAAGTCTCTAAATGATCTGATTCCAAACGATGTTCGAACTGTGGTTTGAGATCTTCAGGTGTCAGACCCTTCAGAAATTGAGAAGCTACTTCATGGAAAATGGTCTGACCAATATCATCTGTAAAGAAAGTTGTAAATAATCTGGTTTGAAACTAGTCTGATTGCTGTTAAAGATAAATGTAAATGGATCAGCTATCAATTTGAGAACAATCTCAAGATTTCTATTACATCTTAAATGTATTAGCCCTGAAACAGCTGAATCCCACTTCATCAATTCAAGTGTGGCTGAACTAAAGCCCTTCTGTCCGTGATCAAAGACCAGGATGACAACTCAAAGTCAGGGAACAGAGTCAATTGCATGAGTACAATCAGAGCATCATGATTGGAGGGGTACTTCATGAGCATCTTCCAAAACATCAGTCAGAATGGTGAAGAGAAGGCCTGGCAAACCCCCCCACCCAAAATTTTGCTTTTACTTTCCTCTGCACTCATTTAGGAGAAAATAATTTACTCCCTCCAGAAGCAGTTAGTTTTTCTTAGTAAACATCTGGAATATTTTTAAGATCCTTACTTTAGCTCAAACCACCTTTCCACTGGCACAATTTTCCTTGGTGCCTTTTAAAGAACACAGTAGGTGGCACTGCCTGCAGCATTTTGGGAAATCCTCTGGGCAAGCTTCATTGATCGTGGAGCCCAATAGATTAACCACTGCCTCTTTTCCCATCAGAATATAAAGATTCCTTCCCTAATGGGATTATCATGCTGAAATTGTTTCTCTCCTCTGCCCAAACTTAATGCAGATGGAATCTCTAACAATAAACACTCAACAGTTTGTTACCCTGAAACAAAAATGGGTCATGGCTTCTGTACTTAACGTAGAACAGAACTAACACAGAACATATAGCACACAGAAAGGTTAAAATGAACAGCCTTCAAAAGGCTCAGTCTCAAATACCTTTTCCCCAATAAAACAGTGGACCTATTTTAAAGTTCAACACAGATACCTGAAAAGGCAAAACGTGTTAGGTGGGCTCAGATGGCTGTAAAAGATGGTACTCACACAGCATTGGGATAAAGAAAGATGATGAAATTAGATACATTTTTGGACAATACAATCAGCTAAGCATGGATCAAAGAGTTAACATTTTGACCAATAAGTTTATAAGTACATAAGAATAATAGCTTTGCTTGATCAAAAATCATTATAGAATAAAATTTAACAATAGCTTCTTATATCAGATCATCTAATATACAATGTTTAGGTGCAAGTCTTTTGATAAATGCAACTTTGGGGAAATGTTGCCAGCACTAACAATTTCAAGGTCTACTCAAAGCAAACATTTTAAAGAAAAGAATTAGACAGCTAACAGAAGAAATGAAAACAAAAATTGAGAAATACCCAACTGAAAGCTTTTTCCATCACTCTCAAAGAGTATTATGATTGGTACCATGGAGAAGTGGGAAGAATCATCATTTGAAAGCAGTGTAACAAAAGCATTTGAATTTGATCACATTTTTTTAAAAAGGTCACCCAGTTTGCACATAGTCCATCAAGTCTCTAACCTCACATGCAAATAAGTGGTATATTATTCCAAATTTTATATATTATACATTTCCTATCCTGACTTCTTTCTTCCCTCCCTCTGCCCACCATTTTAATAATTAGTGACAGAATCTTAATACTAGAGCACTCTGGAATTCTCATCCTAAATCTTTTCATCTTGCTATGACTTACACAATCTTCAGATTTGATCTCCTTGACCTAACCTTTAGTCATTTCTGACATATTTCTTTACAAGCTATTGCATCTTGTAACTTACTTTGAAATAGTTTGCTTTGTGAAAAATTATGGATATCTATGCCTTTAAGCTTTTCAAATAGATGTTTCTCTCTTTCCTACATGAAACATCTTCCATAATTAATTAACTTTTTGATCTTCTACATAGAAGTGCAGTAGGTATTGTGCACCACAGTTAAAACAACTTTCATGAGAATGGTGCAGGAAATTTTGTAATCTTTCACAAATAGCCTTCACCACCTTGGATACAGGCACAATATGAAGATTTGGCCCAATATAACAACAGAACCTTACACAGCAAAATTATCTTTGATTCAGACTAGTACATTGTGGTTCTAACTTAAAAAGTCTAAAAAATTTCCATTATGCCTTAGAAAATTCATTCCATTCCAAAGATTAATCACAGAGAAACACTTAAGTTCTAAAGGTTAGATCTCATGGAATACAGGGAGAACTAGCAATTTGGACACAGAACTGGCTCAACGGTAGAAGACAGAGGGTGGTGGTGAAGGGTTGCTTTTCAGACTGGAGGCCTGTGACCAGTGGCATGTCACAAGGATTGGTGCTGGGTCCACTACTTTTCATTATTTATATAAATGATTTGGATGTGAACATAGGAGATTTAGTTAGTAAGTTTGCAAAAGACACCAGAAATGGAGGTGTAATGGACAGCGAAGAAAGTTACCTCAGATTACAACGGGATCTTGGTCAGATGGGCCAATGGGCTGAGGAGTGGCAGATGAAGTTTAATTTAGATAAATGCGAGGTGTTGCATTTTGGAAAAGCAAATCAGAGCAGGACTGATACACTTAATGGTAAGGTCATAGAGAGTGTTGCTGAACAAAGAGACCTTGGAGTGCAAGTTTGTAGTTCCTTGAAAGTAGAGTTGCAAGTGGTTAGGATAGTGAAGAAGGTGTTTGGTATGCTTTCCTTTATTGGTCAGAGCATTGAGTATAGGGGTTGGGAGGTCATGTTGCGGCTGTATGGGACATTGGTTAGGGCACTGTTGGAATATTTGCATGCAATTCTGGTCTCCTTCCTATCAGAAGGATGCTGTGAAATTTGAAAGGGTTCAGAAAAGGTGTACAAGGATGTTGCCAGGTTTGGAGGATTTGAGCAATAGGGAGAGGTTGAATAGGCTGGGCTGTTTTCCCTGGAACGTCAGAGGCTCAGGGGTGACCTTATGGAGGTTTATAAAATCATGAGGGGCATGGATAGGATAAATTAGACAAGGTCTTTTCCTTGGGGTGGGGGAGTCCAGAACGAGAGGGCACAGGTTCAGGGTGAGAGATATAAAAGGGACCTAAGGGACAACTGTTTCATGCAGAGGGTGGTACGTGTATGAAATGAGCTGCCAGAGGGAGTGGTGGAGGCCGGTATAATTGCAGTATATGAATAGGAAGGGTTTGGAGGGATATGGGCCAAGTGCTGGCAAATGGGAATAGGTTAGGTTAGGATATCTGGTCAGCATGAATGAGTTGGACTGAAGGGTCTGTTTCCGTGCTATACATCTCTATGGCTCTATGACTCTATGATATTAAACAATTTTTTAAAAACTTTCTGTATTATATTGGTTTTTGTAAAATTGTGTATCTAAGATCATAATGGTGCTTCAACCAAGTGCCCATCTTATATTGCATCCTGTCCTCACCTAAATTCCATAAACTCATAGATTTCCCTCTGGTTCACAGGGTAGTAAATAGCATTTTTTACTCTTCCCAGCTGCTGAGACTAATTTTAGACTTAGTAGCTAGTATAACTTGATCAGAGAATCTGGGTATTTTTTTCTTGCTATGGTGCAGTAGTTTATACAAAGGAAACAAATAAGGTTAAATTGATTTAAAGAAAAAAGAACCTGCTCAGCCATGTTCTGACACGTCTCTATGGCAAGTGTGATACGTGGATGCCACCACCAAATTACAAACACGTTAGCTTTAAATTGGTTTATATTAATTCAACCTGTTATGACACACTCCTATGGCATATGTGGCTGGCCATTCTGAGTTGGTTTAAATTGATTTGAATTCATGGTGAGTTGGACCATCAAAATACCATATCATGATGCAGCTTTTCATCCATGACTATTTATACTGCAAACTCAACTCCATTGTGTAATCACATTGAAGTACCAAGCATAAGTTATGAAGGTGAATTGGAGAGTCAAGCATCTTCTGTTGCTCATTTCCAATTGTTAGGAACCTACAGCAATAGGCTAGTAAAGCATATGCTCTCAACTGACCAGTACATGATAAGGAGCGTCTCAAATGAGAAATAATTAACAATACCTTAAATAAGCTCTCAAACTTTGAATATTAACATTGACTGAATGGTGTTCCTAAGTATTCATTCTGCTTTTCGACCAATTAATCCATTAAATAAAATCGGAAATTATACTGGAATTTCCACTGCATAAACTTAAGCTTTTCTTTAGGTTAGTCAGTATTCTAATATATTCATATAAAACAGTAATATAACAAACATTATGCTATTTGGTATGTTGTGTTTTCCTACCTAAACACTTCTCGCGCAGAGTCTTAATGGTAGTGGACAGATTGACAGCAGCTTCTTCTTGACAGTGTCTTTCTTCTCGAAATGCTTCATTATTTGCTTCAACTTCCATAGCACAGCGAGCATTACATACTATCTCAGCAACATCATCCTCCCACTCCTCAAAATCATCAGGGTACTCTACGCAGTCCACCTCATCAGTGGCTACCAGTCATAAACATAAACAAAATTTAGAAAAGATACAAACACAATGACAACTCATTCATACAGTTTTTGAAAACCCAAATCACCTCTTCTATTGTACAATGCAAAGTAGTTTTAGTCATACTTGACTCTAGTTTTACGAAATAGTGTGACCCACATGTTCAAAGTGTCAGGTAGGCGTTGGAGCATAGGAGACTGGAGTTGATAGTTGGGAACCGAAAAAATCCATACAGAATAAATTCCACAGGAATGGTCCACCAAACTGAAATTTCGGATGGGAAAATCCCTACGCCTAGAACCCTCTCAAAAACTCTCTTAACATCAGAGAATTTAGAGGGGTTCTACTTCTAATAATAGGTACCCAAGAAAATTAAACAATTAAAAACATTGTCCAGCTCCTGAGTAGTGATTAAGATCATCACCCCATGCCAAACCACACATCCCCAACCCTTTATACCATTCCCTCTGCCACTCCTGACAACCACAATTCCCCAACTCTTTACACCATTCCCTCTGCCACTCCTGATAACCACAATTCCCCAACCCTTTATACCACCCTCTCTGCCACTCCTGACAACCACACATCCCCATAACTATTACACATTTAGATTTCCTCACATTAACTATTTCAGTTTAGCTTTTCTCTCTTTTATTGATATGTTGTTAAAACATTTTTGGTGGAGAGGAAGGGGAAAGGGAAAGAGAATAAATCATGCATCCTAGAAGGTTTGTATAACAAACCTAAGAATCCCATGTTAAGTAGTCTGCCTTTGCAATGTGGAGTACATTTTTCTCCACAGAAACAAATCCCACATAGGACCAAATAATTCAGGTAGGAATTGCTGCCAAGACTTATAAATCCAAATTTGCACTGCAAATGTCAGGAGGTCTGGAAACATCTGTGGAGAGCTACGCTGAGTTACTGTTTTGTGTCCATTATGTATCTTTTTCAAAACCTCCTTCTTCCATTCTGAAGAAGCCACATTGGATTTGAAATGTTAACTCTGTATCTCTCTCGACAATGCTGCCAGAACTGCTGAGTTTCTTCAGCACGTTCTCTTTTTGTTTCAGATTTCTAGCATTTGTAGTATTTTCTGAATTTTAAGTATACTTTTGGAATTTAATCATCTAGCACCATACAGATTACCTGTAAAGAGGGCTAGTAAGTTTTCTACTATTTAACTTAGATAATGAGCTTACAGAATTTCCTGAGATAATTAGGCAAGTCCAGTGCTACATATCTAAATCGTATTAATAAAGAGTTATTCAAATAAGTGCATCACCTCATTTTCGTGGAGTTCTTCATGGAACATAGGGATAACTTTTGTTACTCAATCCTAATCATCCTTGAATGGAGTGGGGTGCTGGGTAGTTAAGAGTCAACCATATTTCTGTGGTCTTAGTCACATGTAGGCCAGAGCAGGTAAGAATGGCATATCGTTCTCTAAAGGACATTTACAACGATGACTGTGGTTTGATGGCTCCCCAATAGATTTTAATTTTAGATTTATTAATTGAATTTTAATCCTATTAGCTGTCATGTCGTGATATGAACCTGTGACTGCAGAATATTAACCTGGGTCTCTGGAGTACATAAGAACTTAGGAGCAAGAGTAGGGCATTTGGCTTTATGAGCTGACTCGGCTATTTAAATCATTTATCTCAATAACATTTTTCTGTACTATTCCATATCATTAATACCTAGAAAACTACTGATTTTTGTTTTGAAGAAACTTAATTGAGGGCGGCACGGTGGCTAGCACTGCTGCCTCACAGCGCCAGAGACCCGGGTTCAACTCCCGCCTCAGGCGACTCTCTGTGTGGAGTTTGCACATTCTCCCCGTGTCTGCGTGGGTTTCCTCCGGGTGGTCCGGTTTCCTCCCACAATCCAAAAATCTGCAGGTTAGGTGAATTGGCCATGCTAAATTGCCTGTAGTGTTAGGTGAAGGGGTAAATGTAGGAGTATGGGTCTGGGTGGTATACGCTTCGGCGGGTCGGTGTGGACTTGTTGGGCCGAAGAGCCTGTTTCCACACTGTAAGTAATCTAATCTAATCTAATCTAATCTTAATTCCTGAGCCCTCCAAGGCAAAGAATTCTTGAGAATCATGACCCTCTGAGTGAAGAACTTTCTCCTCCTCCCAGTCCTGTCTGGCTATTCTAATTTTGTGTCTCCTGGCCTAAATTAATTTCTGCACCTATGCTGCTAACCATGTAAGAACTTTGTAGGTTTCAATGAAATCACCTCTCACTGTTACAAATTATGAGAATACTCGTCCAGTCTCCTCTATCCTTCCTCATAGGATAGTCCTATCAACACATGAATTAGTCTGGTGGACCTCTGCTGCACTTGCTCTGAGCAACTACATCTTTCCTTAGATTCTAGTCCAGTAACACCACCACTTTCCAACCATCTGCTCTATTCACAAATCTTACTTTAAATCTCTCAATAATAAAAAGTAATTCTTAATACATGCATGTTAAACTTTTTTTCTGACATGTAAAATATTATAATGTTTGTGTATTGCTGGGATGTGGCATTTTTCAATATTACACAATGCTCATATCATCAATCCTGTCTCCTCCAGTAATCTAATGTTAAAAATAGACAAATATAAGTGACAGGCAACAAGACCTGGGGCAAAGAAAAACTGAAATTGCTGGAAAAGCTCAGCAGGTCAGGCAGCATCTGTGAAATAAATCATAGTTAATATTTCGGACACAGTTCTGAGGAAGGGTCACTCGACCCAAAACATTGATTTCTCTTCAGAGATACTGCCAGGCCTGCTGAGCTTTCTTAGCAATTTCTGTTTTTGTTTCTGAGTTACAGCATCCACAGTTTTTTTTTTGGTTTTTATTAAGAGCTGTGGCATCCCGGATTAAGAAAAAAAAACAGCAAGTAAGAGATTTATATTGCAATTGTTTTTGATATTTTTGATTAAAAAGTACCATACATGCTTATCTTCTTTGTAGGGAATGCAGGACCATGTATCAGGACCATTCTGTCCCTATGTATATATGTAGTGTCCTAAAGAGCAGCATCACAAATTAAACTTCACCTATAAATAATTAGATTAGATTCCCTACAGTGTGTAAACAGACCCTTCAGCCCAACAAGTCCAAACCGACCCTCCAAGAAGTTACCCACCCAGGATCATCTCCCTCTGACTAATGCACCTCACACTATGGGCAATTTAGCATGGCCAATTCACCTGACCTGCACATCTTTGGACTGTGGGAGGGGTAAACCAGAGCACCCGGAGGAAACCCACGCAGACATGGGGAGAATGTGCAAACTCCACACAGACAGTCGCCTGAGGCAGGATTTGAACCCGGATCCCTGGCGCTGTGAGGCAGCAGTGCTAGCCACTGTGCCACCCAACAATATTGTTGAAAAATCACAAACTTTAACACATCACAAGGAATCATCAAGTATATTTTTTCAGGTTGTATTGCTTTTTTTATTTAAAAGCTCCTCTTTCTCCCAATAGACTGTTCCATTGATATCACAAGTGGTAAGCCTCAGACTAACCATTACTATTGTCTGTTCAATTCATGACATCAAGTGAAACCAAGAATGAGAGGGAGTGACATTAGTTGCAATGAAACATATAACGGAAATTTGTGGTGAGGCAGGATACAAGTATTGTACACTAAAAGCCGAATGCTCTGAAATGGCTCTGTGTGATATCATACTTTTTATGCCCAGCACCAACAGTTCAACCAACCAGAAAACCATCTTATGGTTAAGACTTCAACTACAGGACAGCAGATCTCTAATTTGGGAAAGGTATAATAACCTTAAATTCCATAAATGTCTCAATGCTCTTCATACAGAGTATCCAATTGTCACATAGATGAAAGCATCAGCCATCTTGTTTTTATCAATATTCGACAAATAGCAATGAGATGAGCCAATGATTTACATTTATTTGGTGTTTTGCAATTTTTGCGAAGATTTGTAGTTCTGGTTGAGGTTCAGGGTGTAAGTTTGCTCACTGATCTAGTAGGTTTGTTCTCAGATTTTTCATCACCATGCTAGGTAACATCATCAGTGAGCCTCCGTTGAAGCCTAGTGTTCCGTCCTGCTTTCTATTTGTGCGTCTTGGTCTGTAAAGGTGGGTGATATCATTTCGGTTCTTTTTCTCAGAGGTTGGTAAATGGGGTCCTGGGTGCTGCAGTGTGTTGTGGCCCATTTAAATACTGTCGTGATGCAGCTTCATTTGTGGGTGTTGGGATGACTGTTTCTGTAGTTGAGTATCCGGTCTGTATGTGTTGTTTTCCTGTTGACTCTGATCTGCAGTTCTACATTGACTGTTGGTTCCACTGTGACATCTAGGAAGAGGAGTCTTGTTGTTCTCTTTCTCTTTGGTGAAATTTATGCCAGTAAGGATGTTGTTAATGATATTGTAGGTTTCCTCTAATTTGTTCCGTTTCGTTATGACAAAGGTGCCATCCACATAGCGGATACAAAGTTTAGGTTGGATCGTAGGGAGGGCTGTTTGTTCTAGTCTCTGCATCACTGCTTCTGCTAAGAATCCTGATATTGGTGATCCCGTTGATTTGTTTGTAGGTCTTGTCGTTGAAGATAAAGTGGGTAGTAAAGCACAGGTCTGCTAGCTCGAGGATGCTGTCCTTGCTGATGGAGTTGGTGCTGTCTAATGTTTGCGTCCTTGATTCATCTAGTGGTGAGGTCAGTATTTCTTTGGCCAGGCTGATGTTAATTGATGTGAATAGGGCTGTTACATCAAATGAGACCATGACTTTGTCCTCTTCTGTCTTGGTGTCTTTGATGCTGTTCAGTTATTCTTGGGTAGAATGGATGAAGTGTCATGAGTTTTCTACAAGATAATTCAGTTTACAGTGAAGTTTGTTTGCTAGTCTGTATGTCAGTGTGCCAGGAAGCGAGATTATGGGTTCTCGGGGGGAGGGGAGGAGCCCTGGTTTGTGTACTTTAGGTAATCTGTAGAAATGGGGTGTGTTGGATCCAACAGGTTTCATTCTTTGGAGATCTGTCTTGTTAATGTTGCCTGACCTGAGGAATTTCTTCAGTAATGCTGTAATATGGTTTTCTAGCTGTGGAGTCGGGTCCATCGCCACCTGTTGGTAGGTGTCGGCATCGATGAGTAATGGGTTTGCCTTTTCAATGTAGTGTTCTGATGATGGTCATGCACCCTTTGTCTGCCGCAGGGATTACAATATTTCTGTCTTTTCTGTCCTTCTGGAGTTTTCCTTTCCTGTGTGTTAAGGGTGTTCCCATCTTTCTTGCTGCTTACTGTTGGTGCTATCATTTGTCTGATCGTCTGCTGGGTTTCTTCCGTGAGTCCGTTCTCTTTCAGGGTTGATTCCAATGCTGCTAGGAAGTCCTGTTTGTCCATGTCTCTAAAATTGTAGATCATCCCTCTTACTAGGATGGCTTTTCTCATCTCTGTTAGTAGTCAGTCGGACAAGTTCTTAATCCTATCTTCTGAATTGTCTATGTTGTTCTTTCGTGCAAGCTTGTCCAGTTTTTCTTGTAGAGCTAGTTTTTTCCTTGTCCTGGTTTGCTGTTGTTTGATACTGATGGCTCATTCTAATGTGTTTGTTCATTCCTGGTCAGTCACGTTTGTGTACCAAGTTTCTTGATGCGGAATTTCCCGTTCGTATTTGTGGAGTCGGTTGTGGTCATCATTAATCATTTCTCGCAACATTCTGCAGCCGTTCTGTTCAGCTATTCTTCTGGCTTGTGGAGTGTTGAGAAGTCGTTTGCATTTGACAAATAGTGGTAATACCTGTTTCCTGAGGCATTCATGTAGGAAATATAGTTGGCGGCTGGCACTCAGTCGGATGGTGTTGGTTTCCCATCTTTGAGATAGTTTGAGTGTATTACATCCATAGTTGTTTGTGATTTTTGAGAAGGTTTGAGGTTCAGTTGTAAGCTTCCTCACTGATCTGGTAGGTTTGTTCTCAGACGTTTCATCACCATGCTAGGTGACATCATCAGTGAGCCTCCGTTGAAGTGCTGGTGTTTTGTCCTGCTTTCTATTTGTGTGTCTTGGTCTGTTAAGGTGGGTGATATCATTTCGGTTCTTTTTTTCAGAGGTTGGTAAATGGGGTCCAAATCGATGTGTTTCGCGATGGAGTTCCGGGTGTGAATGCCAAGCCACTAGGAATTCACGTCTGTGTCTCTGTCTTCCTGTCCTAGGAAGAATGTGTTGTCCCTGTTGAAGTGGTGTCATTTTTCATCTGTGTGTAAGGATACTAGTGATAGCTGGTCATGTCTTTTGGTGGCTAGTTGGTGCTCATGTATCCTGTTGGCTAATTTTCTGCTTGTCTATCCAATGTAGTGCTTGTTGCAATCCTTGCAAGACCCAAGAATTCCTGAACAGCATCAAAGACACCAGGACAGAAGAGGACGAAGTCATGGTCTCCTTCAACGTATCAGCCCTATTCACATCAATTAACATCAGCCTGGCCAAAGAAACACTGACCGCACTATTGGATGAACAAAGTATGCAAACACCAGACAGCACCAACTCCATGGTGGGTGGCACAGTGGTTAGCACTGTTGCCTCACAGCGCCAGAGACCAGGGTTCAATTCCCGCCTCAGGCAACTGACTGTGTGGAGTTTGCACATTCTCCCCGTGCCTGCGTGGGCTTCTTCCAGGTGCTCCGGTTTCCTCCCACAGTCCAAAAAAAATGCGCAGGTTAGGTGAATTGGCCATGCTAAATTGCCCATAGTGTCAGGTGAAGGGGTAAAATGTAGGGGAATGGGTCTGGGTGCGTTGCACTTCGAAGGGCCTGTTTCCACACTGTAAGTAATCTAATCAAACAGCATATTCAAGCTAGCAGACCTGTGCCTTACGACCCACTTCACCTTCAACGACAAGACCTACAAACAAATCAATGGGACACCCATGAGATCACCAATTTCAGGATTCTTAGCAGAAGCAGTGATGCAGAGACTAGAACAAACAGCTCTCCCCATGATCCAACTTAAACTATGTGTCCGCTATGTGGATGACACCTTTGTCATAACGAAACGGAACAAATTAGAGGAAACCCACAATATCATTAACAACATCCTTACTGGCATAAATTTCACCAAAGAGAAAGAGTAGAACAAGACTCCCTTCCTAGATGTTACAGTGGAACAAACAGTCAATGTAGAACTGCAGATCAGAGTCAACAGGAAAACAACACATACAGACCGGATACTCAACTACAAGAACAGTCATCCCAACACCCACAAATGAAGCTGCATCACGACAATATTTAAATGGGCCACAACACACTGCAGCACCCAGGAACTAAGAGCAGCTGAAGAAAAATACCTATACAGCACAAGGGCAACAGGTACCCGATAAACACAGTCCACCAATTCTTAAACAACAAACCCAAACAAGAAGACTCAACACTCCCAGAGACTCTAGCCACACTACCATACATCAAAGACATCGTGGTGATTACTCCCAGACTATTCCGACCTCTTGGCATCATGATAGCCCACAAATCTACCAACACACTGAAACAGCTACTGATGAACCTAAAGGACCATGTACAACAACCAGCACATTGAATGTCATATACAAAATACCCTGCAAGGCTGCAACAAACACTACATCAGACAGACAGGCAGAAACTAGCCAGCAAAAGACATCACCAGCTATCACTAGTATCCTTACACACAGATGAAGGAGGACACCACTTTGCCTGGGACAACACATTCATCCTAGTACATCCTAGAGGCCTGGCATTCAAACTGGAACTCCATCAATAAACACATCGATTTGGAGCCCATTTACCAATCTCTGAGAAAAAGAACCAGAAATGATATCACCCACCTTAACAGACCAAGACACATAAATAGAAAACAGAACACCTTAACAGACCAAGACACATAAATAGAAAACAGAACAGAACACCAGCACTTCACTGGAGGCTCTCTGATGATGTTACCGGGCATGGTGATGAAGTATCTGAGAACAAAGCTACCAGTTCAGTGAGCAAACTTACAATCCATATTTGGTACTGTTGCTTAAAGGATAAATATTGGCCAGAACACCAAATGACAGTAAACTAAATTACAGATGTGCAGACTCGAGATTTTAACATTAGGTGTTACAAAATGCAAGGCTTCAACTACATTGTCACCACGGTTTCAGTAAAGCACAGTTGTGTGAAATGGTCAATTTTAGTGGACATATTAAGAAAATATAAAGTAGTGACTTGTTGTTTATGCTTTCAAAGTTGCATTGTGACAGAAACAATATTGGTCACTTCTAACTGAAAAAGTGCTATACGTCTTTTATTAACATAACACCATAGTGAAAGAAAGGTTTCTCAAGTTTACTAATTATTGTTTTGGTGACAATCATCTAAGCTGATAAATCAAGAACATTACTCAGAAATAAATTGGATCAATATTAAAAAGTACTGGGAATATTTGCTTTGGCATACAGATAATATGTTACAAATACCAGATAACCGCACTATGCATTCGGTTACATTGAGGACTTTTTAAAATAACTTTCAAAAAGATTCTAAATACCAAACTACCTTCAGTTTCTTCAGAGGTTGCAACACTTGAAGGTGGTACTGATATTTCCTCCGTTGAGGAAAAACTATCCTGATCAAAATCGTCAGAATAATTACATTTATCTTCTTCATCACTGGGCCCCACATTTTCACACACCTCCGAATCCATCTCTTCTACCTTTTTATCACTAAGGCAATGTGAAGTTGAGACTGCTTTACTGTTCCTAGCACACATGCCCTCTTCAGAGAGACTTAGAGATCCATGGAAGTCATCAGTGATCTCATCACCTTCCTTCTTCGCTAAATGTAAATGTTTCACAGAATGATATTTTGTAAGCTGAGATTCCTGATCTCTAATGAAGAACTTAAGGTGTTCTTGGACGTAAGGTATTTTGAGGATTGTGCTGGTACTAGGCCTCTCTTCAGGATGCTTATTGAGAATGCTTTTGATCAAAACATGCATGTTTGCTGAGTAGTTGTTCGGTACACAGGCATATTCTCCCTTCACGATTTTATAAAACAAACTTAAGAGGTTCTTTGCATGAAAGGCAGGTTCCAAAGCACAAAGTTCAAATAAAAGACAACCAAGTGCCCAGATATCAGACTTGGAGCTGTAGGGAATATCTTGACAGAGCTCAGGGCTCAAATAGCACGGTGTGCCAACACAGGTATTTGCCATATCCAAAGTATGTGTCATCACTTTCGAAATCCCAAAATCCCCGAGTTTAACTGTCCCTTTCTTTGTAAGGAAGACATTGGATGTTTTAATATCTCGATGAAGAATCTTCAGGGAGTGAATGTATTGAATAGCCATAACTAACTGAACAAACCACCGCATAATATCTTTCTCAGCAAAGTACTCATTCTTTTTTTGAGATTGGATTACATCATCCAAAGTGCCACCATCGCAGTAATCTTGTACAATGAAGACATACTCTTCTTGGTCGATGAAGTATTCATGACATGTGACAATGTGAGGGTGCTTGAGTCTGGTCAAAATAGTTGCTTCCTGCATTACAGCTTCTTTTGTTCTAGTCTTAAGTGAAGGATCAATCTTTATTCTCTTGACAGCATACAACTTTTTTGTTTCTAAATTATTCATTAATAGGACCTCTGCACTTGCACCCCTTCCTATTGTAATGACTTTCTCGTACTTCTCCATCTTACGCTTTTCAGTTACAGTTGAGACTTCTTGGGGTTAAACACATAAAAACAGATGACATACAAATGGTTATTTTTGCTCAGTTTGCATAACCAGTGAAAAAACAGTAACTTATTTCATCCCTAATTATTAATTATTCATATTAGTTGGTAGGTGTTATTTTTATGGCAGTCAGATGAGAATTGTGAGTTTCTACATACATATTCCTGATGGTTATTTATGGCTTATAGATCAACATTCTTGCAGGGAGAGAAGAGAATACATTTTTGGTCTTTACCAAAATAAATAAATACTACAAAATTATTTAGTTTCCTTTACTAGAAGCAAAAAAACACTTGTACTCAAGCAAACTGGTCAATATTTATTAATATTCATTAATCATATTACCCAATCAGAACTGAGCAGGCAGTGAAAGTTGCCAAGACAGAAACAGGCAATGAGCTTATCGAGCAGAACAGTAATGCACAATGGTCTGCTTCCAGTGTGCCCTGCATTTAGTTAAGGACAGTATCACAACGCATTGTGAGTTTTCTTCAAAACAGGAAGAGAAAGTGTGAGCGAAGGGTAGATATTCAGAATGGCAGAAGGAGGGGAAATAGTGTTCAAAATAGGAAAACTGCTGTTTGCAATTTAGATTCGTGATTAGGGCTAGTAAATCGAACTGACAACTACTACATTTGCAGGTGGTAGCAAGGACAGGCTATGGGCAAGGGTAAAGCCAACACTGAACCAATACAATTTAAAGAGGGATACTAACAAATTTGCAGAACTGACAGATAATTGGTGAATGAAACTTAACACAAATCAATGTCAGGTATGTGTGGATATAGAGCTGGAAATGTGTTGCTGGAAAAGCGCAGCAGGTCAGGCAGCATCCAGGGAACAGGAGAATCGACGTTTTGGGCATAAACCCTTCTTCAGGATTCCTGAAGAAGGGCTTATGCCCGAAACGTCGATTCTCCTGTTCCCTGGATGCTGCCTGACCTGCTGCGCTTTTCCAGCAACACATTTCCAGCTCTGATCTCCAGCATCTGCAGACCTCACTTTCTCCTATGTGTGGATATATGCAAAAACGATTAATAGGCTGAGTCTATTCTCTCAAGTGAAGGCAATTAACCCCTCCAATATTGATCTTTAAAATTAAGATTTACAATTTTCATTACAAAAGAGAATGTTTCATCTTGTAGAGAAGAGCATAATTCATGGCCATTAATATAAATTGTCATCAAGAAATCCAAAACAAAAGACATTTATACTGTACTTCTTATGACCACCAGATAACACAAAGCACTTTACAGCCAATTCAGCACATTTTGAAGTGCAGTCGATGTTGTTAAAGCAAAAGAACATGACAGCCAATCCGTACATAGCAAGCTTCCACAAACAGCAATGTGGTAATTATCATATAATCTGTTTTAAATTGTTTGAGAAATAAACATTAGCCAGGACATTAGTGATAATTCCACACATCATCTTTGAAACAGTGCCATAGGATGTTTTAAAAATATTCAACCAAGCAGGCAAGTAGAGTCTCTGTTTTGTCTTAAAGTGTTAAAAATCACACAACACCAGATTATAATCCAACAGGTTTATTTGGAAGTAAAAGCTTTCAGAGCGCTGCTCCTTTGTCAGGCAGTTAGTGGGGCAGGATCATAGGACACAGAATTTACAGTAAAAGATCAAAGTGTCATACAATTGATGCAATGTACTGAACAAATCTATATTGCTGTTAAGTCTTTAATCACTTAGAATGGGTTGCAGGTTTCAATTCATTAATATGTAAACTTCAGAATTTTTTTCAAGTCACGTTCCTGAAATAATTTAAGGTTTTATAAACAAAGTGTGATCTGAGCTCAGACAATGCATTAAAAGTGTAAAGTTAGAGTCTGTCTGTATTCCAACCTTGAGTCTGATCGGTTCGATTTCCAAAGTGCGAATTTATAAAATATCACATGGACTGACTCCCTACAGAGTGTGTGCTTTTTGAACAGAATAGAATGCATCTGCAAATACAAATCTGCAAATGCAAATTCACCCCATAGACTTATATGTGTGTGTATGCGTATGAGGGAGAGTGTGTGTGGGGGGGGGGGGGGGAAAGAGTAGAAGAGAGGAAGAGAGTGTGTGAGTGTCTGAGTGCAAGTGTGATGGAGTGTATGCCTGTGAGACGGTGTGCACATGTATGTGGGGGGTGGTGTGTGTGTATGTGTATCTCAGAGAGAGCGTGTGTATGAGAGAGGGTCTGCGAGAGTGTAAACGTGTGTAAGAGTGTGTGTGTATAGTGTAGTGGAGCACCTATCGTATGACATGAACCCAAGATCCCAGATAAGGCCATCCTCATGCTTACCGAGCTTGGCTATCAGCCTCTGCTCGGGAACCCTGTTTTGTTGCCTATCCTGACATCTGCCTTGGAGGAAGATCACCCAAAGATCCGATGCCAAATGTCCTTGACTGCTGAAGTGTTCCCCGAATAGGAGTGAATATCTCTGTCTGGCGATTGTTGCATGGTGTCCAGTCATCCATTGTCGTAGTGTCTGCTTGGTCTTGTTAATGTACCACGCCAGTGACATTAGGCCTCGGATCTTCAGGTGACTGTTCTCCAAGGCAGACTTCATGATACGCAACGACACAGTTTCGCTGAGCAAAGGCTGATAGCTGAGTTTGGTACCCATGAGGATGGCTCCAACCAGCATCTTGTGTTCATGTCACACTAAAGGTGACCCCACTACACTATATACACACATGCACACAATCACTCTCACATAGACCCTCTCTCATACACATGCTCTCTCAGACACACACAACCACACTGATGTGCACACCCTCTCACAGGCATATACTCCATCACACTCCCGTGCACATACAAACACACACACTCTCACTCTCATACGCACGTACGCACACATATAAGTCTATGGGTGAATTTGCATTTGCAGATACATTCTATTTTGTTCAAAAAGCACACACTTTGAGGGCAGTCAGTCCATGTGATATTTATAAATTCCCACTTTGGAAAAAGAACTGGTCTGACTCAAGGTTGGAATACAGACAGATTCTAACCTCACACCTTTAATGCATCATCTGAACTGAGATGTTATCTTCTTTTATAAAATCTTAAGTTCTGGGATTTACATATTAATAAATTGAAACCTGCAATCCATTCTAAGTGATTAAAGGCCGAACAGCAATATAGGTTTGTTCAATGCATCACATCAGCTGTATGACACTTTGACCTTTTACTATAAATTGTGTCCTATGATCCTGCCCCAGCTGACGGATGAGCAGTTCTCCGAAAGCTTGTATGCCCAAGTAAACCTGTTGGACTATAAACTGGGATGATGTGATTTTTAACTTTGTGCATTCTAGTCCAGCACCGGCACCTCCCCATCATTAGCTGAAAAACATCACCTCTCGCAGTACTCACTGGAATATCAGCCCTTATTTTGATATTCAAGTCGTGGAATGAGACTTGAAACCAGACCCTCATGATTCAGAGGTGAGATTGCTACCAACTAGCCACAGCTGACAGTCATGAAGAAGCCCAAGTGGGAATTCAGAAATAACTTATTTACCCAGAAAAATACCAAAAGTGTGGAATTTGCCACCACAAGGTGTGGTTGAAGCGAATAATATTGATGCATTTCAGAGGAAGATAAACAAGTGTATAAGAAGGAAATAGATTGTTCCATTTGTAGATTTCGATGAGAAAAGAGGGGTGGAGGCTTTTACCGGGAATTAACACCAGCATATTATGGTTATCACATATCCTGTGTATTCTGCTCTAGCTTATTGCAGTATTCAGGAATAAATTTATATGAAACCTTCAATTTAACAAAATGCCCCAAGGCACTTGGCATGCATGTTATAAAGCAAAGTAAACCACACCACAAAAGGAGAGATGATGTCAGGTGATCATATACTTAGTCAGAGATTCAGGTTTTAAGAGCATCTTAAAAGAGGAATAAAACAAAGAATAGCAGGCACTGGAGATCTGAAACAAAAATAGAAATTTCTGGCAAAACTCACGTATTGTAGCGCAATCGTAATTGGAAATGCACCAGAAACCAGAATAAGAGAACCACAGGTATCTCAGCGAGTTATTGGATTGGAGATTACAAACATAGAAAAGGGCAGGTCCACAAAGAAATTTGAAAACAAGGATGAGAATTTTATAGTCAGTATATTGTTTGACCAGGAGCCAGTATGAGTCAGCATCACAGGGGTAGTAAAGGAACAGGAATTGGTGTGAATTAAGATAAAGGAAGACTTTTGGGTGACCTCAAGCTTACACAGCTTGGACTGAGAGAGACCGGCCAGGAATACTTAAGAATAATCCAGCCTATTAATGACAAAGCCATTAATGAGGGTGCCAGCAACAAATTGCCTAGCACGATTTCCTTGAACAAGGTTTCCAGCCATCCAGTATTGGTCTAGAGTATACAGCAATTAAATTTCCATGACACTGCTGCATATAAACCTAGGACAAAATCGTACAGACTTTAAAAAAGGCTGTTTTCTTGTTATTTTTCTGGAACATTTCTCTTTACCAGATGTAAACACCTTGAATATGGAAGGGATGAGGGGGGCTGTTTGGCCAACAAACATGCATCTACCAATTCAATTCAGTAATAAGTCTTTTAGTTTTCCAGTTGGCATAGGAAGGCAGCATCTCACAAGGATGTTGGCCAATTAACGGATGCAGCACAGATACATTATGTGTTATGGAAAATTTCCCCTTGTGGGAGAGTCTAGGACCAGAGGGCATAATCTCACAGCAAAGTTGATATAGACCAAGAGGACCATAAGTGAGAGACGATTGTATTGCAAACCAGCTGTCCAGCAAATTGAGCTGACTCCCAATCTCAAAGTAAGGGGTAGCATATTTAATAAACCTAAGGGGGAATTTCTTCTCTCAGAGGCATTGAATCTGTGGCTTTCTTTGGTATAAAGGGCTGCCACAATGAGGCTAGATTCTTAAGTATATTCAAGGCTGAGACATTTAATCAGTATTTGAATCAAGAAGATAAGGCAGAAAAGTGGAGTTAAGGATTAGATATATATTGTCTCACTGAATAGCACAACAGACTAGATGGGATGAATGGCCTACTTCTACTCCTATTCATAATCTGATGAAACTTTTTCATATAGATTTTATCACAGAAAGAACTGCGGATGCTGAAAATCAGAAACAAAGTTCTGAGGAAGGGTCACTGGTGCCGTAACATTAACTCTGATTTCTATTCATAGGTGCTGCCAGACCTGCTGAACTTGTCGAGCAATCCTGTTTGTTTGTTACAGATTTTATCCCAGACGGCATTCTAACACAGAGATTCAGCAATGTCAATGGTGGAAATGGGCTATATTAGTGATGGCACGATGAGATCGGAAGTTCATTTCGGGATCGAGCGTGACACCAAGACTGCACGCAGATCACCTGAGTCTTGGGCTGTGAGCAGCAAGGGAGACAGATGGAGTTGGTAGTTGGCACTGAAAATAATTAAGTGCAGTTCAGGGTAAGGTAACTATAGCCTACTCCAGAAGCAAAATCAGAAATTGCTGCACCAGAAACATTAACTCTGTTTTTCTCTCCACATATGCTGCCAGACCTGCTGAGATTTTTCCAGCAATTTCAGGGTTTTTTTTGTTTCTGATTTCCAGCATCCCGAAGTTTTTTTTGTTTCTGTGTTTTGTGTGTGTGCGCCAGCAGTTAGGAAGTGGAGCATGGTAACAGTCCACTCCAGGCTGTGACAGTGACCAGGGGGTCAATGTCAATCCCTGGTGTTGACACGGTGCTTGCGGAGGGGGCCGATTGCGCTGTCCTCGGGGGATCAGTCAGGGTGGCGTCCCCCTTCCCGGTCCCGGTCCCGGTCCCCCGCCCACCTCCCTCTGTCAACTCGTCCCGGCTCCCACCCCGTTCCCCCTCTTCCTCTCCCCACCCCCCTCTTCACCTGCTTCCGGCGTCCGGCGTCTCTCGGGAAGTGACGTTGGACTCACCTGGCCGTGGGCGGAAAACTAGCAGCCAATCGGCGGCGGAAGCGGGAGCACTTCCTGAGGTCAGTCACCAGGTCAGCACACAGGTAACTGCACAAGCAGAACATCCAGCCCAGGTGCTCTCAACTGTTAATATAATCGCACTGTTAAAACTGATTCCCCCTAAAATTTCCAGCAGTTCTAATTCTTCCTCTGATGCACGTCATGTTTTCATTCTTCAGGTAAACCTATTGATTGTTTTTCTGTAGGAAGATATTAAGACTCCTAACAAAAACAAATGTCAAAATTCTGGATATTTGTTACTTCTTTGCCCATAACACTTCTGTCCCATTTATGTAAACTCATTACTCCTAGATAAAAATCACACACCACCAAATTATAGTCCAAGCTTTTGGAGTGCTGCTCCTTCATCAGGTATAGGAGGAACACTCCAAAAGCTTGTACTTCTAAATAAACTATTGGAGTATAACCTGATGTTGTGTGATTTTTACACTGGCAACTCCACATCATTATTACTCCCAACTACTGTATTTGATAGTCCTGGTCTAGATTCCATGTAATAATATTTTGTAAACCAGAACAGTGTCTCTATGTTCCTTCACCTACCTACTTACACCCTAAAAAACAGTTTACGATAAACGTGTACTGTTATTCCTCAAGGCATATGAATAGAAGTGCCTTGCGCTGTAGTTTTGATAATATTTTAGCTTGTGATCTTTTAACTGTTTCTTCTGCAGATGCTGTTTGAGTACTTCCATGTTTTGTTTTAGTTCTGTGAGAAACAAAGCTCACGCACTTCAATAATTTCAGTCAGACAAGATCTGAATCAATTGTATTGTTTATTACGCTCTTGCAAGAGGGGTGCGGTGTCTATTTACAAAATAGTCACACACACAGTTTATGGAGTACACAATATTTATATAATTCGTTCCTATTCTCTCCTCCCATTGCTCCTCCCCTGTTTACATCTCCCACTTCTAAGACCAGCACACATTACTCTTGTTCAGCTTATCCGAGCTGATCTCCAGCCCTCACTTTCTCCTTTTGCCTTATCCGACCTTGTCTGTGACAAAATGCTTATTTCTGGCCTCAAGGCCATTTGACCACATCCTGCTGTGGTCGATTGTTAGGTATATCCTCCTTCACTACCATCTGTTTCCCTTATGACCTCATGACTTCTTGATTGTGGTTTGTTCTTGCTTATAACTACTGTTTGTACAGGCGTATCTAGCTTAACCCTGTCTCCTCACAGCACCTTATCTATTTGTCTGTAACATCCACCATTGTTTGCAGGCACATTTCATTCTTGTATGCACATTTTAGCTAATACAAAAAACAATTATATTTCCTTCGTATAGTTTTCATTCCTGTTGACTCTGCTCTTGGCTGAAACAATTATACACTGGTGTGAGTTCATGTACCTTGCATAAGTAATACTACTTGACCTATATCCCCCAGTTCACATTTCCATCTTCTACATTTTGCTTTTCTAATTCCTCAATCCTGTTTGATATTTTATACATTAGTAATTACTAGTTTTGCTGTGCATTTCTTTAGGTATGACTTACCCATAATGAATCACTTAAATACATTTGCTATATCAGATTTAAAAGATTGCATTTAACACTGAAATGTATGGTCAAGTTTTAAAAATCAGATATATAGCACACTTGAGTCACATAATTACTGATTCCTCAAGTTCTGCTGTTTATATTTTAGCAACATTTATGCAAATACTGTCATCTCAAACATTCTTCTTCGGTCCCTTCGTTTTGTGGAAGGAAACTAGGTTCAATATTTTCCAAACTTTTATGGCATCACCATCCTAAAAATGTTGATCTCCGGTATTTCCTACCAATGTTGGACAGTAATGTCTGATCTTGTACTTTTGAGTTAGTGTTAGAATATCAATTCATAGGATGTGGCTAGATAGCTTAGCAATGTTGCCCATCCTTAATTGCCCTTTAAGATGTCAGTGAGCAAACAGTTATGCAGTACAGAAGCAGACACTTTAGCCCAACTCATCTGTGCCAACCAGATGTCCTAACTGAACTAGTCCCATTTGCCAGCATTTAGTCCATATCCTTCCAAACCCTTTCTATTCATATACCCATCCAGATGTCTTTTAAAATGTTTAATTGTACCTGCCTCCACTTCCTCTGGCAGTTTGCTCCATATACACACCACCCTCCACATGAAAAAGTTGCCCCTCAGGTCCCTTTTAAATTTTTCCCCTCACTTTAAAAATCTATGCCCTGTAGTTTTGAACTTCCCCATAATAGGAAAAAGACTTTGGTATTCACCCTATCCATGCCCCCTGGTGATTTTTATAAGTCTGTATAAAAGACACTTCTCAGCCTCGAAAGCCCAAGATAATTCAACTTCTCCCTAGAGTACAAACCCTCCAATCTCAGCAACATCTTTGTAAATCCTTTCTGAACCCTTTCAAATTTAACATCCTTCCACTAGCAGGGAGACCAGAATTAAACAATACTATATTCTAAAGTGTCCTCACCAATGTCCAGTACAGCTACAACATGTACCAACTCCTATACTCAATGACCTGACCAATAAAGGCAAACATGCTAAATGCCTTCAACACCCTGTCTACCTGCAACTCCAGGTTGCTTTATTTATTAACAGGCCCCAACCATTAATTGCTTAAGTCATACCCTGGTTTGCCTTACTAAAAGGCAACACCTCACATTAATCTAAATTAAACTCCATCTGCTATTACTCAGCCCACTGGCCATCTGATCAAGGTCCCATAGTAAGTGGAGATAATCTTGTGCTCTGCACTATTAATTTTGATGTCATCTGCAAAATTACTAACCACACCTCCTATATTCACATCCAAATTATAAATGACTAAAAGCAACAGACTCACCACTGATTTTTGCTGTACACTACTGATCACAGGTTACCAGTCTGAAAAATAACCACTCTTCTTGACTCACCACTTTATGCATTGCTGGAAAGGGATTTCCAGGATTTTGTAACTGCACTGTATTTCACATTTCAAGGTAGGATATTATGCAACTTTCAGGGGACAGCAGAGGATCACCCCACCTGCAGTCTTTGCTATCAAGCAGCCTTGGTGAGTTAGAATGACAATAGAATCCCTACAGTGCAAAGAGGCCATTTGGCTTAGAGTCTTTTCTGATCTTCTGAAAAATTCTCAACCAGGATCAGCCCCTCACCCCAACATTCACCATAGTTTACCAGCCTAATTTGTAAGTTACTGAATACTACAGGGAAATTTAGTATGACCTTCTGTCCAAGAAAGCAGAGCATCTGGCAGAAAACCACATACGTGGGGCAAATATGCAATCTTGCAGTCACTTAATGATGACTCAAATCACTGTGCAACTACAGGAATCTCAAAGCTAGCAGCAATGGGATTCAAACCCATACTTCTATACAGATGGGATTTTGCATTTAAGACCACACTCAGCCACACTCCTGCTGTGTCAGTGATGAGAGGAGTGAATGTTAAGGGAGAGGATGATATGCCAGTCAAATTAATTGTTCTCTCTCCCCCAAATGGAGGATGTCAGACTTGGGAATAATGCGAAAGCCACACATGCCAGACAAGTGCAGAATATTCTATCACAATTTTGTGCCTTTAGAGACAGTGCCAATGTATTTTGTGGTAGTATTCCCAGCTAGTGACCTAATTTTGTCATTAGATAGAATTAGGTCAATTAATCTATTGGTTAGGGAATGGAAAGAGAATTCAGAGATTGTAATGGACGAGCAAGTCAAAAAAGGGAAATGGTTAGATTGTAGAGATGGTCATTTTTACCATAAGCAGTTGTTACTTCCCATTGTCAGTCCAAGGCAAAAGATTATCTAGGTCTTCCTGATAGTGGCTACATGCAACTTCAAAGTCACAGGTGCTCAAAGTTGTACTAATCTTTGTTCAGTGGCAGTTACACCTCTTCACTAAGCTTAGAGGGAAGGTTATCACATCAGGTGAAAGGTTTGGTCTAGGATTCTATCTGGGTTGAATTCTCACCTGTTTCATAAATATGAAACATCTGAACAGGTATAGATGTACTTGATCTCTTGTGGCAGTGGTCCCTGGACAAAGAACCAGGTTTAAATCCCACCTGCTGTAGTGGTGGATAACATCTCTGAACAAGTTGATTAGAAAAATAGGTTACCTTAAAGGGTCTTGTAGGGCCTTCAGGTAGCATATATAGTGCTAGTGTACCCACATCCACCTCTTCCTGCAAGTTCTGCCACAATGAAACTTAGAAAAAATTGCCCCTCATTAAAATCTCTCCTCTCACCTTAGTCATAATCCCCCATTCTGAAGGAAAACTTTTAGCCAGATATACCCCCTCATTACTTTACAAATTTCTAAGGTCACCTCAAAACTCCTATGCTCCAGTGAAAAAAGTCTCAGCCTCCAACTGTCAACATCTGGAAATATTGACCAAAAGAGTGCAACAGATAGTCATTACTATATTTATATGGCCTTAGAGGTCAAGAAATGCTGTAACAGGTACTCACTATTTCAAAAGGTTTGACCCCTTCCAGAACAAGTTATACAAAATTAACACCAACCACAATCTTTTACATTTGCTGCCAATGCATGAGTACTGCCACCTCCGATGTTCTATACAAAATTAGAAAATTGTTTAATATTTCAGAACTTTCTCCAGAAGTGTTGCTTTGCTGCAAAGCACTCCAGTCTTAGCCTTTTCTTTTCACCCCCAAAGACATTTCATGCCAGAAGTAGTTCCCTCTGGTTTTCCACAAGAGGGCAACCCATGAGACATTAGTTGTAGACAGCTAAGCAAGTGAAATGCAAACATTGTTATATGACATGGCCCACTTTAGTGAAAGTCATCATTAATGGAGGAAATTCAAACAATGAGGATTCATAGTCCCTTTACAGTGGTAGTCTACTTCTGATAAAGCTCAAGGTTTACCTGCTCAATTGTTATAACATTTCACGAAGTTGAGGAATATGGCTACTACAGCTTTAACCATTGAGTTTTGAACAAAATTTATAATTTGAAATTACAGTCCCAGTCAAGTGTTAAATCTGTCCCAAATTAAAGATCAATCCTGATTTAAACAAGTCAAGCCATTTCTTTATTGGGAGTATGCAACTTACACAGTACAAAATCTTAGAACTGAGTTAAAAATAGCTACAGAATTTAGTGCTTTTGCATGTATACAGAAGTGCTTAAAGAATTGCATTGGTAGCTTAAACAGCTGCAATATTGAAATTTAAACAGCTGGCTATTTTAATACAAATGGGAGGGCTGAAAGCAAAGTGCAAAAGCTAATAACTCAGACTGCCTAGGTTAGTGCATCCATATTCAAAACTTGTTCACTTTAGAGAATGTGTAAAAACAGACAAATGAATATGCAATGCCATATAGAAATCTGTTGTACATGGAAATAGTGTAGTGTAATGCAATTAAACTTGCAAAATAAATACAGCAAAAACAGTGACAAGGCAAGCCTAGTAATAATTCAGATTTGATAGTACAGTATAATTCTATTTACATTCACTTCAGATCAAGTTAACCCTTTGAATTACAGTAGCCAAAAATACTGCAGTTTCAGTTCCAACCTCTTGGCACCATAGAACAGTTATTTAAAAAGATGCAAAGTTTGGGGTTTAAAAACCAAAGTGCATTAGCCATTTAAAATTTTACTTTATTGTATACAATCCCTAGTGAACTAACAATAAACTGCTCACTTACATGAGTTACCCCCCCCCCCCCCCCCCCGTGCTTCCCTCAGCTCCCACCCACCTGCTAATCTCCACACCCCTGTATTATCTTGTGCATCTTGATGAAAAGCTATCTACAAAGAAGGTGCAGACATTCACTTTTGTAATTTAATCAGGGCTTCCTGAATCACCTAGTAAATTACCCTCAAGTGAAATCACAGCTGAAGCAATAGCAAGTTACCATTATTGGCTTTAAAAAGGTTACTGCAGCTCAAGTTAAATAGCTTTAGTGGAATCCTCATTCTGGGAGAGTTAAAATTTGAGTCTTTACATTTTTTTCAAAGGACTGTTATTTCAATGGGTCAACAGTATTAGACTTGACAACTTTAATATAAAAGATTGACAAAGTTTAGCATAAACTGGAAAATTTACAAAAATCACAATTATAAATACATTTAGACTACAGAATCAATGTTTCTTGCCACATCAGGTATATTGGTCTCAATTTTCATTGCCTTTGCAGGAGGTTCTTCAGACACATTTTGCCTCCTACCCTCCCCCAACTGCAAATAGACTTTGAAAAGCTAGTCTTTAAAGTGTGATACTGAAGGGCTACAATTGCACCATGAACTCAGACATGTTCCCATAACAAATCACAGGAAGAACACAAGTAAGCCTTCACTGCAGTTAAATTCAAAGCCAGCCATTTTATGACTTGCTTTGGTCAATGTGGTTTCATAAACATGATCAGACAAATTTACTTTAAACATTTTATGATAACCACCTCATAGTGGTGCACTATTTTCCTAATCTAGCCCCAAATTAGTGCCAATTCAGGATAAAGTTCTATTTGCAAGTACAAGACACAGCAATCATGTCATTGTACTCCTTGTACACTATGTGATCATTTTGCTCCTTCAAAAGGACACTAATGGGACTGTATTTTAAAGGGACACAAGATGGACGGGGCACATTTTTATCAACTATTTCATTGATAAAATTCTGCACTATGGCATGATTCGGAGAGTGGTAACTATAGTGAAGAATTCTGGGACAGTCTCCCCTGCAGAATTTTGGATTGTACCTATGAGGAGCCACAATCCAATGATCCCAACCCAATTGCTCAAAGCTTACCCAAAACGAATGGAGCTTGCACTTGTTCCTTGGAGGACTTTTCTTAAGATAGTTAGGAATGCCTGAGCCAATGTTGCTTAGTTGTCGTGGTTTCCTAACCAACACACGGGATTTGGATGAACTCTCTTGAAATTGTTTTTCTGATGTTTCCGGTCTTTGATGTGCAGTTTCATCAGTGTCATTTAAATATAATAGCAGAGAAGGCACCTGTAAATGGACACCATAGTTTCTTCTTTTATCCAGAGTTCTTGGATGGTCTTTTCCAAATTCAGCACACTTATAACTGATATGCAGATCGACTTTCTTCACAGAATTGCCAGTTGGGAAAATGACACAAGGAGTTACATCAGCCTCTGCCCATCGTTCATTCAGGTTTAACAAAAATTGGATGGGCAATTCTATATTAGTGGCATTCTGTATGAAATTTAGCTTGACATAATTTGAAAGGAGACATTTGATTTCACAAGAAGCTAAAAGTTGATTGGCAAGAGGACTGTGTAAATAGACAACAGCAACTTTAATCAAATGCTCTAGCTCCGGAAGATAGTGCAGATTGTATTGAACATGATGCATATGCCAATGACCTAAAGAGAAAAAAGGTATTGAAGTGTTAGCATGGAAAGTTTACATCTTATCAGCAAGATAAATTACCTTAACTATTTTCTAATAGAGTGGAAGAGAGTCTTTCTACTGCAGACTAAGTCTAAGCCAGAGGCTAGCATTCTAAGACTAAACAAGTTGCTTCAGTATTCAAAATTAAAGTCTAAAAAGGATATTTAATTGCAACACAAGATAGATTACACACTACTACAAGGCAATGAATTAATGTCTGAGAAGTTCACTTTAATACCACCCATTCTTAAAAGAATTGACACAAAACCTTAAAATTTTAGTTCCAGTGGTAGCCACCAGGAGTCAACTATTACTAGCTATTCCTAAAGAGATATAACTACCAATCAAGATGGCTACATTTCAAAGATTCATTTCACTTCCAATGACCACATTACAATAAAACAGTCCACTACTTTGAAGGCAGAATGTGCGTGTACATTAAAGGACACTAGAGAGGCAGTATCCAATTGGGGAGAGCTTTGTGGGACCCACACTACCGTGCCAAAAAAAATATTTGTTAATCCTCAAGGAAACATTGTTGCACTAGTGACATTTAGTTGGTGGTATTGGTTTGATATCAGCTTTAAACTTGAATTACAAAGTGCTTTTACAAAGCCTGGGTTTAAAATCAAAACTAAGTTTTCCAAAAGCAGTTGATTATGTAATAGCTAAACCCGCTGCCCACGATGAAAAACATTGCTCATGATATTTTCATTACGCTCAAAGCCAAGTTGCTAGCTGTTGATTTACCAGAGTCAGCGAGCAGGACGCTTGCACTGGGTTTCACCAGCCGAATGGTGTTAGTCATAATGGTCCGGTTAACTTTAGGCTTCCCATCTCTATCGGCTAACTGCTTGTAGAGATTGGCCATATATGCCATGTGTTGATCATCCATCCCCGGTTTAGAAATCAGTGAAGGACGGGGGCTAACTTTCCCGGCCAACATCTCGACGAGGGGACCCAGATCCCCGGTCTCCCTCTTGCCAGGCTCTTGTTTCTCCCCAGCACCTCCATGTAAAGCTACAAGCTCCAGGAAACAGATCAAAACTCGGAGTACGTTACGATTCCGAATCATCACCCAGCACATGTTAGCTGCTAACGGTATCACCGTACAAGTTTCTGCAAATCAAGTAAGACCATAGCTCTAAGGCACTACTAAACTCTAACAGACTACCCGAAGCCCCCATAAAGCAGTTTGTGCAAATTAGTTCCTCATTAAGGGGAAATCTCATGTGATGTGATTGAACCGATCCATTGTCCATGACGTATTTAATTTCCATTTAACAAAATTTAATGATTGTTTGATCAGATTGGTGACACTATTATCTTTGTTCAATGTGAGGCGAGTTTTTTTTTTAATTGTAAAGCAGTTGTATGTTCGGTATTGAATATTTTATTATTTACTGTGCCCAGATGCCAGAAAGTATTCAGTTAAGAGATAATTACATTCTTAATTATCTAAAAAGAGGCATTTCAACAACGCCTAGCGGTTCCCTACATTGGAGCATCAGTTTGGGACAAAGTTACTTTCACGTGCGATGTTATTGACCATTCTAAAATTTGTCGATATATCCCAAACAAATTAATGGCCATTGATTCCAGTATTATTAGTTGAATTTTCCTTTGCACCTTCACCAACCGTATTGGGTCCAGGATCTATATTTCAAACGAGGAAATCTTGTCTTTAAACATGTTAAATATCGATAATTAATTTCCGCTATAAAACCAGTTTGAAATCCCGACTGAAGGGTTGGATGATGTTTATTGGCTGGGTGCTGGTCAGTTGATATTGATTATTTATCTCATCAATAACAAATCTAACATTTAAATATTGTAAATTATAATTTCAATGGGAACAATTTATATACATTACTTTGATAAAAGGGTACTTAAAGTATTTGTAGAAAGAATTCTGTTTAATTCCTCATCCTATTACATATTGTACAGTTTATTTCCTCAACACCATCAGCATTCTAAATAAAAACTGAAAGAACTATGGATGCTGTAAATCAGAGTCAAAAACAGCGATTGCTGGAAAAACTCAGCAGGTCTAACAGCATCTGTGGGGAGAAATCAGAGTTAACGTTTCGGGTCATAGAGTAATAGAGATGTACAGCATGGAAACAGACCCTTCGGTCCAACCCGTCCATGCCGACCAGATATCCCAACCAATCTAGTCCCACCTGTCAGCACCAGGCCCATATCCCTCCAAACCCTTCCTATTCATATACCCATCCAAATGACTCTTAAATGTTGCAATTGTACCAGCCTCCACCACATCCTCTGGCAGCTCATTCCATACACATACTACCTTCTGCATGAAAAAGTTGCCCCTTGGGTCTCTTTTATATCTTTCCCCTCTCACCTTAAACCGATGCCCTCTAGCTCTGGACTCCCCAACCCTACGGAAAAGACTTTGCCTATTTATCCTATCCATGCCCCTCATAATTTTGCAAACCTCTGTAATATCACCCCTCAGCCTCCGACGCTACAGGGAAAACAGCCCCAGCCTGTTCAGCCTCCCCCTATTGCTCAGATCCTCCAACGCTGGCAACATTCTTGTAAATCTTTTCTGAACCCTTTCAAGTTTCACAACATCTTTCTGATAGGAAGGAGACCAGAATTGCACGCAATATTCCAACAGTGGCCTAACCAATGTCCTGTACAGCCACAACATGACCTCCCAACTCCTGTACTCAATATTCTTGACCAATAAAGGAAAGCATACCAAAACCTTCTTCACTATCCTGTCTACCTGCGACTCCACTTTCATGGAGCTATGAACCTGCACTCCAAGGTCTCTTTGTTCAACAACACTCCCGAGGACCTTACCATTAAGTGTATAAGTCTTGCTAAGATTTGCTTTCCCAAAATGCAGCACCTCACATTTATCTGAATTAAACTCCATCTGCCACTTCTCAGCCCATTGGCCCATCTGGTCAAGATCCTGTTGTAATCTGAGGTAACCCTCTTCGCTGTCCACTACACCTCCAATTTTGGTGTCATCTGCAAACTTACTAACTATACCTCTTATGCTCGCATCCAAATCATTTATGTAAATGACAAAAAGTAGAGGTCCCAGCACCGATCCTTGTGGCACTCCACTGGTCACAGGCCTCCAGTCTGAAAAACAACCCTCCACCACCACTCTCTGTCTTCTACCTTTGAGCCAGTTCTGTATCCAAATGGCTAGTTCTCCCTGTATTCCATGAGATCTAACCTTGCTAATCAGTCTCCCATGGGGAACCTTGTCGAACGCCTTACTGAAGTCCATATAGATCACATCTACTGCTCTGCCCTCATCAATCTTCTTTGTTACTTCATCCAAAAACTCAATCAAGTTTGTGAGTCATGATTTCCCACGTACAAAGCAATGTTGACTATCCCGAATCAGTCCTTGCCTTTCCAAATACATGTACATCCTGTCCCTCAGGATTCCCTCCAACAACTTGCCCACCACCGAGGTCAGGCTCACTGGTCTATAGTTCCCTGGCTTGTCCTTACCATCCTTCTTAAACAGTGGCACCATGTTTGCCAACCTCCAGTCTTCCGGCACCTCATCTGTGACTATCAATAATACAAATATCTCAGCAAGAGGCCCAGCAATCACTTCTCTGGCTTCCCACAGAGTTCTCGGGTCCACCTGATCAGGTCCTGGGGATTTATCCACCTTTAACTGTTTCAAGACATCCAGCACTTCCTCCTCTGTAATCTGGACATTTTGCAAGATGTCACCATCTATTTCCCTACAGTCTGTATCTTCCATATCCTTTTCCACAGTAAATACTGATGCAAAGTATTCATTTAGTATCTCCCCCATTTTCTGTGGCTCCACACAAAGGCCGCCTTGCTGATCTTTGAGGGGCCCTATTCTCTCCCTAGTTACCCTTTTGTCCTTAATATACTTGTAAAAATCCTTTGGATTCTCCTTAATTCTATTTGCCAAAGCTATCTCATGTCCCCGTTTTGCCCTCCTGATTTCCCTCTTAAGTATACTCCTATTTTCTTTATACTCTTCTAAGGATTCATTCGATCTATCCTGTCTGTACCTGACATATGTTTCCTTCTTTTTCTTAACCAAACCCTCAATTTCTTTAGTCATCCAGCATTCCCTATTGTTACCAGCCTTCCCTTTCACCCTGACAGGAATATACTTTCTCTGGATTCTTGTTATCTCATTTCTGAAGGCTTCCCATTTTCCAGCCGTACCTTTACCTGCAAACATCTGCTTCCAATCAGCTTTTGAAAGTTCTTGCCTAATACCGTCAAAATTGGTCATTCTCCAATTTAGAACTTCAACTTTTAGATCTAGTCTATCCTTTTCCATCACTATTTTAAAACGAATAGAATTATGGTCACTGGCCCCAAAGTGCTCCCTCACTGACACCTCAGTCACCTGTCCTGCCTTATTTCCCAAGAGTAGGTCAAGTTTTGCACCTTCTCTAGTAGGTACATCCACATACTGAATCAGAAAATTGTCTTGTACACACTTAAGAAATTCCTCTCCATCTAAACCTTTAACACTATGGCAGTCCCAGTTGATGTTTGGAAAGTTAAAATCCCCTACCATAACCACCCTATTATTCTTACAGATAGCTGAGATCTCCTGACAAGTTTGTTTCTCAATTTCCCTCTGACTATTGGGGGGTCTATACCTCAGAATGATTAACATTCCCTTTCTTTACTGTCCAGTATTCAAGCTGATATTAAGACAATATTATAAGGAAAACTTTCAAAATTAAATTTTGTTCAGAGGACGAGTGATGGATGAAATCCCAGCTGCCAAAAACTCAATGTAAACAATAGCTGCAAGAAACTTTCTTACTTTTAATAACAATGCTTTTTCATGTCACTAAGCATGAATAATACTTGCTAGTTCCTGATGCAGAGCTCAAATCGGCATCAGAATATAAGAAAGAGAATATCATACAGCCCATCCAGTCTGCTCCATCAGTCAATATGACCATGGCTGATCTTGGCTGTTGACTCCACATTACCAATCACTTCCTATAGCTCTTGTTCCCTGACAGGTCACAAATGTAGATGACACCTTCGTTATCATTAAGAGAACAGAAATCGAGAACACAGCCCAGGATTATCAACACCATTCTCATTATTTACAAGAGAGGAAGAAACCAACAGCATTTAAGCTGATAGTAAATATCAATCAATAACTGATTAAATGTCTATAAAAATATTTTGTCATCTTGATAAAAAGATTGGAGGGCCTTTGTTAACTGTATGTACTGTTCAGTTAATATTAGAATAGTATTCATATTAAAAAATAAGTTGCTATGAACAAAATTATTCATAATTTTTAATTTTAAAAGATAAACAAAATTCATAAAATGTTCTTTCTGTCAAAACGGGCATCTCAGTTTTTGTATTATAAGTTTTTTTTATTCATTCATGTGATATAGGCATTGCTGACAAGGCTAGTGTACATTGCCCATCCGTAACAGCCCCAGAGAAGATATTAATGAGTTTTTAGAGTCATTAAGCCAGAGACTCGTATAGCGCAGAGACAGGCCCTTTGGCCCAAACTGGTCCATGCTGACCAAAATGTCCATCAACGCTAACCCCATTTCCCTGCACTTAACCCATATCCTTCTAAACCTTTCCTATCCAGGTATTTGTCTAAATGCTTTTTACGTGTTGTTAATGTACCCACCTCAACCATTTCCACTGGCAGCTCATTCCTTATGTCTACCACCTTCTGTGTAAAAAGTTGCCCCTCAGGTTTCCTTTTATTGTTTCCCCTGTAACCTGAAACTGATGCAATGTAGTCCTTGATTCCCCAATCCTGGAAAAAAGACTGAGTGCATTCAATCTATCCATGCCTCTCATGATCTTATATTCTTCTGTAAGATTCCCTCCCCTCACCCCCGCTTCCCCCCAGTCTCCTATGCTGGAAAGGTTATCCAACCTCTCCCTATAACTCAGATCCTTGAGTTCTGGCAACATCCTTGTAAATTTCTTCTTCACTCTTTCTAATTTAATAACTTCCTTCTTATACCAAGGTGACCAAATCTAAACATAATGCTCCAATGTGGCCTCACCAATGTCCTGTACAACTGCAACATAACTTCCCAACTTACTGATGAAGGACAGTGTGCCAGAAGCCTTCTTCACTGCCCTGTCTACCTGTGACTCCATTTTTAGAGAACCGTGCACCTGAACTTCAAGGTCCCTCTGTTCCACTGCAAGCTTTAAGGCTCTACCAAGCATCATGAAACTCCTACCTAGTTTTAACTTTCCAAAATGGAAGACTTCACACTTATTTATATTAAACTCCATTTGCCACTTCTCTGCACATTTTCCCAGCTGATCAAGGTCCTGCTCCACAGTACCTCCTATTTTAGTGTCATCTGCAAACTTACTAATCATGCCTTGTACATTCTCATCCAAATCATTGAACCACTGGAATTCTTGGGGTTAGGTAGTTTCTGATAGTGCTGTTAGAAAGGGATTTTCAGGATTTGATCGATATGGTTCCAAATCAGGATGGTATGTGATTGGAGGAGAGCTTGCAAGCAGTGATGTTCACACACATCTGATACCCTTGCCCTTCCACATAGTAGAGACTATTACCTTTTTGGTTCTGCTTTTTAATTTAGCCCCTATTTGCTCTCCTTCCCTGCTTTCCTTTTTCTCCCTATATAATTGCTACTGACATGGACCATAAAAACATAATCTTTTTCCTCCCATTCCAAGCTGTTCTACAGACCAGATGAGGTATCTTGAACCCAGGCCTTGGGGTCTCCCAATCCTGGCCACAAAAAACAGCGTCTATTTCTCTGTCTATACAATCCCCAATTACAAATACATTTCTCTTTTCTCCCCCCCTTCCCCCACCTTGAATTGTTCCCTTTAGCACAGTGTTATGCTGAATTTGTTTATCCTCCCTCCAGCTCCAAATCTCATCCACACAGGGAACAAGAATCTCAAAGCAGTTGGACAAGGACAAAAGCTGAGGCTCCTTCGACACTACCTCACTCGTAGTCACACCTTGCTGTGCCTAATCACTGACCAAATTCAAGATAGTTAATCTAAGGTGTGTGACTCCCTGCTAAACACAGCATCCAGATAATTCTCTCCCTTCCTAATGTGTCACAATGTTCAAAGTCCAGACCCCAGCTCATCAACTCTGAGCCAGAGTTCCTCAGGTTACCATTACTTGCAACAGATGTGGTCACTATGAACCACAATGGGGTCCACTGGCTCCCACAGTTACAATACATCACCTGTCCCTGTATCTCTATAGTTTTAGATTTGATTTGATTTGCAAAGATTTCATGCTGGTCTCTTAGTTTGTAGTCTGTAAATATTTATTTTGCAATTGGGAAATAACCTATAATAGATGGTCAAAATAGTAGCTATCACGAACCAATGCACTTACAGTTTACCTGTCATGTCACTCTTTTGTGCAGGGTTTATGATCCTGGGCTTCATTTTATCCTGTTTAAAAAAAACTTACAGACTATGAGCCAAAAAAAAGCAAAATGCACCTCCTCCTCTGCACTAAATTTCCACACTTCCAGTGACCTATACACTCACTTGGGCTGTGTTTCACTCTGGATGTGACTTCTCCCTCCTGACTGTGCAAAGCTTATTGATCCTGAGTGAAGAGGACTGATTTGGATTCCCTTCTTTGTACACTTTGATTGGTTATAGGAAGGCTAATTTATAAAAGATTCTTTCCCTCGTGAATAGCTTTCTCTCAGACCAAATGAATTATGTTTTAAGAGGAGTCAATTTAACCGTGTTTTCTTCAGTTAACAAAAGAAAAAGTTCATTCGTCACGAAAGGTGAGAGAAAAGAAAACACAGCACATATATTAGGAATAAGGAACAAGTCCAAAAACAGAAGTTTAAAAATAAATATATATTGTTGTGTGACACTTTACCAAACGTATTTTGGAAGTCCATGCACATATAGCAGCATTACGCTGAGTCATTTATAGAAAATAGATGATAGAATGCTGCAGTTATTACGTGAAATGGTGTCAACAGCATTGACATTGATAGTTAATGTCAACATTCTTGACTTTGCAAGATGATTGCAATTCAGCAGTGGCTGTCCTACAGCACACAGAGTGAGAGTTTTTTTTTCCCCTTTCTTTACCTGCAGCGCAGGAGTTTTTCATGGTTGATCCCATGCTGTGACCTTCATAATACATTGATCCACACTCTAGCATGTCAGGTCACAAGCACCAACAAATCACTTATGATCTTTTTTTACCTCCTTTTTTGTATATCCCTGGAAGGGTGAAACACAAACATGACTGCAAAAGAGGTGTATGTCATCACTCTCTCATCATCTTTTCCTTGTCAGTTTTCCAGTTTGAAGTTTTCCTCACCCTATATAAGTGTGAGATTCCATGGGTCCACAGAGGATTCTGCCAACAGTTACTGAATTCATATCCTTAGTCATCTTTGGCTGTAATAGTCCTCTTCTGAAAAATAACATTTTGGAATTAAATGTACCCAGCTGGGTACTTTGAAGGCACATGACTGGCATGTATGTTTTTAAGGAGAAATCATGATTAACTAATTTGCTGGAATTTTTTGAAAAGGTAACTGGTTTTCAGCGTAATGCTGCTATATGTGCATGGACTTCCAAAATACATTTGGTAAAGTGTCACACAACAGACTTGTGAGCAAAGTGAGGTAGTAGAATTAAAAGGACAGTAGCAACATTGGCTGAATGGTGGGAAACAGAAAGCAATGAATAATTGATGTTTTGTGGGCTGGAAGAAGGTATGTAGAGGTGTTCCACATTGGTTGGTATTAGGACACTTGGTTTTCTGATATGTATTAATGATCCAAATCTTGGTGTACGGGGGAAAATCATTGTAAACCCTGAGGACAGTGGTTAACTTCAAACGACATTGATAAGTTGGTGGAATATACATATAGATAACTGTTGAAATTATAGAGTCGTGTATTCATAGAGGTTTATAGCTCCGTAAAAGGCCTTTGGCCCATCAAGTCTGCATCAGTCAAAAACAACCGCCTAACTTTTGGAATATTGTATGCAGTTCTGGTCTCCTTATTGGAAGGATGTTGTGAAACTTGAAAGGGTTCAGAAAAGATTTATAAGGATGTTGCCAGGGTTGGAGGGTTTGAGCTATAGGGAGAGGTTGAATAGGCTAGCGCTGTTTTCCCTGGAGCATCAGAGGCTGAAGGGATGACCTTTATAGAGGCTTATAAAATCATGAAGGGCATGGATAGGGTAAATACACAAGGTCTTTTCCCTGAGTGGGGGAGTCCAGGACTAGAAGGCATAGGTTTAGAGTGAGAGGGGAAAGACATGAAAGAGACCTAAGGGGTAACTTTTTCATGCAGAGGATAGTGCATGTGTCTAATGGGCCGTCAGAGGAAGTAGTGGAAGCTAGTACATTTAAAAGGCATCTGGATGGGTATATGAATAGGAAGGGTTTAGAGGGATATGGACCGAGTGCTGGCAGGTGGGACTAGATTGGTTTGGGATATCTGGTCAACGTGGACGAGTTGGACCGAAGGGTCTGTTTCTGTGCTGTACATCTCTATGACTTCCCCTCTAACTATTTTAATCCTGTTTTCCAGCACATGTCCCATAATCTTGTATGCCTTGGCATCATAAGTATGCATCTAAATACTTCTAAAAAATTATGAGATTTTCTGGCTGTACCATCATTACAGGCAGTAAGTTCAAGATTCCCAATACCGTCTGAATGAAAGGTTTTTACTCCTCCCATCATCCCGTCCTGCCGTACTCTTAATCTATGCTCCCTGGGCATTGATCCCCCCCATGAGGGGAAAGGTTCCTTCCTGTATCCTGTTTAGGTCCCTCATAATTTTATATATGTCAACATGTCCCCCCTGAGTTTATTTTACTCCACAGAAAATTACATCAACCTATCCAGTCTCTCTCTCTTGAGCCAGGCAACATCCTGGTAAGTCTCCTCTACACCCTCTCCAGTGCAATCAGATCCCTCCTATAATGTATACTCCAGAATTGCACACAATTCTCTATTTGGCCTAATCAATATTTTATAACCTTCCTGTTCTTAAACTCTGTGCCTTGTCTAATAAAGTTGAAAAATGTGGTGCTGGAAAAACACAGCAGCATCTGAGGAGCAGGAGAATCGACGTTTCGGGCATAAGCCCTTCTTCAGGAATGAGGCTGGTGTGCCGAGCGGGCTGAGATAAAGGATAGGGGGGAGGGGCGCTGGTAATACGATAGGTGGAAGGAGGTGAGGGTGAGGGTGATAGGCCGGAGAGGGGGTGGGGGCGGAGAGGTCGGGAAGAAGATTGCAGGTCAAGAGGGCGGTGCTGAGTCCGAGGGTTGGGACTGATATAAGGTGGGGGGAGGGGGTTATCTCCTGCGAATCCGCCTTGTCTAATAAAGGCAGGTGTCCCATATGCCTGCTTAATCACTTTATGCACCTATCCTACTACCTTAAGGGACCGGTGGACATGCACACCTAGGTTGTAGAGTCATACAACACAAAAACAGACCCTTCAGTTCAACTCATCTAAACTGACCAAGTTTCCCTAACTAAACTAGTCCTATTTGCCTGCGTTGGATCCATATCCATCCAAACCTTTTCAGTCATTGTTTTTACCCTATTCATGTACCTGTCCAAATATCTTTTAAATGCTTTAATTGTACCTGTCTTTACCATTTCCTCTGACAGCTCATGTCATTTACACATCACTCTCTGTGTGAAAAAGTTACCTCTCCGGTCCCTTTTAAATCTTTTTCCACTCACCTTAAATGTATGCCCCCTAGCTTTGAATTCCTCTACCTTGAGACAAGATCTTTGCTATTCTATCTATGCCCCTCCCTCTGATTCTCCATGCTTCCCTGAATCCTACTGTTTTTCATGTACTTCCTCTCTTTATTTGTCCTGCCTTAGTGCATTGCCACACACTTATCCAGATTGAATTCCATTTGCTGATCAGCCCATCTGACCAGCTCCTGTAACTTGAGACTATCCTTCTCAGTATTTGCCACCCCACCAACTTTTGCATGATCTGCAAATTTACTGATCAAACCCCCCCCCTCCGCTACATTCAAGTCTGAATCTTTTATATATCCCACAAATAAAAGGGTCCGAACACTGATCCCTATGAAACACCACTGGACACAGGCTTCTAGTCATAAAAACACTCCTCAGACATCACCTTCATCTTCCTGGCACTTAGCCAATTCTGCATCCAATTAGATGAATTTCTTTGAATCCATGGGGCTTCCCTTTGCTATTTGCAGGGCCTTATCAAAGACCTTGCTGAAGACCAAATCAACTATGTCAAATACACTGCTCTCATCTACACAACTGGTCATCTTTCCAAACAGATACATTTCAATACAAACATTTTGAGACTGTACTAATTGAAGGGTACTACTTTAAACAGTGTGCAGGAACAGAAGGACCTGGGTATACATGTGCATAAGTTAATATAAGTGACAGAACAGGCAGTGAAACCAGTCAGTAACATACAGTGTATTCCTACACCTTTTAAATAATCAGTAGAGAACAATAAGAAGGAGGTTATACTGAATCTATGTAAGACATTAAGTAACCCTCAGCGTTGTGTACAGTTCTGCATTCCATACTTCAGGAAGGATATGACCAAATTGGAAAGTGGGCAAAATAGACCTACAAAGACTTTTCCATGGATGAGAAACTTTAGTCATAAAAACAGATTTGAGAAGTGAGGACTGGTTTCCTTGAAAGGGCGAAGGCTGAGGAGAAATTTGATAGAAGATAAAACTTAAGTAGGAAGAAGAAAAGAAAACAGCAGTAGAGAGAACTTGAATTAAAAACAGAAGGTAAAGTAAAACAAGACCTCACCTACCCCAAGTCACTAGTATCAATTGCCTTTTCAAATGCTTCAGAAAGTCAGGGGCAGCCAACACTGGTTCATTTATTAGTGTTGCCTTCAGTATCATAAAGGCTGCTTGGCACTCTGCTTCCCTCACAACCTTTACCTGTTTTCATAACACACCAGTTGAGCTACTGTGCTGACGTTAGGCACAGATTTCCGGTAAAACTCGCACATAAATAGAAATCTGGTAAATTCATCAATAATTTTAAGAATGAGGAATTCTTTCAGAGCTTTCATCTTTGCTGTTCCTAGCAATACTTGCCCTTGCCCTATCATATGTCTTAGGTAGCCTTGCTTTTTGGAAATTCACTCCTGGTAAAAGGAATTGTTAAACCAGTTAATTGTAGTTAAATTAAACTGGTCTTCAGAGTTACTTTACATATTCTTCACAGGTGTGTATTATAATATCTAAACACCTAATGTCTACATGTATAGCAAATAAATTACACAATTAAATACTTTAGATACAACTTGATTCTTAAGAATTTGGAAAACAGCTAGGACATTTTAAAAGACTCTTTCCTCACATTATTAAAATCTATTTGGTATTACAAAAGCTGATAGCTTTTGCTGTTAATGGTGTATGTTAGTACTTCTTCAATCAATTAATTTAGAATAGGTCACTGCTAAAACTATCTTCTAGTTTTAAGTTTGAATCGACTTTTATCTTTGCATTTACTTTTCTGTAACTTATGCAGTGTTACAATCCACTTGGAAAAGTGCGCTGATATTCAAGCACAACTATTACCTGGATTGTCACAAAAGTTAATAATTCAGACAAGTTACTCAGAATCCCCAGTTTTACTGTATTCAATAATGTGATATGGACATTGCTGGCTGGGTCAGCATTTATTGCCCATCCCCAGTTGCTCTTGAGAAGTGTAGTGAACTGCTTTCTTCACCTGCTGCAATCCATTTGCTGTAGGTAGACCCACCTACCATTATGGAGGCAATTCCAGGATTTTCACCCAGCAACACTGAAGGAATGATGACATTTTTCCAAGTCAGGATGGTGAGTGACTTGGACGGGAACTTGTGTTTCCATGTATTTGCTGCCCTTGTCCTTCAAGATGGAAGTGGGTCTTTGGTAAACTTCTGTCGTCAATTGTGTAGATAGTACACACTGCTGCTACTGAGCATCAATGGTGAAGGGAGTGGATGTTTGTAGACATGGTGCCAATCAAGCATACTGCTTTGTTCTGGAGGGGGTCAACCTTCTTGATGGAGCCACACTCATCCAGGCTAATGGGAAGTATTCCATCACACTCCTGACTCGTGCCTTGTAGCTGGTGGACAGGCTTTGGGAGTCAGGAGGAGAGTTACTCACCACAGTGTTCCTGGCCTCTAACCTGCTGTTGTAGCTGCAGTGTTTATGTAGTACGTCTAGTTGAATTTCTAGTCAATGCTAGCCCTAAGGGCGTTGGTAGTGGGGGTTTCAATGATGGTTACACTATTGAATGTCAAGTGGTGGTATTAGATTGTCTCTTACTGTAGATGATTATTTACCTGGCATTTTCCTGTGTGAATAACTCAAGTCAGACTTTAATAAGTTAGAACGTTAATAAGTAGGATTGCATAGGTAGCAATAATTTATTACTCCTATTGATGTGCCCGAGAGAAATAAGTAGATAGGGAAGATTAATGCATGCATTAGGATGTAATGCAGAATGTCAAGCTTCACATTCTTGGGGTATAAATGTCACAATCAAAAAGAATGGGCAGTGCCTCAATAGTGCTATAACCAATATCTTCGCACAAACGTTTCTTTGTGTGGTTGCAGTTATTAAGATAATTTGGCAAAGTAATGAGCACCAGCATTTGAAAAGAGGAATAAGATGCACAAAAAGTACTGGAGAAGGGAATGGTGAGATGCACAGAAGGCCATACTACATAGGGGCAGACTATGAAGTATCACAAGAATACAAAGGCGTTTACAATGTATGCCTGCAAATGTACAAAATGTGTTGAATAAAGCTGCTGAGCTATGAGTACAAAACGCCTTGTGGGCATATCATATAGTGACAGCAACAGGCTGCAGTTTTCCTTATGAAGTCTTGACCAGGTAAAATGCTGGTTTATTGATGCTCAGTTGTCTGTATTCCTGCATGGTCTACCATAGGAATTTCATGTGCTGCTCTTAGTATCTCTTTATGCTATTTGGACAGTATCACCATCTGTTAAATAACCATACATTCATCGTCCATAGGACTAGGAGGACGTCTGGAGTTTTTCAACAGAACTCCATTTTTTAAGATTATAATTCTTGGGAACAACGACAGCCTAGACTTCAATGTGAGCTGCCTGTTTAAATTGTTTAACTCTAGATCTGTTTTCTGAGTTTGTTAGAGAAGACATATTTAAACAATTTGTCTTAATTTTGAACATCCCCGTCCTTCAAGGGAGGGTTTATCCTACACTCCTGTGAATGGACGACACCACATCCTCTTCTGCATTTCGTCCACAAGGCTTTCTAGAGGTTAACGACCTTTCTCCAGAGGGGCTATGACTTGGTCACGGGCATATTTTGCAAAGTATTCTATGTCTCCTGTTCAGAAATGCTTGGGGACAATTCAATTCAATCACTTGAAGGTGTAGCACCAATTGGACACCAGATGGCAGTGTGGTGGTTTTGTGCAATTCAGCCAAGGTTCAGAGGTCTTTGAGTGAAGAACCAGATGTGATTTACAACTGCTTAAAGTACTGTTCTTTTTGTTCAAGTGGGTCTAAAATTGCGCCACTTTAATTAAAATTCTTTCTGCATTTTTCTAATTTTCCTTTATATAACAATCTATTAAATAATCCAAAGACTGAACCAATCGAAAATTTGAATTAGAGTCATAGAGATGTACAGCATGGAAACAGAACCTTCGGTCTAACTTATCCATGCCGACCAGATATTCTAAACTAACCTAGTCCCACCTGCCAGCACCCACCATATCCCTTCAAACCCTTCCTATTCATATATCCATCCAGATGCCTTGTAACCGTTGCAATTGTACTAGCCTCCACCACTTCCCCAGGCAGCTCATTCCATACAAGTACTACCCTCTGTGTGAAAAGGTTGCCCCTTATGTCTCTTTTATATCTCATTCTAAACCTATGCCCTCTCGTTATGGACTGCCACACCCCAGGGAAAAGACTTTGTTTATTTATCCTATCCATACCCCGCAGGATTTTATTAACCTCTATAAGGTCATCCCTCAGCCTCCGACACTCCAGGGAAAACAGCCCTAGCCTATTCAACCTTTCCCAAAGCTCAAATCCTCCAACACTGGCAACATTCTTGTAAATTTTTTCTGGACCCTTTCAAGTTTCACAACAACTTTCCGATAGGAAGGAGACCAGAATTGCACACAATATTCCAACAGTGGCCTAACCAATGTCCTGTACAGCCGCAACATGACCTCCCAACTCCTGTACTCAATACTCTGACCAATAAAGGAAAGCATACCAAATGCCTTCTTCACTATCCTATCTACCTGCGACTCCACTTTCAAGGAGCTTATGAACCTACACTCCAAGGTCACTTTGTTCAGCAGCACTCCCGAGGACCTTACCATTAAGTGTATAAGTCCTGCTAAGATTTGCTTTCCCAAAATGCAGCACCTCACATTTATCTGAATTAAACTCCATCTGCCACTTCTCAGCCCATTGGCCCATCTGGTCCAGATCCTGTTGTAATCTGAGGTAACCTTCTTCGCCGTCCACTACACCTCCAATTTTGGTGTCATCTGCAAACTTACTAACTATACCTCTTATGCTCACATCCAAATCATTTATATAAATGACAAAACGTAGAGGACCCAGCATCGATCCTTGAGGTACTCCACTCGTTCCAGGCCTCCAGTCTGAAAAACAAATCTCCACCACAACCCTTTGTCTTCTACCTTTGAGCCAGTTCTATATCCAAATGGCTAGTTCTCCCTCTATTCCATGAGACCTAACCTTGCTAACCAGTCTCCCATGTGGAACCTTGTCAAATGCCTTACTGAAGTCCATATAGATCATGTCTACCACACTGCCCTCTTTGTTACTTCTTGTGAGGCATGATCCCACGCACAAAGTCATGCTGACTATCCTTAATCAGACCTTGCCTTTCCAAATACATGTGCATCCTGTCCCTCAAGATTCCCTCCAATAACCTGTCCACCACCAACGTCAGGCTCACTGGTCTATAGTTCCCTGGCTTGTCCTTACCCCTTTCTTAAATAGTGGCACGACGTTAGCCAACCTCCAGTCTTCTGGCACCTCACCTGTAAGTATCGATGATACAAATATCTCAGCAAGAGGCCCAGCAATCACTTCCCTAGCTTCCCATAGAATTCTAGAGTACACCTGATCACTTCCTGGGGATTTATCCACTTTTATGCATTTCAAGACATCCAGCACTTCCTCCTCTGCAATATGGACATTTTTCAAGATATCATCATCTATTTCCCTACATTCTGAATCTTCCACAGTAAATGCTGATGCAAAATATTCATTTAGTATTTCCCCAATCTCCTGCGGCTCCACACAAAGGCCACCATGCTGATCTTTGAGGGGCCTATTCTCTCCCGAGTTACCCTTTTGTCCTTAATGTATTTGTAAAAACCCTTTGGATTCTTCTTAACTCTATTTGCCAAAACTATCTCATGTCCCCTTTTTGCCCTCCTGCTTTCCCTCTTAAGTATACTCCTACTTCCTTTATACCCTTCTAAGGATTCACTCGATCTATCCTGTCAATGCCCTGACATAAGCTTCTTTCTTTTTCTTAACCAAACCCTCGATTTCTTTAGTCATCCAGCATTCCCTATACCTACCAGCCTTTCCTTTCACCCTAACAGGAATATACTTTCTCTGGATTCTCGTTATCTCATTTCTGAAGGCTTTCCATTTTCTAGCCATCCTTCTACCTGTGAATATCTGCCTCCAATTAGCTTTTGAAAGTTCTTGTCTAATACTGTCAAAATTGGCCTTTCTCCAATTTAGAACTTCAACTTTTAGATCTGGTCTATCCTTTTCCATCACTATTTTAAAACGAATAGAATTATGGTCACTATCCCCAAGTGCTCCCTCACTGACACCTCAGTCACCTGCCCTGCCTTATTTCCCAGGAGTAGGTCAAGCTTTGCACCTTCTCTAGTAGGTACATCCACATACTGAATCAGAAAATTGTCTTGTACACACTTAAGAAATTCCTCTCCATCTAAACCTTTAACACTATGGCAGTCCCAGTTGATGTTTGGAAAGTTAAAATCCCCTTCCATAACCACCCTAATATTCTTACAGGTAGCTGACATCTACTTACAAATTTGCTTATCAATTTACCTCTGACTATTGGGGCGTCTATAATACAATCCCAATAAGGTGATCATCCCTTTCTTATTTCTCAGTTCCATCCAAATAACTTCCCTGGACGTATTTCCAGGAATATCCTCCCTGAGCACAGCTGTAATGCTATCCCTTATCAAAAACGCCACTTCCCCTCCTCTCTTGCTTCCCTTTCTATCCTTCCTCTAGCATTTGTATCCTGGAACATTAAGCTGCCAATCCTGTCCATCCCTGAGCCATATTTCTGTAATTGCTATGATATCCTAATCTCATGTTCCTAACCATGCCCTGAGTTCATCTGCCTTTCCCATTAGGCCTCTTGCATTGAAATAAATGCAGTTTAATTTATCAGTCCTACCTTGTTATCTGCTTTGCCCCTGCCTGCCCTTTCTGGTGACTTGCTTCTGTTCTCAACTGTACCAGTCTCAGATTGATCTCTTTCCCCTCTATCTCCCTGGCTCCCACCCTCCCCACTTTACTAGTTTAAATCCTCCTGAGCAGCTCTAGCAAATCTCCCTGCCAGTACTTTAGTCCCCTTCCAATTTAGGTGCAATCCTTCCTTCTTGTACAGGTCACCTTACCCCAAAAGAAATTTCAGTGATCCAAAAATGTGGATCCTTCTCCCACACACCAGATCCCCAGCTATGTATTCATCTGCTCTATCATGCTATTCCTGCCCTCACTAGTTCGTAGCACCTGGAGTAACCCAGATATTACTACTCTTGAGGACTTCCTTTTTAAATTCCTACTTATCTCTCTGTAATCTCCCTTCAGAATCTCAATCTCAGAATGTCGTTGGTTCCAATGTGGACAATGACCTCCTGTTGGCCCCTCTCCCCCTGAGAACATTCTGCACCCTCTCTGAGACATCCTTGATCCTGGCATCAGGGAAGCAACACACCATTCTGATTTTCCACTGCTGGCCACAGAAACGTCTGTACCTCGGACTAGAGAATCCCCTAACACAATCGATCTCTTGTAATCCGACATACCTCTCATTGCATTAGAGCCAGTCTCAATACCAGAAACTTGGCTGTTCGTGCTACGTTCCCCTGAGAATCCATCACCCCCTACAATTTCCAAAACACCATGCTTGTTTGAAATGAGGATATCCACAGAAGACTCCTGCACTACCTGCCTACCTATCTTACCTTTCCTGGAGTTAACCCATCTATGTGACTGTATCTGTGACTTTCCCCCCTTCCTATAACTGCCATCCATCACATCCCTTTGCTCTTGTAAATTCCTCATTGCCTCGCATTGTCTCTTCAACCAATCCATTCGATCTGATAGGATTCACAACCAATGGCATTTATTGCAGATATAATCCTCAGTAACATGTAAACTCTCCCTTATCTCCCACATCTAACAAGAAGATAATATCACTCTACTACAGGCCATTTTTGCTTCTTACAGTCCACAGACCCTTCTTTAGAATGAAAGCTGCTTGTTTGGGATTGAAATGTGACAAACTTGAGTTTTTTTTTAACACAGTTACATATTATTTAGAGAAGATATGGATAACACTCAGGTGTCTTTCAGATTTTCCTTTAACAGGCAACCGTTTCCAGTTGGTTGAATGGTGTAGACAGATGTTGGTGTAGGCAAATAGAATGGGACAAAACAAGTTGACATGGAAACTTGGTACTTAAGAATGGCCTCCATGCTTTCCCAGTTATGACCCTGGATTTCTACTCTAAATGCATTTAATAAAGTGGGGGAATTACCAAGTGCCTCCTGAATTTAACCTGAATTTCTGTTAATGAAATGCACTATTGGAATAACTTCATTGGAACAAACATGGTGGAGCTGAGCCATTATGGATCCCTACTGGAGTGAAGAGCTTGGAAGGATGGAAGTTCCTCTGGTGATATGGATTTACAACATTGTTTTGGTAGAGAATGGTTGCCATCATTTTGAAGCCTCAGGTTTTTTTTTGCTTCATAACCATGATGTTGTGGGCATCACTGGCATAGCCAAGTTATCATCCCCTAATTGCCCTTAAACAGAGTGGTTCGCCAGGCCTTTTCAGAGATCAATTAAAAGTCAACTACATTGCTGTGGGTCTGCAATCCCATATTAAACCAGACTAGGTAAAGACATCAGGTTTATTTTTTTGTGAACCACACATCTTTTAACACTTGTTTCATGGTCACAATATGAAAACTAACTTTCAGTTCCATATTTATTTAGTTAGTTGTATTCAAATTCTATCATGTTGGGGTTTGAATCCTTGTCACCAGGGTATTTTTGGTTTCTCTATGACAAGCCTACTCACATTACCACAATGATACCATCTTTCCATAAAGTTAAAAATCACACAACACCAGGTTATATTCCAACAGGTTTAATTGGAAGCACACTAGCTTTCAGAGCGCCGCTCCTTCATCAGGTGATAGTGAGCAATGCTCCAAAAGCTAGTGTGCTTCCAATTAAACCTGTTGGACTGTAACCTGATATTGTGTGATTTTTAACTTTGTACACCCCAGTCCAACACCGGCATCTCCAAAGCACATCTTTCCATAAATTCAGGACATTTAAAACGTGCTTTGAGAGGCTTAATGAAAAATGTAAAAGGAATTCTGCATAGTGAAATTCCATTGTTATTTTGATTTCAGGAGGATGGTAAGGACATGAAGGACAAAGTCAAGACATGGAGGTTAGATAGATGAGTGCTGTATCACAAATATAGGCAACCCCCAAATAGTATCCATGTCATTACCTATAATGCACCATTATTCTCCAGGCATTGTCTGAATAGACTACATTTTCTCCGTATCTGTATAATGGTAACCATATATGACTTAACTGTGTTAACGTCTGCATCCAGGTTTCTCGAGAGACAGCTTCTAATATCATTGAGCACCTCAGTTGGTTGGTCTTTTATTGCTGCATAGAATTCATCTTGAATGCCTGGTTAAGGCACACCTTGATTTCATTCAGGTCCACAAGGAAGGAAAGAATAAAATCATCAACTTAGATTTCCAAAAGAGTAAAGTGCAATTGATGTCACCTATGTGACTATAAGGGACCATCCAAAAATATCCTCAATGTGAGCCTTCGTGAACAAGAAGGAATTTTGTTTGCTGGATATGCAGATAGTGAGTGATGACTGCCAATTCCTTTTGCAGCTCTGTGCATGCTACCTAGGAAGTAAACAAATAATGGCTACATGCTCACAGGAAATCCAGAACACCACTACAGCCAAGGTAGTATGGTGGAGGAGATGACAATACATTAGAACTAGGCAGTTAGGACTTGGTTGACAACATCTTCAAATTGAGACTTTGTTCATGATTGCCTCAATGTGGAATGGACTAACTAAAGTCTCAAGACCTGTCCTGTACCTGACTGGTTATAAAGAATTATAACTTATGGCACAAGAAATTGCAAAATGTTATGGTTTGCTGCAATCTTCAGAAGTTCGGGTCATTACAAAGAAATTGAACTTTTCAAATATTGAGTTAAAAAGGGAGAAAGAAGATACTGGAGATAAATGCTGATGATAAATTATTTTAGTGTAAAGCAATAAAGCACTCAAACTTTGCATCCTTACAGTGTGGAAACAGGCCATTTGGCCCAACATGTCCACACCGACCCTCTGAAGAGTAACTCACCCACATCCATTCCCTACCCTTTTACTCTACATTTTACCCCTAACTAACGTGCCTAACCTACACATTCCTAAATACTTTGGGCAATTTAGCTTGGCCAATTGATATAACCTGCACATCTTCCTGGAGGAAACCCACACAGACATCGGGAGAACCTGAAAAGTCCACACAGACAGTCACCTGAGGCTGGAATCAAACCCTGGTCCCTGGTGCTGTGAGGCTGCATTGCTAACCACTGAGCCACTGTGCTGCCCCACGATCTCTTACCTTGCTTGCTACTAAATTATGCTACAATGTGTCTAATACCTTCCATGAGATTATAGATGCAAATAATAACTGCTAAGTCAAAGGGATAACAGAAAGCCACTCTGGAAAAATTACACAGAAGACTGCTTTTCCAGAAATGATCATGTTTAATACTACCTAGACATTTCCATATTCCCCATTATTACTGCCATTTCTCATTACTGCGACTGTCCTTTGGGAATAAAATTATTTTCATGTAATCCTAACCTCACATTCTTATGCATTACTACCTCCAAGATAGAAGGTTGTAATTTGTAGCAATGGTTGTACTGAAGGATTCTTTGAAATAAAGGACACATACATCTCAAAGCCAAGGATCGATCACATAAATATCATTTAGCTTTTGTGTCTAATTTTGGCTGAGCCCAGACGTGAAACTTTCTCCTTAAAGGGACTGTATTGATGCCATTACATTGACACTGCCTCAAAAAGCAGCAACATGTTCATTAACATCTTTCTGGTCACTGATGCTGGGTCTAATAGACTTTCAGAGGAGGAAGAGAAAAAAGTGAAAGCTAAACTTCCACAAGAGCAACATGTTATACTCAAGTTTAAATTTTTTTTACGAAGTCCAGGCATACACTTTCCAGTTATTCTCTTATTTCAATGAAATACAGTGAAATAAAATCCAGGCAACTTCTGACTGCCACTTCTTTATAAGTGTTTGCAAAACTCAAAAACCAGTTGAAGTGAATCAAACAAAAATAGAACAACCCATTAGGGCCATGTTCATAGAAGATCAGATCATTATGAAATCAGTGGGGGACATAATGCAGCCATGCAGCTTCTCCCCGTCCCTCTCTCTCCCTGTCTCTCCACTTTTCCTTCCCCCATCCCCTCCCACTCCAGTATACAAACTTGAACTAGTACTGCTTTAAATTCAAAAACATACATTTGTTCACAAACAGGATGGACAAAATAGATGAGAGACCATTTACAATAATATGTAAGTGGAAAATATAGGCACAACGAAACAAAGTCTGTTGATGAAGAGTCCAAACCACAAGGGGGAGATGAAGTGATTTTCTTTCAGTTTTTTTTGGGGGGGGGTTTGATGATGATATCACACTTTTGTCGACCACAGAAATTCCTCCATTCAGTAGCTGGTCAGTTGGCCCTAGGTCTTTTCCTTGAGTTAGGAATCCTTCTTTGTAAAGTCTTTGAGTACTGGCCCCCTTTTACTCACAAAGGGAAAGAGAGGGAGATCTTGCTGCTTGTAGGTTTTGCAGGTCAGGGCACCCAGCTGCACTGTTTCCTCTCAGGCCTGTGACACTTACTACCAAACCACAAGCTGTTGCTGGGTAGTTTCTTTTTTTTTCAAACCAAAGGCACCTGGTGTTAGCTAATCTCACAAAAGTATTCTCACTTTCTCCCAGTCACTCCTACAATCAGGTGTTAATTTTCTTCTCTATTTGAAAACTGATTTTAGATTTGAGGGCAGGATTCTGTTCATCTGGCGTACATACCAATGATTCCAGTATATTTTCCAGGACAGACTACAATGTCATTACTGCCTGGGATATGGAACTCACCATTGTGGGCAGGGGTTCCCAATTATTGAGTAGTCTTTAGAGAAGTCTTACACTGAAAGAAAAAAAATCTAAGTTAATGCAAAAGGACAGTTATGAACAAGGCCTCAGAAAGAATGCACAAGATATTTACTCAAATGGTACCAGGGATTATTAGCAAAACTCTGATTGTTTTACTTAGAGCAGATAAAGGGTAAGCAGAGATTTGATTAAAGTGTTCAAAATCACTGGTTTTGACAGAGTAAATAGGGCAGAAAGCGAAATAACCAGGAGACACAAATTTAAGTTCATTGGCAAAAAAAAAGAGGTGAAATTAAGGGGGAGAATGCTGTGAGCTGTTATGATCCACAATACACTCCCTGAAAGGGTGGCAGAAATAGATTTTTAAAAACAGAGTTAGATAATAATAGTTGAGAGATGATTATTTGCATCGTTCTTGGGAAGGAGCAACAATGTGGAACTAATGCTGAAGCGTCAGACAGTTAGCACTGACACAATGGGATGAATGGCCTCCTTCTGCATTGTATTGTTGTATGATCCTATGTTTTGTGCTCCTGATTTTAATGAAATGTTTACACATCAGTAGAAAAGCAACAATGCCGAGCAAATTTAATTACCCAACCTGAATTTTACTACTTTCCCAATCATGTAAAACTACAATACGCTCTGAGCTAGCCAAAGCTATGGTTTAGTAAAACTTGGATAAATTATAGCACAAACCAATCCAAGAATGAACAGCATAATTACAACTCAGCACAGACATATAATAAAAAGTGTCACATATAATTCCCTCATCATTCAAATGACCATCTGTTCAAGGAGGTTATAAAGAAGTGGAGAATTTGCTAGAACAGGAAAAGTGAGTCACAAACAAGTCGAGATGGAAGCCTTGAGTATTTCCCAAGAATGTCCTGTCATCAACAATTTTGGTTTGTATGAGTGTGCATGTGTGTTAATCTAGGATTAAAATGCTTATCTTTTCTCCACAGCAATACGAACAACCCCAGTGAGTACTTCTTTTTCCAATTTATGCATTTTGAATGATAGTGTTTGTCAATTATAGTAAAATATAATTGTTGGATTCAACTCATGAAACAAGACTTTGATGTCAACTCAAAAGTTCAGTGAGCTGGGATTGCTGACACAGTTATAATGTATCGACAGCATTGAGGTGGTCAGAGTGCAGTCCTGAAGGTTAACTATTATCATCATCAACCAATCCCAGCCAGGTTACAAAAATATATGTATTGATTTTTCTTATTTACTGTGCAACTTTTTCCTCTGTTGGATTTCCTATCCCATTGTACCCAGTGGAAGAAGCAGTTGAACAATCTGATCTCTGACTTCTATGATGCTGTAATCTGGCATGAAATTTGCACTTCCAAATGCCCGTGAGACTTAATTTCATATCGCTGCCTCATGCCAGAGCTGGATTTGAAGATTCACCGTATAGACAGCTGTGGAAGTAGAGTCGTACTGTACAAAGTGAACTTGGGTGCATAAATCCACCAAACTATTTGTTTAAGATTGCTATTATTGAGAGGTGCTAGGAACTACTGGTACTAGATTAATTATTAAAAATAAAATGGTCCTTTTAAAGTTAGCATGTTGCCTCATCTGCCACTATCTTCACAACTTCTGGACGTATATCTACAAAATGATGTGACCTGTGGGTTGCGCAGATGAACATAATCCCAAATTTGAACAAAGAAAAATTACAGCCCAGGAACAGGCCCTTCAGCCCTCCAAGCTGTGCTGATCCAAATCCACAGTCTGAACCTATCACCCAATTCCTAAAAATCTGTATCCCTCTGCTCCCCACCTACTCATGCATCGTCCTGACGCATTAAATGAATCTACCGTGCCTGCCTTTACTACCTCTGCTGGCAATGCGTTCCAGGCACCTACTGTGTAAAGTATTTTCCACGTGTATTCCCCTTAAACTTCTCACCTTGAATGCGTGACCTCTCATTATTGAATCCCTCACTCTGGAAAAAAGCTTATCTCTACCTACCCTATCTATACCCTTCATGATTTTGTAGACCTCAATCAAGGCCCCCCTCAATCTCCTTTTTTCTAATGAAAACACTCCTAACATACTCAACCTCTCTTCATAGCTAGCACCTTCCATAACAGGCAACATCTTCGTAAACCCTCTCCAAAGCGTCCACATCCTTTTGGTAATGTGGCGATCAGAACTGTACACAGTATTCAAAATGCGGCCAATCCAAAGTCTTGTTCAATTTTAGCATGATCTGCAAGCTCTTATACTCAATATTCCATCCAATGAAAGCAAGCATACCATCTGCCTTCTTGATCACTCTATCCACCAGTGCAGCCACCTTCAGGGTACAATGGACCTGAGCTCCCCGATCTCTCTGCTCATCAACTTCTCCCAATTTTTCTTCTGTTTACAGTATAGTTCGCTCTAGAATTAGACCCTCCAAAATGCATCACCTCAGATTTGCCAGGATTGAACTTCGTCTGCCACTTCTCTGCCCAATCTCCAATCTATCTATATTCTCCTGTATTCTTTGACAGTCCCCCATGATTTCCGCTACTCCACCAATCTTTGTATCATCTGCAAATTTATTGGTCAGCCCAACAATGCCCTCTTCCAGATCATTTATATATATGACAAACAACAGTGGCCCCAGAACTGATCCCTGTGGAACAACACTAGTCACCTTTCTCCATTTCGAGAAACTCCCTTCACCTACTACTGTCTGTCTCCTATTGTTCAACCAGTTCTTTATCCACCTAGTTTGATCACTGTTCTGTAATTTCAAGTCAGTTGATTTCAACCAGAGCATTACTAGGGGCTTTATGTCCCAGCATTGGGGGGTTAAAAATACAAATCAACCTTTTCTACAAACCCACCGACTCCCACAGTTACCTGGATTACATCTCCTCCCACCCTGCCTCCTGAAAAAACACTATCCCTTATTCCCAATTCCTCCACCTCCGCCGCATATGCTCCCAGGAGGACATGTTCCACCACAGAACACACCATATGGTCTCCTTCGTTAAAGACCATAATTTCCCTTCCCACATGGTTGATGATGCCTCTCCAGCGCATCTCATTCACTTCCCACATCTCCGCCCTTGAACCCCAGCCCTCCAACTGCAACAAGGACAGAACCCCCTGGTCCTCACCTTCCACCCCACCAACTTCCATATACCTTGCATCATCCTCCGCCAATTCCGCCAACTACAAATGGACCCCATCACCAGAGATATATTTCCCTCTCCACCCCATCTGCTTTCCATAAAGATCGTTCCCTACGTGACTACCTCATCAGGTCCACACCCCCCCAACAACCCACCCTCCCCTCCTGGCATCTACCCCTGCCACTACAGAAATTGCAAAACCTGTGCGAACACCTCCCATCTCATCTCCATCAAGGCCCCAAAGGAGCCTTCCACATCAATCAAAGTTTCATCTACACTTCCACAAACGTCATTTACTGTATCCATTGCTCCCGATGGAGTCACCTCTACATTGGGGAGACAGGACGCTTACTCGTAGAGCGCTTCAGAGAATATCTCTGGGAGACCCGCACCAAGCAACCCCACTGCTCTGCACCCGAACACTTCAATTCTCCCTTCCACTCCACCGAGGATATGCAGGTCATGGGTCTCCTCCATCGCCACTCCCTTACCACCTGGAGGAAGAATGCCTCATCTTCCACCTCAGGACCCTCCGGCCCCATGACATCAATGTGGATCTCACCAGGTTTCTCAATACCCCTCCCGCCAACTTATCCCAGTTTAAACCTTCCAACTGAGCACTGCCCTCATGACCTGTCCCACCTGTCCATCTTCCTTCCCACCTATCCGCTCCACCCTCCTCTCTGATCTATCATCTTTACCCCCACCTCCATCCACCTATTGCACTCTCAGCTACCTTCCCCCTAGCCCCACCCCCATCCCATTCACCCCCAAGGCTCCCAGCCTCATTCTTGTTGAAAGGCTTTTTGTCTGAAACATTGATTTTCCTGCTCCTCGGATGCTGCCTGACCTCATGTGCTTTTCCAGCACCCCACTCTCAACTCTAATCTCTAGCATCTGTAGTCCTCACTTTCGCTGGGTTAAAAATAAGTCAGAATTCCAGCTCTTGCATTCAAACATCTTTTGGGAATTCATAAAGAACTGGATTTTACACACCCATTCTGGGTGTATTTTCAGTGAGTGTAAAGTAGGTCAGGTGACAAATCCGACATTTGTTGCCCATTCCTAAGCTGATCCCAATAACATGCTAGATGAGTGACGACTCATAAATCAGCAGCCTGTTCCCCATATTTAATGAATAATTAAAGAACAGTTAGTCTTTGACCATAAGGCCATAAGATATAGGAGCAGAAGTTAGGCCATTCAGCCCATTGAGTCTGCTCTGCCTTTCTATCATGGCTGATAGGTTTCTCAACTGAAAATGTGTTGCTGGAAAAGCGCAGCAGGTCAGGCAGCATCCAAGGAACAGGAGAATCGACGTTTCGGGCATAAGCCCTTCTTTAGGAATTCGTGAAGAAGGGCTTATGCCCGAAACGTCGATTCTCCTGTTCCTTGGATGCTGCCTGACCTGCTGCGCTTTTCCAGCAACACATTTTCTGCTCTGATCTCCAGCATCTGCAGTCCTCACTTTCTCCTGATAGGTTTCTCAATCCCATTTTCCTGCTTTCTCCCTGTAACCTTTGATCCCCTTGGCAACCAAGAACTTATCTATTGCTGTTTTAAATATACTCAATGATCTAGCCTCCACAGCTCTCTGTGGCAATCAATTCTATAGATTCACCACGCTCTGGCTGAAAAAGTTTCTCCTTAGCTCCATTTTTTAGAGTCTTCCTTTTACTCTAAGGTTATGCCCTCGGATCCTCATCTCTCCTGCCAATGGAAACATCATCCCAACATCCACTCTGTCCAGGCCGTTCAGTATTCTGTATGTTTCAGTCAGATTCCCCCCTTATCCTTCTAAGCAACATCGGACATAGTCCCAGAGTCCTCAAATATTCCTCTTATGTTAAACCTTCTCGTGATCATTCTTGTGAATCTCCCCGAACCCCGTCTTGGGCCACTACATCTTTCCTGAAGTATGAGGCCCAATAATTGCTCACAATACTCTAACTGTGGTCTGACGAGAGCCTTATAAAGCCTCAGATGTACATCGTTGCTTTTATATTCTAGTCCTTTCGATATGATGATAACACTGTATTTGCCTTCCTAACTATCAACTCAACTTGCAAATTTACTGTAAGAGAAAGAGTCTTGCTACCAAGCCTATTTATCTGGATGTTATGTTACTCACACCATAACATAGCTGGTATGGATAGGCAGGCAGCAGTGGGCAGCCTAGATGGAAAAGTGGAAGAAAGCAGGCAAGGCCCTAACTTGAGCAGTATCTTCCATGCATGAGGGTCACCCCCCGCTTCTTTAATACCTTCCAAAACATGACCTCTAACAAACCCCTTTCTTCACCCACCCTGACCGCTACTACCCTAAAGAGCAAGGTTTTTCCCTCAGTGCTCCTTCATACAATCCTGACAGTGCTTGGTACTGAACTCTGGTGCTACCAGATCTACTGATGTTGCCAATCAAGTGAGTTAGCATTTCCGGAGGGTAGGATTGGCTTCCACTGAGAAGCATGTGTCCCATTGTAACCTTAAACCTACACCCCATGTCTAGAAATCTGAGAAACCTATCAGCCATGATAGAAAGGCAGAGCAGACTCAATGGGCTGAATGGCCTAACTTCTGCTCCTATATCTTATGGCCTTATGGTCGAAGACTAACTGTTCTTTAATTATTCATTAAATATGGCTAAGGGTTGCTTCAAGCTTATCAGATTTTAGCTAAATTTCCTTCCAGGTTAGGGTTTGTGGTTCAGCATTCTGCCCTACCCTACCCTCCCGGTACTAAATTGCAGCTCAAGGATGGGTAAGAACATGAACAGCGTTGATCAGCTTTGCTATTGGTTAATCTAATATTCATTTATTAGTGCAGAATGAGACATTGAGAAGTTTCTGTCTCAACAGAAGTATATGTAGTACTAGTAATCTCAAGCCCAATTCTCTAATAATCATCTCGCCTACATGTCCCCTTCCCTCTGTCACTGACTTTTGTAGTGTGAACCTGGTGAGATACTAAAAGGTAACCATTCTAAATCAGATTTATAAAGGACGTCATGTCATTTTCCATCCAACTAATCACTTTTGTGCATTGGGGCCCCTCTTTAATGTTCTTTTGTTTTTGCACTCCATTGGAGAGCTGTTGATAGTTTGGAGGAGAAACTGCAGATCACCTTGCAAGACAACCTTGAACAGTTGTATTCTAGAAAACCTGGCTTCGAATTTTACTATCCTGATAGAGTGGCAGCTGTGGGGCTGACTGGCTGAGGATAAAAGCAAGCGCAGGACATGGACGACAATGTCACCCTTCTTGAGAGCAGATGGCAGGTTTGTGCTTCATGGAACTTGGCACAGAGCTTCAGCAGTTCTAGAAATCTGTAGTGCAGCATACTGGACTGCTGTAACATCCTGCATGCCCACCTGCACAGTGTAAACCACAACTATGATGGCAGCAGTCTGAGACTGCATGAGAGCAAACTGACCTTGCATGACAACAATCTGAATTTCAAGCATAACAGTCAGCTATTGGATGACTTCAGTGGAAACTGTAGCATTGACAGTCAGGCACTACATCATTTTTAGATTCACAGCTGTGCAAATAGAATCAACGATCATTTCCATGCTGCAAACTAAAGGCTGCAGGCCCTTCCTGAAGCCCTCTGTTAATTTGATGCTAAGCTTAGTGAATGAATGCAGTCTTTCTTCCAGCCTTTTTTAGAGCACCAAGAATTTTGCAATGCATATGTATCTCTGCTCCTTTGTAGGCTGCCTCAGCAAGTTCTTCATCTGCATGCACTACAGAAGAACCTTTGTGCTAAATCCCCCTGTAGTGAGATAGCACCTACACTGCCTTATCCTTTGCGGAATCTAGAGCCCAGTCATACCGTGTGCAGAACTTACCATGTGCACATCTTATTCTCTAACACAGATGTTGGGCAGAATTCTGGGAAAGGGCATGACCAGACATGAATATTTGTATCACTAGCTGTCATGCCAGTTTGCTAGTACCACCCAGCTCCTAGGCCACTTGCCCAAAGGTAAGAAAACCTTGTTACAGTAAGTCAATTGGCCTTCATTGGCTATTTAGAGAGACTCTTTGAAGTATAGTGAATGAGCCTAGTTGCGTTGAGACTGTCTTTCTTTGGCAAACGTGGGGAATCGGCACTCCATTCAGGGTTTCACACTTATTCTCAACTGCTTGACCAGGGGTGTGGCGAGCGGCTGCTTGAAACAAACCCCTTTTCAGATGGTGAGATGATACCTCAAGATGGAGACATATTCTCTCTCCCTTACTTAAAACGGGAGTCTGTAGCTCCTGATATACTGAATGACTTATTCGTTCTCCAACATCACAATGTTAATTGGACAGTGAGGGCATATTTAGCCATTAATTGCATTTCAGAGAAAATCACTGCAAGCCTTCTGTTCCCCTCAAAATTCAGGGTCAGAACCCACATTTGACTGCAAAGTTGAGTCTGGACACAAAATGCAAAAGTCTGCTCACAGTGACAATACCTAAATTGGTGGCGCATGTAAATTGAGTTAAGAATGTTGTGTTTTCATTATCACTCTTCTCAGTGTTCCTCCAGTGCCTAATTAGGGCGAACCTCTTTGGAATCTTAAAGGAAAAGGTGTAAGAATTAAGTTATGTAGAAGGGAGTGGGCTAAAGCAAGAAATTTCTACATATATCATTTGGCACTTGAAAATCAGAACAGACCATGGGATTACAGAGAAGTCAGATGTGAGAAAAATTAGGTGTGAGTATTCTATCAGCTTTGATGGTTTCAGCCAGGATGGCCTTACTGAGAGTGAACAAAGAACAAAGAAAATTTACAGCCCAGGAACAGGCCCTTCGGCACTCCAAGCCCGTGCCAAACCAAATCCATTGCCTAAACCTATCACCCAATTCTTATGGATCTGTATCCCTCTGCTCCCCACCTACTCATGCATCTGTCCAGATGCACCTTAAATGAATCTACCGTCCCTACCTTTACTACCTTTGCTGGCAATGCGTTCCAGGCACCTACCACCCTCTGTGTAAAGTACTTTCCACGTGTGTCCACCTTAAATGTTTCACGTCTCACATTGAACATGTGACCTCTCGTTATTGAATTCCCCCACCCTGGGAGAAAGCTTATCTCTATCCACCCTGTCTATACCCTTCGTCTCCTCTCAATCTCCTTTTTTCTAATGAAACCAAACATAACCTACTCAATCTCTCTTCATAGCTAGCATCTTCCATACCAGGCAACATCCTCATAAACCTTCTCTGCACCGTCTCCAAAGCGTCAACATCCTTTTAGTAACCAAAGTCGTGTACAATTTTAACATGGCCTGCCAGCTCTTATACTCAATACCCTGTCCAACGAATTCAAGCATACCATATGCCTTCTTGACCACCGCTGTGTAGCCACCTTCAGGGTAGAATGGACCTGAACTCCCAGATCTCTCTGCTCATCAACTTTTCCCAAGGCTCTTCCATTTACAGTATAAGTTTGCTGAAGAATTAGACCTTCCAAAATGCATCACCGCACATTTGCCCGGATTGAATTCCATCTGCCACTTCTCCGCCCAACTCTCCAGTCTATCTATATCCTCCTGTATTCTTTGACAGTCCCCTATGCTTTCTGCTACTCCACCAATCTTCATGTCATCTGCAAACTTACTGATCAGACTACGAATGCCCTCTTCCAGATCATTTATGTGTATTACAAACAACAGTGGCCCCAGCACTGATCCCTGTGGAACAACACTGGTCACCTTTCTCCATTTCGAGAAACTCCCCTCAACTACTACTTTCTGTCTCCTGTTGCTCAACCAATTCTCCATCCACCTAGCTAGAACACCCTGCACACCATGTGACTTCACTTTCTCCATTAGTTTACCATGGGGAACCTTACTAAAGTCCATGTATGTGACATCTACAGCTCTTCCTTCACCTATCAATTTGGTCACTTCCTCAAAGAACTCTAATAAGTTGGTAAGGCACAATCTCCTCCACACAATACCATGTTAGCTACCATTGATAAGCCCATTCCCTTCCAAATGTAAATAGATCCTATCCCTCAGTACCTTCTTCAGCAACTCTCCCACCACTGATGTCAGGCTCACTGGTCTGCAGTTACCTGGAATATCCCTACTACCCTTCTTGAACAGGGGGACAACATTAGCAACTCTCCAGTCCTCCGGTGCCTCACCTGTGTTTAAGGCTGCTGCAAAGATATCTGTCAGGGCCCCAGCTATTTCCTCTCTTGCCTCCCTCAGCAACCTGGGATAGATCCATCCAGTCTTAGGGAATCACCCACCTTAATACCCTTTAGCCTACCCAACACTTCCTCCCTCCTTATGTCAATGTGATCCAGAGAAAATAAACTTTATCTCAAATCTCAACATTCACCATCCAACATTCAGTGAACATTGATGCAAAGTAATCATTGAGAATCTCATCCATTTTCTCAGGTTCAACACACAACCTTCCTTCCTTATCCTTTAGCAGACCAACCCTTTCCCTAGTTACCCTCTTGCTTCTTATACATGAATAAAAGGCCTTGTGATTCTCCTTAATTCTGTTCAATAAAATTATTTCATGACCCCTTTTTAGCCCAGTTGATTCCTCATTTAAGATTGGTACTACTCTCCTGATATTCTTTCAAAGCCTATTCTGTTCTTAGCTGCTTGGACCTGATGTACGCTTCCCTTTTTCTCTTGGCTAGTCACACAATTTCTCCTGTCATCCATGGTTCACGAATCTTGCTTTTCCTATCCATTGTTTAAAAAAGGGACATGCCTATCCTGCGCTATCTTCAACCTATCTTTGAAAGCCTCCCACGTATCAAATGTGGACTTACCTTCAAATAGCTGTTCCCCATCCACATTTCTCAGTTCCTGCCAAATTTTGATATATTTGCCTTGGCCCAGTTTAGTACTTATCCCTTAGGGTCACTCTCATCTTTGTCTACGAGTATTCTAAAACTTACAGAATTGTGGTCACTATTCCCAAAGAAATCCCTCATTACAACTTCTACTACCTGGCCTGGCTCATTCCCCAATACCAAGTCCAATATGGCCCCATCCCTAGTTGGATTATTGACATACAGCTCTAGAAAACTTTCCTGGATGTTCCTTACAAATTCTGCCCCATCCAGACCTCTGACACTAAGTCTATCCCAGTTAATGTTGGGAAAATTAAAATCTCCCATCACCACCACCCTGTTGCCTCTACATTTTTCCATAATCTGTTTTACCTATTTGTTCTTCAACCTCACGCTCACTGTTGGGAGGCCTGTAGTACAGCCCCAATAATGTAACTGCACCCTTCTTATTTCTGTGTTGAGTGTTGAGCAACCAGTGGAAGTAAAAGAAACTGAGATGTTACAGCTGGAACATATTGAGTTGTTAGACTGTATTGTGACTAGACCTAAGTTTCACAAAATTACAGGAAGAAATTTAAATTTTAAATTTTAAAAAGAAAGGTGATGTGGAAAATCAGTTATCTGACATTATATTTGGAAATGTAAGTTAGAAGGAGATGGCAAACAGAATGAGGCAGATACGTTTAGACTACCATTTTTGGAATGCAATAGTCTGATCTTTAATAGAGAGAGAGCTGTATAAAATATCCTACCCCGAAATTAAATCAGAACCAATACTTGTGTGTTTCATTCAGAAGTCAAAATGTTAATGAGGAAATGGAGATTACCTCAAATACTAGGTGATGAGGAATGGGCAATGGCCCATTAGCTGATAGTTCCATCTGAGTATGGTAATGAAATTTTACAAGTGGCTTGCAAAGATATAATAGCAAGTTGCCCAGGTGTTAGGAAAACACAAGCTAGAATACAGAAACCACTTTGTTGGCCACAATTACATAAAATGTGGAAAGCTTTCACTAGAAAAGCCACACATGTCAGGTGGTGCAGAATCCCCGAATATCAATTATACAATCACATTTAATTATAAAACCAGATTTTGTAAAACAATCTAACAGGACTTATTAAGTAAAAGAAAATAAAGAACTGCCAATGCTGAATTATCAGAAACAAAACTGGATACTAAAAGTTCTAAAGAAGGATCACTAGATCTGTAGCATTAACTCTGCTTTCTCTCCACACGTGCTGCCAGACATGCTGAGTTATTTTGGCAATTTCTGTTTTTTTTTATTTCAGGACTTAATAGTTGATTAGGAACTGCATTGTGTTCTATTTTATAGCTAAGTCTGAGTAGAGTCAGGTATTGTGGAAGGATTTCTGATCAAGTCCTAGCATGTTTTCTTGCAATATCTTACCAAAGTCACCTCATAAACTACTAACTCCATCCCTGTGGCACCCTCATGCCCAATTCCAGCCCCATCTTACCATGTGTGTGCCCAGAATAGCTGAAAGACTGTCATCCCTTGCACCTTTGCCATTTTAAAAAAGTTGCTGTGTAACTGGAGAGGTACTGGCATTCTGAAGCTGCCACGCTTGATGGTGGATAGCATATAAAGATGTTAGAGAATAGGATGCAAACATTGTGATTCACCCACAGGGAACTAGAGATCCATCTGGTCAGGCTGATGTACTGGAGAGCAGTCCACTTCCTGGAGGACCAACAGAGGAGACCGTGGCACCAGAACCTGGCAGCCTGGCCCAAGGTCATCCTTGAAACCATCCAGGTCAGTACTATCTCCATGCTGTGGTGGAATGGCTAGAAAAAGAAGGTCAATGACCTTTTCCACTGCTCAATGGTAAGTGTTACAGTATTCTCTCTGCTTTCTCAGACTCTATCCCTGCTAAGGTACACAACTCCCACCAAGGCTCATAGGCTGCCTCTCTCGCACCTGCAACATCATACCTCACTTGCTCTCTCCAATGCCCTCCAACACCACTAACCATGTATTGCCTTCTCATTATCTCAAAACACCTCAATGCCTTTCCAACACCTGTAACAGGACTAACAGTTGTGCCACCCATTTTAATCCTTCTCTTTCTCTCATTGCAGGAGAAGACACCACATAAGGGAGCAGAGAGAGTCCATCGGGGTTGAGGGGTGTGAGACATTAAGGTCCTCACCCTGTATGAGGAGAGAATCCTGGCCATCATATGGGAAGACCATGACTGTTTCTGTGGGTATACAAAGACCTATGTGTCCCACCAAATGGCTAAATACCATTCTCTATTCCACTACAACTCATCATACTCTGTCAGTATCATTCACTGCACACCACCTCTAACCACTGGCTGCAGGACCTTCTCTGTCTCTTATGCCTTGTAGGTATCGGGGGATGTCTACCATTGGATAGCTGCCCCCTGGAGCTCTGAGGATGACAGTACCAATCCCTCAGAAGAAGCATCTGGAAGGCTGCCTCCTGCATTCCCCGTCAGTTCAAGTCCTTGTATCTCCTGAGAAAGATTGGGAGTATTAGGTGGTGAGCACCTCTGTGACAGCTCCACAGCTGGCTGAGGAACAAATGCTCAAGCATTGGCACTCAGAGGCTTGCTGGAGACCGACTCAGCCCCAGGCAGGAGTGGACCCTATGGCGTTAGTAATCAGCACTTCATCCCAAACAGGAAGGAGGGGCAGAATCAGCAGCAGACAGGGATGGTCCTCAGTGCACAGATGCTGTGGCAGTGCAGTGAATCATGCAACCGTCTGGCTGTCTCCATTGTCAGGTTGATATCTGCCATGGAAACCCGGGCTCAGCTCCCTCAGGGGCTGCTGGAGAAGTGCAAACACCAGCACTCATCAGCCCAACCATTAGTCCATTGGAGAAAAGGAAAGTCTCTTCCTCACAAGGAGTCAGGGGGCACCCAGCTAGAAGAGGAGCCACTGATAATCTGGTTACATGTCACCATTCAGGACACTCCTGGGATGGTCAACCCTCCAGCCCCGCCCCACCCCACCCTGCCTAGTGTTCTCTTTGAGCTGTGAAGATGGAAAACAAGCCAAGCATTCTCAACCAGTTTTCCAGTGACCGTTGTTGGAACAGGTTTTTTTTTAATATACACTGACTCTTAAAGCTATTTTGTAATCAAAGAGAGAGAGAGCATTGTGAATTAAATCCGAATTCAATTGTCTCATATACGTGGGTGACAGAATACTAAGGTCTGGAGTGGAATAAGGGAAAACTGCTGTTACCCATTTAAGAGTGGAACTGCCATTTCAGATTTAAAAAGAACTTGATTCATACGTGAAAAGGATTTTTAAAAAGTCTGGTTGTGAGACTTGTTGAATAGCCCATTCAATAGCCAGAACCAAAGTAAAGGCTGAAATACCTCTTCTGTGCTGGTTGATTCAATGAAACATAGAGAGGAATCAGTTGAAAATATACAGAACACATTCAGAGAGGGAAACGTTTAGTCATTATAAACTTAAGACTTAGGAAACTAGGTTACAAGAATGGAAAACTTTGCAGTCGATTATTTCCCAGATTTCGTTGGAATTCCAAATAAGTAATGGATTAAAACCACACACTAACGCCTTAAGGAGCGGAGGTTCAAGTCCCGCCTTTGCGTTGCAATGGTTTGGTACCGACACAGCACGGCGAGAGATGATTCGCTCGACTTCACATCAATCTGAGAGGGGCGGAGGGGGGGCTTTTTTGGGGGAAGCTGTGTGTCAATGTCATTTCCGTAATGGATGGACTGTAGTACTTAGTGGGAAGAAGAAAAAAATTATCAATGGGAATGTGATGGAACTCCGAGTAATCGAAGAAGATTATGGAGCGCAGCAGAGAGATAGCCAGCAACTATCAACATATTCATGTGCAGTTACAAGGAGGAGCTCCATGGGGCTTCACTCTTAAAGGGGGGCTAGAACATGGAGAGTCTCTCACCATCTCAAAGGTAAAAACTTTTAACAAACTCGCGTCCCCCGGCCCCCAACAACTGCAAGCAGAAAAAAAAGCCCATTACAGCTGCAAAACAAAAGTGGCAAGGAAGTTTGTTTCTACACTGCCAATGTTTTAGCCAGCGTTATGCATTTCACAGCAGTGAGACAAAGTTCAAAAGTTAAAAGCCGAAATTTTACATGTACATTTGTATATAAAATGCCCATAAGTAATTGCGGTCTTGAATGACCAGCGTGCATAGAAATTTGGACCGCTCCAGCGATAGTTTGCTGCTGGATGAGAGTATGGAGAATGGAATGCAGTTTAAATCGCATGGGGGTCGGAATTCTGTCTGCCAAAATTATATTTTTTGAATGATACATTCGGAAGGATTTATTTTATAATATTACTATGCTTCATACCTTTTGTTTCTCAGAAACTTTTTTCTGGGGGTATGTGATTTTTTTTTTGAAGGACAGTTTTTGAAAAATTAAGTGTAATTTTAAAAATTGTGTATTTTGCTAAGGTTATTGCAAAAGGGTTATTTTCACCTTGGATCGGTGCTCCGTGCCTCCAGGCTCTGGAAAGGTTTGTTTTGGAGCAGGGGAGCATAAAGGCAGTGTGAGGAACCCAGTATCATGTGGGTAAATGATTAACAGGCAAATCGCGCAACTGGCCCACAGCTCCTGCGCTCGGCTGTTTCAAAAGCAACATGTTTGCGCCGAATGAAAACGACAAGACTGCGATTCGGAGAAAGCTATCATGCCGTTGGCTTTACTTTTGACAAGAAATAACCACGATTCACTACTTTGGATAATTGTATTGACTTTGAGCGTTGTTGCTGATGTAACCTAACAGCCCCCAATTGCTAAAAGACAGAAAAGTACTGGGTTCAGTCTGATCGGTGGTGGGTTATTACAACTATTCCTTTCGTAATTGTCGCCAGATGCCAAAAGCATCTGGCTCAAGGGGTTCGGGGGGTAGGTAATGCTATCTTCAAATGCGGTAAAGCTGCATTTTATTTTCTCAGGGGAGCGGCGTCGTTCACCCGCCCAAATACTTCGAGAAAAATGTCACCATTGAATGTTTTTGTGAGGTTAAGTGCTTGGGAACTTATTTTCTTATTAAGATATCAAGCGCGGTTTGACCAGCCCAAAGGGAAGTTCTGTTACATGAGAAGCGATTTGTACTTTTTTTTGGGGGGGGGGGGTCGTTGCTCGCTTCTGTTTAAAGTAGAAGACGCAGTGATGAAAAGATGTCATGCTGTTCGTACTTTCCTGTGCTGCAGCTATCTTCTTTTGTGTCTGAAAACGAAATCTTGAATGCCCAGGAGTAAGTTAACTTGTTGCATGGACACTGCTGACAGCCAAACTTAACTCAGCACCACCTCTCTGAGCTCCCTCTGCTGCCTGACTTATCATACCGCTTGGGTAGCTTAGAGTCAGAGCTGTACAGCACGGAAATAGACCCTTCAGTCCAATTCAACCACGTTGACCAGATATTCTAAATACATTTAGTTCCATTTGCCAGCATTCGGCCCATATCCCTCTTGAACTGTTCCTATTCCTATACCCATCCAGATGCCTTTTAAATGCTGTAATTGTACCAGCCTGCACTAATTCTTCCGGCAGTTCATTCCATACACGCACCACCGTCTGCAAGATGACATTGCCCCTTAGGTCCCTTTTACATCTTACCCCTCTCACCCTAAACCTATGCTGTCTAGTTTTGGACTTCCCCACCCCAGGGAAAAAAAAAACTTGTCAATTTACCATATCCATACCCATTGTGATTTTATGGATCTCTGTAAGGTCACCCCTCAGCCTTTGATGCTCCCAGGGAAATTAGCCCCCACCTATTCAGCCTCTCCCTCTAGCTTAAACCCTCTAGTAGAGGATGAGCAAAACTTTGTTCCAAATACATGTTGGGAAGAAATATCTTTGGTTTAGACCACTAGCTTCATTGCACACTTGGTTATTGAGAATCAGTTGGATTATTCATTAGTCTAGATTAGAATGGTGCTGGAAGAGCACAGCAGTTCAGGCAGCATCCGAGGAGCAGTAAAATCGATGTTTCGGGCAAAAGCACTTCATCAGGAATACAGGCAGAGAGCCTGAAAGGTGGAGAGATAAATGAGAGGAGGGGTGGGGGTGGGGAGAAAGTAGCATAGAGTACAATAGGTGAGTGGGGGAGGGGATGAAGGTGATAGGTCAGGGGGAAGGGTGGAGTGGATAGGTGGAAAGGAAGATAGGCAGGTAGGACAAGTCATGGGGACAATGCTGAGCTGGAAGTTTGGAACTAGGGTGAGGTGGGGGAAAGGGAAATGAGGAAACTGTTGAAGTCCACATTGGTGCCCTGGGGTTGAATCTCCTTGAGGGAGGAGGTGTGGGCACAGGTTTTGCAATTCCTGCGGTGGCAGGGGAAGGTGCCAGGATGGGAGGGTGGGTTGTAGGGGGGCATGGACCTGACCAAGTAGTCACAGAGGGAACTGTCTTTGCAGAAGGTGGAAAGGGGTGGGGAGGGAAATATTTCCCTGGTGGTAGGGTCCGTTTGGAGGTGGCGGAAATGTCGACGGATGATTTGGTTTATGCGAAGGTTGGTAGGGTGGAAGGTGAGCACCAGGGGCATTCTGTTCTTGTTATGGTTGGAGGGGTGGGGTCTGAGGGCGGAGGTGCAGGATGTGGACGAGATGCGTTGGAGGGCATCTTTAACCACGTGGGAAGGGAAATTTGCGGTCTCTAAAGAAGGCGGCCATCTGGTGTGTTCTGTGGTGGAACTGGTCCTCCTGGGAGCAGATACAGCAGAGGCGGAGGAATTGGGAATACAGGATGGCATTTTTAAAGGAGGTAGGGTGGGAAGAGGTGTAATCCAGGTAGCTGTGGGAGTCGGTGAGTTTGTAAAAAATGTTGGTGTCAAGTCATAGGCTCAGCATCCTATCTAGCGTGGATAGAAACTTGGCTGTCTGGCAGAAAGCAGAAGTGCTGAGAAAAGGGTCCTTCTCACGATGGCAGCTAGTGACGAGTGGTGTTCTGCAAGGCTCGGTGCTGGGACCATAACTTTTCACTTTATATATTAACAATCTAGATGAAGGACCTAAGGGCATTTTAAGTTTGCAGATGATACAAAGATAGATAGAAAGACAGGTAGCATTGAGGAGACAGGGAGGCTGCAGAGGTTGTTGTTGGGAAACTGGGCAAAGAAGTGGCAGATGGAGTACAATTTGGGACAGTGTGAGGTCATGCATTTTGGTAGGAAGAATAGAGGCATGGATTATTCTCAAGTGGAGAGAAAATTCGGAAGTCTGAAGTGCAAAGGAACTTGGGAGTTCTGGTCCAGGATCCCCTCAATGTAAACTTGTGGGTTGAGTCAATAATTGGGAAGACAAAAGCAATGATACATTTATTTTGAGAGGCTTAAGTATGAAAGCAGGGATATACTTCTGATGCTCTATAAAGCTCGGGTCAGACCACAATTGGAGTATTGTGCACATTTTTGGGTCCCATATCTCAGGAATGATGTACTGGCCCTGGAGCGTGTTCAGAGGAAGTTCACGAGAATGGTCCCAGAAATGAACAGCTTAACATATGCGGAACATTTGAGGATGTTGGGCTTATACTGTATGGAATTTAGAAGGATGAGAGGGGGAATGTAATTGAAACTTAGAGAATACTGAATAGCCTGGACAGAGTGGATGTTGGGAAGTGGCTTCCATTGGTAGGAGAGACTACGACCCGAGGGCACAGCCTTAGAGTAAAGGGAAGACCTTATAGAACTAAGATGAGAATGTTTTTCAGCCAGCGAGTGATGAATCTATGGAATTCATTGCCACAGAAGGCTGTGGAGGCCAGGTCATTGAATGCATTTAAGACTGAGATAGATTGGTTCTTGACTATCAAGGGAGTAATGGGTTACGGGGAGAAAGCAGGAGAATGGGGTTGAGAAACTTATCAGCCATGGATTGAATGGTGGGGCAGACTCAATGGGCTGAATGGCCCAGTTTCTGCTCCTGTGTCTTATTGTTTTATGGTCAATCCAAACCTGAATTGAATTTTCAACACTACTTTGTCTCTTTTACAAACCTGCCTCCCATAACAAATGGATCTACACAAATGCAGAATAATATAAAGATGTTAGAAGTTATACATTTAGACGAAGTTAAAATGATGCAAAGGGCATGCCCATTGAGGGATTTGAAAATTTTAAGATAAGCATTTTAAAATTTTAAAATATTGTTGAACCCACAGCCATGGGGTGATTGGTGAGTGGTTGCAGGTTAGGACATGGCCAGCAGAGCTTTGAATGTCCTGTGAAGTTAATGGAAGAGGAGTTGCTGAAAGCCAGGCAAGAAAGCCTTGGAAGAATCAAATCTCAAGTTAACAAAGGAATGGATCAGTATTTCAGCAGAACATGGTGTGAGGTGGTGATGGGCAATTGTTGTGAGATGGAGTTTTGCAACTCCAGTTGGGTTCAAATAAGATGCAGGGATTGTGATCAGTTTTCAGTCAGTAACAAGGGTGCCAAATGGAGATGGGGGCTAGGGAGCTGAGTTTATACTGAAGGTAATGGCTTTTGATTTCCCAATATTTACATCAAGGAAATTTCTCTTCATCCACTACTTACTAGCAGACAGGAAGTGTGACAAATTGGAGTCTTAAGATGAGGGTATTTATTTGGTTTTTTTTCTACCCAGGATGCTACACAAAGTCATTGTGACTGGAATTTGCTGTCTGGAACAGGTATCTGGCTGCCAGTGTCTTCAGATAATGGAAAAATGATCCCTATTGTACTGTGTTGTTTAGAGTACAACCTTTGAATCATGTTTGCTGTTTAAAAAAAGACCTTATATAGTGATGCACAATCAACACAGCAGATTACATCAATTACACTTGTTTGTGAAATGACAAATTGGAAATTAGCTTCAGTTTTCACCAACCTAATGTTGAAAGTATGACTGAAAAAGCTCACCATTTCCAATGTTGAAGCTCTTTTTTCAAATGATGTCATGATCACCTCTGACCAGATACTGTATATTTGTGTTATTACTGAATAGTTGATACTGGGCCAATGGTATCACTGAATTTAACACCTGCGTTTGTCGATAATCTGGATCTGCTTGTTATCACCTTGACCCTTTGCCAATTTTTAATTTTCTGTTGTTTTTTCCAAAAGTATGTTTTGGTTCCCAGTGGAAAATCACAGAATGTTGAAGCACTCTGTTGGATTAATAGTCAGAAAGCAAGTGTCCTTGTGGATGCAATTATTGCAGTGAGACTACGAGCAGGTAGTTTGCCATAGGCCTTTACACTCCCTACAAATTTGGATTAGAATATCTAAATCTTTAAGTTGGGAAAGGGCAGGACTAGAAAAAAATAATTGCATTTAATTGGCTGGTCTCAAATTAATATCCCTTGATCTTTCACTCCTCAACTTTCTGTCCAATTCTCTCATGTTTTTCAACACACTGTCTTTCTGGACAAGTGTCACAATATGTTTGTCACCTGGTAATTAACGTTGCTAGTCTGTTCCTTCTTATAAGCTTGAGCCTTGTGATAGAGTTCTGGAAATCTGAGAAAAATATGACCAGAGTTCAGTTGTTTGTTCCTGCAAATGCTGCCTCCTCTGAGCCTGGTCTTGCCCAAAACTAAACAAACCAAGGCTTTCAACCTTGTTGAGTTCAGATTGTTCAAGCAAAATTCAAAATTGTGCAGGATGGAGAGAAACTTCCCCTGTTTGTAAAAGAATTAAGATAGAGAAGACACAGATTTAAAGTGGTGTGCAAAAGTAACAAAAGTAATTGTGGAAAAAATATTATTTTTCTCTCTCACACAATGAGTAGTTCAGGTTGCAATGCACTGCCTGGAAGTGCAGTGGAGGCAGATTCAATTGAGGCATTCAAGAATGCATTAGATTATTATTTAAATAGAAACAATATGTAAGGGTTCAGAGAAAAGGTAGGAGAATGGCACTAAGTCACGATGCTCATTTGGAGAGTCAGTGCAGACACAGTCGGCCAAACAGTCCTTTTGTGCACAGCAATACTTCTATCATTCAGTATCTGTTTATACTTAGCTTTTTCTGGACAATCTCTGATCTGGGTATGTAGTTCACATGGAGGAGGGAGACCAAGGTGTGTTTTGGTGATGGGGTGCATGCCAACTTTTTATCCATTCGGTTAAGACAGCAAGTAAAATATAATAATGATGTCTTTACCCATGAAGTCAATTTCAGCTTAAGTGAACAAGCCAAGGTTAGAGATGATGAGGATTTTGTATGCAAATGAATGACATTCTAGAAAGATTTCTTTCTTTTGTCTTCTGTTGTTGATTCCTACAACGATCAAATTCTTATTTTGAAATTGAGTTTGTATATAAATTTTATTAACTACAAAATGATTATAGTTATCTATTTGTCAAAAAGTCATAACTTAAGATTTAAAATTGCAGATGGATTTGAGTTTATGCCACCTTTTCAACATATACCCTTTCAGTTTATCAATCCTTACCTAAAAGATTGGCCTTTGACCACGCCACCATGTTCTCCACATAGCCAGCTCCTGGGCCACATTCTGAGAGATTGACCAGTTAGTTACAAAATTTAGTAGGCTGATCCTGGATTTTATAACCTTTTTTAAAATGGCCTTATGTTGTGTGTTTACTGTACCAAATACTGAAGAAATATTAAGTATTGTGCAAAGCCATTTTCAGCCAAAAGCATTCAAAAAAGAAACACTGACACTTGCTGTGTGAGGTGAAATAAGGCAACTTCTGGCCAAAATATGTGTTTTCTTGGAAAACCTGGTTAATGTTACTTACAAGAATCTGCACACTTAATAGAGTCAAAATATAAGGATTATGAGCCATTTGTCTGCATTTGTGGGATACCTCATTATGGCCATTGCTTAAACTGTAGATCCTATTGTGCAGAACTCAATAGGCAATAATTATTACAATTCTGTTGCCTTAGATTTGTAATGTTGGTGCAATTATGTTATAATGTTTGCTCATTAGGTTCCCCCCTTTGTTAATAAAGGTTAGCTGTTTTACTATTTTTTTCTCTTTCCTGGGCTATAGGTGTTGCTGACTAGGCTAGCATTTATTGCCCATTCTTAATTGCCCTTGAGAAGGTGATGGTGCCCCATTTTTTTAAATTGCCGTAATCTGTGTGGTACAGGTAGTGGTGAGGAAGTTCCAGGATTTTGAGCCAGTGAAAGTGAAGGAACAACTGTACAGTTCCAAGCCAGGATGATGTGTGTTGGGAGAGAAAGCTGCAGATGTGTGTTTCTATGCACCCACTGTCCTTGTCCTTCTAAATGGTAGAAAATATGGATTTGGAATGTACTGCTGAAGGAGGCTTAGTGAGTTGCTGCAGTGCATCCAATAAACCAAAAGCACAGCTGCCACTGTGTACCACTGTTAGTGGGAGTAAATGTTTAAAATGGTGGAAGAGTATCATATCCAATGGGCTACTTTGTCTTGTGTGGTATTGAATTTCTTCAGCTTTGTTGAAGCCATATTCATCCTGGCAGGTTGGAAGTATTCCATCACATTCCAGATTTGTGCCTTGCGGATGATGGAGCAGGCCTTGAAGTCTGCGTTACCTACAGCAGAGTTACCAGCCTCTGTCCTGCTCATCCAGCAGGAATAACCTGTCCAGTTCATTTGCTGGTCAACTGTAATGCCCAGGATGTGATGATGGGAGATTCAAAGATGATATGCCATTGAATGTTGAAGACAGGTGTAGATTATCAGTGAAACATAACAGAAAATCCTCACCACAATGGCCTACGTGTGACCAGATCAACAACCAATTGGTTGATTTTGAACTGTATTCAAAATGGCCACGCTAGTGACATGGCCACCTCAAAGGGTGCAGGCAAGTCTGGAAAGGTGAGCAGGCACAATTATCTTTGTCACAGTCATAAAGGATGTTCTTGGTGCCTTTGACCAGAGTCAGTTTGGTATAGGGGCAGAGGTAGAAATGTGAGTTGAAGGATTCAAGGATGGCATTCCAGGAAAGTTAGAATTAGATTATCATGTCTGAGGACATTGGAGAGAAAAGGGAAGTTGGAGGGTGAGCTCAGGGAGTGGTGTTTTAAAGAGAGAGTCATAGAGATGTACAGCATGGAAACAGACCCTTCGATCCAACCAGTCCATGCCGACCAGATATCACAACCCAATCTAGTCCCACCTGCCAGCACCCGGTTCGTATCCCTCAAAACCTTTTCTATTCATAAACCCATCCAAATGCCTCTTAAATGTTGCAATTGTACCAACGTCCACCACTTCCTCCAGCAGCTCATTCCATACACGTACCACCCTCTGTGTGAAAAAGTTGCCCCTTCAGTCTCTTTTATATCTTTCCCCTCTCACTCTAAACCTATGGCCTCTCATTCTGGACTCCCCCACCCCAGGGAAAAGACTTTTGCCTATTTACCCTATCCATGCCCCTCAATTTTGTAAACCTCTATAATGTCACCCCTCAGCTTCCGATGCTCCAGGGAAAACAGCCCCAGCCCCTCCCTATACCTCAAATCCTCCAACCCTGGCAATATCCTTGGAAGTCTTTTCTGAATGCTTTCAAGTTTCATAACATCTTTCCGAAAGGAAGGAGACCAGAATTGCACGCAATATTCCAACAGTGGCCTAACCAATGTCCTGTACAACCGCAACATGACCTCCCAACTCCTGTACTCTGACCAATAAAGGAAAGCATACCAAACACCGCCTTCACTATCCTATCTACCTGCGACTCCACTATCAAGGAGCTATGAACCTGCACTCCAAGGTCTCTTTGTTCAGCAACACTCCCTAGGACCTTACCATTAAGTGTCCAAGTCCTGCTAAGATTTGCTTTCCCAAAATGCAGCACCTCGCATTTATCTGAATTAAACTCCATCTGCCACTTCTCAGTCCATTGGCCTTTCTGATCCAGATCCTGTTATAATCTGAGGTAACCCTCCTCGCTGTCCACTACACCTCCAATTTTGGTGTCATCTGCAAACTTACTAACTCTACCTCTTATGCGCGCATCCGAATCATTTATGTAAATGACAAAAAGTTGAGGTCCCAGCACCGATCCTTGTGGCACTCCACTGGTCACAGGCCTCCAGTCTGAAAAACAACCCTCCACCACCACCCTCTGTCTTCTACCTTTGAGCCAGTTCTGTCTCCCTGTATTCCATGAGATCTAACCTTGCTAATCAGTCTCCCATGGGGAAACTTGTTGAACACCTTACTGAATTTCATGTCGATCACATCTACTGCCCTGCCCTCATCAATCCTCTTTGTTACTTCCTCAAAAAACTCAAGTTTGTGAGACATGATTTCCCACGCAGGAGAAAGTGAGGACTGCGGATGCTGGAGACCAGAGTTGAAAAGTGTGGTGCTGGAAAAGCACAGCAGGCCAGGCAGGCGTCCGAGGAGCAGGAGAATCGACATTTCGGGCATAGTCCCTTCTTCAGGAGCCATTCCTGAGGAAGGGCTTATGCCCAAAACGTCGATTCTCCTGCTCCTCGGATGCTGCCTGGCCTCCATGATTTCCCACGCACAAAGCAATGTTGACTATCCCTAATCAGTCCTTGCCATTCCAAATACATGTACATCCTGTCCCTCAGGATTCCCTCCAACAACTTGCCCACCACCAAGGTCAGGCTCACTAGTCTTGTCCTTGTCTTGGCTTGTCTTTACCACCCTTCTTAAACAGTGGCGCCACGTTTGCCAATCTCCAGTCTTCCGGCACCTCACCTGTGACTATCAATGATACAAATATCTCAGCAAGAGGCCTAGCAATCACTTCTCTAGCTTCCCACAGAGTTCTCTGGTCCACCTGATCAGGTCCTGGAGATTTATCCACCTTTAACCGTTTCAAGACATCTAGCACTTCCTCCTCTGTACTCTGGACATTTTGCAAGATGTCACCATCTATTTCCCTACAGTCTATATCTTCCATATCCTTTTCCACAGTAAATACTGATGGAAAATATTCATTTAGTATCTCCCCCATTTTCTATGGCTTCACACACAGGCTGCCATGCTGATCTTTGAGGGGCCTTATTCTCTCCCTAGTTACCCTTTTGTCCTTAATATATTTGTAAAAAAACCCTTTGGATTCTCCTTAATTCTATTTGCCAAAGCTGTCTCATGTCCCCTTTTTGCCATCCTGATTTCCCTCTTAAGTATACTCCAACTTCCTTTATACTCTTCTAAAGATTCACTCGATCTATCCTGTCTATACCCGAGTCGATGATGCAGTTGAAACAGAAGGATAAAACCTCAAGATTTAGAGCTATTAACAGTATTGGTGAACAAGGAGACCTAGAGAGGAATTTTAGTGATTACACTTTAGTGGGATTAGGGCTGAGAGAGCAGTTTTTAGTTCTTGTGGGCAATGTGAGCCCTGGGATTAGTATGAGGGAGACAGAACAAACTAGAGAAACATGTGAGTTGAGGACTAGGACAGGGGCTCATTTGGAGGAAGTTAGACCCAGTGGGGCAGTGGTAGCTGAATGGATAGCCTCCATCTTAGTGAGAATAGAATCCACAAGCTCCTCTCTATTATTCAGGGAAATGAGGAATCAAGGGGGAGATGAGCTTAAGGTTGCATTAGTGTTATACTTTGCATTCCAGGGTGATCCTGAATTGGTGAGCAGTTTTAGCAGATGAGCAGATGATGATACTTTTGTTAAAGTACCTATTCGAGATAGCTCAGGGTATCCCTATTTGACTTGACCTGTAAGCCTCTCTTGGTTCATCCCTGGCAGTCTGGAATATAAAAATCTTACAGACAGTTTAATTTAAATTAGTATCTTTATTTACCAATAGCATCAATGTTACACTCTAATATAGATACTACAAATAGGGCTTGAGCTAATGTCTTAAAACCATTAGAGTTACTAGAGTCAGATGTACAGCACGGAAACAGACCCTTCGGTCCAAGTCATCCATGCTGACCGGATATCCCAACCCAAACTAGTCCCACCTGCCAGCACCAGGCCCATATCCCTCCAAACCCTTCCTATTCATTGATACTGATAATAATGATAATAAGGTTACTCTTCCTATTGCTGCAAACAAGCTTCTTTATACAGAAATTGGTACTGAGATTACAAAAACACCACGTATCCTCAATCAGATAAGCAGTAATAAAATGAAGAAGTTCCTGGAGGAAGCAAAACTAATTGACAGACCTGAGTATGCTTAACTAATTAAGCTGCGTGCAGATCAAAGTGGGAAACCTCGATCAAGCCAGGCCAAATGCCTTCGCTAGATAAGCTTCCCTTTTAAATGTACATCATTACGCGGGACTAGTCTAAACCATGTGGGAAAAGGTAATGAGGTAACCTCGCCCAGTATCATTGTCCTACAAAATGGCTTTATAAAAAAAATCTTAGATTCCCAAAATGTAAATTAAGTTTATAACATTCCCAGATCTTGAGCTCCAGGGAACAACACACAAACATTCAATCCATGACAAGCAAGTGTACACTCAAATTATACCACAAAGAGTTAACCTTTCCACCAGCTTCCGTCCTCTCTCTCTCCGTCCCTCTTTCTCGCATTTAAAATTCTTCCAACTTTCTTACTATCCCAGTTTCAGCTTTTGTGTTTACCTAGTTTGTAAGGTTAATGAGACATTCACATTCCAGAAGAGTCAAGATTAGGGAAATGAGCTTCATAAATTCAAATCTGCTCAGTGTGGTATACATGAAAATGTATCAGGATCATTCTATTACTTGCATATTCCACTCAGCTTATTAAATTACAAATTCTTTTCCTATTGAGTATGAGTTTTTTGTTAAGAATCTTCATTATAAACCAGAAATTCAGTTATCCAACCTTCAACTGTAAAATATGCGCAGCTTCCAGCCCTCTGGGTCAAAAGGAAGTACTGTCACACATTCTACAAGTGAAGAAATGTTATCACCTTATTTATATTGATCCATTGACACTAAGAACAGATTTCCTTAATTCTTCTGAACAAATGCATCCCCCCCACCCCCCGCCCCCACCAATTGATCAAGTACTTTCCTGTATATTCTGTTGCAGATACCACATGTAAGGCTATAAGCTTTCTCACTTGGTGGTCCAGCCAGATCTGGAAATAAATGCTGAAACTAGTTGTCTGATATATCTACTGAAGGTTGTATTCCCTTGACCAAAAGGGAATAATGATGAGGGTTGAGCTAGGGCAACAACCAGGGTGTATGCGTATGAGAGAGTGATTGCTGCAATGATGGTACTGGGGACTAAAGGGGGAAGTGACGTTTAGTAATCCATAGTCACAGAAACAGTGAGTTGAGTGGAGTTTTAACTTTGAAAGGATTCTAGAAATTTGAGGGAATGGTTATTTCCAGGGATGGACACAGAATATGGTAGAATTTGTGGATTGAAAGGGTGAAATGAATGGAGATTGATACAAGGTAGTGATTAAAGATGGCCTTATCTGTGAGGTGTTTGATTGGAATATTGACACTATGTGAGATGACAAAGTCAAAGCGGGTGTCTGTGCATGAGGGTTTGGAAATTTACATGGAGTGAAAGATTTAGGGAGTCTATGCAGGCAGTGAACTCCAAGTGGATGAAGGTTAAATCACTCCGGATGAGTTGGTATTCAGTGCTGAGTCCGAGAGAGAAATGCAACAGAGTTATGAGACAATTTATTATCCCATAGAATGGTTGTAAAGAATGAAGATTTTGAATGAAAAGCAAGATGAGTGGAACAGGGTGAGAAGTCCAGAGGAGAAAGAGTTTAAGCCAAGGAGCGGTTTAGTGATAAGTGCAATACCTCCACCATGATTGTTTTATAGAATCCCTACAGTGTAGAAGCAGGCCATTTGGCCCATCAAGTCCATATTGATCCTCCAAAGAATATCTCATGCTATCCATGTAACCCTGCATTTCCCATGGCTAATCCACATAGCCTGCACATCTCTGGATACTATAGGGAATTTAGCATGGCCAATCCACCTGCACATCTTTAAATTGTGGGAGGAAACTGGAGCACCTGGTGGAATCCCAGCAGACATGGGGAGAATGTGCAAACTCCACACAGACAGTCACACAAGGATGGAATCAAACCTGGTCCCTGGCACTGTGAGGCAGCAGTGCGAACCACGAACTATTATGCTGACCCACTGAGCCACCGTATCATTCATGTTGAGTAAAGGCAAGAGTTTGTGAAAAGAGTCCATGAAGGTCAAAAGAAAAGAGTTCCATTTGTGAATGGCATCATCTAACTTAAAAAGGCATGGAGGAAAAAGGAGCTTTCAATCATGCCGAGTTTAGAGTTTAAGTTGGGAGCATGGAGCCTTGTTGAGAACCAATTATTCAGAGTCAAAGCAAAGTCTTTAGATGAGCTAGGTAAAACCTAGCAATTTCTTGTTTTGAATAGTTGACTTAGAAGTGGCGTCTGATGACATGGATATCAAAGTAAACTGGTGTGGATGGGAAAATGGCTTTAAACAGTGGCTGGAACTTTGTTAGCTGTGAATTTATCAAAGCAGCAGGAGACGAAAGTTGATGTTAAACTGAGGATGAAGACTTTATGCTGCTGGGAGTGAAGTGTACAAAGGTATTGTGTAAAATGGATTGGTTAGAGAAAATGATTCAAAATGGATTTGGTATATGCAGTCACCAAAATAAAGTGAATAGAACAGCAGTAATGGTGAACAGGCTGAACAATGCAAAAGGTAATCTTAATGAAGAAAGGAATAGAATATTTTCAAGGGTAAGCTCAGTTTTCATAGAACATAGACATAGAGCATAGAAATAGAACGTAGAACAATACAGCACAGAACAGGCCCTTCGGCCCACGATGTTGTGCCGAACATTTGTCCTAGCTTAAGCACCCATCCATGGACCTATCCAATTGCCGCTTAAAGGTCACCAACGATTCTGACTCTGCCACTCCCACAGGCAGCGCATTCCATGCCCCTACCACTCTCTGGGTAAAGAACCTACCCCTGACATTCCCCCCTATACCTTCCACCCTTCACCTTAAATTTATGTCCCCTTGCAACACTCTGTTGTACCCGGGGAGAAAGTCTCTGACTGTCTATTCCCCTGATCATCTTATAAACCTCTATCAAGTCACTCCTCATCCTTCGCCGTTCCAATAAGAAAAGGCCTAGCGCACTCAACCTATCCTCGTACAACCTATTCTCCATTCCAGGCAACATCCTGGTAAATCTTCTCTGCACCCTCTCCAGAGCTTCCACATCTTTCCTAAAATGAGGTGACCAGAACTGCACACAGTACTCCAAATGTGACCTAACCAAGGTCCTGTACAGCTGCAACATCACTTCACGACTCTTGAATTCAATCCCTCTGCTAATGAACACTAATACACCATAGGCCTTCTTACAAGCTCTATCCACCTGAGTGGCAACTTTCAAAGATCTATGAATATAGACCCCAAGATCCCTCTGCTCCTCCACCTTACTAAGAACCCTACCGTTAACCCTGTATTCCGCATTCTTATTTGTCCTTCCAAAATGGATGACCTCACACTTGACAGGGTTGAACTCCATCTGCCACTCCTCAGCCCAGCTCTGCATCATATCTAAGTCCCTTTGCAGCCGACAACAGACCTCCTCACTATCCACAACTCCACCAATCTTCGTATCGTCTGCAAATTTACTGACCCACCCTTCGACTCCCTCTTCCAAGTCATTAATAAAAATTACAAACAGCAGAGGACCCAGAACTGATCCCTGCAGAACTCCACTTGTAACTGGGCTCCAGGCTGAATATTAACCATCTACCACCACTCTCTGACTTCGACCGGTTAGCCAGTTCTCTATCCAATTGGCCAAATTTCCCTCTATCCCATGCCTCCTGACTTTCTGCATAAGCCTACCATGGGGAACCTTATCAAATGCCTTACTAAAATCCATGTACACTACATCCACTGCTCTACCCTCATCCACATGCTTGGTCACCTCCTCAAAGAATTCAATAAGACTTGTAAGGCATGACCTACCTCTCACAAATCCGTGCTGGCTGTCCCTAATCAGGCAGTGTCTTTCCAGATACTCATAAATCCTATCCCTCAGTACCCTTTCCATTACTTTGCCTACCACCGAAGTAAGACTAACTGGCCGGTAATTCTCGGGGTTATCCCTATTCCCTTTTTGAACAGGGGCACAACATTCGCCACTCTCCAGTCCCCTGGCACCACCACCATTGACAGTGAAGACGAAAAGATCATTGCCAACGGTTCTGCAATTTCCTCTCTTGCTTCCCACATAATCCTAGGATATATCCCGTCAGGCCCGGGGGACTTGTCTATCTTCAAGTTTTTCAAAATGCCCAACACATCTTCCTTCCTGACAAGTATCTCCTCTAGCTTACCAGTCCGTTTTATACTCACTTCTTCAACAATATGGTCCCTCTCATTTGTAAATACTGAAGCAAAGTACTTATTCAAGACCTCTCCTATCTCTTCCGACTCAATACACCGTCTCCCACTACTGTCCTTGATCGGACCTACCCTCGTTCTCGTCATTCTCCTGTTTCTCACATACGCATAAAAGGCCTTGGGGTTATCCTTGATTTTTCATGCCCTCTCTTAGCTCTCCTAATCCCTTTCTTCAGCTCCCTTCTGGCTATCCTGTATCCCTCCAACGCTCTGTCTGAACCTTGTTTCCTCAACCTTATGTAAGCCTCCTTCTTCCTCTTTACAAGACATTCAACCTCCCTCGTCAACCAAGGTTCCCTCACATGACCATCTCTTTCCTGCCTGACAGGTACATACATATCAAGGACACGTCGTATCTGTTCCTTGAAAAAGTTCCACATTTCAACGGCATCCTTCCCTGACAGCCTATGCTCCCAATTTATGCTCCTCAGATCCTGTCTTGCAGCATCGTATTTACCCTACCCCCAATTGTAAAACCTACCCTGTTGCATCTATCTCTCTCCATAACCAAGGTGAAAGTCACAGAATTGTGGTCCCCATCACCAAAATGCTCACCCACTAACAAGCCCATCACTTGTCCCGGTTCGTTACCAAGTACCAAATCCAATATGGCCTCCCCTCTGGTAGGACAATCTATATACTGAGTTAGAAAAGCTTCCTGGACACACTGCACAAACACTGCCCCGTCCAATCTACTTGATCTAAAGAGCTTCCAATCGATATTTGGGAAGTTGAAATCGCGTATGACTACTACCCTGTGGCTTCTGCACCTTTCCAAAATCTGTTTCCTAATTCCTAATCTGTTTCTCCACATCTCTGCTGCTATTGGGGGCCTATAGTAAACACCGAACAAGGTGACTGCTCCTTTCCTATTTCTGACTTCAGCCCATACTACCTCCAAAGGCAGATCCCCCTCGAACTGCCTTTCTGCAGCCGTTATACCATTTCTAATTAGCAACGCCACACCCCCTCCTTTTTTACCAACCCCCCCCCCCCCCCCCCCCCCCCCCCCCAATCTTGCTGAAAGATCTGTAACCAGGAACCTCCAACAACCATTCCTGTCCCTCTTCTATCCACATTTCCGTGATGGCCACAACATCGTTATCCCAAGTACCAATCAACACCTTAAGTTCACCCACCTTATTTCTGATACTCCTTGCGTTGAAGTATATACACTTGAACCCATCTCTGTGTCTGCAAGTATTCCCTGTCAGTGCTATCTTCCCTACATTCTTGGACATCCTGAAAAACAGCTAACCTACTTGCTGGACTACAAGTCCGGATCCCATCCCCCTGCCAAATTAGTTTAAACCCCCAGAGAGTGCTAGCAAACCTACCAACCAGAATATTGGTGCCCTTCTGGTTCAGGTGCAACCCGTCCTGCTTGTACAGGTCCCACCTTTCCCAGAATGCAGTCCAATTATCGAAATACCTGAAGCCCTCCCTCCTACACCATCCTTGCAGCCACGGGTTCAACTGCACTCTTTCCCTATTCCTTACCTCACTGTCACGTGGCACTGGCAACAACCCAGAGGTGACGACTCTGTCCATCCTAGCTTTTAGCTTCCAGCCTAACTCCCTGAGCTCCTGAATGACCTCCCCACCCCTCTTCCTACCTCTGTCGTTGGTGCCAATGTGCATCACGACTTCTGGCTGCACACCCTCCCCCTTAAGAATTCTGAAGACACAGTCCGAGACATCTCGGACCCTGGCACCCAAGAGGCAACAAGCCATCCAAGAGTTTCGCCCATCAATCATCATCCAGTTATAAATATCACTTATGTGCAAATGGAGCGCTGTAGATTATTTGACAATGGTTGGACTGTCTTGTCAATAAAGAAATAAGATTGAACCTGTGACCTTCCTCGATGGTGCGTGTCAGCACCTTTAAAAACTTTTGAAAGGTATTGTAAACTGCAGATTGCTAATTTAAGTCAAATAACTAATATTGTAAAATTATTCAGCTGCACTTGTTTATTTCAGTTGCAGTTGTAAGTTGTAGCACTCATTTGCAATTCCTAAAATATCCTTTCAGATTGAGGATGGAGGCAAAGCTGCTTTATCAAGAAAACTACAGGTTGGTGATGAAATTGTAAACATCAATGGCTCCCCATTATATGGCTCAAGGCAGGAGGCACTCATCCTCATTAAAGGATCTTACAGGGCATTGAAGATGGTGGTGAAACGGTAAGGAATAATTCTATAATTATCAGAAAACCACAACAAATTCCATTCTGTTTCAGTGAAATTATCAAATTTGAGTTCACTGAGAAATAATTCCTTTGAATTAATAGAGATGGACATATACCTTCTGGATAGATAAATGTGCTGGTTGTCATAGTGTGTACATAATTTTGTTTTATGAAGCTCCATTCCACTGATGAATGGGGCCAATAATTTTGGGTTTCTGCTCTTCCACTAGCTCTGCACTACTTGCATGCCAACACATGTTACTCTTCCTCCACCACTTTCCAGCTCACTCACTCAACCCTGCTACTGACCCACAAGCCTGTGGCTACTCTGGGTAGTTTGCTCGTGCCATTGATCAGCATTTAATCTAACTTGACAAACCAGGCAGGGGTACAGGAATCAGAATGGCTTAACTTTGAAATGGTACAATGTACACAAAGAACTGGGAGAAGTGGATAATCAAGGTTTGTGTAAAGATTTGTAGCTCAGGTGCCAATTGTCGTAGTTGTGGGTATGTTCACCGAGCTGGGAAGTTCATTTGCAGATTTTTTTTATCCCCTGTCTAGGTGACATCTTCGGTGCTTTGGAGCCTCCTGTGAAACACTGCTGTACTGTGTCTTCTGGAATTTATTTGGTTCCATTCCTGCTACTTCCAATTCTGGTTGTTCATTGTAGTGGCCAATATATTGGGTCTAGATCAATGTGCTTGTTGATGGAGTCCGTGAATGATTGTCATACTTCTAGATAATATTAGAAGAATACTAAGATTAAAAAATAGCATCAGTATAAAAGGGACTGTGGTAAGGCCCAAATTAGTTTTATATCGATGCGGACAAAATGACAGGGTGTAAGCTGCAGGGGTGGAAATGGGAGAATATAATGGTGATTCCCAGAAAGGTCCAGTAGGTACTCCTCAATACAAGATGTTTGGAAGGTAGGAAAGATAAGGAGAAGATGGCAGCATTGATTAAGTTGAATATTAGGACTCTGAGAATATCCTGGAGAGGTCAAGGACGAAATCTGTTTTGTTAACGAATAATAAAATCTCCATTACATTCTTAAGTAGATGTGCAAAAACTGGAGAGTAGGGATGGTTGCAATCTAATGAACCCTATTTAGACTGGAATTGCAATCATGTAAAGGTGAGGAGGAAGAATTTGAGGTGTTCAGGAGAGTTTTTTTAAACTCCATATGTGTATAGCCCAGTGAGTGGGAGGCATTGCTGCATCTGGTTTATTTGAATGGTATGGGTGAAATGCATGCATGTTAGTGAGGGAATATTTGGCGATAATAATCTTGGTATCATAAGATTGAGATGAGCAAAGGAAATGGCCAAGATGTAAACCAGCATAAAATAAAAAATTAGGATTGAGAACAATTGAGCTGAGATACATTGGAATCAAAGATTGGTAGACAAAACTGTACAGGAGCGATCAGCTACCTTTTTTTAAAAGAGGAATTGGTTCAGGGAGAGTTGAGGTACGCTCTCAAGTGGGAAAGGTAAGAGAAACAAATTCAAAGCAGTCTGGCTAACAGAAGGAATAGGAAGTAAAGTGAAGAAGATAAAGTGGGCGTATGCTCAATGTAAATTTGATTAATGCAAGAATGAAACAGGTTGAATACAAAAATATTCCAAGAGGAGTGAGAAAAATAATAAGTATCAAAGCAAGAATAGGAATATAGACATGACATTACCCACGTTGAAATCCAAAAGTTGTCATCAGCATTTTGTATCATATTCTGGATTAGTGGTGCTGGAAGAGTACAGCAGTTCAGTTCCGGGAAATGTCAATTTTACTGCTCCTCGGATGCTGCCTGAACTGCTGTGCTCTTCCAGCACCACTAATCCAGAATCTGGTTTCCAGCATCTGCAGTCATTGTTTTTACCATTTTGTATCATATGTCATATCATCTTATAATCAGCAATCCATTTGTTTGCAAATCCCTCTATTCTTTCTCTCGATTGCTGACCCAATTTCCATGTACTCTGTTCATTCCCCCTCACCCCCAACCATAAACATAAGTACCACACTTTGGCATCTATTTTCAGTTCTGACAAAGGGTCATTGAACTCAAAATGTTAACTCTCTTTCTTCCCACCAGACCTCCAGAATTTATCTAATAGTTTCTACTTTGATTCCAAAAGTTTTTTTTAATTGCTTTTGGGATGTGGGCCAGCGTTCATTGCCCCATCCCCAGTTGCTGTGATAAGCTGCCTTCTTGAATGGTTGCTGTCCATGTTTTTGCCATTGCCATTTTAATGTCAGGAGGTCTGTCTGTTTATGTTCCTTTTTTCCCTTTCTTGCAGTTGATAGAACTGAATAGCTTGCTAGTCAACCTCAATGTTGTGGATCTAGAGTTGCATATAGGCCAGACCAAGTAAGGGTGGCAGTTTCCTTCCCGAATGGCATTAGTGAAGAGATGCATTTCTCCTGACAATCAACAGTGGTTTAACTCCAGATTTTGATTGAATTCAGATTCTGCCATTTGCCATGGCAGGATTAAACCTGGGTCCTGTGCATATTACCTGACTGAATTAATGGTCTAAAGATAATACCACTAGACCATTACCTCCCTGATGTGTATGAACAGTAAAACAAGGGGTGCAGTTAATCACATAGCAAAGGTTGATTTTATAAATGGAGCCAAAAGGCATGGTTGAGATACTTAATGAGTAATGTGCATCTGTCTTTACTGAGGAAGAAGATGTTGCCTGAGTCATAAAGTTAAAATAGATAATTGACACATGAGCTAAGAGTTACTTCACCAAGATTGGATTAGATGCATTCAAGGCTGCTAAGGAGATAAAGGGTGAGATTTGTTTAAGTGTTGAAATAAGCTTCTAATTTCATGCAAATGCAAATGTTCAAAAATGAGTGTAAAGATAAGCCCAGTAATAACACAATGGTTAATGTAACTACCACAATAGTTTTAGAAATTTTAGCAAAGTTTTAGAAATATTTAAAAGTATTTTCTAATCGATCTATTCCGAGAAGTTATCACAAACCTGGGACTTGAACCCATATCTCCTAGCTCAAGGGCAGGGACACTACCACTATCCAACAAGCAACCTTAAAGTTTTAGAAACTGTTAGAAAGGAGATTATTAACAGTCACTTAGACAAGTGTGGTTTGATTAATGAAAGTCATCATGGATTTGGTAAGGGCAAATTGTGCTTAACAAATTTGATTGAGATGTATGACAAGGCAGCAGAGGCGATTGATGTGCTTTACACAGACTTTGAAAAGACATTTGAAGTACCACATAACAAGCTGGTCAACAATGACCATGGACTGGTTTCAGAATCTCACGTTGAACTAACTAAATGATCTGTTTAATACAATTGCAGATGCTGGAAATCTGTAACACAAAACAAAAATTGCTGGAGAAACTCAGTAGGTCTGGCAGCAGCGATATGGAGAAAACCGTTAGTGTTTTGACGCTAGTGACTTCTTCAGAAACATTGGGAAATGTAGTTCCTTGTGGATGTTGGGCAAGCACCAGATTAGCTGTGTATTTGAATATCGTTGGTATTTCTTGCCCAAGCATTCTGAAGAAGAGTCACTGAACTCCAAATGTTAACTTTGTTTTCTGTCCACAGATGCTGCCAGACTTGCTGAGTTTCTGCAGTAATTCCTGTTTTATATATTAGAACATCTATCAAGCAAGGTTTCATTCTGGGATATGTCTTATCCAATAGTAGTATCAGCTGATATCATAACAGTTATAATAAGGATATGTCAGCTTTGTTGCACAGCATTTGTTTCAGCAACTTGTTACAATGTATAGTGACGTGATGTGGACTCAAATCTATAACTTATTTTTATTCACTCATGGCACCCATGGGCATCATTAGGTGGGCCAGCCCCTAGTTGCTTTTGAGAAGGTGGTGGTGAGCTGCTTTCTTGTGCTGCTGTCATCCATATGCTGTAGATTAATCCAGGAATATGCTATTAGGGAGAGAATTCCAGGACTTTGGCCGTGACAGTGAAGGAATGGTGAAATATTTCCAAGCCAGAATGGTGATTGCCTTGGAGGGGAATTTGCAGTTGATGGAGTTTACATCTATCTGCTGCCCTTTTCCTTCTAGGTGGAAGAAAGTGATCATGAGCCTCGAAGGTGCTGTCTAAGGAACTTTGGCAAATTTCTGCAAAGCATTTTGTAGATTGTGCACAGTGCTATTTCTGAGCATCTGTGGTGGAGGGAGTAGATGCTTGTGGTTGTGGTGCCAATCAGGTGGGCTGCTTTCATTTGGATGGTGTCAAGCTTCTTGAGTGTTGTCGGAGCTGCTGTCATCCAAGAAAATGGGGAGTATTCCTTCATATTCCTGAATTGTGCCTTGTAGGTGGTGGACAGGCTTTAGGGAGTCAGGAGGTGAGTTACTCACTGCTGTATTCCTAGTCTCTGACTTGCTTTTATAGCCATTGTATTTAATGGCAACTCCTGTCGAGTTTCTGATCAATGGTAGCCCTAATGTTGTTGATCATGAGGGATTCAATAAAGGTAACATCATTTAACTCAAGGGGCATTGATTAGATTGTCTCTTATTGGAGATGGTCATTGCCTGGCATTTGTGATAGATTTTACATGCCACTTATCATCACATCCCTGGATATTGTCCAGATCTTGTTGCGCTTGAACCTGGACTGCTTCAGCATCTGAGGAATTGTGAATGGTGCTGAACATTGTGCAGTCATTGCTACACTTCCCCACTTCTGGCCTTGTGATGGAAAGATCATTGATGCAGCAGTTGAACATGATTGGGCCTAGAAAAATACCCTGAGGAACTTCTGCACAGATAATTGACCTCCAACAACCACAACTATCTTCCAATGTGCCAGGTATGACTCTAACTGGTGGAGAATTTTTCCCCTGATTCCCATTGGTTCCATGTTTGCTAGGGCTCCCTGATGGCTGTAATGAGGTCAGGAGATGAGTGCAGAGTGTGGTGCTGGAAAAGCACAGCAGGTCAGGCAGCATCCAAGGAGCAGGAGAATATACATTCTGATGAAGGGCTTCTGCCCAAAACGTCAATTCTCCTGCTTCTCGGATGCTGCCTGACCTACTGTGCTTTTCCAGCACCACACTCTCAACTCTGATCTCCAGCATCTGCAATCCTCACTTCCTCCCAGGAGATGAGTGGCCGTAACAGAACCTGAACTGGGCGTCACTGAGCAGGTTATTGCTGAACAGGTGTTGTTTGATAGCACTTGTTGGTTACTCCTTCCAGCACTTTCTTAATGGTTGAGTAGGCTGATGGGGTGGGAATTGGCCAAATTGGATTTGTCCTGCTTTTTGCATACAGGACATACCTGGGTAATTTTCCACATTGTTGGGTGGCACTGTGGTTAGCACTGCTGCTTCACAACGCCAGAGACCCGGGTTCAATTCCCGCCTCAGGCAACTGTCTGTGTGGAGTTTGCACATTCTCCCCGTGTCTGCGTGGGTTTCCTCCAGCTGCTCCGATTTCCTCCCACAGTCCAAAAATGTGCAGGTCAGCTGAATTGGCCATGCTAAATTGCTCGTAGTGTTAGGTGAAGGGGTAAATGTAGGGGAATGGGTCTGGGTGGGTTGCTCTTCGGAGGGTCGGTGTGGACTTGTTGGGCCGAAGGGCCTGTTTCCACACTAAGTAACCTAATCTGAAAACCAACAGATTGGTAAGGATAAGGTCAAGTATGTTCTTCTCTCTTTTTGGTTCTCTCACCACCTGCCACAGACCCGATCTAGCAACTATGTTCTTGAGGACCCAATCAGCTGCTGCTGAACCACTCTTGATGGTGGGCATTGAAATCCCCTACCCAGAGTAAATTTTTCACCCTTGTCATCTCCGAGCTGCCTCCAAGTGTTGTCCTACATGGAGTACTGATTCACCACATGGGGGAGGACAGTATGTGGTAATCAACAGGAGGTTTCCTTGCCCATCTTTAATCTGATGCCATAAGATTTCATGGCGTCCGGATTCGGTCACGACTCCCAGGGCAATCCCACTGTGCCACCATTTACATTGGGTCTGTCCCTAGTCTGAGATATAGTCATACTCCATAATCATTCCTGTTGCTTCATTAGTCTGTGAGACAGCCCTCCTAAATTTGGCACTAGCCCCTCAATGTTGGCAAGGAGAATGTTATAGGCTTGATGGGGCTGTTTTAGTCTTTGTTGTTTCCAGTGCCTAGGTCAATGCTAGGTGATTCATCAGCTTCTTTTCTTGAGACTTGTTAGCAACTGAATGGCTTGCTCGACCATTTCAGAGGACAGTTGAAAGTCAACCAGTTGCTCTGGGTCTGGAGCCTCATGTAGGTTAGATCAGATTGATTTCCTTCCCTGGGTGGGTTTTTCTGACAATAGTTTCATGGTCATCAGAAAATTCTTAATTCCAGATTTTTATTTTTATTGCATTGCAAATTCCACAATCTGCCATAGCAGGATTGGAATCTGGGTCCTCAATCCAGAAATTAGCTGAGTTTCTGGATTAATACCACTGCCATCACCTGCCCTTTGACAAAGCTGTCTTTCTTTGTCATGAGTAGATACTGAATGGAAACCTGGGAGCTGATGATGTAAGGCATGAATTTGTTGATAAGTAACTTTTTATATTCTATGAGTTAATTGTGGATATGAGCTCCTTACTTGGTCGTCCCAGCTACTTCTTACATATTGCTAGCTATGTGATCAGGTATGCAGACTGATCTTTTAAATCTAGCTTATACATTTCTATACCCTGTCCACTGTACCATTTTTAATGGCAGAACTTGAGCCACAATCCTGCTGCACATTGGAATTAATTTACAAAATCCACATTCCTTATTACTTCTCCCTACCCTTACATACCCACATCTCCATTTCCTGCACTGTATTCTCTGATTTCTGTCAATTTGGCTTGGGCTTTCATCAGATGAAAGCAGCTACATGAGCTTCTACCTGGGATTTGCCAATTTTGTTTTTAGCAATTTTGAGCAACTCATTTGACATTGAGAAATCAGTAGTTTCTTGTTTGTAAGTGAATTGTCTAGATAATGCAAAATCATATTAGCTTACAAAACAATTATTGTTCTGAGTTGTTGATAATTTTATATTTGTCAACTCTGGTAAAGTGCTGCAGAAAATGTTTGTAAAGGACCAGTGATAATGTGTTATGTTCAACAGGGGGCCATCTACCACAACTAAAGAGGGTTAACTGGCCTAGGTGCAGTGGTGGTTCTCGGTATTTGCTGATGTTTGTTTAATTATGTTTGGCAGTTCTCATCAAATCAGCAAATCCTTATTTTTGACATTTTCTCTTTAATAGTTTTGAAGGTTTCTTGTTCATTCCCAAAATGACCCATGGGTATAAATAATTCTTCCATGTAATACTGAATGTTGATTTATGCTCAGTGCTGCATTTGCCAGTTTTAGTCCCAACCACAATTTGGAACTGATTACAATTGACTTCTCTGTCCTAGGCTAACAGGAGAAAATTAATCAGGTTTCTAATCATTGTCCAGCGACTTCCATTGGAAAGTATGTGTTTTTGTGGATGTTGGGTAAGAACTGGATTAGCTACAGTCTGCTTGGCAATTGAACAACTTAATAGTTTTTGCCCAGGCTGTTGCATAATTGGCAACTTGTGCCTCTGGAATTATACCCAGCACTTTGAAAAAAGAAGCTGAGATAACTGGGGAAAGGAAAAAAACTATTTTTTTGCTCCTGATCTAGTTCAGGTTGAAGGTTCTAGTTTTTTTTTAATCTTCTCAAAAACAACTATGCTATGTACTCTTGGACCGAGGTCATACAGTCTCTTGTAAAAAGGAAGTAGTTACCTGATGGAGGAATATTTTAAAAATATGGAGAAGAGCAGGACTAGACCAGGTGGTTTGTGAAGAAAATGATAACCAAGACTTCAGTTATTAAATGTACTTTCTTTTTAAAAAGTCATGACATTCTAAAAGTGTTTACAGGTGAAACTGCAATCTGTATACCATGATAAAAAGAGCTTCGGTGACATTTGCACTGGGATACAGCCCAGTCAAAAGTAAGTGGATAATTGCTTTTTATTCAGTTTATAAATGGATTTTGAGCATTTTCAGATGTAAATTGGTAATACCTTTGTTAGCTATTGTCAAGGGGACAGTTTAAATAAAATATGAAAATAACTTTGAAATGAGGCATAAAGTGAGGTGTGGCATTAGTAGTTAAAAGCTAAATTATAGGTACTTCTGTAATGTATGGATAAGCATCTTTGCCAAAAGTAGAAATAGTGATTAGTGTTTTGTTGAGAATCTCATCTATGGTGTCTTGGAGGGGCTATTACCTCTGCAATTTTTGATTCCACTTGATTTTCTAAAGCTGACTGTTTTGCATTCATAAAATTTCATACTTTGAAAATATTTGTGCATTGACTTTGAGTTGTGTGCTAGTGAAAAGACTGTGCACTCAAGTTCAATTATTGAAAATCTTTAATTGCAGTAATTGTATGAGAAAATGTATTTGGGGAAAACTCAACCCTATTTCTATTTGTTGTGCCTGTATTGTGCAAAGCAGCCCATATTGTGGCACTGTATTTGCATGCTGATTCAAAGGTTAGTTGGTGGAGAAAGTGGTAAAAAGTTGACATGACCATGAGGGCATTCTTATATGATAGAGTTCATTTTTCTAGGTGACAATAGATGCTTGTACTTAAGCACGTCTGTTGAATGTTGATGCCTGATCCAAGATTGCTACAATGCCTCATAGCCAATTGCTGAGATCTTGTGACCTTGATATAAAAATGTGAAAACTAAATAATTATATTTGTGAACAAATTAAACAAATGTGATCTATCTTCAGAGACCGTGTATGACTTTGTGTGTTTTTCCAGCATATTTAGTTTATGTTTCACACAATATTGCTTTTTTAAAGTGATTTTAGTTTCTTGTGCTGAAGGTTGCTTTCAAATGCAGTTCAAAATCTTTGCCTATTATTAAGAATGCTGTCAGAACCTTCAGGCAAGTCCACCACAAGGTGAGTAAATTGTAAATTAACATAACCCATTTAGTCACCTTTTTTAGTTTGTGGTATTTCAAGTTAAAGCAGTCGAACCTTTGTTTAAACATTCTAATTGCTTAATTACAAACTATGGATTTTTTGAGGATAAAATGATTATGAACAAGAAATTATGGAAATATTAAAATAAGATAGAAGCTTCTAAAAAGAAACTCAATTAGTCTCTGGTATAGTGTGTTGCTTACAATCCTTGTTGCTGCAGAGAATTGGTTGACATTTAAAGTTAGATTCTGCAGCTGTGATGGTGTTGTAGTTGAATGGGTGGTGTTTTCTTTTAAGGGTGAGTTCCTCAAAACAGAAGATTTTGGAAGGAATTCACAATTCCTTGATCTAAGTCAATTATGCTGAGCTCCTTCTTACGGTTATTCCTTACATTTTCTGTTTCTTTGTAAAGTTAAAACTCTCATATATTTCATTGTATTGTGATCCCAGTTGTTGTTATGACTAGATAAGTCTGCTCCTAGACTGATATTTGATTTGATAGAGGTGATTTTTCACTGAAACAGCATGCATTGCTGCAGATCATTCTTTTGTTTTCCTCTGGGTTTAGAATAAAATAGAAGTTTATGCAAAAGATAAGATTAAAATAAACCAAATTTACAGTTTTGAAAGATTTCTAAATATACAGTAGAAAACATATTTTCATCTGTTCCAGCAGCATCCCTTTAAAGTATCCAAACGCCAGAGAAAAATTCCTTCTCTATCAAATCTATAAGTTTGATGTAACTATTGGATTTTAATTCCCAGTGTTGAAAATCTCAATAGCCTCTTCACGCAACTAAGCTAAGGCGATCTCCGCTTCAAATAACCCTTTAAAGACTCTAACCAAACACTTCAGGTGTGGAATTATGGAGGGACTGTTGAGGTAGGAAGTGTTCAGCATCCTGGGGCCAATGCTGCAGATTGACTGCTTCCTCCTTTCTTTCCTTGCTCTTTTTTTTCATCTTTGTTTTTCTTTTTCTTCTTCATCTTCTTGGCAGTGATGGAGAAGGTGACATTGCAGAGGAGGGAGGGGGGCTGGAGTGGGTCTCTTGGTAAGGTGGCGGACTGGCCTGATAGCGGAGTTGGAGACTCATGGTTGTGATCTGCCCAGAGCAGACACTACAGGAGTTGAGAAGGTGGTGGCTGCAGCAAAGCCAGGGCCTCCTGGTTGTTTTAGGCCCACAGCAGGGACAGCTCCTGGTAATGGTATGCCTGAAGCTGGGGCTCCTGGTTGTCGGCAGGGATGGGTGGGAGTGGAGTCAGAGGCTCCTGGTCGTGAGGCGAGTGTGCATCCAGTTCTGGACCCAGCATTGGCACCCATCGGTGAGGTGGGCCCAACCACAAAGAGAATGGTACCTGAAGAGTGGTGACTCTGGTGGGTATGGCACAGATGGTCTACTGGCGATGCAGATGTCGTGCTGAGCTGGCTCAAATCCCTGGATTTATGGCGGAGGCAAGATGGACTCTCCTTTCAGTTATTTTGTTTTTATTCATAAACTAATCAAAATGGTGCCAGATTGTGGTGACAGTTGAAGCTTTTTACTGTATTTTACTGTGCTGCTCATTGTAGAGTACAAGTGCCAATAAATCATTATTCATTCAAAATCCTTAAACTGAGGTAACCTGTTTCCTAATGGAGTGATAGAGATGTACAACATGGGAACAGACCCTTTGCTCCAACTTTTCCATGCTAACCAGGCATCCCAAATTAATCTAGTCCATTTGCCAGTGTTTGGTCCATTTTTCTCTTATGCCCTTCCTATTCATATGCCCATTCAGATACCTTTTTTAAATGTTCTAATTGTTGCAGACTCCACCATTTCCTCTGGCAGTTACTTCCATACATGCACCACCCTCTGCATGAAAACGTTGCCCCTTAAGTCCCTTTCAATTCTTTCCGCCCTTAATGATTCTGAACAAACTCCTTTTCTCTCAGTGAAACTATTTCATCCATTGAACTTCAACCAGGATGTCTGCAGGCTGAAACCAAAAGCTTTCCCAGCTATTAGTTTCCTCCTAAACAAAATTAAATCCAAGTCCTAATCCTTCTAACTGAAAGCAAACTAGTGCTCTACGACAATTACTCTGTTTATAAAGCTCTCCTAATGCAAACAAATTCATGTTTCCATTCCAGGAAATTTCTGTCACAGTAGCAGGAAAGAAGCATGTTTCCAGAAATATTGACAGGCTAATTATTAAACTCCACCTCATACATACTGGACCAAATTACTCATGCCATTGGTTCAAACTAACTCTAAAACAAATCAAATGAAACGATACAATAATCCCGCACCTTGCATTGCAATTGTCTGTTTGCAAGACCTTGATATTTCAAGAATCGTTCTGTGTCTGGGCACATCTATCGAGAATCCACTTGGAACCTGTAACTGTATATTCAGGTGACTTGTAGCAGCCATTTTTAAGTCTCTTAGGTTAAAACAAGATTAGGATTTCTTTACAAAATCCAAAATAATCATCATTAATCATTCAAAATCCTTAAACTGAGGTAACCTGTTTCAAAATAGAGTCATAGAGATGTACAACATGGGAACAGACCCTTTGCTCCAACTTTTCCATGCTTTTTCGATAATGTCAAGGATGTGGAACCGGAAAAAAATTGAGATTTCACAGAGAAAAGTCATCTTGTGAATCAGGTTGCAACCTGTTGCTAAAACATGGAGAAAAGCAGCCAAACCAAATTAGCATTGCTACCTCTATATTCACAACAGTCAAACTAAAACATTCAAAGACCCTCAAAATTGACCCCAGTAGTTCCCAACCAGACTTTTGAATAACCAAAGTCTAGATTAGAGTGGTGCTGGAAAAGCACAGCAGGTCAGGCAGCATCTGAGGAGCAGGAAAATTGACGTTTTGGGCAAAAGCCCTTCATCAGGAATAGTTTTTACCTTTTGAATAACCAATCCCAAACTCAGAATAATCAATTCCAAGCACCGATTTGTATCTTAAACAAAATACTTAATTTTTTATTAGCCATATATTAACTTTAGTAAGGCAAAATTAAACAACAAAGGAATCTAATTGGTCTAAAATCCAAAAATCTTTGTTTTTAACCCCATTCTCTCACAATTCTGACAATTAAGGGATACATAAAAGAAATAACAAATCAGAACTAAACTGGCCAGATTATTTTTTTTAATAGATATTTTTATTGAAAATTTAACACTTTTACAAGTTTACAAATTAAAAAAAAAACCCAAGTATAAACATTGATATACAATTAAATCTTAAATAAATAATAACCAAAATTTATCAAACAAAAAAAATACCGAGGGGAAAAAAAAACAAAACTCAACTAACTACTAATCTAACCTACAACTAACCAGAGTGTATAATTAAGTCTCTTACATTATTCAGAGAAGAGGGGAAAAAAAAAACAACGGATAACACAGAAATTGAGTGGTGCGATACATGCTCGGAATGTGTTAACATCAGATCGTAACAAAACCCATATTCATATGGGATTCCTCATCCAAGGGGCCCCGGACCAGCCAGGTTCGCCATCTCAATTAAATAAAAGCCCTTGTTAGGATGGCCGAACTATCTGTATTTATGTAATTCAAGAATGGCTGCCATAGTTTATGGAATAATTCAGTCTTTCGGTGCACCATATGTGTAAGGAAGTCAAGGGCAATACATTAAATAATTATTCTGTGCCAATTCGAAAGTCCAGGGGGGCTCTCAGCCACCCAGTTTACCAAAATATTTTTCCTTGCACAGAAAGAGAGAATAGAAAATAATCTCCTCCTGTGCATGTCCAGGGAGGGTAAGTTCGAAAAGCCCAAAAGGAGATACAGGATCCACTCTAATTTACGTTCCTAAGATTTCTGTCAGAGCACTTGCTACTTTAGTCCAATATCTACAGATCTTATGACAGGTCCATAAGCAATGTACAAGAGTCCCCACCTCCATTTTACATTTGGGACACATTGGCAAATTTAAGGCAGGAGCATCTCCAATCGGTCTAGTGCTATATGGGCCCTATGAAGTATCTTCAACTGAATGGCCTGAGTTCTGTTGCAGATGGTGATTCTTCTGGCGTTTTTCCAAATGTCATTCCACATTTCTGAAGAGATTTCCAGTCCCAATTCCTGATCCCATGTTTTAAGCAGATTGTCCATATCGCCCAATACTTCATCATGTAATAAATGATAAATAGTGCTGACGGAAGATACCCCCATTGACCATAACATTCTACGTTCTCTATCTGATTTATAAAAACTATCTAATAACGTAGTCGTCTTCTGTATGTAATCTCGAATTTGGAAGTATCGAAAGAGGTCTCCATTAGGTAATCCAAATTTCTGATGCAGCTGTTCAAAAGACATCAGGGCCCCTTCTTTAAACAGATCCCCTAAACAGGAGATACCCCTGGATCTCCAGAGTTTGAACGTGGCATCTATAAGCCCCGGTTGAAATCCCCAAGGGGGATGTTTTATGTGAGTTGCCCTCATTTTGCCGCATTATATTCCAAGCTTTAATTGTGTTTAGTATTATATGGTTTTTACATTGATCTGTGATGATTTACCTCTTGTCTGAAAACAAGAGGTTAACAAGTGGGCATTTTACTTGAGAAGCCTCTATGTCCAGCCAGATTGATTGGGTCTTGTCTGACCCGCAATCAGCTATGTAGCTTAATAGGGAACTTAACTGATATTTCCTAAAATCTGGGAAATCCACTCCTCCCCTTGCCTGAGGAAGCTGTAGCTTCTTCAGCTTAATGAGGGGCCGTCTATGATTCCAGATAAAGGATAACAACCAGCCATATAATTTACGTAGTGCCAGCCTCGGCAGCATCACCAGAAGCATTCTCATGGGCATAGGAGACAGGGCAGGACATTCATTTTAATTAGTGCTATTCTACCTAGCCAGGAAATTGGAAGGTCTCCCCATCGCTGGAGATCCTGCCTTATCCTTTTCAGTAAATGTACAAAGTTAGCCTTGTAGAGCTGGCCAAATACTGGGGTGATAAAAATGCCTAAATATAAGAAACCCTCCAGGGGCCACCGAAAGGGAAAGTGGGATCCATCCATTAAGTGGGGTATCATACAAGGCCACCCATTGGCATAGCCTCCGATTTTGAGAAATTAATTTTATAGCCAGAAAATACACTAAATGTATTAATAACTTGGATTAAGCGAGGCACAGACATCAAAGGATTACTGAGAAATAGAAATCTGCATAAAGGGTAATTTTACATTTACCTGTATCAATCCTCGGGGCCGTTATATTAGGGTCAACCCGTATAGCTTCTGCTAGTGGCTCAATTATTAGTGTAAATAGCAATGGCGAAAGAGGACATCCCTGACGGCAGCCCCTATCCACACTGAAGCTATCCGAGCCTAATCCATTGGTAATCACAACTGCTTTGGGATCATTATACTATGTTAAGACCCATTTGGTCAACAGCTTTCCAATGCCAAACCTTTCTAATGTGTAAACAAATATGACTATTCAACCCTGTCAAATGCCTTTTCCGCATCTAATGAGACTATTACACCTGGTATCTTTCCCAGATGGCAGGCTTGAATCCCATTCAAAACCCTTCTAACATTATTGGATGATCTACGGCCCTTAACAAACCCCATCTGATCCTCCTTTATGATATGTGGCAATACCCTTTTTAGCCTCAATGCTAACGTTTTAGAAAGGATTTTAAAATCTACATTTCGCAAGGATATTGGTCTGTATGACACGCAATCTTTTGGGTCCTTTCCATTTTTGAGGATAAGAGAGATATTCGTCTCTTTCAGCAAAGGCGGGAGACAGCCCTGACTGTATGAGTAGTTATCCATGTCCATAAGTGGACCAGCCAATATTCCTGTAAATTCTTTATAGAATTCAGCTTGAAAGCCATCTGGGCCAGGCGCCTTACCACTCTGAAGCTGCCTGATTGCGTCAAGTATTTCTTGGCTTGTTATGGGAGCATTCAGGACCGATACCTGTTCCGGAGTTAGGTCCGGAAAGGTCAGGTTTTTAAAAAATGACTGTATCCTCCTAGTTCTGTCTTTGCAATCCTGCGATTTATATAAATCAGAATAAAATTTTCTAAAGATTGTGTTAATCCTTTTATGATCATGAGTCAGAATATCCGTACTTTCCTTGATAGACGTGATAGTTTGAGGGGCCTTTTTTTTTCTTTGCGAGAAATACTAAGTATCTACCAGGTTTATCGCCAAATTCCTTTAACCTTTGTTTTGCAAATAATATTTCCCTCTTAGCCATTTGGGTAAGCGTGGTGATTAGAGCTGTCCTAAAGGCCGCAATCCTTTGTAATTTGATAATAGAAGGTCTGTCAGCGTATGTGTTTCAGCCACTTTTAAGCGAGCTTCGAGCAGACGCTGTTGTTCTCCCTTTAATTTTTTCTGCGTCGCTGAGTATGAAATGATCAAACCTCGCGCATAAGCTTTGGTCTCCCACATCATTGATGGGTTGCTAGCTGTACCTGAATTAATTTCTTAAATTCTTGAGAGAAGTACTTCACAAATTTACTATCTTTCATCAGGAAGGGGTCCATATGCCAATGTCGGGGGGATGTCTCATTGTTCCTCACCTTGATTTCCATATATACAGCAGTGTGATCAGAAATTGCTATTCTGCCTATTTTACAGGATTATATGGAATTTTAAAAAATCGAGGGGGCAAAAAACATATCGATTCTGGTATGGCATTTGTGTGGATTGGAGTAAAAAGAAGAATCTCTGCCCTGTGGGTGAAGGCATCTCTAAACATCTACTAATCCTAATTCTTTGTTCAAATCCACCAATTGTCTAGATCTGGGAGATACTCCTGCAGTACTCTTGGGAATCCTATCTCTTTCCGGATCCATAATTACAATTAAAATCTCCCCCTATAATTGTATGATGAGCACAGAGAGCCATCAATTTTGAGAAGGCTTCCGTTATAAATTTAAAAGGATGTGCTGAGGGGCAATACAAATTTAAGATCCCATATTCCTCTCCATTTATAAGGGCTTTAATCAGAATATATCGTCCAGATTCACTTCTTATCTGATTTAGGATTTTGAAAGGGAAATTCTTCCGAATAAGAAGAACAACTGCCCTACTTTTGGAGCTGAGGGAAGAAAAGAAGGCCTGATCAAATCCACCCTGTCATAATTTCAAGTGTTCTTTATCCAACAAGTGTGTTTCCTGTAGGAGAACTATATCAACCCTTTCTTTCTTGAGGTTTGATAATATTTTCTTCCTTTTGACGGGCGAATTACTCCCCTTGACATTCCAGGTGCACCATTTAATCGACTGATTAACCATAATCGTCTGGGCAAGTCCGAGACCCCTCGGGAGGGGAAACCCTATCCAGAACATCCCGAGCATAGAGCATATAAAATTCACAAAAATAAAGGCTGTTTAATACACTCACATCAATATAATAAAAACCTATTTCTAAATTTTAAAAAAATATTTTAAATGGAGATTTTCCCCCTTGTTCCTAGGGGACATCACTTCCTTGCCAAAAGTCCATCATATCCTCTCCCAACCAGTGCCCCACCCTTGACCCAGGCGCCCCACGATAGGATGAAGAAAATTCGAATATACTACAGAGCTAGAGTTAACAGTGAGCACCCTACACCCCCCCCCCCCCCAACCACCACCACCAACACCTGGATATATTTGGTAATGTTAATACCATGTATAAACATATACAACTATAAATTTACAGCCTCAACAAATAATAATTAAATATAGCAATACAAAATAACAGGGGAAACAACCCCGCTCCTGAAGAATGAAATAAAATAGGAGAAGGTAATCACCTCCCCCCACCTACATTAACTAGACCCCCCGGTCTATAGGGGAGAAAATCGCTAAGTAGAGAACAAATAAATTAACCCCTCTCCCCACACCCGAAGATAATATTAAACAGTAAGGTAAAGAAAGGAATTAATATTTAAAAAAGGGGGATGTAAACCGGTGAGCAAAACAACATCAATTAACTCTGACAATTTATCTATGAGAGTCCAAAAATTCCTTGGCCTTTTCCGGCGATCCGTAGTTATACACGGACCCTTCATGGTTAAAGCGTAGCGTTGCTGGGTAGCGCAAGGAGTACTGAATATTTAAGTCCCTTAAACACTTCTTCGTTTCGTCAAATGCCTTCCTCTTTCAGACCACAGCTGGGGAAAAGTCCTGGAATAACATAATCTTGGATCCTTTATAAATCATGGCTTGGGGATCTTTTCCAAGATTTCTGGAAGCTTCTAAGAGCATCTGCCTCTCCTTATAGCTCTGCAGCCGGAACAGTACCGGGTGGTGATCCTGGTTTGAGCCGGGCCTGCGTATTCCAACCCAGTAGGCCCATTCTACCCTTACCTGGCCTGATCCAGCCTCCAGATTTAAAAGCTGTGGAAGCCACTATTCGAGAAACACAGTAAGCTGGCCTTCCTCTTCCCGTTCGGGAATGCACAGCAAACAAATATTTTCTCGATGGCCTCGATTTTCGAGGTCGTCGATGTGATTCTCTAAGGTCCGGACTCACTGTTTGAGAGTCCGGACCCGATCCATGGCCGATTCTGCTATCGTCTCAGAGGTCGCAGCCTTTAGCTCTGCCCCTCCGACTCGGCGCTCGATTTCCTTGATGTCTTTCTTGGTCGTGCTTTTGTAGCGCGGCCGAGAGTGAATCCCATTGGCTCCGGGACTCTTCGATGAAGACGTCGATCTTCACGTCAAGTTTGGAGATTATTTCCACAAGGCTCGCCACCGTAGGTAAGTCCCCCGGGGGGCTGTGGACGCCACAGCTGCAGCTGGAGAGGGTGGGGGAGGGGTTCCTGCCTGCTGAGAACTGCGGGCTCCCTTCCTTTAGTCATTTTTACAGGCAATTAGATTGTTTAAATTCAGTACTGAGCAACTAATTACATTAAGTAAAAACTATTTTAAATGATTTGTTGAGTGTGGTGGAGGCGGGTAGCCCACTTTGTCCAAGTCTTAGGAGGAGCCCTATAGACTTAGACTTGCTGGGTCGCCGCTATCTTGGATCTCCCGGCCAGATTATTTAAGTGGTTTTCATGATGTATTGCCCCACTGGCATGAATGATGGGTTTTTTTGGTTAACATCTTCAGAAAATCAATCTAGGTCATATTTACAATTCTTTGAGAGAAAGTGAGGGCTGCAGATGCTGGAGATCAGAGCTGAAAATGTGTTGCTGGAAAAGCGCAGCAGATCAGGCAGCATCCAAGGAGCAGGAGAATCGACGTTTCGGGCATAAGCCAATTTCAAGCCCTGACCCCTCCCTGACAACTGATCATCTCCTCCATGAGGTCACCATTCGACATCTGCCATTTGCTTGAGCATAGGACCTTTTCGAGACTTTCTGGAATAAATTCACAGGTCATTACTATACAATGCTCATTACAAGCATTCTGTTTAAATGGATAGGGGAAATTGGCACTTCCCTGGTGTTGAAGTGTCTGCAGCACCTTTTGTCTCTGACCCAACCTACAATTAGATTCCAGGCCTGGCCTCATAAGTAAGCAAAAGGGTATTTGGTCTGTTTTCCTTTTTAACGCAAGGTGTTAACACAGTCCAAGTTATCTTTAACCGACAGCTCGAAACCAAAGTTGATAAAAATATAAAAATGATAACTCAGCAACACTACATTAACTCACTTCTGAGATGAAATCTCAACACATGTTCAGTGCTGTCTCAAAGATTACTAATTTTCATTTCTGTACCATGACCCAACTGCATATCTGTCTCGGCTTACTGCTGCTGAAATCCCCATAGAGTCATAGAGATGTACAGCATGGAAACAGACCCTTCGGTCCAACCCGTCCATGCCAACCCAGATATCCCAACCCAATCTAGTCCCACCTGCCAGCACCCGGCCCATATCCCTCCAAACCCTTCCTATTCATATACCCATCCAAATGCCTCTTAAATGTTGCAATTGTACCAGCGTCCACCACATCCTCTGGCAGTTCATTCCACACATGCACCACTCTGCGTGAAAAAGTTGCCCCTTAGGTCTCTTTTATATCTTTCCCCTCTCACCCTAAACCTATGCTCTCTAGTTCTGGACTCCCTGACCCCAGGGAAAAGACTTTGTCTATTTATCCTATCCATGCCCCTCATAATTTTGTAAACTTCTATAATGTCCCCCCTCAGCCTCCGACGCTCCAGGGAAAACAACCCAGCCTGTTTAGCCTCTCCCTAAAGCTCAAATCCTTTTATGTCTGGACTTATATATTCCAATACACTGCTACCCAGCCTTCCATGTTCCGCTGAGTGCATCCACGTTTATTGTAATGATCTCCATTTTTTTGTTTAAAGTAATTCTTCCATCTGTATCAGAACTTATCCATCACCCTGAGCTTGCTGACCTATATTGACTGCCAGTTAAGCAATGTGTCAATTTTAAAATTCTAATCCTTGCTTTCAAATCTCTGCATGTCCACTGTCCTCCCTCTCTGTACAATCTCCTCGTGCCTGCATTCTGGCCTTGCATGCATCACTGGTTTTAATTATTTCACTGTTGGTAACCATGCCTCAGTTACTTTGGCTATGGAATTCCCTCCCTCAACCTGTTTATGTCTCTATCTCAGTTTTCTCCCTTAAATCCCTTAAAACCACTTTTTAACCAAGCCTTTAGTCACTTGACTATAGGTCGTCTTGTGTGGCTCACTGTCAAGTTTCTTTTTAACCTTGTGCTGTATTTCAGGATGTTTTATTACTTTTAAATGTAAGATTTAAATACAAGTGCTATTTTAACATGATACTGATGCATCTCGCCCTAGAGTTTGACTGCTTCAATTACTTTAGTGTAAAGTTGGGAATATTCATTGTTTAGAATTTAAGGAAGGTACTTGATTTGCAATCAGACTAAGATCCCCTTTCTAGGTATTGTGGTAATCCGGCTACATTTTCTAGAAGCTGTATCTAGAAGGACGTAACTGGAAGATGACAACATAAACGCTACATTCTATATTAACATCTTTCATGTTTGGCCTTTCTGTCCTTTTGTACAGTTTGATCTTTCTATTTTTGCACTGAATTTTCAAATTTTCCCCCAGGGTGGAGCAGTCCAGAACTAAAAGGCGTAGGTTTAAGGTGAGAGCGGAAAGATATGAAAGGGACCTACGGGCAACTTTTTCATGCAGAGGGTGGTCCTTGCGTAGAATGAACTACCAGAGGAAGTGGTGGAGGCTGGTACAATTAGAACATTTAAAAGGCATCTGGATGTGTACTTGATTAGGAAGGGTTTTAAGGGAGATGGGCCAAATGGGACGAGATTAATTTCAGATAGCTGGTTGGCATGGATTATTTGGACTGAAGAGCCTGTTTCTGTGCTATACATTTCAATGACTTTATATGTATCCTCCTGGCTCTTTAATAACACACAGCTTTACTTTGAAGCTCTGCTGATTGGGTGGGTTGCCCACAGTTTTAAAACACAAAACATGCCTTGCTTCTTACTGTGTAGGATAGATTTTATTTTTAAAAGAAGGTTAAATGACTACAGAATTTCAAGATGTATAGGAATCTGGATGTTCTTGTGCATGGGTGCACAAAGTTAGTAAGCAGGTGCAGTAAGTAGTTGTGGCAACTAATGGAATACTATCTTTTATTATGAGAGGAATTGAGTATAAAAATAAGGATGTTATATCAGGTATTGATAAGACTGTGTTTTGAAACTGTGGGCAATTTTGGTTGTCTTAATTAGGGAAGGATGCAAGTCCATTAACTTGATACTTGGAATTACCAGGTTGTCTTTAGCAGGAAGGATTGGACAGGCTGGTTTATTTTTGCTTAAATGTAGAAGAGTGCGTGGTGATTTGATTGAAGTTTGAGATTCTGAATGGTTTTGATAAGTTTAGTGGAAAGGCTGTTTCCTTTTGTGGATGAGTCCAGCACCATGGAACACGTTCAAATCAGGAATCACTCTTCTAGGATGTTTATGCGAGGTTTTTTTTGAGGGTTCTGTGACTTTTGAACTGTCTGCCTCAGAAGGCCTTGAAAGTGGTGTCATCAAATATTTTCAAAATGAGCGGTATGTAGAACATAAACAGATCAACCATGACCTTTATGAATGATAGAGCAGGCTTGAGGACTGAAATGGCATATCTCTGCTCCTAATTCCTACATCCAGATGCTGTCCATCCAGCAACAGCAATTTAGGTGCTATGTCCTTGCTATCAGCAATGCCCTAAATATCTTGCATTTATTTCTCCATCTTTTTCACCCCATTTCTCCAAATTTCTTGACTACCTGTTGGATATCCGTCCCTTGAAAAGTACACTAAGTCAGGAGCCATGTTTCTTGGCAACTGCTTTTGCTGGTATCTCATCTAGATAATAGTGATACAAGTGTGAAGAGAGGCTGGCTGTCTTGTGCCAGCTAAACTTTCATACGTTGGTTACTCTCGAAGACAGTTACTGCAGTTTTTATCCGCAGGAAATCTAAAGCTGCTACACCCGCGAAACTATTAGCTAATTGAGGCTGGATGCTAAACATTTGCAGGGAAGTAGCTGGTAACATTTTTTCTAAACTTGTAATTTATTTGGAAGTTCAGATTTGTGCTTGAGATACTGCACACTCTGGCAAATCTGTCTTCGGTGAGTCCATGTTTAATTAATTTGAAGCCGCTTGAGCGTGGGTTTTGTTCACCTTGCAGTGATTCAGTCTGGAAAACATTTCTTTTGTATTGTAATAAGAAAAAAAGAAGATCCCCTGTTTAAAAAATGCATGTTCTATGTGGATAAGTGCCGGTTAGATCTTGTAGGTGGGGATTGGTTTGGAGGAATTCTGAATTCAGTGAGGACTTTTGTTTCTAAAAAAAGAAGCCTGGAGTGCCTGTCAATACTCCCTGCCTAAGTTTGAGTCACATGAAGATCGTGAATTTGAGTGCAATATTGGAGAGAATATACGATGCAGTGCAAAATAAATTTGAAACTGAGGGAGAGGAGCACAAACTGTTAAAATTAATAGTATCCTGTCTCCCTTCTTCCTTTCTTTCTGCAAACCCCATGCTCATCCTCTGAGATCTCTCAATTAATTATAATCTACATCAAAAGTGGAATTTGAGTCTTTTTAAAAAAAAAAAACTTCAAAGCAACTGATTTTCATGTTAGGATTTTTTAATCCAGCTTTCTAAATTGAGATATTGAGTGCTAAGATGTCCCAATTAGGGTGGGATACCTAAACGGGTAGCCCTACCTTTTACTAGAATGTTGCCAAGGCTGGAGAATTGTAGATATGAGAAGTGGTTGGAGAGTTTGGGGTGGTTTTCCTTGGAATGGAGAAGGTGGACGGGTGACATGATTGAAGTGTACAAAATTGAGAGATGTGGAGATGGCGTAAACAGGAGGAACCTGTTTTCCTTGGCAGAGTTCAAAAAACAGGAGTTATAGCTTGAATCTGTGTTTAAAAAGGATTAGATGGCATGTGAGGAAAAACTTTTTTTTTGTGGAGGGTGCTGGGTGACTGGAATTTGCTGCCTAACTTGTTGGCGGATGCAGAGACCCTAGGCTTTTTAAAGTACCTGGATCTGCACCTGAAGTGCTGTAAGCTGAGCAGTATGGGCAATGTTCAGGAAGATGGGATTAGAAAAGGCTTCTGAGTGTCTTTGCGTTGGCATGGACAAGGTGAGTTGAATGACCCCACTTTGTGCTGTATCAGTCCTGTGGTTTAGCTCCTTGATGATGTTGGAGTTTGATCTTTTAAAAAAAAACATGGAAAAAGAACAATAGGTATCTTCTTAAATGATTAGAATTTTCAGATACATTTCATGTTAATAGTTTTGAAAACATAGTCTGAATTACTATCATGAAGCATGGAAGTTGTAATGATTCGTGCTGGACTGGTCATCTGGAGCAAATGTTATGACTGTGTGACAGGAGGAAAGCACAGATAATTAAACCCCACTACACACCAGTCGCACCATCCGTGTCAATGTGTTGATTCAATTCAATACCAGTGGCTTCTCTTTTGTACTACTGTCCAGAATACAATAAATGTTTGCTGATTACTAAGAAAAAAAGCATATTCTTAAAGCAAGTGGAAAGCTCTTGTTAACCACTAACTTAGGTCCAAACATTACATTATATCTCCTTAATTCCACAGACATAGACACTCAGCAACACAAATAGATGGATCTCTGTGGAAGTGATGGCGTTTGAAACAAAAGGGAAAAGATGTGGAGAGTCCCGAGTCTAGCGAATAGAAACAAGCAAATATAACTATATAAACACTGTTTCAGGGAATATGTTTACCTTGTATCAAAAAGCATAATAAAAGAAAAGAACATAGAAGCATAGATGCAAATTCTCAACTGGCGTTCTCTTTGCAGTAATCTCCTACCCTTTCCCAGAATGATTTTAGCTACTTATCAAGTCCTTGAAATTCCTTCACTTCCTGGGTCCACACCTCTCGGGATTCACTTCGGTATCATCTTATGTTCATCAAGTAGTGAAATTTCATGGGATCATCCATTTAGCATTTAATAACTAATCCTCCAATATGGCATCTCGCGGGACATCATGACGTGGTCTTCTCAGCTCAAGAACAGATCCCTGCATTCTTGCTTGGTACTTCTGAAATTACCTTTTTTTTTTGACTGTTCTTTTGCTTCTGATCATCAGCTCTTAGCAGATTCTCTTCTTCTGTGGGCTGAACTCAAGGCTTACAGCCACTAATGTGTAAGAATCATACCACTAACTACCTAGAATTCAACCAAGACTCCACTCTGAATTAATGAAATCTACAGTAACAGGTTAGTTGAGATGTCTGATGCATTTTTAGATTAACCACATAACTTCTAGCTTCGATATTGAATCCTTTGACCATGAGGTCTGCATGAATAACTTAAATTTCTATTGAGGCGAGGCCAATTCTCTTCACTTTTGCTGTCTGCATTTCCTAGCTGAATGAAGACCACCAATCACTTTTTTATGGCTTTCACGTCCAAACTCTAACCTTGCATGGAACTCTTTGAACTGCTATTACTTAAAGTATTCTTACAATTTCCAAAGCCCAACATTTTAAGATGTTATTCCTACAATTTCAATCTTCCTAAATTCTAAAATATTAATATAAACCGTGAACCTGATGAGTTATATCAAAATGTAGCTCCCAACTTTATGTGAATAAAGCAACGACAACAAAGAGATGAATGGGAGTAATAGTGAAGATCTGTGACTGGAGGGTAATTCAAAGGTTTTAGCTAATAATTCAGAATGCAAATTAAATTCCTCTATGGTTGATTGAGAATTTTCTTCATTAAATTAAAATGAAATCAAGAACCAAAAACCTGGGTTTGATTTAAATTCCAGGTGGGATATGTGGAAAAATTATCCTTTTGCTTACTTTGGAATGACAACATGCAGGGCTTTTTCTGGAGGATTTTTTTCCTGATCAAAGGACTGGGAGTTAGCATAAACCAGCTACTTGATTTTTTTTAAAATTTATTTATTCACTTTGTGGGATGTGGGCACTGCTGGCTGGCCAGCATTTATTGACCATCACTAGTTGCCCTTGGGAAGCTGGCGGTGAGCTATCTTCTTGTACCCCTGCAGTCCACCTGCGGTAGGTTGACCTACAATGCCATTAGGGAGGGAGTTACAGTTTATACAAGCAGAAGGTCACCACAACGTACAAGGCAACTGACCCACCACAAGGTAAATGCTGCTCAGGTTTACAAAACTGCTGTGAAGCAGATCACACAGGCTGGTGTGTCAAGGAAGGCAGCTAATAGCCACTTCTTGGAGTAACAATATCCGGCTAATAAAGAGACCCAAATTTTGAGAGGGAGTATTTAAAAATGTGTATTTAAAGAGGGGTGTGAAAAATCCATGGTGTCTTTTGTTTGATACAATTGCGTTTTATAGGCATATTGCAAATATAATACTGAGACTTTAATTATGACACTAAATCAATGATTCTGATAGATGATTTTAAGTCTTACTGAATGGTATTGAGCAGAATACGGTGCTGTCTTGTTCTGATCATCAAAACTTTTTTTCTCACGGTGTGGGCCATAATCTCAAAATGCCTTCCTGATGACCTCACACTTCTCTTCCTCTGTGGTTTATTTCCCCAGACTGCATCCTGTAGGGAGGGATTGGATTTGGCAAGCAACAGCCATTTTACAGAATGAGCTAATTTTATAGGTCTGTGAGGTGCATGAACCTGACAGTTCTTTGTTGTTTTTTCAAAAGTCATCGCAACTGTTAAAATGGAGCAGCTTGTAGTGCAAAGGGAGTGGCAGCAGTCATTTGGCAACAAGTTCTTCCACTGCTGTAAAAGGGTGGATCCAAAAGCAATACCCTGTTGTCTCGACAAAGAATGCTAGAATTGCTTCCAGTTCACTCTTAAGTGTTCAGCTTGGATTGGTAGTTACATGTAACAAATTGAATTTTGAGAGCTGTTTTATCGTGATGATTGTTCAACCTTAGCGTAATCAGAAGGAGCTAGACCCAGGGTAGGACTGGGCAAACTTTCCAGTTGCAGGGCAACAGTTGGATATAGAGTTATAGAGTCATAGTTATACAGCACAGAAACAGACCTTTCGGTCCAACTCGTCCATGCCAACCAGATATCCTAAACTGATCTAGGCCCATTTGCCAGCATTTGACCTATAGCCCTCGAAACCCTGCCTATTCATTTACCCATCCATATGCCTTTTTAAATCTTGTGATTGTACCCACCTCCACCACTTTCTCTGGTAGCTCGATTCAGGTAAATTAAATGGGAGTTTGGCCATACATGCTGAAGAAATTTACAGTTATAATACAGATAAATTTCAGTCTAAATAAAAACAATCTTTATATTTAAACAATTGTAATAATGCATTACTTTCAGTATTGAAGACAAATGTACCCTCTTTCACAATGGAATTGGTCACTGTTGCGACTAGCTGAGGTGGAAAATACATCTGTTTCCCTCCCTCTGTCAGTTGCTACAAGCATTCTTTTTTGTTTGCATACATCTGTTGCTCTTCAGTTAAAACATAATACACAAGAAAATGAAGGAGTGGATTTCTAAAATTTTCTTGAGTGAAAAATAAGTTTTCTTTTCTTGGCTGGGGAGGAAGAATGTAACTGAAATACAGACAAATGCAGACAGTAAGTTTGAAAGTGTGTGTCTGTTACAGACTGGGAGAACAACAGTTATGCAGTTAAACATTCCAGACACTTTGAGATGTTAGCTTGTTTATTTGTAAACCGGTATCTGCAGCAATATTAAAATCTGGACATATCTTTGTTTCAGTGAATTGACATTTTTCCCAAGTTATGTTTTCACCAGGCATGTTCATCAAGATGATGAGAAACACTGGCAGGGAAAGCAAACGTTCGAGCTCTTGCTGTTATGTTCATTTTTCCCTTCTGCCATTTTTGAGCAGCAGAACACAAGAGTTGAAGTTTAGTTCAGTATACAACGCAGAGTCTAGCTCTATTGTCTTTTCAAGCTGGCTAACTGGCAGGTGAACCTTGCATATCCCAATGTATGAAGTTATCATACATGTCTAAATTAAACAGAGATAACAATTTCTTGACGCAGACTCCATTCCGTGGTTTCAGTTTCTTTAGATAAAATACTAATTTCAATCGGATGCCTCAGTCTGTTCCACGTAGGTCTCTGAAGTTTGTGTCAATTTATTAGGTGATCATCGTTGCAGTGTTTACGTCCATGAAACTAATGTTTTGATAACAATTGTTGCATATGAGACTTTTTATAAACTAAAAATCAAATGGCAGAAGTTAAAATTTGAAATTTACTACTGTCACAACATCACCTCTCTTTTTTTTTTCAATGGTGTTGGAATCTGGTATTACCCATTTCTGGTATCTGTAGTATTCTTTTGTCTTGCCAAAATAAATGGCGTTCATGAACCACCAAGGGAAAAGTAATAAAGAGAAAGAAAATGTGGAGAGACTGAAAACCAGTCCTACCTCCTGTGTGAAGCACCATGCTCTGTATCCTCTCATTCCTGCAGTTGGGTTTTAATAATCCCAAGGCTCATTTTAAAAGAGGTCCGCTTAAGAACATCTGTAATCTGTTCCATACCTGTTAGGAAACAAGTTTCAACTCTTCAATTTTCTCAAAACACAAAAGCATAACAAAACTACACACTTATCCTTCTCTGCATTCATTCTTCTTCTATGAATCTAAACCTTAGCTGCTTTTCAAATCTTATTTTCAAAACCTTATAAATCCAGGTCCTTTGGAGACTTGACAGGGTGGGTGCTGGAAGGATGTTTCATTTTGTGGGAGTGCCTGTGGGCACAGTTTAAAGTGAAGAAGTCTTCTATTGAAAGTGGAAATTAGGGGAATGTTTTTCTGAATGTTGTGGATTGATGGAACTCTCTTCCCCAGTGAATGGTGGAGGCAGGGTCAATGAATATTTTGAAGGCAGAGTTAGATTATTTGGAGTGACAGGAAAAAGGAGTTCAGGCCACAATTGGATCAGCAGTGATCTTATGAAATGACAGAGCAAACTCAAGGGGTTGCATGACCTACTTCCACTCCTAATTCATATGTACGTATCAGCAATCTAATCAGTGAGGTAACTGCCTGAAAATGTCAAACCACAATTGTTAATTGAGATCTTGTGTTATATGGATCTTGGGACTTGTTGCAAGAGGCATTGTAGTGATGGCTTCCTGTCTTTTGCTGACCTCCAAATGCAAGTTCAACAAACACTTGCAATGATCTTTATTTAGCCTGCTCATAGCTACTCTGATTGGAAATAGCTGGTACCTGGGAGCAACTATTTTCTGCAATGTCCCCTTCACATGGCACCATAAAGCTCTACTCCAGTTGCATTATGAACAGAAATTGTTGGGTAGAAATAAAATAATTGGGCATGACAAATCTAGACAGAAGTAAAAGTACATAGAGGCCTGAAAGATTTAAAATATTGTTGAAATGATTCAGACATAAAATGTTTCTTTTTGCTGATTTGATTATTTTCCCTAATTTTGACACTGCAGAGCGGAAAATAAGGAAGTAAGTTATTTCCAACTTGCGAGGTAAGTTGGCCTGCCCAAGTTTTAGAATACTATAGCTTTTTGTGTACTTGTATATTAAATTCCTTCTTTTAGTATATGCTGCCGTAAACTGGTCTGAAGGCTGGCAATTCAGGAGTTTCTAAACAGTCAAGTAATGGTCAAGATTCTGAATGTAATCTTCTGTATTATTATTTGCATCTGAATGTAATCTTCTCTATTATTATTTGCATCCTGTTCCTTCCATCCATTCACCCACCCATATGGATGGGTGAATCAAGCTGAACCTTCAACAAATTGGATAATAAATGTTGTTAATGTTCAGGAAGATTATGGACTATTACTGAAGAGTGAGTTGCTTGTACAAGAACAATGAGGCCATTTTTGTCTCTGAAATGTGGGAAATGGAAAATTACCCAAATTGTTCAACTCAACATCGAGAAAACGTTTGACTCTGCTGGCCAAATTGCCAGTGTTTAATTCCTAGCATATGGTCTCTCCAGTGTCGCTGGAAAGTAACTTCTGACAGGCAGACTGACTATATATTCAAAATAGCTGTGGCCAGTACAGTGATCATTTGTACGCAAAGCCTGCAGCTCTGATTATATTCCAATTCAGATCTTCAAACCTGGCAGACATTTGCATCACAAATCCTTGAATCCATTCTACCAATTTGAGAGGGATTAGAAATATGACAGTTATGACTTCCTTAATAAATAAGAGAGAAATAATGTGGTTGAAACTACAGAACATAGAACATTGCAGCACAGGAACAGTCCCTTTGGCCCACCATATCTGTGCTGACCATGATGCCATTCTCAGCTAATCCCATCTATCTGCACATGGACTGTATCCTCCTATTTGCAGCCTGTAAATGTGTCTAAGTGCCTATCATTTCTGCTTCTGCCACCTCTCCTGGATGCAGGTTCTAGACACTTAACCACCAACACCATCCCCGCTCCCTTAGTGTAAACAGAAATGTACCTCTCACACCTCCCCTAAACTTTTCCCTCCAAACCCCCAGTATTTGATATTTCCACTCTGGGAAAGACGTCCTGACTATCCACCCTGACCACACCTCTCATAATTTTACATACTTCCATCAGGTTGTCCGTCAGCTTCTGATACTTAGCAAAAACAATCCTTCTAGTGCATACACTCCAATCTAGGCAATACACTGGTAAATCTCTGTTACACCCTCTTCAAAGCCTTCACATCCTTTCTGTAGTGTGGTGACCAAATCTACATACAGTACTCCAACTGTAGCTAAACTAAAGTCTTTTACAGCTGCAACATGACTTGGCAATTTTTATATTCTGTGCCCTGACCAATGAAGGGAAGCATTTCATACGCCTTCTTTGCCACCTTATCCACTTGTGTTGCCACTTTTGGGGAGCTTTGGACTTGCACTCCAAGATCCTTCTGTGTATCAATGTTCTTAAGGATCCCACCATTTATAGTATACTTTCCTCTTGCATTTGACCTCCCTTGCATTTGACCTCCCTTGCATTTGATCTCCCTTGCATTTGACACTTGTCCAGATTAAAGTCCATCTTTCCTTTTCTCTGCCCAACTTTTAAAAAATTCATTCACTGGATGAGGGCATCGCTGGCTAGGCCAGCATTTATTGCAAATCACTAATTGCCCAGAGAGCAGTTAAAAGTCAACTACATTGCTGTGGGGCTGGAGTCTCATGTAAGCCAGACCATTTAAGGATGGCAGTTTCCTTCCCTAAAAGATATTAGGGAACCAGATAGTTTTTTTCAGCAATCAACAATGGATTGATAGCTATTATTAGACTTTAAGTTCGATAATAAAACAATCTGAATTGAAATTTAACCTTCTGCCATGGCTTGATTTAAACACAGGTCCCCCAGAACATTATCTGAGTTTTTGGGTAAAACATCCAGCAATTCATATGACTAGGCCATCAACCCCTTACTAGTCTTTATCCTGCTGTATCATTTGACAACTTTCCTCACTATGTACAACTCCATCAATTTTTGTGTCATATGCAAACTTCCTAAACAGACCACCTACATTTTTTTTTCATTCAAACAAGAGGATCTAGCATTCATCCTTGCAGACCATCATTGGTCTCTGGCACTCATTAAAGACCTCATCCACTTCCTCTAGCTCCTTCTTTGTCCTTGAAATTTCTTCTTTGACCTTGAGTGGACCTGCCCTTTCCCTAGTTACTTTATTGTTCCTAGTGTAATGTATAAATTGCTTTGGGATTCTCCTTAATTCTACTTACCCAGGACATTTATTTTTAGATTACTTTGTGTGGAAACAGGCCCTTCGGCCCAACAAGTCCACACTGACCCACCGAAGCGCAACCTACCCATACCCCTACACCTAACACTATGGGCAATTTAGCATGGCCAATTCACCTGATCTGCACATCTTTGGACTGTGGGAGGAAACTGGAGCACCCGGAGAAAACCCACGCAGACACGGGGAGAACGTGTGGAGTTTGCACAGTCAGTTGCCTGAGGCAGGAATTGAACCCGGGTCTCTGGAGCTGTGAGGCAGCAGTGCTGACCACTGTGCCACTGTGCTGCCCCTTTTGGCCTCCTTAATTTCTTAAGATTTTTTTTACACTTCCTTTATCTCCTCCCTCACCATTGAAGAGAAAGTCATGATATGCATTGCTCTGAATCAACTTGAAATGGTCCAGAAAAGACTTACAAGGAGGTTGCCAGGTTTGGAGGATTTGAGCGATAGGGAAGGTCGAATAGGCTGGGCCTATTTTCCTGGGAGCATTGGCGGATTAGGGATGACCTTATAGGTGTTTATTACATTACGAGAGGCAGGGATAGGCTGAACACTCAAGGTCATTTTCTGAAGGATATGGGAGCCCAAAGCTAGAAGACATAGGTTTAAGGTGAGAGGGGAAAGATTTCAATGAGACCTGAGGGGCAGCTTTTTCACACAGTGGGTTTTCAAAAATGTAGTACCTCATGTTTATGTAAATTAAACTCCTGTCATTCCTCAACCCATTGGCTTATCTGATCAAGATCCTATTGAATTCAGAGGTAATCTTCTTCGATGTCCTCCAATTTTGGTGTCATCTGCAGACATATTAACTATACCTCTTATGTTCACATCCAGATCATTTATATAAATGATGAAAAGTAGTGGACCCAACACCTTGTGGATCTTTGTGGAACACTGCTGGTCACAGGCCTCCAGTCTGAAAAACAACCCTCCACCATCACAACCCTCTGTCTTCTACCTTTTGAGCCAGTTCTGTATCCAAATGGCTAGTTCTCCCTGTATTCCATGAGCTCTAACCTTGCTAACTAGCCTCCCAAAAGGAACCCCATCGAACACCTTTACTGAAGTCCATTTAGATCATGTCCACCGCTCTGCCTTCATCGATCCTTTTCGTCACTACTTCTAAAAACTCAGTCAAGTTTGAGAGACATGATTTCCCATGCACAAAGCCATGCTGACTGTCCCTAATCAGTCCTTGCCTTTCCAAATACATGTAAATCCTGTCCCTCAGGATTCCCTCCAAAAATGTGCTCACCACCAATGTCGAGCTGATTTGTCTTAGTTCCCTGGCTTTTCCTTACCACCTTTCTTAAATAGTGGCACCACGTTAACTAACCTCCAGTCTTGCAGAACTTCCCCTGTGACTATTGATGATACGAATATCTCAGCAAGGGACCAGACAAATGTGAGGTGATGCATTTAGGCAAGACTAATTCTAGAGTGAATTATACAATGAACGGAAGAGCCTTGGGAAAAGTTGATGGGAAGAGAGATCTGGGAATGCAGATGCATTGTACCCTGAAGGTTATTGCACAGGTGAATAGAGTGGTCAAGAAGGCATATGGTATGCTTGCCTTCATTAGATGGGGTATTGAGTATACGAGCTGGCAAGTCATGTTAAAATTGTACAAGACTTTGGTTTGGCCGCATTTAGAATACTGTATACAGTTCTGGTCACCACATTATCCAATGGATGTGGACGCTTTGGAGAGGGTACAGAGAAGGTTTATGAGAATGTTGCCTGGTATGGAAGGTGCTCGTTATGAAGAGAGGTTGAGCAGGTTAGGTTTATTTTAATTAGAAAAAAAATGAGATTGAGGGGGGGGACCTGATTGAGGTTTACAAAATCATGAAGGGTATAGATAGGGTGGATAGAGATAATATTTTTGCCAGGGTGAGGGATTCAATAACAAGAGGTCACGCTGTCAAGATGAAAGGTGGAAAGTTTAAAGGGGATACACGTGGCAAGTACTTCACACAGAGGGTCGTGGGTGTTTGGAACGCGTTGCCAGCAGAGGTGGTAGAAGTAGGCACAGTAGATTCATTTAAGATACGTCTGGACAGATGCATGAGTCAGTGGGGAGCAGAGGGATACAAATGCTTAGGAATTGACCGACAGGGTTTAGACCGTACATTTGGATCGGCTTAGGCTTGGAGAGCTGAAGGACCTGTTCCTGGATTGTAAATTTTCTTTGTTCAATCACTTCCCTAGCTTCCCACAGAAATTTAAGGTACACCTGATCTTGTCCTGGGGATTTGTCAAGTTTTATGTGTTTCAAGACATCAAATACCTTCTCCTCTGTAATATGGATATTTTTCAAGATATCACCATCTACTTCCCCACATTCTATATCCTTCATGTCCTTCTCCACAGTAAACACTGATGCAAAATACTCATTTGGTATCTTCCCCCATCACGTGCAGCTCCATATATAGGCTGTCCTGCTGATCTTTGAGGAGCCCTATTCTCTCCCTAGTTACCCTTTTGTTCTAAATGTACTTACGAAATTCCTTTGAATTCGCCTTAACCCTATTGGCCAAAGCTATCTCATGTCCCCTTTTCCCCCTCCTGATTTCCCTCTTAAGTCTACTCCTACTGCCTTTATACTCTTCTAAGGATTCACTTGATCTCTCCTGTCTATACCTGATATATACTTCCTCCTTTTTCTGTAGCAAAACCTCAATTTCTCTAGTCATCCAGCATTCCCCACACCTACCAGCTTTACCTTTGACCCTAACAGGAATATACTGTCTCTGGACTCTTGTTATCTCGTTTTTGAAGGCTTCACATTTTATAGCCATCTCTTTATCTGTGAACATCTGCCCCCAATCAGCTTTCAAAAGTTCTTGGGTAATACCATCAAAATTAGCCTTCCTCCAATTTAGAACTTCAATTTTATTTCCCAAGAGTAGGTCAAGTTTTGCACCTTCTCTAGGAGGTACATCCACATACTGAATCAGAAAATGTTCTTGTACGCACTTAACACAAATTCCTCTCCTCCATCTAAACCCTTAACACTATGGCAGTCCCAGTCTAAGTTTGGACAGTTAAAACCCTCTACCATAACCATCCTGTTATTCTTATCAATAACTGAAATTTCCTTACAAATTTGTTTCTCAATTTCCTGCTGACTATTAAGGGGTCTATAGTACAATCTCAGTAAGGTGATCATCCCTTTCTTATTTCTCAGTTCCACCCAAATACTTCCCTGGATGTATTGCCAATGCACATTTTATAATGTTTTTCATTCCTTTTTTAAAAAAATGCAATACTACTTTGTATTTACATCTAAATTCTGATAAAATGAGTTACAGATAATGCAGCATTTGATTCCCAGAGTAGGACTTAGCTGCCTTGCCAACAGGAATGTTTCAGTTAACTAACCAAATAATTTGATCAAAGCCAACCGGGGAATGCCTTTGCACAGGAATTCGGTGTCACTTTTCAGGTCCTCCCTGTAAACATTTTGCCTCCAGTTGGAACAATGCTTTCCAGTTCAAACCCATGGAAGATTTGTTCAATTCTTGTAAATTAAATCCTCCTGGTCTGCATTTCCTTTGGAAGAGCAAACATAAGTAACTCTAAGTTCATGCTTCTTAATGTTTTAATAAAGAATTACTTTGTTTATTGCAATACTGAGCAGTGGAAGTGGAAGATGCCTAGTTTGATCTGACTACGCTGAGCCAGTTGATCAGAGCCAAGTGTATTAATGTTAGCTGTAACATCAAGTAAAGTTGGATAGAAAAGAGTGGTTTTCCGCATGGGTTCCTGCTCGTCGCACCAAATCAGTTATTGATTTCAGAAGACAACCTTGCCTTTCATTGAGAATATGTTTGTTTATCAAAGATACTTCCACACGTTGCCAATGCTCACTACTAAAACTTACACTTTAAGAATGACCACCTGTTTTGAATTGAATTTATTGTCATGTGTACCGAAGTACATTGAAAAGCTTTGTCTTGTGAGCAATACAGGCAGATCACAGAGTTAAGTAGCATAGATAAGTAAATAATAGGTAAACAGCAGCAAAAACAAAAACACAGGTACAGGCGAATGTTAAGAGTTTGAGAGTCCATTCAGTATTCTCACAACAGTAGAGTAGAAACTATTATGAAACTGGCTGGTGCATGTGTTTAGGCTTCTGTACCTTCTCCTCAATGGTAGAGGTTGTAGAAAAACATTGTCAGGGTGGAATGGATCTTTGAGAATGCTAGCAGCCTTTCCTTGACAGCGAGCCTGGTAGATGGATTCTATAGATGAGAGATTGGCCTTTGTGATAATCTTGGCCAAGTTCACCACTCTCTGTACCTGTCTCCAATCTTGAATGGTATAGTTGCCATATCAGGTAGTGATACATCCAGACAGAATGCTCTCGATGGCGTTCCTATAAAAGTTGGCAAAGATATTCACCGTCATGCCAAATTTCCTCAGCTGTCTGAGAAAGAAGAGACGTTGGGCGTTTGTAACCAGTGCATCCACATGTAGAGTCCAAGAAAGCTTGTTGTGGATGACCACTCCTAGGAGCTTGATACTCTCCACTTGTTCCACCTCTGTGCTATTAATGTGTAGGGGGGCATGAGTAACATCCCACCGAAAGTCAATAATGAGTTCCTTGGTTTTGCTGGCATTGAGAGCTAGGTTGTTCTCAGTGCACTATTTTTCCGGGTCTTCTATCTCCCATCTGTCATCAGTTTCGTCACCATCTGAGATTTGTGTTTGAGACACAAAGTATTTGAGACACTTTGAGGCTGTTCTCACCCAATGGACCATACCATTGTGAGAAGAAGAATGGAGTTCTGAAGAAATAGGTGATTGATTTCAGTCAATTGGTGATAAGCATCCAAAACTACTTTGTGCCATTACAAGGCAAAATATCAAAACAGCAAGTCTTTAACATCAGCCACTTCCTCATGCCATTCAACCCCATGATCCATTGATAGTATTTCATGTTCGAAATGGCAGAATTTTGGCGGTGCCTTCAAGGTTCAAAAAATGACAAAAGGTAAGAGGATTGGCTGCTTGGGAGCCAGTTGTAGAGACTGAGTGAGTAGTACTGGGATGGAGACATAGTGCAAAGATCTTAGTTTTGTGGTTTGAAGTTTAAGACTTTAGAGCAAATTGGTTTTGAGAGTATTGGGCAAGACTGAGTAATTATTTCTAGTTATTTGTAGTTTGTAAAGTTTACAATAGCAAAAGGACGTTGTCTTGTTGAATGCTCCTCCTGCAATATGTGTGAAATCAGGGACACTTGCCTTCCATTGATGCCTTTCAGTCTCTATGGTGACTATATATGCAGGAAGTATGTGCAGCTGCAGCTCTTGATTGACATATGGTGCGGCTGGAACTGCAGATAGACTCACTATGGAGCATCCATGATGCTGAGGACATCGTACATAGCATGTTTGGTGAGCTGGTCACACCACAAATAAGGATTACACAGAAAAGCATTGCTTGACCAGCAGGAAGATGAGTAAGTATGGGCAGATAGTGCAGGAGTCCCCTGTGGCCATTCCCCTCTGAAACAGAAGCACCATGTTGGTTACAGTTGAAGGGAATGGCCTCTCAGGGGAGAGCAGCAACAGCCAAGTTTGTCTCACAATGGTTGGCTCTGCTGCACAGCCTGGGCGGAGAAAGACTGAAAGAGCTTCTGTGATAGGGGACTCCATTGTAAGGGGAACCAACAGGAAGTTCTGTGGCACCACATGAGACTCCCAGATCACATGACGCCTCCCTGGTGCCAGGTTCAGGGATGTCTCAGAGTGGCTGCAGGACATTCTGAAGGTGGAGCCAGTAGTCGTGGTACAGTCACATGAGTAAAAATGAAAAAACATTAGGTCCTGCAGCAGGAATTTAGAGAATTAAGGAGTAGATTAAGGAGGAAGACTAGTAAGGTTGTAATCTCCAAATTACTTCCAATGCCACGTGCTTCAGAGTATGAGAATAGAAAGACAGGTCTGATGAATGAGTGGATAAAGAGATGGTGTCAGAGGACGGGCTCTAGATTTTTGCATCATTGGAACAGTTTCTGGGATCCGTACAAGGTGGACTGGGTGTACCTGACTTGGAACTGGAATGGGTCCAGTATCCTTGCTGGGAATTTTCTTGTGATTTTTGGGGAGGTTTTGAACTGACCTGGCAGGGGGAAGGGGCACAGTAGATGTAAAGCTGCTAGCAAGGTCCAATCAGGTATAGGAGTGGTAGAACAGTCCATTAGATGGAAAAGACATGGACAGGATAAGGCACATGGGAGGTCTAGAAAGCTAAATTGTGTCTATTTTAATGCAAGGAGTTTGGTAAGGTGAATAAATTTAGAGCATTGATCAACACATTAGAATGTAACATAATTGCAATTGCTGAAGCATAGTTGAAGGAAGGGCAGGACTGGCAGCTGAACATTCCAGGTGTGATGCAGTAAGAGATGAGGGCATTGCGTTATTGATAAAGAAAACCATCACTGAAGTAATGGGATAAGGTACCGTTGAAGGATCTCCAAATGAGGCCATCTGCTAGAGCCTAGAAGTAAAATAAAAAGGGGTAGTTACCCTGTCGTGATTATAGATTAGATTAGATTACTTACAGTGTGGAAACAGGCCCTTCGGCCCAACAAGTCCACACCGACCCGCCGAAGCGTAACCCACCCATACCCCTACATTTACCCCTTTACCTAACACTACGGGCAATTTAGTATGGCCAATTCACCTGACTTGCACATCTTTGTGACTGTGGGAGGAAACCGGAGCCCCCGGAGGAAACCCACGCAGACACGGGGAGAACGTGCAAACTCCACACAGTCAGTCGCCTGAGTCGGGAATTGAACCCAGGTCTCTGGCGCTGCGAGGCAGCAGTGCTAACCACTGTGCCACCGTGCCGCCCACTATACTATAGGTCTTCCAACATTCACAGTGAGATAGAGGAGCAAATATGTAGACAGAATCACGGAAAGGTGAGAGAGAAATATCATTATAATTGTAGATGACTTTTACTTTTCTGACATTCACTGGGATCACCTTAGTGTGAAAGGACCAAAGGGATGGAATTTCTGAAGTGCTCAGCAGAGCTTCTTGTGCTCGTACATAGATATTCCTACCAGAGATGGGGCAGTGCTAGACCTAATCTTAGGGAATGAAGCCAGTCAAGTGGTTGATGTTTCAGTGGGTGAGCATTTTGGGGCTAGTGATCATAAATCTGTAAGTTTCAAAGTCATTCTGGAAGGGATAAGGGTAGTCATAGAGATGTACAACATAGAAACAGACACTTCAGTCCAACTTGTCCATGCTCAGTATGTCAGTAGTCCAACAAGGGAAGGGGCAATATTAGACCTGGTGTTGGGGAATGAGCCAGGCCAGGTAGTAGAAGTAGCAGTGGGGGATTTCTTTGAGAATAGTGACCACAATTATGTAAGTTTTAGAATACTCTTAGACAAAGATGAGAGTGACCCTAAGGGATGAGTACTAAACTGGGCCCCGGCCAATTATATCAAAATTAGGCAGGAGCTGGGAAATGTGGATTGGATACAGCTGTTTGAAGAGATATGTGGGAGGCTTTCAAAGATAGTTGAAGATAGTGCAGGATAGGCATGTCCCTTTGAAAACAATGGATAGGAAGTGCAAGATTCTTGAACCGTGGATGACAGGAGAAATCATGTGACTCACCAAGCGGAAAAGGGAAGTGTACATAAGGAACGGGCCTTAGACAAATATCGGGAGAGTAGGACCAATCTTAAACGAGGAATCAAGCGGGCTGAGAGAGGTCATGAAATAACTTTAGCAAGCAGAATTAAGGAGAATCCCAAGGCCTTTTATTCATGTATAAGAAGCAAGAGGGTAACTAGAGAAAACGTTGGTCCTCTAAAGGATAAGGAAGGAAGGAAGGTTGTGTTGAACCTGAGAAAATGGGTGAGATTCTCAATGATTACTTTGCATCAGTGCTCAATGAGGAACGGGAGCTGATGAATGCTGAGATGACAGGTAGAAGTTTGTTTACTCTGGATCACATTGACATAAGGAGGGAAGATATGTTGGGTAGGCTAAAGGATATTAAGGTGGACAAATCCCAGGACCGGATGGGATCTATCCTAAGTTGCTGAAGGAGGTGAGAGAGGAAATAGCTCAGGCCCTGACAGATATCTTTGTAGCATCATTAAACACAGGTGAGGTACTGGAGGGCTGCTCATCTTGTCCCCCTGTACAAGAAGGGTAGTAGGGATATTCCAGGTAACTACAGACCAGTGAGCCTGGCGTTAGTGGTTGGGAAAGTTGCTAGAGAAGGTACTGAGAGAAAGGATCTATTTGTATTTGGAAGAGAATGGGCTTATCAGTGATTGGCAACATGATTTTGTGCGGGGTAAATCGTGCCTTGCCAACTTAGAGATCTTTGACGAAGTGACCAAGTTGATAGATGAAGGAAGGGCTGTAGAGGTCATATACATGAATTTTAGTAAGGCATTTGATAAGGTTCCTCATGGTAGACGAATGGAGAAAGTGAAGTCGCATGGTGTGCAGGAGATTGAGGGGGGAGAACTGATTTGAGGTTTACAAAATCATGAAGGTTATAGACCTGGTAGATAAGCTTTTTCCCAGGGTGAGGGATTCAATAACAAGAGGTCATGCATTCACGGTGAGAGAAAAAAAGTTTAAGGGGGATATATGCGGCAAGTACTTTCCAGAGGGTGGTTGGTGTCTGGAACGCATTGCCAGCAGAGATAGTAGAGGCAGGCACGGTAGATTCATTTAAGGTGCGTCTGGACAGATGCATGAGTAGGTGGGGAGCAGAGGGATACAGATGCTTATGAATTGGGCGATAATTTTAGACAGTGGATTTGGATTGGCACAGGCTTGGAGTGCCAAAGGGCCTGTTCCTGGACTGTAAATGTTCTTTGTTCTTCCATGCTGACAAGATATCCTAAATTAATCTAGTCCCATTTGCTAGCACTTGGCCCATATCCCTCTAAACGCTTTGTATTCATATACCCATCCAGATGCTTTTTAAATGCTGTAATTGTACCAGCCTCCAACACTTCGTCTGGCAGCTCATTCCATACATGCACCAACCTCTGTGTGGAAAAAGTTGCCCCTTAGGTCCCTTTTAAACTTTTCCCCTCAATTTAAGTGTCTAAACTGGGGGAAGGCTTATTTCAATGTCATTAAACAGAATCTGGCAAATATAGATTGGGTGCAGGTACTTTCTGGTGAATCTACATCTGGAAAGTGCGAGTCTTTTAAAAGTAGTATAGTATAGTAAAAGATTCAGAACTAGCATATTCTTCCTTAGAGTGAAAGGAGGGGGCAGCAATCCAGGGAACCCTGAATGTCAAGGGATATCAAGAGTTTTGCAAAGAAAAAGAAGGAAGTATTTGTCAGGTACAGTGTATTGAAAATGGGGGAGGCCCTTCAAAAGGATAAAGAGTGTAGGAGATTGCTTAAAAAGGAGGACAAAGAGAGGTCACAAAATATCTTTGGCAAATTGGATCAAGAAAACCACAAGGCACGTTATATGTATGCTAGGAATAAGAGGGTTACCAGGGAAAGAATGGGACGTATTGAAGACCAAAGTGGCAGTGTGAGTGAGATCTTAAATGAATAGTTCTCATCTGTACTCTCAGAGGAGGAAGACATTGTAGCTGGAGATTTCAGTTGGGATATTGGGGTTCTAGAGCACTTTAAGATTAATAATGAGACATTAGATGCTTTAACGGGCATACAGTTGCACAAATCTGCAGGACCTAATGAGATGTATCCAAGGCTGATTTGGGAGGGAAGGGTGGAAACCCCTCAGGCGGAGATATTTTATACTTAGCTGGCTATAGGTGATGTGCCTGATGACTGGAGAATAATTAATGTAATATTTTTGCTCAAGGAGGGCAGCAGGAATAAGCCAGATAATTATACCACTGACATCAGTGGTCAGGAAATCATTGGAAAAATTCTGAAGGACAGGAGTAATCAATACTTGGAAAGGTAGGATTGATCAGGTATAGTCAGCAAAGATATTTTTAAAGGAAGATCCCATTTGACTAATTTATTTGAGGTTTTTGAAGAGCTAACTAAACATTTTGATGAGGGTGATACAGTTGATGTGTTTTATGTGGATTTCAGTAAGGCCTTTGACAAGGTCCCAAATGGAAGACTGGTCCAAAGGTAGTCAATGGGATCAATTGGGTCATGGGATCCAATGCCAGTTGACAAATTGGATTCAAAATTAGCTTATAAATAGACAAAGAGTGATGGTGGAGGGTTGTTTTTTAATTGAAAGCCTGGGACACTTGCTGTTTTTTTACATACACTAACAACTTGGACATGGATGCAGAAGGTAAAGAGAGTGTAGGAGGTTGCTTAAAAAGGAGGGCAAAGAGGGGCCACAAAATATCTTTGCCAAAAGTTTGTCGATGACATGAGCATTGGAGGTATTGTTAATAGTGAGGATGATGGTCTCAGGTTGCATTCTGATATTGATCAGCTGGTAAACTGGGCAGAGGAATGGCAGATGGGATTTAATCCTGGTAAGTTCAGAGCAATGCATTTTGTGAGGACTAATAAGGGAAGGATATATCCAATGTATGGTAGGTCCTTAGGGAGTACTGAGGAGCGAAAGGACCTTGGTGTACAAGGCCATAGATCCATAATTGTGACAGCACAGGTGGACAGGCATATGGGATGCTTGCCTTCATTAGCCAGGGTGTACAACTTTACAAAACATTGGTTAGGCCACAGATGAAATTCTGTGTGTAATTCTGGTTACCACACTGAAAAGGATGTGATTGTACAAGAGAAGGTGCAGACGAAATTCACCAGGATATTGCCTGGAATGAAAAATCTCAGTTAAGAGGAGAAACTGGACAAGGTGATTATGTTTTCTGTGGAGCAGAGAGGGCTGAGTGAGGATCAGATTGAGGTACACAAGATTGAGAGACATAGCCAAAGTAGATCGTGAGAATCTCTTCCCCATGACAGACATGTCTAACACCAGAGGGAAAAAAAGAGTTTAAGGTGACGAGCAAATGGTTTAGAGGAGATATGAGGAAAAATATTTTCACACAGAGAGGATGGTAGATATATGGAACATGCCAGAGAGGGTGCTAGAGGCAAGTACTCTTGCAGGATTTGAAAAGCATCTGGATGAGCATTTAAAATGCTAGGGCATGGTAGGTTATAGACCAAGTACGCATAAATGGTATTAGTATTGTTTGGAGTTTGTGGGTCAGTATCAACAGAAAACTATACTTGCAAATGAACGTGTTAATGTGCCAGGTGAGCAGGCTGGCAACTTTTACCAGATAATTTGGGATTGGGGCTGGGAGCATAGTGGCAATTCCCTGTTGGAAGCCACATCCCTTCCTGTTAGATTCATGTATCATCCCTATCTTGCTCATCCTAACATGTCAAACCCAGTCCATTACCCCTGTCATTGGGTCTGTCTGTCTGTCATATCCCACCAATACTAGCCTCCATAACCACCTTTTCTGTAGTTCCCACAATGGCCACTGCTCTAACTTGGCTCTCGCAGGTCTATAGAGCTGACAGCCAATTGACTTGGCTGTCACCTTTCTAAGGAAAGACTTACTCCCTAGATGGGGGCAGAAGCCTCACCATGAGCCAAAATAATGCCTTTCAAATGTAAAGTGGTTGTTCGGCAGCTTTTTGATGGGTGGGCTCATAACTGATCTGCGAAATGTTGGTATCGTGGAATATGGCATCTTGTAAAATCCAGCCCCACACATTTGAGCGGTGTACTCAACCTCTTCTTACCAGGGATTGATCTTGTGAATATTAGTTGTATCCCTCTAAGGCAGGTATATCCTTTCCTTTTATAGTTTTTTAACTGAGACCAAAGCTTGCCAAAGCAAGACAGAGCTAAGCAATCTCAAAATCGATAGATCAGATTTAAACTGTATTCCTACTGCATTCAACTCTGAATGATATTGAATAATTGAACAATTTAACAGGATGGGGTGTTTCACAAATATCCCCATCCTCAATTATGGAGGAATCCAGCACATTGGTGCAAAGATAAGGCCAAAAGATTTACAACGATCTACAACAACAACCAAGAACTGTGGATGCTCAGTTTCTGAGATGGTCCCCAGCATCATTAACCTCAGTCTTCAACCAATTTAATTCACTACGCATGATATCAAGAAATGGCTGAAGGCATTGAATACTGTAAAAGCTATGACAATATTATAGTATTAGCGCTGAAGATATGTTGCAGAATTAGCTGTGCTCCGAGCCAAGCAATTCCAGAGCAGCTTCAACACTGGTATCTACCTGGCAATGTGAAAAATTGCCCAGTGTATGGCCTTTCCACAAAAAGCAAAACAACTTAAACCTGGTTAATGACTATTCTGCCTACTCTTGATTTATCAACATTGTGATGAAAGGGGTCACTGACGACAGTGCTATCAAGCAGCACTCACTCCAATAATATCCTGGTAATCAAAACTCAATTTTGGTTTTGCTTAGGCTGCTCAGCTCCTGATCTCATGACAGCCTTGGTTCCAGCATGGACAGAAGAACTATACTCAAGGGATGAGAGGAAAGTTCTTGACATCAGGGCAGCATTTTGCTGAGTTTGACATCAAGGATCCTAGCAGAGTTGATGTAATTGAGGGTGGGACGATTCTCCATTGACTAGAGACAGGCCCAACAGAAAGGCAGATGCTTGTGGTCATTGGAGTTGATTCATATCAATCCCAGGACATCACTACTGGAGTTCCTTAGGATTGTGTCCTAGGACCAATTTTCTTCATTGGCTTCATCATCTTTCGATCTTCCTCCATCATCAGGTCAAAAATTAGAATGTTTGTAGCTAATCACACCATTCGAATAAGATATTTTGTGATTTTTCAGAGACACCAAGAAAAAACAAAAAGGAAAAAAAAACTAATTGTGTCTCTGTGATTAATGCTAACAAAATTTGGTGGCTTGCCCTAGGATTTAAACCATTTTCTGTGTTCAAAAGTTATTGATCAATAAATCAAGAAGTCATAAATGGAGGACAGAAAAGATTCCTTGATATTTGCAGCAGTGACTGGTAACTAAACCATGATTCCTATTGTAGCTCAAGCTCGGTAGTTGTTAACAATGAGAGAAATCGTGGTCTCAAAACTGATACAATAATCTGTAACCTTTAAAAATAAATGTACTGTTGAGATGCAAAAAACAAATTGAATTGTCCAAATAGCTGGTGTGCTGAATATGTTATAAGCAAAGCCTTTTGCACTATGCATTGGTGGTAGTCCTCACTTAAAAACGGAGACATTTTCTGACAAGAATTTTGTGATGCCTGCTTCTACCAATGATGGTGAATGACATGATTGTGGCAAGTAATTAGGTAAGCACAAGATATTTTAATGAACCTGTACAGACACATTATAACATGTCTGGAGCAGGTAGAACTTGCTCCTCCTGGCCCAAATGTAGAGCATTACCATTGTGCCATGAATCCTGATGTGTGGATCAGTAAGTTACTCCTGTGTCACATTCATGCCTGGCATTTACATGTTGCAGAATTTTGGGCAATGGTGATCTGTCAACATTTTTTGGGCTGAGCATTAAAGCTTCACACCCTGATGCTTCATCAGTGTATTCAACACAAATGCAGTCATGCATCAGCTGTTTCTTCTTTGACATCTAGGAAGTCTCAATGTAAACTGTTCTTGTGCCAGTGACCAACTTAAGTAAATACAGTTGCACACCTCCATTCTGACTTTGAACTGCTGACCTTCGCTTGCATTATCATTACAATTATATATTTGACATATTTTAAATGCTCAAAAGGGGTATCCAGTACAACATGACTACTGACTACATAATCTATGGAAGATTAGCATGTGTATATAGCTTATTTTTAGGTATGAATAGAGGAACCATACACATTTTCTTGTTTATTGGGAAGTGAGAACTTCTGTAGGGCCAGTGGACTGTATCTGATTTTCTATTTTTTGTGATTATCAACCCACTTTGTTTTTTTCTGTTGATCTAATAATGATCTTTATAAATTGACTTTGAACACTGCAGAATGCACACATTTGATCCAGGGAATTTTCGTCCTTTATATCTATGCTGACATGAAACTCAGTGCCATTATCATCCAGAGATAAGGGTTGCTGATGTAGATCTCTCAACTTGTTGGAGATGCAAGTGAGTTTAAGCAGCTTTTGCATTATGCAAAGACTGATTTTGGTGGCTCTTTAACTCCCACTGTACCGATGGCATGCAGCTGGGCTGCAACTGGAGTATGAACTCACTGGAATTAAGTTACAGATAACTTAGTGGGCTATGTATATTGGATGCTGGGCCACTAATGCGGATGTTGTGGAATGTAAGAAGAGATTAGCCATTTAAATTTTTAAGTCTGCTCAGTTACCACATCATTGGGATCTCTGTGTTTAATCTAACGTTTTGTGCGAATTTGTGCTATGAACTTTCACCTAGTGATAACTGAATTAATACGGTTTCAATTTAATTTCACTTAATATTCTTGTAGATGCAGGGTGGGCAGATTTTCATTCCATTAGTCTAGACATGATTTGATCCCAGGTTCCAGAGGTGAAGGATCATTATTCAACCAGGCTATGTCATGCAATTCTCTAGCTATTTGATGGATCACTTTCAGATAGAAGTTTGGACTGGCCTGCTTATTCAGCTAACACAACGAGGGCTATGTTCAGCATAAACAAGTCTCGGAAATTACGCAAGACCTTTCATTTCTGGGCATGCATGTCTGTCTTAGACTATTGGAATTTAGATTCTGTTTAATTGTTAGCAAAATGGATTTCTGAATTGTAGCAAGCAGCTGCCTCTATGAACTACTAAGCCCTTACACTGAGGAAAGCCCCTACTTGGACTGAGTTCAGGAATGCATTTTCCAGTTGTTTTTTGGTTTGAATCCTATTTCGTTTTATTTAATTTTATTCAATACTCTTGAGAAAGTAAAGAAACTGAATTCGCCCTCTTGTTTCTCCTTGGGGCTCTGTTCAGGGTTAGTAAAGATATACCATGCATTGGCTATAACTATATTTTTTTGAAATATGAAGCTCCAATGTTTCAGTTCTGGTTTCCTTGCACATTTCACAAGCCTTGATCTCTACCTTTCCATTGATAGAATTTGATTGTTCCACTGAGCTCACCGTCATCAACGATGGTACAAAAAAACTTCGATAAATCAATGCTTCTGGCACGTGAACCTTTTTGAAATTAGGCAAAATTTGAAATGTTTCACGGATGCTTTACAAAAACCTTACAGAAACCAGAGATGAACTGGGAGTTATGGGGCTGGGAGGGGCTCTGAACAGTTGCATAAGAAGAAACTGATGGTCCTGGGCTTCTTGAATAATTTCTTTTAACTCGATGTTTGGAATCCAGGGTCCGCTTTACTGCCCTTATGTAGTTCATTGGAACTTCATGTGTGGTCTCACCAAAACAATGCTGTTTTAAAATGTTGATTTTTGCTTTGTAATTTACAAATACAGAAATGCAATTTAGCAAGTAATTTATTTGGTTGTTATAGTTGTATTGTTAATTAGCAAGTGTTAAATCTGTGGTAGTCCCACATTCTCAAAAAGATTTATTTCATTTATTTTTGCCACAGAATATATCAAGTTTCTTCCCTTTTTTTTTGAAGCAGCTGATTCTCAGTCAGTCATTACAGTATGGAAAGAGGCCTTGGCATCTCCACATTATCCTTCTGCAGAAGAACTCCAGTCAGTCACTCCATACCACTCCTCTATCTCACGATCCCTAAAGGTTTATTTTCCTCAACTACCTATCCAGTTGCATTTTGAAAACATTGCTTGTCTCTGCTTCCACCACTCCCTTAGGCAGCAGGTGTCAGCTTTTAAGGCAGTAATGAAGATGGCGATCAAATTTAAACTGGAGTCAATTGTTTTCCCCAGGACCTTTCATTAACTAAAATGTTTTTTTTGAAAAGATAGACTCAAAATAGCTACAGTGGTGATTTACCTACGATTAAGAAACACTTATGAGGCTCTGGTACTTGAACAAAACCAACCACAGTAAACTATCATTTATCGAAACAAATTTAAACTAGATAATTGATTCTGCATCAAAAATCTCAAACTATCTGTTTTACAGTTGGATTATAATTCACACTGGAAGATGAAAGGCTAGTCTGTCAATTGGTTCGCTTGAAAAGACAATTTAACTAGATTCAGGACTACACACTGGAGCATATTTCAATTGCTAATATTAAACATCAGAACAGAGAAAAGAAAAATGGACTTGTAAGAAAGGAATGGAAGACCCTTACTCTTTCCCTTTCTGCCTTCCTATGGACATGATGAGAACCTCAAACAGCAGCCTTTTAAAGTGGATATGAGACAAGTCAAAGCAGACTTGATTGTGACCTCTTGTGAGTACAAAGTTAACAAGGGACTGATGACCGCTGCTCAGCAGCAAGCCACTTTCTTCAGATTATGTCCCAATCTGCAGGCACATGCACAAGAATAGTGATTAAAAGCCTGTTTCAACCCTACTAGAATATACTAGTGAGCCTGAATTCACTCATGTACCAGCCTTTTAAGTAAGCTGAGAATGTCACAGTTGAAGAATTATCCCCTAATTCACATAATGTTGCAGGTAACGGCTTTCTCCCACTTGAGTGCTGCAAATCTGTGAAAAGAAAGCAGGATTATTTTTCATCCTAAATTCGGGAATTCGTTCAGAGTCGAAAGGAGTCAGAACTACAAAATTTTAAATCAGTCTGCAATGCATATCCCTTCAACTACCAACATTAGCATGCCAGTGACTCCACTGCAATGGCTATAATATTAAGATGTATCAAAAGGAGAGATAATGGTGATAAGATGAAGTTAATAACTGTCTACTTGAATGCATGTGGTATTTAGAACAAAATAGATTAATTAACCTCGCACAGGGTAATGAGAGTGATGTTATTGTCATTGCAGTAACATGGTTACAAGGTGATCAAAGATGGTAACTACATTTTCAGGAGCATGTGACTTTCCAAAAGGACGTGCAGTAGGGAAAAGATGGTGGGGCAGAATTGGTGGTACAAAACCAAGAGGTATCATAGCAAGAAATTATCATAGCAAGGAAGATTAGAATCCATATTCGTGGAGGTTAGAAATTAAAAGGGGGAGAAAAGGAGACTAGGAGGAGTAATCTATAGGTCCCCTAACAATAGCTATACAGTTGAAGAGAGAATAAATCAGGAAATAATGAGGGCATGTAACAAAGGTGGTATATTAATCATGGTGACTTTAATCTTCTTGTAGATAGATTGGCAAGAATTTCGAGTGAATTTGGGACAGTTTCCTCAAACAAATTTTCATGGATCCAACAAGGGATCAGGTTAATTTAGATCTGATGATATGTAATGAGGCAGATTTTAATAAATAATGTTAAAGATACCTGAGGAAATAGTGACCATAACCACAGTACAAATTAGCACTCAGTTTGAGTGGGAGGAAATTGGATCAGAACCAACTATCCTAAGCTTAAATGAGAGAAACTCTGAAGGAATGAGTGCAGACCTGGCTGGAATGGATGTAGGAAAGAATATAGCAGCAATTATTGGTTGAGATCAATAGCAGATATTTAAGAAAATTGATCATGGCTTACAGCAAAGGGATACTCCAGTGAGGAGGGAACATACAAGGAAGGGGAAAAGCTAACTATGGTTAACCAGGGAAGTTAGAGAGACCATCAGATTAGTAGGAAAAAAATGCAGTGTGACAAAGATGTAAAAAAAGTAAGTCAATGGATTGTGCAAGTTTTAAAAACTAACAAAAGATGATCAAAAACATGGGAGAAAATAAACTTGGAATGTAAACTTGCAAGTAAAAATAGCAAGTATTTATTTAAATATATAAGGAAAAGAGAATCCAAAGTGAATATAGGACTTTTAGGTAATGAGGCCAGTAAACTAATGGGGAATCAGGAAAAGCAGAAGAGATAACTAAATACTTTGTCAGTCTTGGCAGCAGGTGACACTAAAAATAATCCCCAAATCACTAAATATTCAAGGGGCAAAAGAACAAGAAATAAATACATTAACTATCAGTAGAGAAATTATGCTAGGGAAATGACTAGGGCTAAAGACTGAGAGGCCCCCTCACCCTGATGGAATGGATCCTAGTATATTAAAGGAATTAATTACAGAAATAATGGAGGCACCGAAAGTAATCTTCCAGGAGTCTATAGAATTTTGGGAAGGTCCCAATGGATTGGAAAACTGTCAGAGAAACACCTTTATTGAAAAGAGACTGAGAATGAAAAACAGGTAACTATAAGCTCGATAACTTCCGTTATTGGGAAAATGTTAGAGTATTATACAGGGTGCTGCCTGACCTGCTGCGCTTTTCCAGCAACACATTTTTCAGCTCTGATCTCAAGCATCTGCAGTCCTCACTTTCTCCTATTATACAGGGTGCAAGAGCAGAGCATTTTAGAAATACATGATATGATCAAAACTGAGTCAGCATGTCTTTGTGAAGGGAAATCATGTCTGACAAGTTTACCAGAATTCTTTGAAGATAATAAATAGAATAAATAAATGGGAAGCAGTGGATGTAATATATTTGGATTTTTGGAATGTATTTGGTAAGATACCACACACTGGCTACTTAATAAGATAACCACCAATGGTATTGAAGTAGTATATTCATATAGATAGAATATTGGCTAACTGATAAAACACAGAGTTGAGATGGGCGGAGTGAGGGGAACATGCACATTCAGGCTGGCAACCTGTAACTGGTGAAGTCCCACAGGGATCAGTGACGGAATCATAATTATTAATAACATACATTAATGACTTGGATGAAGAAAATGAGTATACTGTACCTAAGTTTGTGGGTGCCACAAAAATAAATAGTAAGGTAAGTCATGAGGATGACAGAGCGCCAACAGAGGGATATAGACCGGTTAAGAGAATGGGCAAGAACTTGGCAAGACCGAACATAGTATAGTAAAATGTGAGGTAATGTCCTTTTTCAGGAAGAGTAGAGAAGCTGAGTTTTATTTAAATGGGGAATGACTTCAAATGGGATGGCACAGTGTTTCGGACTGCTGCCTCATGGTGCCAGGTTCGATTCTAGCATCAAGCGACTGTCTCCATGCAGTTTGCACATTCTCCCTGTGTCTGTGTGGGTTACCTCCTGCAGTCCAAAGATGTGCAGATTATTTGGATTGACCATGCTAAGTTACCCAAAGTGAACAGGGATGCACAGGCTACGTGGATTAGCCATGGGAAAATGCAGAGTTTATATGGTTGGGGAGGGGATGGGGAAGAGGGATGGCTATGGATTGGATACTCTTTGGAGTGTTGGTGTGAACCCGATGTGCCAAATGGCCTGCTTCCACACTAAAGGTATTCTGTGATTCTATAATGATGATTTCATGACTGCAGAATTCTATGGAACAGAGGGATTTGAGAGTCTTTGTTCATGAATGACAAAATGCTAGCATCCGAGGTCAGCAGTGGGGAAGGTTTGCTAAAATGATACAAGGCAATAGTTAGACCACAGCTGGAATGCTCTGTGTAGTTTTGGGCCTGTTCGCTAAGAAAGATATTGGAGGCAGTTCAAAGAATATTCGCTCGGCTGATACCAGATATGGAGGGACTGTCTTACGAGGAGAGGAATAGAAGATCGGGACTGTACTCATTAGAATATAGCGATGAGAAATCACGTTATCGGAACTTGGCAGGATAGATGCAGAGAGGTTGTTTCCCCTGATAGGAGACTCTAGAACAAGAGGCCATACTCTCAGGATAAGGTCAGAAATCACACGACACCAGGTTATAGTCCAAAAGGTTCATTTGAAATCACAAGCTTTCGAAGTGCTGTTCCTGTCACTTAAGACAGACTAGTTGAAATTTTCTCTCTGAGGGTAGTGAATCTGTGGTATTCTTTCCAACAGAGGACTGTTGAAGCTGGGTAATTGTGTATTCAAGGCTGAGATTGACAGATTTTTAATCGGCCAAGGAATCAAGGGTTGTGGGGAAATGGCAGCGAAGTGGTCTTGAGGATTACTAGATCAACTATGATCTCATTTAATGGCAGAGTGGATTCAATGGACCGAATGACCACCTGCTGCTGAGTCTCATGGTTGAACTATTCAGCCTTCATGAACAATTCAGAGACTCATCCATATTTCTGAATTTTTAAATGTTTTTTGGACTTGCATATTATTTCTGATCAATATATATGTTACATATGATTCTTCTTGCACTTAGTAATTCATAATTTCACTCACTGTTAATCAAGGAAGTCTTGTTACATGGGCGTCTATTGTAACATAAGGGTCTTCAAGAAATGTATCTATGATGGAAGAGATCTTTTTTGAATTAATCTTGTTGCACTCCAATTGAACAAGTGTAAATGAAGAAGAAAGACCAGTTCATTCCTCCGCACCCAGCCTTAATAATTTGGGGTATCCCATCTACAACTGCAACTAATAGGGAAACTTGACCCAGGGTCTAGCTGGATCATTCAAGAATATCTTGTAATTGACTTTGTTTGAGATAGTTAATTATAGCTTTGGTTGAAATATAATATATCTGCATGCTAAAAACAAAAAATACATTTGTTGTTACCAGTGGGGAGCTGAATCTCAACGCCTCCATATCTGGGCATAAGACCAATCATTATCATTTGCTGTATTATGAAGTTCTTTCTTGCATTGCCCCTGCATTTTGTGTCTAAAATCAGAATTGAAAAGCGAGAAACAGCTTGAAAAAAGGACACCATTTTAGATAGAATGAGTGTGCTGATTGTTAAGGCCATATTGGCATGAAGAGCAGCAAAAATGGTGCAATGTGTGTACAAATCTCATGTGTCTATGTAAAACACGGCCCTTAATCTTTATGCATGTAGCTTCTAGCATATGCAAATGCATTACCCTGCAGGCATGGCCGATGATCTTGAATTGGTTTTTGGTGTAACTCTTAGCATAGTGCCGATTCATTACTAAATGGTTTCCAGTAGCAGAATCACATCTAATGGTGGAGATAATTTTCTGCGGCTTGGAAGCATGAATCATTTGAGCATAAATGGCCTACTGCTAGCAGCAAATGGTCAACAGGATGAGTTGTTTGAGATGGTTTGCTAGTAGTTGGGACAAGTGCTACAGTTTTTTTTTATTTATGGGACATGGACATCACTGACTAGGCCAACATTTATTGCCCATCCCTAATTGCTCAAAGGGCAGTTAAGAATCAACCACAGTGCTATGGGTTTGGAGTCACATGTAGGCCAGATCAGGCACCAACACTGGAGCTTGTTATATTATCCATTTGTATGGTAGGCAAAGTGTCTTCTGCCTTGGCAGCAGCATCCTGCTTATGGAGAAAACGACTCGTGGATTTACTGCAAAGTAGGAGCATGAGACAGCTAGCCTCACTTGTCATTGAAATTTTGTTTAGTTCTCTGCAACTAATTTGTTTGGCCAAGCATTTGGTCATCTACTCTAGTGTCTCCTCATATGCCTGAGTGTCATGTTTTGTTTTAAAATGTTCCTGTAATGTGCTTTGGATATTTAATTACATTACAGACACTATATAAATAGAAATTCTTTATATCCACCATGTTCAAGTGTCCTTGCATGATGTTTATTTTCTTCCAGACTAGCTGCAGCTACTTTTGAAATAACAGGAAATTTCCTGTTATGAATACATTCACTAGTTTGATTTTAACATTCCAACGAAAGCATTTATAGAGTAGACAGGAATGAAACAATGCGATGAAGGATTACAGCGAGGTCCCCGTCTTTAGCATTTGACAACAGTTTGTGGATTGCTGAATTGTTTGAGTTTTAATGTCCTGCTGGGTTCTTTAACTTTTGAAGCAGTATACAATTTACCTAAATGTCTATGATGAAGCTTCCTTTGTTACCTTTGATAATTGACAAATTATTTTTCTATCACAGGAGCTAAAAATCACAGGAGGGATATGAGAGGAACACGTTGTTTGTGCTTTCACAGGGTCTGGATATTGCTGGCGAAGTCAGCATTTTCTGCCAGTCCTTTAATTGGCTTGTAAAAGGTTGTAGTGCATCACAATCATAAATGGCTACAGTGTACGGGGTGTCGGTACACCCACAATCCCGTTAGTTGTAGAATTTTGACCGAGCAACAAGAATCATCTGTGATATAATTCAGGATGGTGTGTGTTTTGAAGAGCAACTTACGGTTCGTGGTCTTCCTACACATCTGCTCTTGTCTTTCTAGATGGTAGAGATCATGGTTTTGGTGCTGCTGCCAAAGGAGTCTTGCTGCAGTGTATCTTGTACGTGGTACACAACTGTTCCCACTCTATCCCCACGAAAGAATTTTGAATGCTGAAAATCAGAAACAAAAACAGGAAGTTGCTGGAAAAGACCAGCAGGTCTGGCAGCATCTGTAACAAGACAAAAAATGATTCGGGTGACCCTCAGAACTGTTGGTAGCTGGTCGGGTCACTGGCCCCAAAACATTATTTCTGATTTCTTGCCACAGGTGCTGCCAGACCTGCTGAGCTTTTCCAGCAACTTTGTTTTGGTTTCTGATTTTCAGCATTCGAAATTCTTTTGGTGAGATATAGTGGGAACAGTTGTGTACCATGTACAGGATACACTGCAGCAAGACTCCTTTGGCAGCAGCACCAAAACCATGATCTCTACCATCTAGAAAGACAAGGGCAGCAGATGCTTAGGAAGACCACGAACTGTAAGTTGCTCTTAAAAACACACACTATCCTGAATTATATCACAGATGATTCTTGTTGCTAGGTCAAATTTCTACAGCTAATGGGATTGTGGGTGTATCTACACTCCATACACTGCAGCCATTTATGATGGTGATGCACTACATTACAAGCCAATTAAGGACTAGCAGACACTGCTGACCTAGCTAGCAACATCCAGATCTTGTGAAAGCACAAACAAAATGTTCCCCTCATACCCCTCCTGTGATTTTTAGCTTCTGTGATAGAAAAATAATTTTTCAATTATCTGTAACCATTATCAATAGCCGTTTTCTGTTTTTGTTCTCACTATACATTGGTGATGGAGGGAGAAAATATTTAAAGTGGTGGATGACATGTCAATCAAGTGGCCAGGTTATTCCTGGTTGGTATTGAGCTACTTAAGTGTTAGAGGTGTATTCATTCAAGCAAAAGGGAACTACTGCATTAACTCCTGACTTGTTCCCTGTAGATAGTAAATTAGCTTTGGGGAGTCAGGAGTTGGGTTGCTCACCATCGAATTCCCAGCCTCTGACCTGCTCTTATAGCTGCAGTATTTATATGGCTGATCCAGTTTAGTTTCTGGTCCATGGTGACCCCAGGATGTTGACAGTGGGAGACTGAATGATGGCAGTGCCATTTTGTGTTTAGGGAATGTAGTTAGATTTTTTGTCTTGTTACACAAATGCCAGGCAATGACTGTGTCGTGAATGTTGCATGCTATCAGCCTGAGTTGATTAATCAATCAGTAAGTGTAGGGAAGTCTGTAGAGCAAGACCAAAGGAAAGTGATGTTTTAGCTATGCTTTTAAAAAAAATTGTTTCCTCATATCCAGACTCAGAATAGTTGGCCTGAGGGCACGACCTAATTGAACTACAGTCTTAGTTCCTTATGGCTGTTATGAGAGCAGCTCTTTTCATTTCTTACATATTTTTGGGCGACAGGAAGGGTTTGCGTTTACAAAATTTTTCACGCTGATGTTTTTTTTACATCTTTTCCGGGCATTGTTTCCTTGCTGTTTCTATCTCAGTTCCTGTATTATAATTGGATTTTTTTTCAAAAGTGGCTGTAAAACAAACATTATCTGATTTGGAACTGAATGTGATGAAAGGGTGAGATGAAGTCAATTTAAAAAGGAGCGAGGGAAACTCTCTTTTGTTGTAGACACAATGATTGGCTATAACAAGCTTGCAAAAAAAATTGATTGTTCGGTAAGTTTTCCGTTTACTGTCCTGTGTTGTCCAACTGAAAAGACCAGCATCTGGTTTGACTTGTTCCTATGTTATTTTGCTGTTTTAAATATCTCTGTTCACAGCCAGCAGCTTTCCGGCAATGTCCTTTTATGACTTACTGTTGTATCTTACATCTCTAGTTGGAAACTTCACCAGTAGAATATAATTGCCATAAGGGCAGCAATTTCATGAAATTGCAGTGAGTCTATGAGAAAGAAAGTGACCCATAAGTTTTGACAGACTGAGTGAGTGAGTTTCCTGAGCAGGCATCAAGGAACAGGCTGGAGTCTTGTGAGAATCTGTTGCAGTGCCACTGGAATCGCGACGACACCAGAGAATTCTATTAGTGAGTATTAAATGACAGTGAAGGTATTGACACAAAGCATCATGAGCTATCATCTGAAATTTAGCTACCCTGTACTCAAATTAATTTTTGAAATGAGCATTTTATAATATTGTTTTAATATTAATTTGATGTAGTTGAGAAACAATTGATTAAGCATTTTTAATGGATTTACTTGAAGTGATTTAAGTTGAACCAAGTATTTATCGTTAGGATATTAGTAAATTGTTGGACGTATTTTAAAATACTTTTCTGTAAATTGTTGAAAAAATCTAACCGTGCAGTTGGTTATGTTGAAATGTCTGTGGTTACAAGTGTACCACTGGTAACATTAATTTGGGAGCAATTTGAAATGATAAATTGTGTGTCACCCAAGAATGCTTCACAATATTAAAGTCGCTTAACTCAATTGTGGTTTCTTTTATCTGATTCAGTATATTGGCAACAGAACATTTGTATTTATGTGGTATCCTGCCACCTTTTTCAGAAATTAATCAAGTCTTCACGTACAGTGAATTATTTTTAAATACAGTAGTTGATGTGGACAAATATAACAGCCAGATGTCCCATTACAATTAGAGTAGTAAAAATTCACAGCGTAATATGAAGAGTGACGCTAATAATGAGTGTATTAAAATCTTATAAATGTTCGTCCAAAAGTGGCCTAATCAAGTCATAGAGCGCAACATTCATCTTGTTGATCCTGCAAGTTACGTTTTGGTGTGTTTTATTTTTCAGGAGAAGGTTGTTGTGTATCTTGTTTTCTTTGAGAACAGAATTGTTTGGTCTGTATTACGTTTTTAAATTTTTTTTCTTGAGCAATATAGACTGGAATTACTTTTTGTGATACTAGCTATTGAAAGCTGTTGAAAATGTTTTTCTCGCTGTTATCATAATAGTATGTATTATCTCATTATAATTGGTTAATTTTGTGATTAAAATAGCAAAAGCTAGTGTTGCGAAGAACGAGATATGAGATTCCAAAAGCTTTGAAACCCAAATTGTGCACCACTGTCATTTCAAGCAAGAAAACGTGTTATTCTTACCTAGTTTGGCTAATGCATAACTCCAGAACCAAAACAATGTAACTGACTCTTAACTGCACTCCAAAGTAACCTGTATAGTTAAAAGGTTCTCTTAAACTGTTCAGTGTTACAAGAAGGTGACACATCATAAGTCACTCAAGGCAAGTAAAGATGATTGAGTTTTTTGAAGAAATAACAAAGAGGATTGATGAGGGCAGAGCAGTAGATGTGATCTATATGGACTTCAATAAGGCGTTCGACAAGGTTCCCCATGGGAGCCTGGTTAGCAAGGTTAGATCTCACTGAATACAGGGAGAACTAGCCATTTGGATACAGAACTGGCTCAAAGGTAGAAGACAGAGGGTGGTGGTGGAGGGTTGTTTTTCAGACTGGAGGCCTGTGACCAGTGGAGTGCCACAAGGATCAGTGCTGGGTCCTCTACTTTTTGTCATTTTATATAAATAATTTAGATGTGAGCATAAGACGTATAGTTAGTAAGTTGGCAGATGACACCAAAATTGGAGGTGTAGTGGACAGCAAAGAAGGTTACCTCTGATTACAACAGGATCTGGACCAGATGGGCCAATGGGCTGAGAAGTGACAGGTGGAGTTTAATTCCAATAAATGCGAGGTGCTGCATTTTGGGAAAACCAATCTAAGCAGGACTCTTACACTTAATAGTAAGATCCTAGAGAGTGTTGCTGAACAAAGAGACCTTGGAGTGCAGATTCATAGCTCCTTGAAAGTGGAATCGCAGGTAGATAGGATAGTGAAGAAGGCGTTTGGTATGCTTTCTTTTATTGGTCAGAATATTGAGTACAGCAGTTGGGAGGTCATGTTGCTGCTGTACAGGACATTGGTTAGGCCACTGTTGGAATATTGTGTGCAATTCTGGTCTCCTTCCTATTGGAAAGATGTTGTGAAACTTGAAAGGGTTCAGAAAAGATTTACAAGGGTATTGCCAGGGTTGGAGGATTTGAGCTATAGGGAGAGGCTGAACAGGCTGGGGCTGTTTTCCCTGGAGAGTCAGAAGTTGAAGGGTGACCTTTAGAGGTTTACAAAATTATGAGGGGCATGGATAGGATAAATAGGCAAAGTCTTTTCCCTGGGGTCGGGGAGTCCAGAATTAGAGGGCATAGGTTTAAGGTGAGAGGGGAAAGATATAAAAGAGACCTAAGGGGCAACTTTTTCATGCAGAGGGTAGTACGTGTATGGAATGAGCTACCAGAGGATGTGGTGGAGGCTGAGACAATTGCAACATTTAAGAGGTATTTGGATGGGTATATGAATAGGAAGGGTTTGGAGAGATATGGACCGGGTGCTGGTAGGTGGGACTAGATTAGGTTGGGATATCTGGTCGGCATGGACGGGTTGAACTGAAGGGTCTGTTTCCATGCAGTACATCTCTATGACTCTATGACAATAAATGTTTGGCTAATTGTGCCCACATCCTGAGTATGAACGGCGACAAAGGTAAATGGTGTTAAACAATCCATCCACTTTTGTTACCATCAACAATTATTAGATCAGAAGTCAGACAACACCGGGTTATAGTCTAACAGGTTTATTTGAAATCGCAAACTTTTGGAGTGTTGCACCTTTGTCAGGTGAAGTGCTTCGTCCACATCATAGCAATTATTAGCATCATGCTTGAAAATGTTTCAAGCTAACAGGAAGCATTCTTTTTGTTCATTCCTTAGATGTGTGTATGTGTGTTCCTGGCTAGGCCAACATTTTATTGTTCATCGAGATTTCTTTCACCCAACAACTATGAAGGAACAGTGATATAATTCCAAATCAGGAAGTTGTGTGGCTTGCCACAAAACTTGTAGCTGGTGGTGTTCCCATGTATCTGCTGCCCTTGTCCTGTGGGTGATGGAGGTTTGGAGTGTGCTATTGAAGGAACCTTGGTGAGGTTCTGCAGTGCATCTTGTAGACCATGCACAATACTGCTACTATACACTGGTGGATAGACTGAATGTTCAAGGTGGCGGATGTGGTGCTCATCAAACAGGCTGCTTTATCCTGAGTTACGACTCCTAAGTGTTGTTGAAGTGCATTCATCCATCCATCCATCATACTCCTGATCTATGCTTTGTGGTGACGAGAGCTGAACTACTCACCACAGAATTCCCAGCCTCTAACCTGCTCTAGTAGCTGACATTTTTATGGCAGCTCTAGATAATTTTCGAATCAATTGTAACTTGTTCTCAGATTTTGTTAACTCACTTACATTTCAGAAACCCTTTTAAAAAGTGCAGTTTAGTTAAAGTAGCAAAATCAAAATGGCCTCATCTCTTGTAATCCTGCATGACCTCTTTTGTGGTTGTAATAGTTGGAGATTTGATCGCCATCCATATGTGTTGAGAATGTAGGTTGCTCTGGAGTGGGCATAGTGAAACATTTAGTTTATAAATTAATTATCTGATGTTAGATTTGTTAAAATTGTATTGACGTCTTTGTCAGAACTTTAAGAAATTCAGGAGGTGTGAGGTGAATGCAGTGGCCAGTACTAAGGAGAAGGTGCTGGGGAAGATGAAAGGTCTGAAGGTGGATAAATCAGCATCAGATGAACTACACCCCAGGGTTCGGAAGGTGATAGTTGAGAATTGTGGAGTCTTTGGTGGTGATCTTTTAGGAGTCACTGGATTCAAGGAGGGTCCCAGACATCTGGACAATGGTTAATATAATACCCCTGTTTAAGAAGGGGGGGGAGGCAGAAGACAGGAAATTATAGGCCGATTAGCCTGACTTCAGCCTTTGGTAAGATTTTAGATTACACTACTAAGGATGAGATTGCGGAGTACTTGGAAGTGCATGGTAAAATAGGGCTACGCCAGCATGACTTCATCAAGGGAAGGTTGTACCTGACAAATCAGTTAAAATTCTCTGAGGAGGTAATGAGCAAGTTAGACAAAGAATAACTAGTGAATGTGATCTATTTGGATTTCCAGAAAGCCTTTGACAAGGTTTCCCACAGGAGATTGCTAATTGAAATGAGTCCAAAGTTTTAGAGGCAAGATACTGGCATGGATGAGGATTGGCTGACTGGCAGAAGGCAGAGATTGACAATAAAGGTGTCTTTTTCAGGACACCAGCTAGTGGAGTTCCACAGGGGCCAGTGTTGGGGCCATAATTATTCATGTTATATATTGACAATCTATAGTTAAGTTTGCAGATGACAAGAAGGTAGGTGAAGATGCGGATAGTGTTTAGGAAGTGGAAAGGCTGCAGAAGGATTTGGACAGGCCAGGAGAGTGGGCAAAGAAGTGGCAAATGGAATACAGTATGGAAAAGTGTGAAGTTATGCATTTTTGGTTGGAAGAATAGAGGTATATGGTTATTTTCTAAATGGGGAAGGGCTTTGGAAATCTGAAGTCCTCATTCAGGATTTGAAGGTTAACATGCAAATTATGAAGGCAAATCCAATGTTTGCATTCATTTTGAGAGGACTAAAATTTAAGAGCAGAGATGTACTGCTGAAGCTATATAAGGCTCTGGTCAGACCACATTTTGAATATTGTAGGCAGTTTTGGGTCCTGTATCTAAGGTAGGATGTGCTGACATTGGAGGGGTTCCAGAAGAGGTTAATGAGAATGAACCTGAGGATGAAGGACTTGTCAAATGAGAAAGAACTCCGGGTCTTGTATTTAATATAGTTTAGAAAGATGAGGGGAGATCTGATTGAAACTTCCAGAATACTGAGAGACCTGGATAGAATGAACGTGGAAAAGTTATTGCCAGTAGTAGGAGAGACTAGGACTTTAGGCCACAGCCTCAAAGTTAAGGGATGACCGTTTAGAACTGAGATGAAGAGGAATTTCTTCAGCTTGAAGGTGATTAATCTGTGCAACTCAATGCTGCAGAGGGCTACAGAGGCTAAGAAAGTTGAGTGTATTTATGACCGAGATAGCTAGATTCCTAATTAGTATGGAGATCAATAATTACAGGGAGAGGACAGAAGATTGGGGTTGAGAAACGTATCAGCCATGATCAAATGGCGGAGCAGGTTTAATGGGATGAATGGTGTAATTATGCTCCAATATGTTCTAGGGGCCTAATTTTGAACTTCACTGTAGCAGATAGTGGAATTCGCATTCAATAAAAAAAATCTGGAATTAAGAGTCAAATGATGACTTTGAAACCATTACCGATTTGTGAGAAAAAACCCATCTAGTTCACCAATGTCCTTGAGGGAAAGTAACTGTCATCTTTATTTGATCTGGCCTACGTTTGTCTCTAGACCCACAGCAATGTGGTTGACTCTTATTTCTTAACTGCCCTCTGGACAACAAATGCTGGCCTACCCATCGATGTCCATATCCTGTGAATGACAATTCCCAAGTGGGTGTGAAGAGGCCACAGGGACTGGCTAATTAGCAGAAGTGACACATGGGGCATTATGTAGCAGCAACAGGTTTTTTTACTGCTTTGACTGATGCTGGCTCTGGTGTCTGCAGATGTCTCTTTTCAGCCTTGTTCTACTCATGTACAATATTGTAATCTCTATTAAAACATAAAGGCTGAGCTATGCTGCACATAGAACAGCATTAAATTTGTTCCACACCGTGGTGTTGTAAAATTAATGTATAAGAAAATAATGCTAGGTGATTATATGCTATGATAGTGGTCTGTTGCTCAAGATCATTTTGTGGTTTAAGAGGTGTTTTTTCTCACAACTCCGGCTTTAATGTCAAAAAGGTTGTGAAATACTGAACTAACTTTGACAAAAAAAGGTCACTGGTTGCTGGCCTACCTTTTGATCCATGCACCTCTGACTGTTTCATCTCATTCTCCCCCTCTGATTGCTGTTCTTCAGACTGTAGCTATGCAAAGTCCTTCCGCCTTGCTGTGAAATGCAGCTGTGACATTGCTGACCTGAACCTCCCCACTTCAACACTGTCAGCATTCGCTTGTCAGCTCCTGATCTGCTCACCACTTGCTTGCCAAAGGTATATTTAATCCCATTCACCAGCATGCAAATTATTCTCAATTGGCTTCCTGTGCAATCATGTTGCCATGGGTTTGCTATCTTGCTGACTTCATACTGTTTATTCAACCAGTTTTCAGTTCCCACCATAGAAGCCTTCCTGCCCGTTCATGCCCAATTTTAGGGTTGTTCCTGCCCCAGGACTGTCTTGCCAGTTATAGTAAATCTTGCCTCATGTTTCACTGCAAGTTCAGCCTAGCTCCTAATGTTTAGGTTTTTTTTCTTTAAAAATGTGGGCATCATTGGTTTAGCCAGCATTTATTGCAGATTACTCATGGCACTGGAGAAGGTGAAGGTGTGCTGCGTTCTAAAAGCACTGCTGCTCCTAAGGTGTCGTGACAGCCATTGAGGTGTTAGGAAGGGAGTTCCAGGATTTTAAACCATTGACAGTGAAGGAGTGAGATATAATTGCGAATCAGAATGGTGAATGGCTTGGAGGCAAACTTGTAGATTGTGATGTTCCCATGCATCTTCCCTTGTCCTTCTAGATGTTTGAGGTCATGGGTTTGGAAGATGCTATTAGAGGACCTTGGTGAGTTGTTGCACTGTATCTTCAGATGGTATATACTACTGCTGTGTGTCAGTGCTGAAGAGAATAACTATCAAAGGTGGTGGGGCAGGTGCCATTTGAAGTGGGCTGTGTTGTATTGGATGGTGTCAAGCTTCTTGTGTTGCTGGAACAGCACTCATCCAGGGAAGTGGACAGTTTTCAATCACACTTCTGATTTGTGCCTCATCAGTAGTGGACAGGCACTGGAAGGGCAGGAGGTGAGTTACTCACCACAGGATTCCCAGTTTCTGACCAGTTTTTGTAGCCCAAAATATTTGACTTGTTCAGTTAGTTTCTGATCAGTGGTATCCTCCAGGCTGTTTGTAGTGGAGGATTCAGCAGTTTTCTTTCTTGGTGAAGATGGTCATTGCCTGGCAGTTGCTTGGCATGTATGTTACTTGCCACGTGATCCAAGTTATCCAGGTTTTGTTGCAATAGAGTGGGGCTGTTTCAGTATTTAAGGAGTTCAAATGGTTCTTAACATAGTGTAATCAGTGAACATCCCCACTTTTGACCTTAAAATTGAGGGGAGCTCTACTGGCTTCTACATTGGTCTATTTTTGAGCTAGGTCTTTTGGCATTATGTGTTCATTCTCTGCATTGGCACACACACATTAATGTCACATTGAGGAATATTTTGATGGTTGAGTTTTGGTTAAATTTTGGGTTTTCACCTTGATCAATTCTTTTTCCCTCATCTGTCATTCTTGCGACACTGTCAGGCAGTGAGCTTCTCCCAAGCAGAGAACTAACTATTAAGAAATGCATTGGGCTGAAACAACTTTACAGCAATTTGTTTCTTTCTCTAATCCACTGTTGGAAGTGTTTGATGCTCAGCTTGGATGCAGATAGCCTAAACAATCCGTTGTTGCTTTTCTTGAGTTGTGATCCCAGTACATTGAGAATAATACCCAATAGGACATGAGTGTTGCATTGAAAATTAATAAATGTACATCTTCTGTGATTTCTTAATGCTCAGTGGTCAGCAGTTTCATTTTGAGCTGGCTTCATTGTCCCTCAGGTCCATGGATACTGAGGCTAAATTGTAGAAACTCTCCCAGCCTTAGTGATTTAATTGTTAACATGGATGAGTTACAAACATGCAACTAGTGCCATGTCAACACTTCACAGGAGGAGGGAAGAAAAGTTTGGATTCTTTTGAAATGAGAAAGAAATCTCCTGTCAAATCTATTTGTTTTCATAGAAGTTAAATGATTGGTAAGTAATGCTGATTAAATCATAACCATCAGTCTTCTCTGTTCAAAATATAAATTATATGGTAAACATTTCAGTCCAGCCTCCTCAAGGGAGTTTAAGAATTCTTGTTATGCCGCTATTTAAATGTTGATCACAAAAAATAACAATGTGTTTCTTCTTTTTATGGACAGGAGAATTGCAGGAAATGGTTTCTGAGTTGGGCAGTTGAAATATCCTGTGTTTTAAAATTTGAAAGAGGCCAGAAAGCTGCAGTGTTTTCTTAAGCCTTGCATTCAGATCGGGCTTCCAAACTCATGCAATCATTTCCCCCCACCCTTCTCCCCCAGTCCACCTTTTGAAAAGGGCACTTTTGCTTTCAGCAGTGCTTGATTTTAAAAAAAAAACAAGCTAGAACTAACTTATTTTACTAAACTAAATTGAACTGGATTTGAGCAATAAGTAGAGGTTGAATAGGCTAGGGCTGCTTTCCCTGTAGCATTGGAGGCTGGAGGTGACTTTATGGAGTTATATAAAATCATTAGAGGCATGTATAGGGTAAATAGGCAAAGTATTTTCCCTGGGGTGGGGGAGTCCAGAACTAGAGGACATAGGTTTAGGGTGAGAGGGGAAAGATATAAAAGAGACCTAATGGGCAACTTTTTCACGCACAGGGTCGTGTGCGTGTGTGTGTGTGTGTAAGGGGCTGCTAGAGGACGTGGTGGAGGCTGGTACAATTGCAATATTTAAAAGCCATCTGGATGGGTATATGAATAGGAAGGGTTTTGACGGATATGAGCCAGGTGCTGGCAGGTGGGACTAGATTGGGTTGGGATATCTGGTCGGCATGAATGAGTTGAACCAAAGGGTCTGCTTCCGTGCTGTCCATGTCTATGACTCTAATTGAATTTGCTGCTTACTAAACTGTTTTTGTTTTAAATGAGTACTGTTGATTGTATGGGGGAATTTGCCTGTGAATTCCTATGTGGGAAATTGTGAAGGAACTGGATTAACCTGAGCATGTGATGAGAACTCCAGTAAAATCAGTGGTGCCAATAATATGGCTGTTTCATCATTGAGCATTCGTATGTTAGGTATTTCTGTTTCTCAGGTTGTAAGAGATTTATAATGTTGTCTTCCCTCCCTATTTTTCAATTCTTTAAACTAGCTAGCTTCCTTGGGATACCTGTGGAATTGATGTCCATGAAAATATAGCTGTTTTACTCTGCTCTCCAGATAAAGTTTATTTTAATAATACCCATCATTTGATGGTGAAATCATGGCAAATATCCTCCAGTGCTAAATATAACGAAAATGTAATTCCACTCGGCCAGCACCCTGTATTGCCAAAATAAAAACAAAACTTGATAGAAATATTCAAGGAGGACAAGTAGCCTCTGTGGAGAATGAAACAGTGTTTCGGATCAATGATCTTTCACCAGAACTGGAAAAAAATTAAAGATGTGTTACTGACTATATATCTACTGATGTTACTTTGGCTCCTACATATAATTGATCCCAGTTTCTTGATTCAGTCAATGCCCTACTGTCTTAGTCTTCACTTATTATATAGCTTGGCAAAAATGTTGCCTCCTTTCAGTGGGGTGCATTCCAAAGAGTGAAGGATTTCAATGGCATGATTGCAGACCCATGAGAATGTAATTTTGTGATTATCTGTTGACTAAGAAGAAGTTTTTGTGAGGTTAAAGGACAGGGTTGATTATTATGTGCAAGGTTTGTTGTTATTTGCAGAGTTCATCAACATTTGGGAGAATCTGGCATTGACTTGCAGTCTAAATGCAAACAAGAGGCTCTTCTGTGAATGAGAGTATGGCTCGAAGTTATTTTTGCAAAATCCAGTTCTCTTTGCATCATTTGGTTTAACAACTCCTTCCAGCGAGCACAATGTTTTACTAAAGCATCTGTGCTGATGTTAGTTCAACTCCCTCATTATTACCTCTGGTTTGAAGAAATGTTGCAAGTGAAATTTATAATGAACAGTGAGACTGATGATAAACTCTTTAAATCTATCAGTGAACTTACTTTTAAGTGAAATATACATCAAAATTCGCCATTTTTCAAGATGAATGATTCTCTCACTGACCCTGATGTTTTGACCTGAGCACTATTCAGTCATTAGTTTGATTTGGGAATATATCACTTTTCCTTCCCTCACAGTACTGGAGGTACTTCTATACTAAGTGGACTGCAGCAGTTCACCACCATTTTCTCAAGGGCAACTAGGGATGAGCAATAAATGCTTACTCAGCCAGTGACACCACTCCAGCAATGAATTTTTAAAATAGCTCAGCCAGTCAATGCAGCCAGAGTCTATGTTACTATGTTGCTTACATCATCAAACCTACTAACAAAGTACTGTGGTCTTCATTGTGTTTTGGGTTTCCTGAACTTTTATGTGGCAAAAGATTTTTTTGTCTCAATATCACATTTGCTTTAAATGGGACCGCACTTTAAATGGAGGGTGCAAGGTTTTGAAACTAACAATTCACTGTTCTGTGATTCTGTAACTATGGCTTGAATGGAATTGTCTTAAAATGTGAGAGTGCTGGGTGATACACTTTTAAGTTGGGGTGGTTTCCTTATTTTGCAATTTGTAGATCCTTTTATATTTCCCAGAAGCATATTGAAATATTTATTAGCCTTTTGAATTAATAACTGTCACAGGACCTGTTTTTACAGTAATTGCAGAGCTCCTGATCTAAGGCAGGTGTTGACTTTGCTTCCACTGCAGTTGTCAGCCTGAACTACTTCTCTATCTGAAATGTGTCCAGTAAGCAAACTGCCTTGAGGATCCAATACACTAACTCTTCCTAACTGAGTTGAGTTGGGAACTGACTAAGATGTCAACTGATGTTTCTTTGTATAGTACTGAGCTCAGAATGCTTTGTGTCGAAGAAAGACTGGACTTTTGTTCAAAGGGGGGTATCATTGTCATGAAAAATAGGAAGTAAATTTTTATTTAATCTGTTTGGGGAAAGAGAGAAAATCCACACACCATTTTTCTCAGAGTTGTGCTATATGTAAGCTAGAGTATTATGCGTTTTTATATATTTTTGACACTGCATTTTCATTTACATGCTCCATTTTAGCTAGCACAGACATGGTTAATGCAGACAAAGCCTTTCCTTGTTTCAAGATTTAGATTTACATTTTTATTATCATATGTACTCAAGTACAGGAGTGCAGTGAAAAGTATTCAAAGTTGTCATTCTCTGCTGCCATCTTAGTAGACAAAAGGCAGCATTGAAAACATAAGCAGAAGTAAAAGAAACAGCCAAAAGTAAAGGAAGTATCCAGATCACACCCTGCCTCTGCCATGAGTCCTTGCTGCCAGAAAAACAAAGCCATAAAGTCTATCCCACAGTCTGCGAATACTGAGGTGCCCCAAGATGTCACGGCTTCTAATGTCAGGTACCTGGGCCCAGCCATTACCTAGAACCATACTACTGCCACTGGAACTGTGTAACCACTTCTTCTCTGAACGAAGAGAAATTGAGCTGAAGGATAAAAGATATGGAATATTTCTAGGGTCCACATTAATGACTCAGTGGGGAGATGCAGTGCTGAGTGTTGTGCCAATCTATGCAGACATAAAATTCCTTCAATCGAAGAATTAACTTATTTCGGGCAAATTAACAATTTTGTCTTGCAGGTTGCTTCATTTTGAGTGAGAGAGGAGGAAATTAGCATGGTTCCATCTTCTCACCACAGTCTAGTGATGATTATCAGAAAATGTATCAGTCAGGAGAGTTGTTTTTGACTGAAGAAAGGCTATTAGCACTTAGCTAGGTCCTCGCACATGAGGTAAGATGCTGCAGTGCTGTGACACCTGAGGAACTGTACCAAAGTCACAGTTAATACTTCAAAGAAAAAAAATGAAACTTGAGGAAGCTGCTGAAATTGCATTGCACCTAGTAACACCCAAAAATTTAAGAAAACTTGCTATGTACACTAAAGCTAATTTCAAAGTGCACTTGTCTTATCAACATACCAGTCTTGAATTTTTCAGTACCTTTCACATGCAACCTTTAGTTGATTCTTGTTGCTGTGAAGAAAAGCAATAAACTTGGATTTGTACAATGGGGCTTTCATGTCAATGGGGCATCTCAAGGTGCTTCCTAGCTAGATCAAGCACTTTTGAAGTACTTGGTAGCCTGATAAAGTCTACAGAGAAGTGACTAAATAGTGCATACAATTAACTACTTCATTACCTTGCATCTACAGCTCACGTTTGTGTCCTTTCTTTTAGGAAGAATGGTCCAGGGATACGACCTTACACATGGCACTTAGCCAAGTTATCAGAGGCACATCCTGAGCCCACTATGATGTACTATTCATCAGGATGTTTCAGCTTGTCATGGCACTCAGGATACGACACCAGGTGAGTCTTATGGACTGTTATTGGAAATGGTAATCAGCATTGTTCTTGTGATAGGAATGAGGTATCTGAAAACAGTTAAGCTGTCACAGTTGGTAAAAGCATCACAAAATAGCTCAGAGCAACACAGACCAACTCAAATCCTGGTGTTAGTCAATTGATTCAAGCTGGGATAATGATTGCAGGGTTACATGTTTCAGTGCTCCTGGGCTAGGGAAGAGAAAATCAATAGGATTTCTGCTCCTGCATAGTAACTAATGAGTTTTTCTGGGATCTTCTTGTAACTAAATTGGGCTAAAACTGAATTAGATTCAACTGTCACTCCCTCTACTTGAGGAGAAAGTGAGGACTGCAGATGCTGGAGATCAGAGTCAAAAAGTGTGGTACTAGAAGAGCACAGCCGGTCAGGCAGCAGCCAAGGAGCAGGAGAGTTGACGTTTCAAGGATAAGCTCTTCATTAGGAATGACATTCCTGATGAAGAGCTTATGCTTGAAATGTTGACTCTCCTGTTGCTGAGATGCTGCCTGACTGCTGTGCTTTTCCAGCACCACACTTTTTGACTCTCTCCACTCACTTGAAGAGCCGTCACTGAGACATCAATGGCTAATCAGAGTTCATAATAAGACATCCCCAACAGGAAAACAACAGAGAAAATATGGGATAAACATTAAAAACAAGTCTGGGAGTATAGGAATGCTGACTATCTAGCATCACGTTCCTGAATTACTTTGTTTAGATGTTCATGGCTTGCTGCTGGTTGTCTGTGCTGCTGACCTAATAGGAATCATTGTATGTGTGTTAATTACACCAGGACACTGTCACATGCAACATCAGGCTGGAAAACTATTCTGCTGAACGCTGAAGAAGCTCGTGTCGGCTGACGACTAAACTTTATTATGCATTTAGATTTTTTTTTTTTAACCATCATTTTCATGCTATTTTTGAAAGGTCATACAGAGTATTTTAACTTCAACAGTACTGTTGTTTCTCTGTGGAAGAAAATTATCTAGAGACATTTGTTCAGAAAATTGTCTTTTTTAGTAGTGTGTAAAGCACTATTCTAGGTTTGGTACAAGCCTTTTTCTACTGTAACTATCAGCAAGAGTTTTCTGCCTTCCCACAGTAGACATAACAATACAAATGAAGGAAAAGGTAAAGCTGCTCTAGTCCTACCAGACCACAAGGCTGTGCTCTCATTATAGAGAGACAATTGATGGTGGTTTCACCTGAGGGTCACAACACATCCGGGAGGGGAAAGAATGAGAAGGGGAGTACTGAGGAAGGGTCACTTGACCTGAAGTGTTGACTCTTGATTTCTCTCTACATTTGCTGCCAAACCTGCTCAGTAACAGTAATTACCTATTTCCTATTCATGTACTCATCCAAATGCCTCTTAAATGTTGCAATTGTACCAGCCTCCACCACTTCCTCTGGCAACTCATTCCATACACACATCACCCTCTGCATGAAAATGTTGCCCCTTAGGTCTCTTTTATATCTTGGGTGCTTGCAGGTGTGCCTAGATTGAGTTGGGATATCTGGTTGGCATGGATGGGTTGGACCGAATGGTCTGTTTTCAAGCTATACTCGCTATGACTCTATGACCTCTGATTTCCTTTTGGGATATAGTGAACAAGAGCATGTCCTTTAACTTCTGTAGTCTGTTCCACCATTCAGTTAGCTCAGAGTTCCTTGAATTTTTTTTTTTGTTACACCGTTCCCTTTTTCAAATGGATTTATCATTTTGGACCTTCTCTCTTGACTTCATTTATTGTTGTCATATGTACCTAAGTACAGTGAAAAAATTGTTTTGGGAGCAATACAAGCAGTTTGCAGCAAACAGCAACGTATAGACAGAGCAGGCATACAAGGTTAGGATTGAATAGGAGGTGGGCAAAAGCAAAATCAATATTAGATTTGAAATTAGAAATTTCCATTCAGCATTCTAATAACAGTTTGGAAGAAGCTGTTCCTTAAACTGTTGGTGCATATGTTCAAACTTCTGTATCTTCTGCCCAAAGGAAGAGGTTGGAAGAGAGCATTACCAGGGTGGGAAGGGTCTTTGATGGCAGTATTTCAGCAGCAACGCGAAGTGTAGATGGAGTCATGGATGGGAGGTTAGCTTTTGTGATGGATGGCTTCCCGTAGTTTCTTACGGTCCTAGGCAGAGTAGATGCTGTACCAAGCTGTCATGCACCTAGATAGAATGCTGTCTATGGTGCATCTGGAGACATTGGTGAGGGTCCTTATGGTCAAGCTGAATTTCCTAAGCTTCCTGAGGAGGACGAGACATTGTTGTGCTGCCTTGACTGTTGTATTTACTTGGGAGGTCCAAGTCAGACTGTTAGATATTGTCACTTTTAGGAACTTGACGCTCTCTACCCTCTCCACCTCAGCTCCATTGATATAGATAGGGGCATGTCCTTCTCCTTTCTTCCTGAAGTCAATAATCACTCCCTCCATCACTACTTTTGCCAATGTTGAAAGAGGTTGTTATCATTGCACCACAACATCAAGCATTCTATCTCCTTTCTGTATTCTGACTCATTCCAACACTCCCATCCAAATTAGTCTACTTTTTACATATGGCAAGGTAGCAGTGTAGTTGGTATGTCTGCTTCTCAGAGCAGAATCTATCCATTCTTATTGGAATGTTTGACAATGATATTCCTAAATCAATCACCAATTCTAGTTAGAACCTGTAATTTGTGTTTTTCACTGCCACCGCAGAAAATGCTGCTTACAAATGTATATTGTAAATTCTAGATACGCTGAAGCAAAAGATGATCAAAGCTGGGAATGTGTTCTCATGGCTAACAGGAATACTGAACAATGATAATGATTCAAAATCTCATACATTATGTATGCAATTTGGACACTAACAATCAAGATTAGCACGAGTTAAAAGGAGTAGACAGTAAACTGTGGTCGAGCACTCACAGACTGCACTTTCAATGGCAAGTACAGTCAGGACAAATTCCACCCAGATGTTAGACTCTGTGGGTCACCAATGTCATTGAAGTTCTGTCTCCTTTACAAGGAATTACAATCCTTTACTTCTGAAGGTCTGGTTTTGGAATGCCTGCAAAACCTCTCCAACCACTTCAACAACTTCTCCCAGCTGGATATTTCAAGCTTTTTGCCGGATACTGACTTCCCCAGAGCTTTTGATGCTGCTTGTTGTCTCTGGGTAATGGCACAATTCCAACTTTTATCAAACATCGAGCTTTACCCAGCTTCTGCTGAATTTCTCTCTACTCTGATTTTTCACAGTTGTAACAAGCACGATTGCTTGCAGGTTTCCTTCACCCACGCTCAGCTGCACTGAACTAGCAGTGACTCTCGGGGCTTTAACTCAGACTTGACCTTTATTTCCAAGACGTGGAATCACCATTCTGTAGGACTTCTCTTGAGCCATAACTATCTAAACTCTGCCAAAAATAGCAGTTGTGTTGCCTGGAGCTACTTTATTCTGCTACAGTACTCTGCCAGTTACAAACTTCAGCTACCTTCTCCAAGCAAAATACACATCCACATTCAACGCATTGAAGCCAAAGAGTCCTCTTCAGCTCCACCGATCTCCATTATGATATCCCCTGCTCCAGACTGTCCTTATCTGGACCTCTTGGTCTACTGAATACTTTTAAACTAATTGAGCCCCATGCCCCTCTGGCATGGTTCAGTGCAAGCTTTTCAGACATCAAGTAGACACACCTTTTTTTTTTACAGCTCTATCTCTTTTGTTCTGATCTTGTTAAACAAACATAAGTAACCTTCTGAACTGCCATTGTCCTCCATGTTGCAGAAATAACAGCGGCACAGTATTTTAATTATCTTACCTTCCTAGCTGTTAATGTTTTCAAACAATATCACCTCAACCTTTTAAATACACTGGATCATGGTGGTTTAGTTGCATTTATCCCATTTTATACTGTTAATTTTTGCTTTTAGGAGTTAATGTGTCTATATTGAAACACATGAGCTATGAACTAGACGTTCTGAAAACTTTACCAGATCTGAGCTTATAATGTATTGTAAACCTGTAGCCAGATAGCAGGAGTGGTGGTAAAGACTCTCTGGCAGTTTCAAATTATGTGCTAAAATATATTTCAGAAGAATTATGATTTCTGTGGCATGTTAAAATTTCAGTGTTCTGTTATTTCTTCTAGTGACTATCCTGCACAGTGGGATCAGTTAGCACTCCGTCGGAACACAGATCAAAGGAGTTCGTTTGGGAGTATGGACAGTCTTGACCAGCCCAGTCAAAACTGTGACCAAAGCACATATCCCAACAAAAGGGACTCTGCCTACAGCTCTTTCTCTGCAAGCTCTAACACCTCTGACTATACTCTGTCATCGTCAGTGAAGACTGATGAATCAGCCTCCATGGACAGCATACTACATGGCTTAGGGCCATGGTTGCCAACCAAGTATGGAGATGCCCAGTATCTTCAAAATGGAAATGAAAGCAGGGAACAGCCATCTGAAGAGCAGTTTTGTTCTCACTGTGGAAAAGGATCATCTGTAAACGGCAACATGCTGCCAACCCATGCACATGAAGGTAATTCTTCAAGTTCTACCAAATCAGTACCTCCGCAGCCACCTGTTCGCAGAGAAAGTTTTGTGGCAGCCAAAGCTCGCTCTGCATCTCTGTGCATGACAAATTCTGAGGCACTTGCAGCAACAAACCTGTTACTTCATTCCGGAAGATGTGCTTCTGAAACATTGTTATCTACAAAAGATAAAGATTTTGAGGGACAATATATTGCCAGTGTTCCAAAGTGCTCAGTCGGTACTACCCTGCACTCCAGTAAACCAATATCTAGCCATTGTCCAGTAGAATGTTGCTGTTTGTTAAGGCAACAACCAAGGCAACATTGCCATTCTCAGAGCCAAAGTGAAAAAATTATTTTGCACGAAAATACAACATTCCCTAGAAAATCCAGTCGATATTTGATGGAGCAGTTGGACTTGTACAATTTAATTGAGCCATCATTTGTTACCAGTCACTATGTAAGCCTGGGTCAGGTAAAGCAGAATGAAAGATCACCTTTGAATTTGCATAGGCACAGTGCACCTGAAAAGTTGTTAACAGCGCAAATGCATTCATTACCGCTTGCAATCAATGGTAAAAATAATTTGAGATCACATTGTGATCAGGAAAGTCATCAATGGGCCAACTGTGCATCAATACCTCAACAGGAATATCAGTCCAACATAGCGCTTACTCATAAAACTTTAAATAAAACTGATTTTTCATCTGAAGAGCAGATGAAAGAGAATTCCTTGAATCCTGAATCCATACCAAAAATGAAGCAGCAAGAAATTGAAGTAGCCAGTTGTGATCACTCTTTGGATACTCCCCTAAATTCTTCCCCTTGCAAAGGTGAGCCGAATAGTGTAACTTGTACAAGTGCTTCTCTTCAAACTACATTCCAGCAGCAAAACTTGCATTTGCCTCCAAGACCACCAGATCAAATGAGTGAAGGTCGAAGTGGCAATACTTTGGAAGATGAGAGAGACACTGAAGAAGCAAAGAATGAAACTGACAGAAATACTCGAGGGTGGTGTTCTAGAGTAGCTAGAATGCGGCGCAAAAGTGACCGTTTTGCCACAAATTTGCGTAATGAAATACAAATGAAGAAAGCCCAGTTGCAGAAGAACAAAAGTGGAACTGGGCTGTTACAAATGGAAGAAACTTCAGAAGAAATAGGTGACTTGAGAGAGAAGCCATCCAATTCCTATACTTGTCTTGCTGGTGAGTCTGATACCAGTGGCTCAGCAGAAGTTGTTACAGGCACAAAATTGCAGACTGCAAATCCTAATAAAAGATTGAACAATTTGGAAGATGTTCATAAAACAGGAAATATGCATTTGCATCCATTGACTGACAACTCCCATTTTCCACAAAACAGATGCAAAACAGGTTCATTATCTCAAAATATTGAGGAGCAGAAGACTGCTCAACAAGTACTTGGAACTGGCCAATGTAGATGGACACCAGATGATGGATGGGAGTTGCAAAGTAAGGCGGTAAAGGAAGTCAGCGTTGATGAGGCAAAACCTTGTGCGGCAGCAGTGTTACAGGAACCAGATACCTCTCCACTGGTGCCCTTTGCAGAGAGGAGGAAATTCTTTGAAGAGACTAGTAAAAATTTTTCTTCCTCTGATTCTTACAATTTTGTGAAACCTCAAAGCAAATCAAATACGCTAGGAAAATCCAAAGGGCAAAATGTTTGCAGCAAATTACATGCCCTCCCAAGTGATCACCTGAGACACTCTGCAAAGGAAGTGTTCCAACATCCCTCATGTAAAGTCAGTGAAGATTCTGGGCAAGATCTCGTGTGTTCACCTAGAAATCTGGAGCAAGCAATTCACCATGGACAAGTAAAGAAGTTGTATGAGCAGGAACGTGAACATTTAGAGCCTCTCAAACTAAGTAAATCAAGCACTTTGAAAGAACGTTGTATTTCTCAAGTTCAGCAGGTGCAACATTCTGATTTAACTCCAACACTACATTATCAGTATTTCCTTCCAGATAACAGTCACCTAGAAGATTCTCATCCCACCCTAAGGTCCAACCAGTTGCAAACTTCTTTTCCTGAGGTAGGATGTGTCTAATCTTCTTATTTTGTTTAAATGCCACATTTTGTCACAGGTTCATTCCTTAGTGAGTCAAATAACCTGTTTGTGCTGACCAGAGGAATGGTGATCTAAAGGATGCCAGAAAGTGTCCGGAAGAAACACATTGACCAAATCTTTACCTCTCCTCTTACAAGAAGCATTCTCTTATGCAGTCTCCCCTTTCACTACAGCTTGTGAGTGATCAGGGCCTCATTGGGTGGAGGGGAAGTGAAGTGATGAGGGAGTAAGGGAACTGTGGGCATGAACAAAAAGATCTTTTTGTTTAAGTAAAACCTACCATGGCTGTATAGATTGAATGAATATTATCCTTTTAATGCTGTATCTGTTTATAACTGGAATATGAAGGCAGGACCCAAGCTGCCAACTGATGTAATTTTATTTGGCAATAATGACATTTAGCATATGGCAAAGCTAACAACATAACACAAACAAGCCTTTGGATATGTTAGACTGCATCTTACTTGGCCAGGAATACTGAGAGTATCCAGACGTGCTGAATGAGTAAGTGCCATGACAATAAGTGATAAGGCTAAAATGGTCCAGTCCACAAACTGGGTGAATGGCCTTGTGTACCATGTCCTTACAATAGTATTAAAATGATAGCTGCCCGTGCAGCATTGAAGTATAAAAGTATACTGTAAGTGGATAGGAAATGTTTCATTTGTGTTTTTAGGTGCTGGCACATGTTGAATGCCAATCTTTGTGGATTGTCAAACTAACTCTTATGATGGAGAACTGAGGAGAGATGCAAGAGCCCTGGATCATTTATTCTCAGGAGTTTAGAAGAATGAAAAGTGATCTCCTTAAAACATGAACATTTCTTTACAGGGTAGATGCAGACGGGTATTTTCTCTTGCTGGGGGTGGTGTCCAGAATCGGAATCATTTTCAGAATAAGATTAACTTTTGAGGTTTATCCGATTTAGGACTGAGGTCAGGAGGAATCTCCTCACTCAGAGGGTGATGAATCTTTGAAGTTCTCTGCCTCAGAGGACTTTGGAGATTTGGTCATTGAGTATGTTCAAGGCTGAGGTCAACATGGTGGCAAGTTGGTTCAGTGGTCAACACTGCTTCCTCACTACGCCAGGGACCCTGATTCAATTCTAGCCTCGGGCGAGTGTCTGTGTGGAATTTGCACATGCTTCCCATTGTTCCTGATAAGGATAAATGTCAGAGGAAATCTACCAGCTAACATGACTGCATCTGAACAATTCCAGGATCTTCGCACCTGGGGAGTGGGTACATGATGGAATTGCACCTCCCTCCTCCCCAGATGCAGATCAGAGGTGGTCACTGAAGCTACTGAATGCTAAAGTGGGATTTTAAAAGGCCCTGTTCAGTTTTTCATTCTTTGATCTGGTTGTTTTGTTAAAATATCTGTGCTAGACCTTGACTCTCCACATCCACTCGCCCTTGACACATATCCTTACCTCCATTCAACCCCCATCATCCGTCATATCATCCATGCTGATGTATTGCCTCTCCCTAACCCCCCACCCTCAAACAATAATTGCTTATGAAGCCTGCAGTTTCAACTTAATAATGCATTTTCCCCCATCACAATCCACCAACTTTTGGACTTATGCTGCTCTAAAGAAGAAATGAATTAAAGTTCCACACTTTCGTATCGGTTTTGTTATAGCTTTTAAAAAAAAAATTCACTTACATTCATAAAAGCCCATTGAAAACATTTAAATCCCTGTTTAAAATATGTTGTATCTGCACATCAAAGAGAACTAATCATTTGATAACCTCTTTGAGCTGTCAATCTGTGAATTTATAGCTGCCTAATGATTGGTTGTGAAAATAAGCCTTAATAATGACATCATAATAGCCATGTGAGTAATGTCAACAAACAATTGTGACTAGCAGAATAGAATTTTTCAAGCCTTATTGACACAGGTAGCCCTTATTAAAACAAAATTTAAAAATGTCACAGCTTGAGTATTTTATAATCTATCACTGACACAGGGGTTTTAATCTTCTTTAAAAATATCTTCCTGAACCAACACCGCATGAGACCATTGTCCAATAATATCCTTACCCTGTAATGAATGTCGCTGGTAAAATTCTCTCAATACTTGGTTTGAGCTCTGTGATTACAAGTTCTACTTTTATTTTGGGTCATTTTAAATTTAAACAATTTTGCAGCTTGACAGTTCTTCATACCTTATCCATCCTTTGAGCTTTTCTTTGAGTATTGTCAAAGTTTCTATCTCCCACTCTGGGTTTTGGTTAAGATCCTTGCTACAGCGAAAATGGCATCTGTCTGATTAAAATTCAAATAGCCTGTTGAGTTTGGGATCCTGCCTGTGTTAGTCTCCAAAGCTTCAAGTAAATTCGGGTTATAGTATCCCACAACATCAAGAAAGCAAATTTATGGGGAAGTTAAGAGAAGACACTGACCATGTTCTTGTACTTAACAAGACTACTATTTGTTGCAAATAAATACATTCTAATCACTATGAACTATCAATATTTGGCTCTGCCAGTTAAAACTCATAATCCCCATTTTATATCTTGTATATACATGAACAGATGCAGAGAGACCAAAAATTGTTTCATGGGTAGAGGGAATAAAACTGAGAAACACTATTCAATCCACCTGGTTTTTGAGTGGACCCCTTTGCTTGTCAGTATTTTCTGTTCACTCTCATTTCTCCAGATTCTTTCACCTCTTCACAGGAGGCATAGAGGGATTGGCAGACTTTTGCTTATCTGTTACAGGCAACAGCTTACAGCAACTGTGGGAGAATATAACTTGTATAATTTCTATAAGCTTCAGGCATTTTCTCTACAGAGAGAGAATGAGAGAGGGAGAGAGACACTTATTCTGGAAGATTGAAGACTTCTCCCCCTGCATCATTCATACCCATAAGCTATTGAGCTGCCAAACTGATGATTTTTGGTATCTGCAACTGATCACAAACCAATCAGCTGTCTGTTGCTGGCCAAAGCTCTCATTGTACCCACACTACAGTGGCATTCCATCTACAAATATATCCCCCACCCCCATAGTTTAAATAAAGTGGCAGAATAGACACCATACAAAATTAGTTTGTCATCTGTTTTTAAAAGAGCAATAATTCCGTCCACAATCTTTGGTTTTGAAACGGTTCTAATTACACTTCGGTCTACAATCAAAAATGCAGGAGATACAATGATATGGACTTTAAATACAAGTACAAGGTTTTATATTTCCAATTCTCATCATCTTTGTTTCTAATTCAAAGTTTTTAATTTCTCTTTCTCTTTTTTTTCCCCTCCAATTCAAGGTTTTTGTTCATTTGTAACTGAACCTAAATTAATTCCATCTATGATTTATCAAATTTGGGCTTCTGACCTTTTTATTCTAAATGCTGAGTAATCACTTGAATTATACCATGTTAATGAGATCCTCCTTTAATCTCTACCTGCAGTATATCTGATTTTTAGTTTCGCCTTAGTCAAAAGAATTCCAATGATCCATTGTCACATCTTCTGCTCCAAAATTCTTCGCAAAATTTGAAGTCATTTTAAAATTTGAACCCAAATAATATATATTATAACAATGCTTATTTCGCTTTCCAGTACCTTCACATGTCATTTCTTTTAAGGATTCACAGAACAGTTTAAATTCAAGGATTTTTGATTCTGGATGAGTCCTACCTTATGATCTTAGTTAATATAAATACTGAAAAACTTAGATTTCCAAGTGAACCCTGGCTTAAATAGAGCCTAATTTTGTTGCATATAGTTTTTGTAACTGTAGGTCAGTCAGTAAACATATTAGCAAAGGTCTGTCATTGTACTTTAAAGAAACAAAATGTTTATTAACAAAAACACAAACTATATTTGACTAGAAAAGTCATTACAATCACCAGACAATGATTCAAACTCTCATTATTCCTTTTATCCCATCAATATCCTTACAAACACCAAAAACCCCAGAAAAGATTTACTATAGTCTCCATACCAAGGCTGCTTGCTCAGGCAGGGACAGCTGCAAATTGTTTCCTTCCAATGAATTTCTGCATATTTAGGAGATGCCTTTTCCTCCGCTAATATCTTTCCCTGAATCAGCTAAAAAAGAAATCTGCATAACAAGCTCCAAGTTCCCTAAACCCGGTTTTGAGTAATCTTGCAGGATTTCTTATGAGAATTTAACACTGCTGGTAAGTGCACATGCGCATACACACTGATTGCCTTCTGTAGTTTTCTGTGTCTCTTTCGGTCTCTGGAGCACTGTTTCTAGCACTGTTTTATTTCGAGCTTTCTTATTTTGCTGTGTGACTATCCCCATCCCTTCACTTCAAGGGTTGTAAAACCTTATTAAAAATGCATGGATGCAAACTACGTTCCACGTATTTTTTTTTAGAATAGAATATCCTTTATTGTCGAGTGACAAGAACAACTCCAAAAATAAAGCTAAAGCTGTGCCTCCCCAATCTTAGCACAAAAATATAATTTGAACTCCTAAGTTATTATTCGTAACACTAGTAATTTATTTTTCTTCAATCCTACAGATTCAGAAATCTTAAATAGATTATAGGTGAGAAACACTGGCGGATTCTAGGAATACCTATTCAATGCTATTCAGACATCACATTCACAGTAATTGGTTGTTTGCTGTTTTTTGCAGAAGAGTAAAAATTAAATTGCCTATGTGTAAAGAGCATTTTGCATTTAGTTTACTGTGCACAAATGGAAAAGGCCTGCGTTGGCATGTTTTGTTTTAAGCTTGAGCTTTTCCCTTCTTCCTCTTCTCAAATGCTGACAAATGCATGAGGTAGTTCCATGTCCTCTGGCACATTTCCAGTAGCTTAATTTTAAGCCAGTATAAACAGCTAGCATTACTTAGCTATTTGAAAATGATGTAGTATTACTGCCAAACCCTCCATCCGTCCTCACCCAGCATCCACACATGTACTTTCCTCCCAGAAAGCAATCAGGAAAAGTAATCATCTTGTCCTCCTCACAAAATTCTGGTTGTCCTGCTTGTTCAACATCCAATCCTGGATGAACAGAGCCTTTTCTCCCATTGGGTATGATGAAAGCAGAAAAGATTCTCTTCATTCCTGAGTTGCTGATACCATCTTTCGCCATGGCAACCATTTGAGGTTGAACCCAGACTGGTCACACCCTCGGTGTCATATTTGACCCTGTTATAAGCCTTTAATCACACTGCAGTGAAGTCAATCACTGTTTATTTCCACCTTAGTAACATTGGCTAACTGCCTCATCTGTTACTGAAATGTTCATTCACATTTTTGCTATTTCCAGACTGGATTATTCTAATACACTCCATGTCTACCTCCCTCTTTCTTAAACTTGTGATTATACAAATTCTACTGCCTGTATCCTTCATTTCTGGTCACCCATCACCCTTCAGTGCTCCATGATTTATTCTGACACCCAGTTTTAAAATGTTCATCCTTATTCTGAAATCCTTCCATTGCCTTGTCCCCTCCCTATCTCAATGCTCTCTCTGGTCCACAGTCCTCTGAATACAAGGGCTTATGTAATTCTGGTCTCTTGGATGTCTCTGATATTAATTGTTCAATTATTGGTGATTGTCACTTTACTGCCTAGGACCTTCGCTAAACAATACTACTTCTCTCATTATGTGGCTTGGTGTTGAATGTAGCGTAGTGGTACTCTGAAGGTTCTTGGAGTACATTGTTACATTAAAGGTGCTATTTGCATGCAAGGTCTTATCATGTATTCATACCCTCTATTAGGCTTGAGATCAGCAGAGCCAGGGTTAATACTAACTGCTAATGAGGTTATATATTGAGCCCCAGAACATCACCATGTTGTTCTGTCATCTTTCCTGAATCAATTAAAATGTTTCTTGTATTCAACTGCTTCTGTTTAAATTGCTGGAATTCATACTACTTTCTTCAGTTAGATTTGGTGTTGATAATTGATTAAGAATTGAATTTTTATTCCCCTTCCCCTCCTTGTCAACTATTCCCCTTCACCTCCAGATCTTCCAATGGTTCTATGTTATTTAACCATTCATTGCTTTCATTTTAGTGACATTTGTGCCAGGTATTATTTTGATTAAATGATAGTTCTTCATGTGTGACTCTGAAGAGTGACTGCCAATTATCTGATAAACCTTGGGAAACCTTGGGATGCTTAACTATCCTAATTTTGGTCTTTTTTCCTTTTCATCCACAAAAGGAAGATAGATGGTGATCAGGAACCATGCCTTTTCTGGTTTATTCCTGTATAAAACAGAAGTGATGAGGGAGTTTGTAGCATTTTGTATCACTTTTTGCTTGATGAGAAGCACATTGCTGCACACTAGGATTGAACTTTTGACCTCTCAAAACTAGTTTGGTATGGCTAAATATTTTTATGCAGGACAGCTGTAGAGAAACTTTAGACGAGACAACTCAGGCAGCCTTACGTGAACCTTCTTTATCCTTCCCACTAGTCTCCTGTGCTTCTTTTCACACATGCACACCAATTAGTTTAAAAGTAGAAGTCATGTAAAATCCAGTAGGCAACCTATCCACCTGCCCTGAATAACCCTTTATAGGGGGCTGAAGAAGACTTAGGGTGGCCTGCCTGCCTTAGGCCAATGAGGCCCTTGAGTTGTCAATTAATCACTACTTAAGGGTGCCAGCTTGCACCATCACGACTTTACCCGGATGGAAGGATGCCCACACTACCTAGTAGGTTTACAGCTTTACTTGTGTGAGTCAATGTTGGGAAAGGCACATGAATGTTCCTCTGAAGGCTTCATTCATCCATCACAAAATTTCATCTTACCCCCTTCCCTGTGCTACAGTGGAACAGTCGTCATATCCCTCTCAAGAAAGGTGTGGCCTTGCCTCAGACTGATTCACTGCATTCCCAGTGTTAAATTACCTGTTGGGACTGTGGGTAGGTTCCTTTCCTTAATTCTTTTTTAAGCCAGAAGGAAGGGCACCATGTCATCTCATAATATCCAGCCTCATGATTTTCATTATCTCCAGATTGTTAAATAAGTGAGGGATAAAATTGAAGAAGCTCTGAACATGGTAATGCAATCATCCCTGACTCTATTAGTGGTGCCAGAGACCTGGTGGTTTGCCAACATTGAGTAGTTATTTAAAAAGGGAGGAAAGGGTCATCTGAATAATTAAATCCAGTTATCTTAACTTCAAAACAGTCATTGGAAATGCATTGATCAATCAAGGAAAGTCAGCAGGAATTTGTTAACTGAAAGTCATGTCTGACTTGGTTTGTTGTTTTGTGTGATGATGACAAGTAGGTTTTCTAAGGATAGTGTGATTGATGCAGCTCACATGGATTTTAACAAGGCTTTGAAAGGCTGTGCAAAAAAGAAAAGTCCTTTGGATCCAAGAAAAAGTCACTAGTTAGATCCTAAATTGGTTTAGTGAAAGAAGTAAAGGCTATTGTTTGATAGATGGTGCTATCTGGAAACCTGATACTAGTATGTTTTCATCAGGTACGGTACAATGTGCCTTGCCTTTTATAGTTCATAATGATTTAGGCTCATGCGCGGTAAAGAAATTTGCATGTGATTCAAAATTCATTGACTGCTTGATAGTAAGGAGCAAAGCTTTTGTCAACAGAAAGATATAGATAATTTGATCAAAGGCAGTACAGTGGGTGCTTCAATCCAGGAAAATGTGCAATAATTCACTTTGGGAAATGAACTGTAAGCCAAAGGAAAGCGCAACAAATGGGAAGACCCTGAGTACTGTGAAGGAATAGAATGACTTTGGAATGTATGTCTACAGATGCCAAGAGGTTGCAATCTGGTCAAGAAAGTATGATTTCCTTAATTAGCCAAGGCATAAAATATGAGAGCAGGAAGATTGTGGTGGAATTACGCATAGTACTGGTCAGACCACAGCTTGAATATTATGGATTCTTTTTGGCTGTAGAGGAATTTGTAAGGATGTTGTCAGGACCAGAAAGTTACAGCTATAGAAAGCTAGGGTTGTTTTCCTTGGAGCTGAGTGACTTAACCAGGGTATATAAAAGTATGATAAGCCTAGATGGAGTAGATTGGAATGCTAGTCAAAAACTAAGGTTCACAGATTCAAAGAAATTGATATAGAAATTAGTGGCAAAGCACAAAATCTTTGTTTTGCCCCTAAGACTGGTAAGGACCTAGAATTGAGTGCCTGAAAAAATGATATGAACAGAAACCTTCAACATATTTAAAAGTATGATGGGGAGGTGCTGGTATTGGCTTGGGGTGGACAAAGTCATGTGATTTTCATACTTTAAAGTGACATAGATGGTTACAAGAAGAGTCTGGTACTGAAGAGCTATGGACAAAGTACAGGAACATTAGGCTGGGTAACTGTTTGTTCAGTGATGAACATTGAGGTTCATAGCTTCTTATGTCATGACTTTTGTGAAAGTCTAACATTCCTAATGCTCTGATCTTCGACTAGGCTGTCTGTGGAGAATGATGGATGCTGAATTAAAATTGCTGAGTGGAATTTCCCTTAAACTATATAAATAGCCTTTTAGATCATCGTGACACATTTCTATGTTCAGTCTGTTTTTTGACTATTCTCTCCCTAAGTAATAGCCCTCAAGCAGTGGAACTTAATGGAAGTTGTTATGAATATTTGGATTCAAAGGAAGTAGAATACACAAAGGAAGCTATGGCTGAGTCATATGGGAGGACTGCTGAATTGCATGGATAGTGAGAGAATCAGCAATAGGCTGCAAGGCAGTTGAATGCTCTAATGCTGTACAGTTATTAAATTGAATAACTGCCTTTTGTCAGCTGTGGTTGAATTGGTAGCACTCTCATCTCTTGAAATTAGATTTGAATTCAAGTCTTGCCCCAGTGCATTTCAGAGGACTTGTTGTATTGTTATAAGTTGCTGTCTTTCAGATGAGATGTTGAACCCAGGCCCCACCTACTTACTTGGATAGTTATAAAAGATCTCAAGCACCATTTCAAAAAGGAGCAAAGCAGTCATTTCTGGTGTCTTAGTAAATATTTGTTCCACAGTCATAAAAACAACTCCTCTGAGTTAATATCACACTACTGTTTGCAGAAATTTGCAGAGTGCAAATTGATGACCATAATTCCTAAATTACGGCAATAATTTCAAAAGTCCTTCATTGGCCACCGGATAGTTGTGAAAAAATACTATATAAATCCAAGTATTTTATGTAAGTATTGGTCACGTCACCTCCAATGTCCTACCATATCATCTGTACGGTATCTGCTACATAAGGGTGAAACGTTCTTGACTTACCCCTCCAAATCTTTCTTACTTAATGACACGGATTTTTGCTGAAGAAAGATCTGTTTGTGCCAGCAGATCTAGCCTTTTCCAATTCAGTGATTCTCTCTGAGCCTGAGCAGCCAATTTGACATAGACAAATGACAGGTGGGTCAAATTTTGTCCTCCCTTGAAGCAAAGGTCACTGTTTAACAAGTGTAAGAAGCTTTACATTATTTCAATCTATTCTCTAATGTAGGCGCGTTTAAAATTATTTTAAATGGTCGGTGGCTGAGGGGTGACCTTATAGAGGTTTACAAAATTGAGGGGTATGGATAGTATAAATAGGCAAAGTCTTTTCCCTGGGGTCGGGGCGTCCAGAACTAGAGGGCATAGGTTTAGGGTGAGAGGGGAAAGATGTAAAAGAGACCTAAGGGGCAACTTTTTCACGCAGAGGGTTGTACGTGAATGGAATGAGCTACCAAAGGAAGTGGTGGAGGCTAGTACAATTGCAACATTTAAAAGGCAATTGAATGGGTATATGAATAGGAAGGGTTTGGAGGGATATGGGCCTGGTGCTGGCAGGTGGGACTAGATTGGGTTGGGATATCTGATTGGCATGGAAGGGTCTGTTTCCATGCTGTACATCTCTATGACTCTACTCCCTAACTGGAAACAGCCAATTAATATTGGGCAATGGAACAATAACTTGCATAATCTATTGCTCAGCATATAATATGATTTATTTAATAAAACTAGCAGGGGTGAAGAGATACAGTATTCTGTGGTCTGAAAGGTAATAACTCTGAAAGGAGGAAATATTAGAAGCTGCATTAATCTCTGCCAATCTGATGTTGTTCAGGGTGAAGAAAAGAGTCTAGCTTGAAACCCTGATGGGGTCAGATATTTCATTTCTGCCTCCCAGCAGTTTAATTAATTATGTCTAATATAACTCCTCGCAATAGATTACATCTTGATTTCTAAGACCAGTGCCTCCAATTAAGGCTCACGAGGTGTTGATCCTCCATCCGTATTAATTAAATAGGCTCCATGACCCAATAAAGAAAGGAGGGTTAAGGGTTCTTAAGGTAAAATGGTATGTCCCTAAACTCTGAGCTAGGATATCCAGGTTCAAGTCCTGCCTACTCTATAAATGTTTATAGGCTGTTTAAAAAATGCGTAGAAGGGAGGATTGAGGGTTCTTTGTGCATAGTGGTGCCCCTATCCCTGATCCAAGAGACCAAGCTTCAAGTCCTACCTGCTCCGGGAATCTCTCATAACACCTCTAAACAGGGGCTTTTTAAATGAAAAAAGGGAGGATTGGCAGAAGCACTTAATCCAACCATAACTGGTTATGGTTGGTTTTGCAGTATATACAATATAGTGATCAGTGATTGGATTATTGCCTAAATACCAAAAGGCAACAAGGATGCAAAAATTCCATCTACTTAGGAAAAAATGTTTTCAAGTGAGTTTTTTACTTTGAAGGCATCATTACTTTAGAATGCTCAGACAGTTAAATAACAGTTTTAAACACATGACAAACAAATAGTAGAATTCATGGAAGATAAGGTTGGGCAAGAGCAGTCCCTTACAGCTGGTAGAAATGAAGGAGAAGCAGTGTAGACTAATAAGTGCGCAAAGCAACGAGTCACATTTGTTAGGTACTGTCCTAACCAAAGGAAAATATATAGGTGCAGCCCCAGTTTGGGGTTCAGCTGAGAAGTGACCATTTTGGATCTCCATAGTAAAGTTAAAGGTGCCTGTCAGCAAGATGAAAAAAATGTTTTGAATTAGTGGTGCAAAGAACCAGCCAGAGAAGGGTAGAAGTGAGGGGAAAAAAAGGGCACTAACCATTGAACGTGAGCATCGCTGCCATTAAGAGCAGACACCACAAGGCATGGCTAACTGGAGTTGCACAATCAAGACCATTAAATTAATTATACTGAGACCGCAGCCTTGGGAACATTGGAGCAGATCTCGATTCTCAAAAGAGCTGTTTTGAAGATTTTCAAGACCAAGTCTGACAGAAGATAATAGAAGAATATTGAGGCTGAGATACAGTCAAGAAATAAATCATTTAAATCGTGACTTTAGCAAGAAGCTTTATGAAGGCACAGCCATAGAGATTCATTTTGAAAGTCTGAGAAAGGGGCTTGCACAGTCTATTAGGCTGTGAAAGGTGGGAATGTGTCAATTTTATCAGCTAAAATGCAAGAAACCTCCATTTTGGCTACAGAAGGTAGAGAAAAAGAAAACAGTTCATCGCAAAAATGCAGAAAGCCTCCTGTAAGCAATACAGTGTTGCTATTTAACAGTTTATTATAAATGTAATAAGATATGACAACATTACCAAAATAGAGAATCGGACGCTATGTTTGAATAAAATGTGTTGCTAGAATTGAGGACATGATGACGGGATTGCTATTTTGTAGAATTAATGAGTCAAAATCAATGAGACGAAGATTTAAAGACAAGCGTTAATATATTATAAATTAAAAGCTTAGGAGCCAGCAGACGACAAGCCACATTTGGTTGCTGCAGATTAAAATAAAGAAATGTAAATGATCACATTAGGAAGAAAATAGCAGGAGAAGTAATACTACAGGTTGTTCTGCTATGTCGTGTTTCATCAAAGCGAATTGGCTGAAACATGATTGACAAATAGGGAATGCAGTTTCTAAAGTGCAAACTTGTAAAATGTGTTTGGCTGTAACATGATAGCATTACCAACACTTTAAGTGCTATTTTTATTGCACAATTTTTATATAGCATGGGGTCGCACAAGAACACAACCATCATGTTATAGAAGAACTGCCTATACCTTAAAGAATTAATGTCAAAGATGCATCAAAAAGAACAAAGGATTGGACACTTCATAGAAAATCATTCTTAATGAAAATAATTGCTGTAAAATTAAACACTAAATCTCAAGCTGAGCAAGTAAATATATATATTTTCTTCAACTGGACCCACAGTTGATATTAAAAATCATCAAAATGTAAAATAAGTCACAGATTTGTTTGAAGAAACGTTTCAAGCTTTTGACAATTACTTTAATCTGAGAACAAACAAAATTATTGAATGAGCAAGATTTAACAAGAGTTCAGCATCCAGAATCAATAGATCATTTTATTAATAATATCTACTGATCAATTAAAATCTGTGACTATGGAGCTTTGATACCAAGCTTTGAGAGTGTGAATTAATTTGGGAATTATTGATAGTCCTTGTCAGATTTATTACAGTCCAAAGAAGATTTAACTTTGGAGAAAACGATTTAAATTTAGTTGGAAGCAAAAATCAAGAAGATAATTAGACAAATTCTGAAAGAAAATGAACATCTTAACTACAGGAAAACAATAAATCCCTAACTACTTTTTACAAGATCATGAAGGGGCATGGATAGGATAAATAGAGAAAGTCTTTTCCCTGGGGTAGATGAATCCAGAACTAAGGGGCATAGGTTTAGGTTGAGAAGGGGAAGATATAAAAGAGATCCCAAGGGGCAACTTTTTCGCCAGACGTGATACATGTATAGAATGAGCTGCCACACGAAATGATGGAGGCTGGGACAATTACAACATTTAAAAGGCATCTGGATGGGTATATTAGTAAAAATGATTTGGATGGATATGGGTCAGGTGCTGGCAAGTGGTACTAGATTAGGTTGGAATATCTGGTCGGCATGGACGAGTTGGACCGAACGGTCTGTTTCCGTGCTGTAAATTTGTATGACTCTACTTCAAAAGTTATAGCCATTAAAGACGTGTGAAATATCAACACAAAAAAAAAGGCCAAACAACAAATACCAGGTTTGTTTATGAAAGAAAAGAGTCTGGGGTAAAACAGCATTCAGCAATGACAGAAGAATGCTACGTTTACAAAAGTCTAGGTCACTTACAGAAAATGTGCAGGAGCTTCAAAGCAACAAAATACTAAATGCTTACTCATCCAGACATGTTAATACAATTGATCCATCACCATTAGAAAAGGTCCCTGAGGAATTCCAGGGGGAAATTGGTCATTCAACTAACTCCTGTTTTACAGAATCTGTTTATGCCAATAGACATCTCAATATTCTTAATTTTGATATAGGACAAGTGTCACTATCCTATCAGATTGTACAATACAGCACAGGAACAGGTCCTCAGCCCACCAAGCCTATGCCAATTCCTAGTCCTTGTTTAGTCCCACTATATATTGCCTATACCCAGTTTTTATCCCTTTTGTTCACCTCCTTTGTGTCTTATCAACATGTGTCTTAAACATTGCTGACGTGCCTACTTCTATTACCTCCACTGACGGGGAGTTCCCGGCACCCACAACCATCCATGCAAAAAGATTTCCCTGAGCATCTCTAAACTTTCCACCTCTCACCTTGAACCTGTGCCTTCTTTCCACAGTGGGAAAAGCCTCTATCTATGTCTCTCATAACTTCATAGACCTGTATCAGATTCTCCTTAGCCTCTGTCTTTCCAGTGAAAACAATCTGAGTTTATTCAATCTTTCATCATAACTAAAACCCCCCCCACCTCTCCAAAGTGACCAGAGCTGCACATAATAGTCCAAATATGGCCTAACTGAAGTTTAATACAGCTGTAACACAACATGCCAACTTTTATATTTGATGATCCGGCCAGTGAAGACAAGTGTTGTATGTCTTCTTGACCACTTTAAAGGACGCTTCCACTGCTACTCTCTCTCTCTTTCTAACATCACTAAAGAAACTGAAGTTACAGACTACAGAGGCAAAAAGCTACAGGATTCAGGTGGCATCACTTACAAGATTAAAAGTGTTATACCGGGTACATTGCAACACAAAGCACTTCAAGAGAGTTGATAATTGTATATGTAATTCAACATTTCCCCCTTTGGACCCGATTTTGACCTTGACATCTTTGAGGTAGCATAACTGTGCAGGAACAGAGTTTAAGAAGGGATTTTCTATAAAGGTATAGAAAGGAGGATGGCAATACTTGATGCCAACCATTTGCTAGTTTTGTTTGTTCCACAGCATATCTAACATTCTGCTTTCATTTTATTACTGGTAAAAACAATGACTGCAGACGCTGGAAACCAGATTGTAGATTAGAGTGATGCTGGAAAAGCACAGCAAGTCAGGCAGCATCCGAGGAGCAGGAAAATCGACGTATCGGGCAAAAGCCCTTCATGAGGAATAGAGGCAGAGTGCCTGCAGGGTAGAGAGATAAATGAGAGCAGGGTGAGGGTGGGGAGAAAGTAGCATTGAGTACAATAGGTGAATAGGGGTGGGGATGGAGGTGATAGGTCAGAGAGGAGGGTGGAGTGGATAGGTGGAAAGGAAGATAGGCAGGTAGGACAAGTCATGGGGACCGTGCTGAGCTGGAAGTTTGGAACTGGGGTGAGGTGGGGGAAAGGGAAATGAGGAAACTGTTGAAGTCCACATTGGGGTTGAAGTTCTGAGGCGGAAGATGAGGCATTCTTCCTCCAGGCATCGGGTTGTGAGGGAGAGGTGATGAAGGAGGCCCAGGACCTCCATGTCCTCGGCTGAGTGGGAGGGGGAGTTGAAAAGTTGGGCCACAGGGCGGTGTGGTTGATTGGTGCTGGTGTCCCAGAGATGTTCCCTAAAGTGCTCTGCAAGAAGGCATCCAGTCTCCCCATTGTAGAGGAGACCGCATGTGGAGCAACAGATACAATAAATGACATTGGTGGATGTGCAGGTAAAACTTTGGATGTGGAAGGCTCCTTTGGTGCCTTAGATGGAGGTGAGGGAGATGGTGTGGGCACAGGTTTTGCAATTCCTACGGTGGCAGGGGAAGGTGCCAGGACGGGAGGGTGGGTTGTTGGGGGGGGGCGGGGGTGGCATGGACCTGACCAGGTAGTCACAGAGGGAATGTTTTTGCGGAAGGCAGAAAGGGGTGGGGAGGGAAATATATCCCTGGTGGTGGGGTCCATTTTGGAGGTGGCAGAAATGTCGTCGGATGATGTGGTTTATGCGAAGGATGGTAGAGTGGAAGGTGAGCACCATTGGGGTTCTGTCCTTGTTACAGTTGGAGGGATGGGGTTTGAGGGCGGAGGTGCGGGATGTGGACAAGATGCGTTGGAAGGCTTCTTTAACCACGTGGGAAGGGAAATTGCGGTCTCTAAAGAAGGAGGCCACCTGGTGTGTTCTGTGGTGGAACTGGTCCTCCTGGGAGCAGATACAGCAGAAGCGAAGGAATTGGGAGTACGGGATGGCATTTTTACAGGAGGTAGGGTAGGAAGAGGTGTAATCCAGGTAGCTGTGGGTTTGTGAAAAATGGGGTAGCTGTGGGTCGGTGTCAAGTCGGTTGTCATTGATGGAGATGGAGAGGTCCAGGAAGTGGAGGGAGGTGTCAGAGATGGTCCAGGTAAATTTAAGGTCAGGGTGGAATGGGTTGGTGAAGTTAATGAATTGCTCAACCTCCTCGCGGGAGCACGAGGTGGTGCCAATGCAGTCATTAATGTAATGGCGGAAGAGGTGGGGAGTGATGCCGGTGTAACTGCGGAAGATAGAACAGTCTATCTAGCCAACAAAGAGATAAGCATAGCTGAGGCCCATATGGGTGCCCATGGCTACCCCTTTAGTCTGGAGGAAATGGGAGGATTCGAAGGAGAAATTGTTAAAGGTGAGGACCAGTTCATTTTATTACACATATAGTATTTAAAAAAGTAACCCTGCATTGCTCATATTGAGGAAGGTTACTAATTCAGGAACTTCCTGCCCAATTTGCTTCCCTTCTGATTATAAGTGATACTTTACAGAGATATATGGCATCCAAACAAATGTCGGGAACTCTGTCACACGTCTGAGTCGTGTTGATTATGGGCAGGAAGTGGAGGTAGAGTCAGAAGGTGATTAACTTGCTACGCATTCTCAGCCTCTGACCTGCTCTAGTATCTATTTGACATCTGTTATTCAGTTTCTGGTCAATGGTCATTCCTAGGCTATTGATGTTGGGTAATTCAGCAATGATAATGATAAATGTCAAGGAGAGATAGACTTCATATTTAAGATGGTCGTTGCCTGGAACTTGTCATGCACAAATGTTAGTTACCATTGATTAGCTCAATCCTCAACATTGCCCCAATTCTTGTTACATTTGGACACTGACTCCTTCAGAATCTGAGTAGTCAGAAATGGTACTGAACATTATTCAATCATCATTGATGATCCCCATTTCTTGCAGCATGGTGGAATGGAATGGGCCTATGACACCAACCTGAGGAACTCCTGTAGCAATGTCATTGGTCTGAGATGTCTGATTGCCAAATATATATGAGACCACACAATATGTTTTCAATTTTGCAAAAGCTGTATGCTAAGTAAAATTCTACCTTTATGTCAAAGGTGGTCTTTTTCAGCTCTGCTTTAATTTTAGCTCCTTTGCCCATGCTTGAACTATTACTGCATCTAGAACCAAGTGTCCTCAGGTAGAGCATCAGTGAGCAGGTTATTGAAAGTGAGGCTTCTTAACACTCTCGATGATACCTTCCACAATATTGTTGATGAACAAGGGGGCGGCACAGTGGCTCACCAGAGTCCCAGGTTTGATTCCAGCCTCGGGTGATTGTCTGTTTGGAGTTTGCACATTCTCCCTGTGTCTGTGTGGGTTTCCTCCAGGTGCTCCAGTTTCCTCCCACAGTCTAAAGATGTGCAGATCAGGTGAATTGGTCATGCTAAATTGCCCCGTAGCATTAGGTCACTTAGTCAGAGGGAATGGGGTGTGGGTGGGTTACTCTTCGGAACATCAGTGTAGATTGGTTGGGCCGAAGGGCCTGTTTCCACACTGTAGAGAATCTAATCTAAACCTTGGGTGGTAATTGGCCAGATTGGATTTGTACTGCTTTTTAATGGTGGGACATACCTGGACAATATTCCAAACATATCATGATCCCCTTGTTCCACGCTCTGCCCATATCAACTGGGGAGACTCCACATGCAAAAGTTCTATAAATGAAGACTCCATTGCGTGTCCAAAGCCTTGAGGTCAACATCATTTAAATCTTAATTATGTTGGACTTCTCACTGGATAAGTGCAATCCTGGTTTGGTGCTAAGTTATACTGACCAATGTTGAACCTTCGTTTTCTTCATCTTAGACTGGGAGACATGCTCAATGGAGAGGTAAAAACAATGACTGCAAATGCTGGAAACCAGATTCTGGATCAGTGGTGCTGGAAGAGCACAGCAATTCAGGCAGCATCCGACGAGCAGCAAAATCGACGTTTCGGGCAAAAGCCCTTCATCAGGGCTTTTGCTCGAAACGTCGATTTTGCTGCTCGTCAGATGCTGCCTGAATTGCTGTGCTCTTCCAGCACCACTGATTCATGCTCAATGGAGATTCCCACTCCTCATTATAATCCAATCATATCACATTAAGCTGTGATAAATTCCTCTCATTCCCGTAATTGAATAATCTGACTTATGACGAGCACAGAAGAAATGACATTGGCTTAGGCAAGAGAGGATGGGGAAAGAGTGCTTGCTGAATTGCACCCGAGCATCAACTAGCTGCTTTCCTTATAATCATCTTATTTTTTAGATGTAGGTCCTTAAGATGTCAGTGTTGGTCAAATGCAGTAGAGGTGATTTAAAACTGTAATGAATAATTTGAATAAGATGGAGATACCTGAAGAATAACAGGAATGTATTTTTGTACTCGTTCAACAGCACACGAATTATCAAATGACTGTATTTCAGATATAATTCACTATCCTCGGACTATGCTGCAGTTTTTTTTGAATTTCAGTTTCTACATATTCTATCTAGTCACTGTGATCTATTAACTTAAGTTGCTAATTAAAGGAACTGTCTCCACTCCAGCAAGCGAGAGTAAAGCCAAGACAATAATGAAATGTTTCCCAACTGTGCTGTAAATAAGGCTACGGATGTTTCTCTGTACTGACTGGCAAATCTTCCTTGCAGGGATATCCGGTGGAAAAACTGAATCAGACTGAGATAATAAACAGGAAGTTTACTGCAACAGAAAGGTAGGAGCTTGGTGATTAATTCCATGGAACTCCTTAATGCTTCCTGCCCACTACTCAACATGAGGGCAGATTATTCTTTTAAATCTTGTCTGGTGTTGGATTATTGAGCATTTTTCTGATTGAAGAATGTTCTCCAACTTGAGGTTCAGTACAGTCTAGGATTTCATCATAACATAATTTAACAAAAGTGAAGTTGCTATAGTCATAGCAGACCGAGGCTGCTCTCTCATTCCAGGGAGATGACTGGTGATGGTTTAACCTGAGGATCACTACACCTTAGGAAAAGGGAGAGGTTGAGAAGAACAGTCCTTCATGGTAACCTCAGCCAATGTGAGAATTGAATCCATCATGTTGGCATTACTCTGCATTGTGAACAATCCATAATTGCTTATCATAAGTTGATAATGGATTGGTTCATTCTGCTCAATTCTCCTGGTTTGCAACAACCCACAGTAACAAAACCTGCTCAACCCAATGACATAGAGCGACCTGAAACTTCAAATGTTAATCATCCTGGCAGCAAGAAATTAGCTAAACTGCTTTTATTTTTGAAAAATCATGAACTCCCTTATTGCTTATCTTATTGCTCATAATATTGGTCAATACTGGTCAATCCAGCACTAAACATATCAATAAATGTCAACTTACTGCTCTGCTTTTTCTTTAAAAAAATGGCCAGAGTTTAAAAGTCTGGCCACTCACACGTGCCTCAAGCCAAGGCTACTTTCTCGTCCCATTGATGCAATGCAAGGGAGGTGAAGCAATTCCTGCCATGATGCTACAGGAACTGTGATTGCCCCTTAAGGACAGCAGCAAACAGAACAGATATTTGCATTGAATGGCATGTAATGTAGGTATTACACAGCTCTTAATTATATTTTCCATTTCTACTACATAGAGTCATAGAGATATACAGCATGGAAACAGACCCTTCGGTCCAACCCGTCCATGCTGACCAGATATCCCAACCCAATCTAGTCCCACCTGCCAGCACATGGCCTATATCCCTCCAAACCCTTCCTATTCATATATCCATCCAAATGCCTCTTAAATGTTGCAATTGTACCAACCTCCATCACTTCCTCTGGCAGCTCATTACATACACATAATACTCTCTGTGTGAAAAAGCTGCCCTGTAGGTCTGTATTATATCTTTCCCCTTTCACCCTAAACCTATGCCCTCTCGTTCTGGACTCCCCGACCCCAGGGAAAAACTTTGCCTATTTATCCTATCTATGCCCCTCATAATTTTGTAAACCTCCATAAGGTCACCCCTCAGCCTCCGACGCTCCTGGGAAAACAGCCCCAGCCTGTTCAGCCTCTCCCTATAGCTCAAATCCTCCAACCCTGATATATTGTAAGTTTAATGAATTTTAAAATTTAATGTAATTATTGTTTAATGATTATGAATGTAATTAGTTTTTCTCCATTGTCACTTCTGTAAGCCAGAAATGGTAAAGGCACAATTGTTATTAATATTTACTAGTACTAACATATTCGCTTGAAGAACACAAGTTTATTTGATAATTTTTTTTCTAATCCACCAGTTCCTGACAAGCTTTCCAATTTTTAGAAAAATGTTTTTCTAAAGTGATTCACCACATCACTGAAATGTCTCAAACTGTTTCTCACACACACTTAATTTGAACCACATGTCAAATGCTTTCTCTTACTTTAATCTTTTTATTCATCTCAGGAGTGCCAGCCACCTTTGCAAATTTTGCACTTCCTTATTATTGCACTGAATTGCTGGATTGATTTAGGTGCTTGAATTCTGTATGGATTTTAAAGCCACAACTTTGTGACTGAGGTTGAATGTAATGCTACTTGAGTGAATCTGGCGTGCGCACGCATACATACGCACACACGTACATACGTGATATTCAATTGGAGGTCAAGTTCATTTTATGTTCTATTTTCCAGTTCGACAAACCACACCAGGTGACTACAAGCCCCTGCCATGAAAGAATATTCTGGAATTTATTTCGTAAAGCATTTTTTAAAATTTTCCTGCAAGTTACTTTAAGAAGTAAATGTATAAGTAGACAACACACATTATAGTGGAAAAAAAACTGAAGGAAAATTAAAACCTTTGTCCCAAAATTAGAGGATGGACATTCCCACATGTGGTGCAATCATTAAGAACCATATTGTACAATAGATATACCAATGGTGGATATAAATATGCTGTTTACGGTTTTAAAATAAAAATCTGTGGCCATTTTTTTAATAATCCATTCACAAAATGTGGGTATTGTAGGCTGGGGGCCAGCACTCATTGGCCATCCCAAATTGCTGTGAGGGTAGTTAGGAATAATCCACGTTGTTGTGGGTTTGGAGTCAATGTGGGCCAGACCAGGCAACGATGGCAGATTTTATTCCTTAAAGGACATTAGTGAACCAGATGAGTGTTGTAATTGTAATTGCATGGTTGCTCCTTGGCTATTTCTTTTTCCAGATTCCAGTTTTTTTATTTTTTGTTTTCAATAATGAATTCAAATGTTATCATTTGCCTTGGTGGATTTGAACTCATACAACCAGAACATTAACTTGGGACTCTGGATTACTCATCCAGTGACATTAACACTATGCCACTGCCTTCATCTCTCAGATAACTATTTTCACCACAACATGTCCACCAGTCTTTCTCAGCCTAGATCATGCTATTGATCCTACCATTCTTAAAGACTGGCTAGTATGCTGAAAAGTCAGTGACTGCCATAGTTACCCGTGAAAACTGTGTTTTGAAAATAATTAGAGAGCTTTGGATCCCGCAGCACGCCAATTAGCATGAGTCTTGATGCTAGTTGTGAGCAAATTTACTCCCTCTCAGTGCTGCTCAGCAGTCCTATCAACAACTCTGTTACTTATCATGTAAAAGAAACAGCTTCTGATCTAGGGTTATTACAAGGAATCTTATGCTCCTTGGCTTGTTGCTTAATTTATCATCTTGGAGCTAACTAATGCAAAAAGATAAATAAACCAAGTTTTTTCAAAAACTACTTCCAAGACTAGACAAATACTGCAGCTCTAGTGGGATCGTTAGTGGAAATACACAAGGCTGAACTATCCTTTTCTGCGCAATGTCTGCCCAACTAAACCTTGGGAACTAAGACAAATCAAAGTGATTTGACCTTAATTAGAATTTTTTACTCATATGGACAGAACCGTGCAAACAAATTATTGTGTGCTCATGCCAGCTTAATTCAATTGAGGCACACAATTGCTTTAAAAAATGAATTAAAATTTTAAAAATGAATGTTTGGTATGTTTCAGAGAGGTGAAGAATCTGAGTAATGGTAACTCGCAAGAAACATTTTCTGAAATAAATTCAAAAGAAAGCAACAAGGACGAATGGGACAATCCAAAACTGGAAATGTCTGCTTGGGAGACGCCCAACAAAACCAGTACGCTGCCAGAGAATTTTTCTGAATATGGCCCAGAGTACCCACAAAAGGAAGCAGTTACCCACACCTGTTGCACAAGCCATATTAATTGTGGATCTCTGGATATGCTGAATAAGTTTGAAGAAGGGAACTTTGCTCCAAATGATTCAGAGATAAATAGACATGAAGATTTAACCAGCAACAAAAAGATGAAAGCATCACCACCACCTGACTTGCAAAAATATAGATTGCAGAAACTGTCCCAACACGGGTTGGCAGATTTCGAGAAGTACCAGTCTAGGAAACTGTCCCAACATGAGCTGGCGGATTTCGAGAAGTACCAGTCTAGGAAACTGTCCCAACACGAGCTGGCAGATTTGGAGAAGTACCAGTCTAGGAAACTGTCCCAACACGAGCTGGCAGATTTGGAGAAGTACCAGTCTAGGAAACTGTCCCAACACGAACTGGCAGATTTGGAGAAGTACCAGTCTAGGAAACTGTCCCAACACGAGCTGGCAGATTTGGAGAAGTACCAGTCTAGGAAACTGTCCCAACACGAACTGGCAGATTTGGAGAAGTACCAGTCTAGGAAACTGTCCCAACACGAACTGGCAGATTTGGAGAAGTACCAGTCTAGAAAACTGTCCCAACACGAGCTGGCGGATTTGGAGAAGTACCAGTCTAGGAAACTGTCCCAACACGAGCTGGCAGATTTGGAGAAGTACCAGTCTAGGAAACTGTCCCAACACGAACTGGCGGATTTGGAGAAATACCAGTCTAGGAAACTGTCCCAACACGAGCTGGCGGATTTGGAGAAGTACCAGTCTAGAAAACTGTCCCAACACGAGCTGGCAGATTTGGAGAAGTACCAGTCTAGGAAACTGTCCCAACACGAACTGGCGGATTTGGAGAAATACCAGTCTAGAAAACTGTCCCAACACGAGCTGGCGGATTTGGAGAAGTACCAGTCTAGGAAACTGTCCCAACACGAACTGGCAGATTTGGAGAAGTACCAGTCTAGAAAACTGTCCCAACACGAGCTGGCAGATTTGGAGAAGTACCAGTCTAGGAAACTGTCCCAACACGAGCTGGCGGATTTGGAGAAGTACCAGTCTAGGAAACTGTCCCAACACGAACTGGCGGATTTGGAGAAGTACCAGTCTAGGAAACTGTCCCAACACGAACTGGCGGATTTGGAGAATTACCAGTCTAGAAAACTGTCCCAACACGAACTGGCGGATTTGGAGAAGTACCAGTCTAGAAAACTGTCCCAACACGAGCTGGCAGATTTGGAGAAGTACCAGTCTAGGAAACTGTCCCAACACGAACTGGCGGATTTTGAGAAATACCAGTCAAGGAAACCCTCCCAGCGTGAATTGGCAGATTTGGAAAATTTCCAGTCAAGGAAACTAACACAACAGGAAAAGATGACAGATGTAGATAGTTACCAGACCCGGAAGCTGTCTCAAAATGAAGTACAAGAATTACACAAATACCACCTTCAGAAATTATCTCTACGTGAATTACCAGATTTGGAAAGCTACCAGACCCGGAAACTATCACTACACGATTTTCCGGATTTGGAAAAATACCAATTCTGGAATTGGTCTCGAGGTGAATTGCCAGATTTGGATAAATATTGGTCACGGAGAGGTTCTCATTGTGAATTAGATTCAGCATTGATTGCACATCCCACATTAATTGATTGGAAAAGGCCAGAACTTAGCTCTGATAGAGAGACATTGGGTTATTCGGAACTATCTTCAAGACTTGGGTCTGCCATGGACAATGCAACATGGTCTTCTCATCCATCACAGTTGAGTGCGGACTACATAACGAGCCTTGAGTACAGGTATCCAAGATCAGATTTCATTGATCCAAGATGCTTGGTGTCTTCCTCGGCTGTTCCGGTTCCAGGTGAACGTTTGATCCCTTCCCAATATAGTTATAAGTCACAGAGGCCAATGATGAAATTGGTAAAATCCTCGGAGAATGAAGCTGCATCAAGGTAATTTTGTATTAAAAGTAATTTGAACATTACTGAGACTCTGTTCAAAATTGGACTGAAAATTGTGACCCCTAATTAGACTACAGTATTTAATTTGTGCTCTAACATTTTGCCTGACAGAAGGATGAACCGTATATCTGTAAGCAGGATATGTGCCATCACATTTCTGCTACTTCTAATCCTAAATTGATATGTCTGAACTTGAATGATTTAGGTTCTGCAATGCATAGTAAATATGAAGTGGACATTCATTTGACTATATATCTCCACCCAGTTCCGTTAACTTGACTTAATTATTAAAGCACAGTTCTTTGAGGCTTTTGCATGCAAGGCTGATTCTCTAAGTATAAAAGGGAGAAAAAGTATTTTTATTGAGAGTTTCTATCTCAGTCAAGAATCATCAGGCCAATCTATGTCCAAAATCTTGCTTGAAAACTCTGCTCAAGTTTTGACACTGTGAGGAATTGCAACACATGAGCTGAAGCAATTCACAACAATCTTGAACAGTTGGCGTCATTCTAAACAGAATTGTTCATTGCCTGTACCCGATCTATAGGTCAAACTTTGTTAAAATTCGTCTATGAATTTTTCAAGTTATGTTATTTACTAACTGTTTGATATTTTAGAGCAAAAACAATACTTCACCCACCTTGAGTGGCAGAGATAATTTGCTAAGGTAACCTTACTGTCCATTGTCTATCTTTGTTCTATGACAAGGGCAAAATTGCGAAATTACTTTCTATGTGATTGGTGTACCTCACTTGTAATACCTCTTACTACCATGTTATCCTTCAAAAAGAAAAACATTTTTCTCCTGCCCTCAAAACCCAGAATTAACTATCTCCCATCTCCATTTGTATTAAGGCTACATGTTTGAGTGTGGTGCAGGTAATGCACAGCAGGTCAGGCAGCATTTGAGGAGCGGGAAAATCCACATTTCGGGCAAAAGCCCTTCATCAAGAATGAGGTAGGGAGCCTTGGGGGTGGAGAGATAAATGGGAGTGGGGTGGGGCTGGGGATAGGTAGCTTGAGTGTAGTAGGTGGGTGGAGGTAAAGGTGATAGGGGAGGGTGGAGCAGATAGGTAGGAAGGAAGATGGATAGATGGGATGGGTCATGAGGACGGTGCTGAGCTGGAAGGTTGGAATTTTCCACCTTACCCCAGTTCCAACCTTCTAGCTCAGCACCATCCTCATGACCTCTCCCATCTGTCCATCTTCCTTCCCACCATCCTCTCCACCTTTCTCTCCAACCCATCACATTTACCCCCATCTCCATCTATCTATTGCACTCTTAGCTACCTTCCTTCCCCCCCCCCCCCCTCCCATTTATCTCTCCACCCCTGAGGCTCCCAGCCTCATTTCTGATGAAGGGCTTTTTCCTGAAAAGTCGATTTTTCCTGCTCCTCGGATGCTGCCTGACCTTGTTGTGCTTTTCCAGCAGCACAGTCTTGACTCTAATGTCGAGCATCTGCAGTACTCACTTTTGTCTATATATTTATATTAATAGACAGAAATTACATTCCTTTCAGAACCTTAATAATATCCAAACATAGTATTTTACTAGAAATGAAATGAGGGTGTCATCTATCTTGATTTTTGTTTTCTCAATTGAGTTAGGGCTTTGACATTTGAGACAACAGTTATCCCACTGCAGTTATCGTGATCAGTTCCTGAGGATAAGGAGAAAAATCAGCCAGTTACACAGTCTGGATTTTGATATCTGCTGTGAAGTATTCATAGATTCAGACATTTACAAAACATAAGGAGGTCATTTGGCCCAGTGTGTCCATGTCAGTCAACAAAGATCTGACTAATCCTATTTCCAGCTCTAGGCCTATTGCACCAGGGCTATGAATTTTTTGATTTATGTTATTTACCAGTTGATACAAGTAAGTGTCCCAAATATTACTTAAATGTTCAAAGAATTTCTAATGCACCTGTTCCTTCAGGTATTGAATTCCAGACCTGTTAGGTGAAAGGATTTCTGCTCAACTTGCCTATTTGCCTTCTATCTCTTAGCTTAAATCATGCTATTGATTGTTAACCCCCTGGACTGGTGGAAAATGTGTTTTTCTATTGATCCTTTCTATATCTCAAGTAACTTTATCTCGATCAGGCTCTTCTCAATCTTCGCAGTTTCAAGGAAAACAACCCCATTCTATCTAATCTTTCCTCATGGCTCAGACCCTCAAACTAGGCAGCATCTCCTTTGCACAGTCTCTAGTGCAATCATATCACATTGTTCCTATTATGCATTGACCAGAGCTGCATGGAGTGCTCCAGTTATGGCCTAACATGCATTTTATGTGATCCCAGTATAACTTCCTTGCTCTTAGAATTATAGAGATATACAGCACAGAAACAGACTCTTCAGTCCAACTCATCCATGCTGACCAGATATTCTAAATTAATCTAGTCCCATTTGTCCAACACTTGGCCCATCTCCCACTACACCCTATTCATGTACCGAGATGCCTTTTAAATATTGTAATTATATCAGCCTCCACCTTTTTCTATTCTATGTTTTGGTTAATAAAGGCAAATATTCCAAATGTCAGCTTAATCACCTTTTCTACTGCCCTGCTTCCTTCAGAAATCTGTGGATATGCACACCAAACTTCCTCTGATCTCAGGTACTTTCTAGAGTCCTACCATTCATACTTAATCTCTTGCCTTTTTAGCCCTCCCAAATACATTACCTCTCATTTTTCCAGATTGAATTCCAGTTGCCACTGCCCTGCCCATCTGAGCAGTTCATTGATATCTTCTCTTTTACCACCACACAAATTTTCATATCAACTGAAAATTTCATGTCATCCATGAATGTCTTGCTCATACCTGCTGCATTTAAGAACAAATCATCAATGTGCACTATAAATACCAAGAGCCCTGGTACAGAGTTCTGTGGAGCCCCACTGGAAATAGACAACCCTCTACCATCATACTCTGCTTTCTGACTCTCGGCCAATTTCATTCAATGCTTCACTTTGCTTTGGTTCCCATCGACTCTTATTTTCTTGACCAGTCTGCCATGAGGGAACTGACCAAAACTTTGCTAAAGTTCATGTAATCCACATGAAATACATTAAACTAATCAACACTCCTGAGTATCTCATCAAAGAATTGTATCACATTTGTAAAACATGACCTTTCTTTTATGACAATTTCCCAATTGCAAATATATCTAACCTGTCAGAATCCTTTCTAGTAATGTTGCCACCACTGCGGTTAGACTGACTGGCCTGTAAATTCCTGGTCTCTCCCTCTTTTAACAAAATTCGCAGCCCTCCAGTCCTCTGGTATCTTAAGATGACTGCCAGGCTACCCTCTGCCTCGTTGCCTTTCTGCCCCATGCTCTCTTCCAGTTCTCCCCCCCCCCGCACCCCCCCAAATAGTCATCTCCAATGAGGGAGTCCCTTCCTCTCAACTGCCTGGTTCAAAGTAGTTGGTTGGCTGTGATACTCTCGACATTTGAATGGCCTCCACACCATACCAGTATTACCTTGTGTATTATACTGCAGTGTCAGTATCCTTGTGGCCATAATCCAACAAGAGCCACTTCAAGCAAGAAGAAAATTTTTTTTGGAAAAGTGTTCACTTCACAGCATGTTTCCTAGTTGAGTAGAGAATGCTGTTTATCAGAACATGGCAATTTTTAGCAGCTGCTGATTTTGCTTGGATTTGAACAATCAGTGATTGTTGGAAGGACTCAGTATTTTAAAGATAACAGCTTTTAAAGTATAACTCATAACCTGTGACTTCTATTTGTGAGGAGGAAAAGTCCCATTGTTTGCAATGTGCAGTTCCATTCTCGGTCATTGTTTGTAAACTTTTAGCTTTGTTTTAAAGAACATGCACAACATGAGGCACAATTAAGGGCTGTCTTGTACAGATTGTTCCTGATTTAGCACATTTGGTAATACGTCAGGAGCCTCCTTATGATTAATGTACTTAGTCTTTCCCTGTTCTAGATGTTTCCTCTTCTCTAGGCACTGACTGCTGTCAGGGTGTGGTTTCACAGGTGGCAGCTGCAATGTGGCACTTGACACAAATAGCCATTATTTATCTATGGGCCTTATGCAGAGTGCGGGCAGGTATTCAAACCTGGCTGATGTAATTGTATTTAATCCTGTCCATATATACACTTTAAAGCAGGAGTCAGCAGTTAGGAGTGAGCTCAGCCTGGTTATTTACCCTTTTTTTTTCCCTTGCTTTCATGAATTCTAAGACCAATTAGCAGTGATTAGCTAATACAGACCTTTATGGACAATTTGGATCAATGCCACACCACATGCACTGACTTCATTCCACGCTATCAAGAGACCTGTGTTATGTTGTTTCTAAATGGTGTTGTGAAACAAGGAAGCATTTTAGCAATTAGCGAGCTGGTATGTTTAAAGAAAAAGCTGCACAACATATGATTTCTCAAATTCCAATTGATAGTGGCATACACAGTGTTGATTGAATGTGGAGATTTCAGACAGATAGGGCACCCTGCAACTATCTAAGCTTCCATTTAATTATCCACTTTGTGATTGTATAAAAGCTTTCTCCTCTTCATAGCGACAAAGAGTAAGTATGTAGACAAATTTTCAGAGTAAATCCAAAGGATAGAATGTTATATGTTTGATAGAGTGACAGGAACAAATTGGAAAATGCTAATGATATTGCTGCCAATGATCAGCTACACAAACGAAAAGACCAGAATGCAGCTACATAGCACAGAATAAAAATTCTCAGCTGGATACATTTATTGAGTTTTGTATTGGCCCGGAGTTGTGCATGGGAATCCTGCAGAATTCCTATCATAGCAGACTCCGAAGGAATTGCCTGGGAACTCGAGTATTCTGCTGGGCAATTCCTGTATGCCTGGAACCCTCCAAAAGTTGCTATTTAAATCTGGATTCTGTTGAAATTAAGTGAGCAGTTACTCAGGAAACGTAAGGCAATTAAATACATAGCTAATTATCCAACTGAGAGAAAGTGAGAACTGCAGATGCTGGAGATCAGAGTCAAAATGTATGGCGCTGGAAAAGCACAGCAGGTCAGGCAGTATCTAAAGAACAGGAGAGTCTACGTTTTGCGCATAAGCTCTTCATCAGACATTCCTGGTATAGGGCTTCTGCTCGAAACGTCAACTCTCCTACTCCTCAGATGCTGTATGACCTGCTGTGCACTTCCAGCGCCACCCTTTTTGACACTAATTATTCAACTGATCCCATACTTAGTTCCCATGCCCTGAACTACACCTACTCCAGACCCTGACTTCCCCCAATACCCAACCACCCCTTATCCCCTCCCAACCTCCCTATGCTTGGCACCTGAGCCCCATCCCCTTTCATGCTCAGGACTTGTACCCCCTTGCCCCACTCCAAGTGCCACCTTCTCTTACCAAGTTCCATATCCAACATCTTTCATTCCCTGACCTGAACCAACTCACCCATTCTGCCCTAGGACATCCTGCCCCATTCTCTACTTAATACTGAACTCACTCCATCATCCCTCATTCCCTTCCATCCTTTCCCCTGCTCTGGAGTCAATGTGGTCTGACTCCCCTTTAACCCCAGCAGACGCGCCATCCTTCCTTTCTCCGTTCTCAGTACCGCTTTTTTCCACCACTGGATATACACTGACTCCACACCCAATCCTCTTTACTCATCACCTAACCTGACACTCATTACCCCTTTTCTGGATCTGAAGCATCCCCTCTCCACAACTTAGCCCCTGCCTTTTGGACCTAGCACCCCCCTTCTCCCACCACTATCTCCAAACTGCACCTGACTCCCCTTGCCCAACTGCTGGACATGCTCACCCTTATCCCCAGCTCTGTAAGCACCACTTACCCCTCTTTGTGCCTGATCCTCCCAGCCTGGCGAGCGGCCAAATCCAAACCCACCCACCACTGGATTCCAACACACCAGACCTGACAAACATCCTCCTGGAATGGTTTGCTCCCTCTCACCCTAATCTACTTTAAACACTGCATCACTTACTATTCTCACAAGTATTCTTACAGAGACAAAAACAGGATGTAAAAATTACTGAAGCCCTTCACTTCCAAGTTTTAACTTTCACTGAGAATGTTAAGAGTAATTAAGACAAGGGTTATGATTACAGTATTGTGATGAACTGCTTATGCCCGAAACATCAACTGTCCTGCTCCTCGGATGCTGCTTGACCGGCTGTGCTTTTCCAGCACCACTTTCTCGTAGTGCTACAGTCCTCACATTCTCCTTATGATTACAGTAGACAAGCAGGAGGCTGGAAAGCTTTAATATCATAACATTAAAATTTGGAAAAGGTGATATTTCTTAAAATGCAGAAATTTGACATTCAAACAAATATTAAATTATTCTTTCAATGACAGTGAGGTTGTTAACCTTTTATTTAAATAGTAAATAGTGAAGTTAGCATTGCAATTTCAAACCTAGTTACACCTATTTCAACAAGATTTAATTTTTTTACAAGAAAGTTAACAGTGAAATGGAATATAAGAATCTCCAGCTGTGATTTTTAATTTATTGTACTGTCTCTGGAGAAACATGAAATAGCTGACAGCACTTGGATTTTGCATTATTCTGCATCTCTCAGACTCCAGAAGCTGCTGTCACATTGCAGGAAATGCTGCACATGCACACTTTGTGAAATATCTCCCCAGCAAAAAGCAAATGGCATTGCACAAATGAGCATAATAAGTATGAACAAACATGACAGAATGACATCAATGGATGTACTGACATGGATATTGCACGTAAATGATTTACAACCATGTAGTGAGTATCAGCAGATGTTCTCATGATAGAATCTTTCATTAAGAAGATAAAGTTTAATCTGGAAGTAGAGTCTTAAATGTAAACATGGGCAATTATGAAGATATGAGGAGGAACTTGGTTGTGGTGAGTTGGAAAAATGCATTCAAATATTTGATGGAAGGTAGGCAATAGCTATCACTTAATGAATAAATGCTTGGTTTCAAAACAAAATCTCTTGCATAAATAGCCAAAGGAAAAAATAAGAGACATAGCTAATTAAAACAGGGCCAAATCAAAGAAAATTACAAATTTTCAAAAAAAAATGTTGTAAGCCTGATGACTGGGAGAATTTTACAATTGAGCAAAGATGGTCTCAGGAAATTCATGGAAAAAGAGGGAATATAATATGAATGTAAAATTATGAGGAATATAAAAAAACAGATTAGGAGAATTTTGATAGGTATGTAAAGTGGAAAAGATGAGTCAAGACAAATGTAAATCATTACACGCAGAGAGAGGACAATTTTATAATAGGAATTAGAACAATGATAGACAAGCTGAACAATTACTTTGTGTCACTTTCCAGAGTGAACACGGATTTATGATGGAGAAATCATGTTTGACAAACTATTGCTGGGTCTTTTTTGAGGATGTTACTAGCAGAGTCAACAAGGTACAACTATAATCTATGTTTATGGGAATAAAGTCCCATACAAGAAATCAGTGAGCAAAACTAAAATGCATGGGATTGAGGATTGGTTAACACAAAGAGAATAAGAATGAATGGGACATTCTCAGGTTGGCAGGGGGAGGTGACCAGTGGGGTAACATAAGGAATAGTGCTTAGGTATCAGGTGTTCACAATCTTTATCAATGACTTAGATGTGGGACCCAATTGTAATATTTAAAAGTTTGCAGATGATGGAAAACTTGGGAATATGAATTATGAGGAGGATGCAAGTAGCTTCAGGGATTTAGACAGACTGATTGAGAAAGAACAAAGCGAATATAATCTGGATAAGTGAGATTTTATTTTGGAAAGTGAAAGGAAGGCAAATAGTATTTCCTAAATGGTGGGAGATTGGAAAATGCTGATATCCAAAGGGACAAAGATACCCTTGTTAATAAGTCACTGAAAGCCAGTATACAAGTGAAGTAGCTAATTTGGAAGGCATATCACAAGAAGATTTGAAAACAGAAGCAAAGAAGTCTTGCTTCATTTGTACAGAACACTGATAAGACTCTACCTGGAGTATTTGGTGCAGTTCTGGAAGCTTATCTAAGGAAAGATTTACTTGCTGTTGAAAGAGTGCAGCAAAAGTTCAACAGACTGATCCCTGAGATGATGGGCCTGTCCTATGAGGAGAGATTGAGAAGCCAGAGCCTGTATTATCTGCATTGAGGAAGATGAAAACCATGATCTAGAATGGTGGACCAGGCTCGAGGGCTTCTGTTCCCATTTTCCTACATCTCCCAACTAGATTTCTGTTACTATCTCAGTACATACAACCCTCAGACATTGATACCAATACTGATTCCCATGGTATTTTGTGCAAAATAATATTAGCTAGCTATTCTCCTCAGAGCAGGTAAGCTGAAGGAAGTGACAGGAGGGTGATTTTGATCTGGAATACATTGAGAGGGGTTAGTGGTGAGTAATAACTTTCAAAAGGTAATTTGTTTAAAAACTTGATGGAAATGAATATGTAAGCTTTGGTAGCTGTTTTCAAGATCTGGTGCAGGCAAAATGGCCTCCTGTGCTACACCTTTTATGTACTTTTTTTGCTGAATTTTATGGAAAATATTCTACTTGCCCCCACCCCCTCCCACCCTACAGAAGAAAAGCTAAACTAAACCACCTCAGCTCTGAGGAGATGAGAACTGGATTTCGTCACTCAGTGATTTTAAAGGTTTTATCATTATCATTTGATTAGTATTAGTTCCTCCCGTTTAAAAGAACAACCTACCAACTCCTAGCCTCTTCTATATGCCAACCATACATGACGAGTACAGCATAATTTATTGACCAATCAACAGATTGTTTAAATGGCTGACAGGCTGCATATTTTATAGAAACGGAGTTTGTAGGTGGTAGGCTAGCCACGACTTATTTTGTGTGTGTTATTCCCTGGCTTCTGCTGAAAGTGCATGAGTCGGGAGCTGTAAACTCCAGCACAGTATTTCACTCAGCATCAACATCTTCCAACAATGGTTACTGAACAATGCTTAGGAGCAGGATTCCTTGCTACATTTCTTCACTTCCTCCACCTCAAACCCTTCTCCCCTGTCTCAAGCCCATGCTATAGCTCATGGACATTGAACAAATTGTAATATCTTAAAAAAAAAACAGCTAAGATCATAACTTCAGTGTATAATGAACCAAACTTGATACCTTCCACTTTATGTGACTCACCTCATTGAGGAGCCCCACAATCCTGACTTTAAGTGTGAATTGGGCAGAATGTGTTTGCTATAATTGTCAACGAATCTCTACTGGGTGCCATCCTCTTGGTGATTTCTATGATCTCCATCGCATAGAGTTTTAGCATGCTGTTTCTGTCAGGATCTATTCATCTTTCAGTTGAATGTCAGCAACTTAGTTGAAGTTTGCCATTCAGCAAGGGGGAAGTGATGGCCTTGTGGTATTGTCACTAGCCTATTAATCCAGTGACCAGCTAATCTGCCATGGCAGATGGTAGAATTTAAATTCAATAAAAATCTGGAATTAAGATTCTAATAATGACCAAGAAGACATTGCCAATTGTCAGAGAAACTTTTCTGGATTACTGATGTCCTTTAATGGAGAAAACTAACATCCTTACCTGGTCTGGCCTACATGTGACTCCAGACCCACAGCAATGTAGTTGACACATAACTGTCCTCTGGGCAATTAGGTTTGATAATAGGCCTGGCCAGTGACACCCATGTCCCGTGAATGAATGAATAAAAAAAACACTAATGTGTAGCATTATCTATTTATCTCTGTTTCCTTAGAACTCAAAAGTTCATATCTCCAGTGGGTGAGTTGGCATCCAGAGGCAGTAGAAACTGGCCCTTTGAAGGACTCTACCTTCCACACAGCATGCCATTTACAAAGAATGAGATGGATCTGGGTTGTCAGAGATGTGGAGAGTCATACTTCAGTATTGCCAACAGACAAGATGAAAGGTGGGAAGATTCTGAGACTTATATAAAACTTGTCCCTGTACCACTAAGCAACACCATTAAAAGTCCTTCTCAGGAACCCAGTGAGGGAGTTGAGACTGTGAGATGCAGTTCAAGTGCCCAGAGCAGGCCATCTGCCGAGCTGACTTCAGAAGAGCTGGTGCGGGACATAGCAGAAAAAGACCGGTCTCTGGCAGACATTCTGGATCCAAATTCAAAGATGAAGAGTGCTGTAGGCTTCATAGGTGGAATATTTCCAGAAAGCAAACAGGAACTATCACGGGCACGCAAGCACAAGAAACGGAATCGACTACAGCTGCGTCTGAACATTGACCAGGAGAAGTAAGTCTCGCAGATTTACACTAGTTGTTATTTATCTTAGTAAAACCCAGATCTAAGTATTAATCAGGGTTGAGGTTGTTGTTCCCACTCCAGGCAGTAAAGAATTGAGGAGAAAACCCACACATGGTTTCTACTTCTGATTAATGTCCAATGAGCCAGCAAAGTCACCATGTGCTTATAGATGTTGGTTAAGAATAGATTTGTGTTGCACTGTGAGCTTCTTCCATGGTAAAATGGGCATGTGACAAAGATCCAGCCACACCAGCAAGATACCAGAGTAATTTGAGCACCACACCTCAGCATCAGGCTAGTAAAATTGGTGTGGCAGTGTTGGCGTTCAGACAATGCAATCACTTCCCTTCTCTGCCATACTTGTGGTCTAATTTTGAATATAATTACAGGCAGCTTTTTAATGCATGTTTTATTTTGAGCACAGATACAGTCCAGTATGAGGACCCTGGCTGATATAAAATGCTTCCATGCCGTATGAATGGGTGATTATATGGTTAAACAGATCCAGTCAGTTAACAATTAAACTTTCAGCTTCTTGAACACTCACATGTCTAATAACCACCCAGAAGAGTTGACCCTTGTTCTCAAAGAACATCACTCCAGTGCTCATCATTCATCCATGCTACCATTTACTATTCCCCCAGGCCTCCCCTTACTGAGGATGAATGTTCAGTACTCCGCAAAGGCCTCACCTTCATCCCTCTATGCTCCCGAATAATGAGTTTGAAGTGTGTTGTAACATCGAATATTTCTTCCACTCTCTCCGTCTCTGGGCCCACTTTTTCAATCATGACTCCCATCCACCCACTGAGGATCCCTTCTCCTGCCTTCAACACACCCCAACCTTCTGGACACCCTGTGCTGGTCTGTTACCCGTCCTTAATTCTTCATTTCCAACTGCCACCATGACAGACTGCCTCAACCTGTCCACTTCTCTCACCCACTCCAATCTCCCACTCTTGCAACGCACAGCCCTCCACTCCCTCTGCTCCAACCCCAACATCACCATCAAACAAGCCATCAAGGGGTCCACTGTGGTAGTTTGGCGCACTGACCTCTATACCGCCAACTCGCAGACACTTCCTACTGCCCCCTCGACCACGACCTCCCCTTCAATCACCAAATCATCATCTCCCAGACCATCCACAACCTCATCACTTCTGGGGATCTCCCATCCACAGCTTCCAACCTTATCATTCCCGAAACCCGCACCACCTGATTCTACATCCCACCAAAGATTTCCCGGTTGACCCATTGTCTCCGCCCGCTCCTGTCCCACTGAACTCATCTCTGTATACCTTGACACCATCCTGCCCCCCTTGGTCCAGGAACTCCTTACCTACGTTCGGGACACCACCCACGCCCTTCACCTCCTCCAAGGCTTTCATTTCCCCAGCTGCCTACACCTTATCCTCACTATAAACATCCAGTCCCTGTACATATCTATCCGCCATGACGAAGGCCTCCGTTTCTTCCTCTCACTTCAACCCCACCAGTATCCTTCCACTGACACCTTCATCTGCCTGGCTGACCTGGTCCACACCCTTAACAACTTCTCCTTCCAATCCTCCCACTTCCTCCAAGCCAAAGGGGTAGCCATGGGCACCCGCATGGGACCCAGCTATCCTTATCTCTTCATCAGGTATGTGGAAAATCCAAGGTCCACAGCTACACCGGAACCAACCCCCACCTTTTTCGCTCCATCGATGACTATATCTGCTCTATCTCGTGCTCCCATGAGGAGGTTGAACAGTTCATCAACTTCACTAATGCCTATTAAGTCAAAATCACTTGGACCATCTCAGACACCTCCTTCCCCTTTCTGGACCCCTCCATCTCTGGCGACCAACTAACCATGGGCACCTACTACAAACCCACGAACTCCCAGAGCTACCTGGACTACACCGCCTCCACCCGACCTCCTGGAAAAACGGCATCCCTTATTCCCAATTCCTCTGCCTCAGCTGCATCTATTCCCAGGATGACCAATTCCACCATAGAAAATTCCAGATAGCCGCCTTCAAAGACTGCAATTTCCTCTCCCGTGTGGTCAATGATGCCCTCCAGCGTATCTCCTCCACTTGCTGCACCTCTGCCCTTAAACCCCACCCCTCCCAACATAACAAGGACAGTTTCCCCCACCCCCCCCCCCCCCCCCCACCCCCCCCCACCAACCTCACCTTCCACACCATCAATCTCCGGATACAAGAGATCATCCTTCACCACTTCTGCCACCAACAAATAGACCCTAACACTTGGGATATATTTCCCTCCCCACCCCTATCAGCATTTCAGAAAGACCATTCCCTCCGCGATTCCTTTGTCAGATCCATGTCCCCCACCAGCCCTCACCCTATGCCTGGCACCTTCTGCCACCACAGGAAGTGCAAAACCTGCCCCCCCTCCACCACCACTTCCATCCAAGGCCCCAAAGGATCATTCCATATCTGACAGAAATTTACCTGTACCTCTACCAATATCATCTACTGTATCGCTGCACTCAGTGTGGTCTCCTGTGCATCGGGGAGCCAGGCACCAACTTGCAGATCATTTTGGAGAACATCTCTGGGACTCCCACATCAACCATCCCCACTGCCCCATGGCTGAACTTTTCAACTTCCCCTCCCACTCTACCAAGGACATGCAAATCCTGGGCCCTCCTCCATCGTCAAAACCTGGAGGAAGAACACCTCATCTTCCGCCTTGGCACAGCATAATTTATTGACCAATCAATGTTAGACTTTGTCTGCCAACCCAACACTCTATAGTAGCACATTTGACTCTGTGTCAGAAGGCTGTGTCCAAGCCTTGGACACAAATGTCTGGGCTGACACTCCAATCCAGCACTAAAGGAATTAGTGTCTTGGGAGTGTCACCTTTCATTAAAAAAAACCTTAAAAATAGGTCCAGTTTACTTCCTCAAATGGGTCTAAAAATCCCCTAGCACTATTTTGGAAGGCGAGCAGGGGAGGTGCTCTGGTCAATATTTCTCCCTCGAACAATATGACAGAAATCAGTTATCGAATAATTATGATGCTGTTTGTGAGAACTCATTCTGTACAAACTGGCTGACCCATTTTCTTCAACTGTGACTATATTTCTAATGAACTTTTATTGGTTATGAAGTGTTTTGAGGCATCTGTGGTCATGAAAGGCCCCATATATAAATGCAAATCTGCTTTTTTCTATGTGTATTGTTTTCAATTTATGAGCTTCTATGAATTTCTGGAATGTCTTTTATGAATTTGTAAAAGGATAGCACAGGGATTCATGCTTCAGTATTATTTCAACATGCAGTCACTTTATTTTTGGATAACTTGTGAGAAGGCACAAACAAAGTCTGTATCTGTGTGTCTTAGCCGCAGCTTGATTTGAAATCTATTCTGAATGGTATCTTTCATCAATGTGTTGCTGTAATTATGCATCATTCTTGCCAACCCGAGGACGATTGCAGTGATTTAATGGTGCAGTGGCCCCACACAATTCCTATTTTTAGAAACTAAAATACTAATCTACAAGTCTATTCAAGATCTCTGCTGCTGATTTCCTATAAAGTATTTGTACCTGAATGCAGCTTAGTAAGCTTGTCATGGGTTCACAAAATGTAACAAGCACGGCAAAGAACGGTAGCCATGTTTCCAACACTGGGTCACACACAGCACAAGACTTGATTTTTGGAGGTTTATCATCACTATCCCAGGACATCACTGCAGGGATTCCTCAGGGTAGTGTCTCAGGCACAACCGTCTTTAACTGCTTCAATTCCCTATCATCGGCATCCTGAAATTACCATTGACTAGAAACTGAATTTGACCAGCCATATAAATAATGTGGCTACAACAGTAGGTCAAAAGCTTGAAATTCTGTAGTGAGTAACAAACCCCCTGTCTAGCGAGAGCCCATCCACTATCCAAGAGGTATAAGCAAGATGTATGATGGAATATCTCTTCACTTGTCTGTATAAGTGCAGCAATGTTTGAGGCTTGACTTCATCCGTAACTGGACTGATGTACCGTCAAGTATTTAAACTACTGGGCCGCAGTAGTAGCGGTCTGTATCATATGTAGTGATTCGCAAAGTTCCTTCCAAACCTGGGACCTCTACCAACTAGAAGGGCAAGGAAAGTAGATGCATGGAACACAACCTGAAAATTCCCCTCCAAGTCCTATGTCACTTTTACTTGGAAATATATCACCATTCCTTCACTGACACTGAGTCACAATCCTGGAATTTCCTCCCTAACAGGACTGTGGGTGTAGCACTGCGGATTCACTTCAGTATTTCAAGAAAAGGCTCGTCATTGCCTTTCCAAGGACAGTTAGGGAGAGGCAAAAATTGTTGATCTTGTAAGCAATTCTGAAATCCTGTGAAATAATTTTTGTTAAAATGAACCAGCTCTAGAATTCCCTTTTTATACTTCACTGTGTCATTTTCCCCCCCTTTAACGCACTTAAGACCTAAGTCTTTGACCAAACTGTTGGTCATCTGTAACTTCTTGAGTGGCTTTGGTGTCTTACTCATTTTGTAATGCTCCCACAAAACACCATATGACGTTCCTTTATCTTTAAAGGCATAATATAAATGGATACAATGTTAAAGTAATCAGAATAGAATGCTCTGTTTCAAAGTCTTCTCGAGCAACTAGAGTTTCTACTAAGTGCCTTTCTAAGTTCAGGCTGTTTTTGGGTATGCAGCATCTCCATGATTGTCTTTACCTGAATTACTTACTGCCTTGAGTTGTATGCTTGACAACATCTAATGCAGCTTTATGATACAGTCCATTGATTAGAATTTACAGTCTTCCTGAAGGTCCAGCCACAACTCTCAATAATACTTAAGGAGTTTGTTTCATGTAACTTAGAAGGTTTCTCTTCCTTAGATTATTTATGGAATGGGTGAATATAAACTCCTCTTTCCAAAGAGGGTTGTGGATTCTAAAACAACTGCTACATCATTCCTTTTAGTAGTTGGTTTTGTGGTTCCCAGAATAACATGTTTGGAAAAGTTAAAACTGAAAATACCAGGAATACTCAACAGGTCTGGCAGCATCTGTGGAGAGAAAAACAATTAAAGTTTAAGGTCCAATTGCATCAGACCTTTTTAGTTCTGATGAAAAATCATGGAAGAAGTTGGTACATTACTTCAGTTTTCTTGAAGCTGATTGTAAGAAACATAGAAAATAGGTGCAGAAGTAGACCATTTGGCCCTTCCAGTCTGTACCACTATTCAATATGATCATGGCTGATCATGCAATCTCCGTATCCCACTCCCACTTTTTCTCCATAACCCCTGATCCCGTTAGCCACAAGGGCTACCTCCAGCTCCCTCTTGAATATATATAAAATGGATTGGTCCCAACACCTTTCTGTGGAAGAGAGTTCCACAGGTTCACAGCTCTCTGAGTAAAACAATTCTTCCTCATCTCAGTCCTGAATGGCTTATCCCTTATTCTTAGATTGTGGCCCCTATTTCTGGACATTCCAAACATCAGGATCATTCTTCCTGCATTTGTCTGTCCAGTCCCAACAGGATTTTACATTTCTATGGGATTTGCCCCCACCCCAAAACCCCATTCATCTAAATTCCAGCAAGTGTAAGCCCGGTCGATCCAATCTTTCTTCATATGTCACTCCTGCCATCCTGGGAATCAATCTGATGAACCTTCGCTAGACTCCCTCGATAGCAAGAAAGTCTTTCCTCAGACTAGAAAATTAAAACTGCACACAATACTTAATATGTATCCTCACCAAGGCCCTGAATAACCGCAGCAAGACATCCGTATCCTATACTCCAATCCTCTCACTATGAAGACCAGTATACCATTTAGCTTTGCTCACCACCTGCTGTACCTGCATACCAACCTTCAGCAACTGTTCCACCCTGACACCCAGGTCTCAATGCACCTCACCATTTCCTAAACTGCTACCATTCAGATGATAATCTAACTTCCTGTTTTTGCAACCAAGTGGATAACCCCATATTTATCCACATTATATTGTGTTTGCCATATATTTGCCTGCTTAGCCACCCTATCCAAATCACCCTGCAGCCTCTTAACATCCTTCTTACAGACACACTGCCACCTCGCTTAGTGTCATCTGCAAATTTGGAGAGATGGCATACAATTCCTTTGTCCAAATCGTTAATGTACATTGTGAATATCTGAGCCAAAGTTGTTGAATACATTGGAGAACAAATCCATGCTACATTACATGCTAGCTTTTGAACCAGCAGCTAGTGGACAATCACTAGATTACAGTTCTATAGTGAACATAAACTCTTAATTAGCTTGGCCTAATGATTGTTCCTCTTGTTTGAGCATTGACCGGTTAATTGCTGAAGGAAGTTGAGCCCAATCCTGTCCACATGAATGAACTTCCAGCTGTGATTGCTGAATGACAGTCACAAGCAGGAAGCCTGGTTGGGTTATTTGGGTTTTTTTTCTCATCTGAGAATTATGACTGGGATGGTATAACATTGCAGAGGTCAGCAACACTACCTCTGTTCAGATCAGCTCAGTTAGTATAGCTACTGGGATTTGAACTCTGATTTTGCTTCTCTATATGGTACAGCTAAACATCAGATAAATTGCTCTCTTTACTTTTTCTATTCTTTGCGCATGTTATGTTAGAGAGCTTTAAATTAGTTGCAGGACATATCACTACTCTTGCCAGAAATATCATGAGAAAGTTATTAGTGAAGCTTATGTCTCCTGCAAAGGTTGTTCTGGTTCCTGGGGGTATGTTTCCTTGGTAATATTTAACAAGTGGCTAACAAAGTTATTTCTTTGCACTTTGAAAAAAATTCTCAGTGAGGGATTTTTGGACTCAGCCCTGACGTCTGTTTTTTTGCTTAATTCACACTTTCAGAACACACAGGGAGATGTGAGCTATCCAAGATGAGCATACTAGTGGGAGAAAGTTCAAAGCTGGTAACTAACCCTAAAGGTCACTTGTTTTAGTCCTGGTTTGTGTTTTATTAACTGCAAACAATTATAGCACCAGTTTCAGCACCATAGTTGGCCTAAATTCTTCGACTGCTTTTGGTTAGACCCAGATTGGGGGTATTTGATGAAGATTGGATTAGTCTTAGTTATAGGTTTACATGGTTAACTAGCCTATGGAGGCTTTTTGCATTTTATTTTTGAACAGCAGCTCCAGGCTGCTGTACCAGTATGCACAGCTTCTCTGCAATGCCAGCAATTTGATGTAAAGCGATTTAACCTTTAAACTGTATATAAGGTACTTAGTGTCCTGACCACAAATCAGAACTCCAGTAATGTTTACCATTTTTGTGGTTGCCATATTTGATGCCTCTGAGTGAGCCTAACAGTGACTGTGGCCATTTGTACTGAATTATAGGCAGTTTGTTGCACTTTGAAGCTAGGCCAAGTAAAAGAAGGGAGAGACTGCCTGTACGTAAGTTAAGTTTGCATCTGGCACTGAGTAAATTGTTGCCTAGAAGTCACTTAACCATACCACTTTTTTTCTGCATCCCCAAACAATATTTTATGCACAGATGTATTCTAAACTGTGGTTACAGCAACTTTCATAGTATTCTGAACAAAGCCATCAATCAGTTACAAGTACTCACTTGAACAGGAACAGGAAGCACTTGAAACATGTGTATAAAAGTAAACCATTTCTGTTGATAAATGTAGTGATTGTAAACAGTGAGCTAGCTTAAAGTATATTGGAAGGACAGGTTGAAGGACAGCATCTTGGAGCAAGAGGCTGTCCAAACGAATGAAGAAGAGAAACAGAACGTGATAGCTTCAGGAGTTTTAATAATTGTGAGGACAAAGAACACATTTTTGCAAGAGTGGGATAAATTTCATTGCTTACCTCCTGCTAAATTGAAGGATTATTAACAACAGGAATAAAGATAGCTAAAGTAATGAGTCATTGGGAACAATAACATGGAAGAGTAGGCAGGAAGCACTGTATGAAGAGAACTAGGACCTAAATTAAAGTACAGCTTTCCAAAGGTTGGAGTCCCTAGATTATTGTCAGAATTATGTGCAGATTAGCATAATCGATTTTGCAACAGAGAACAAGTGTGGCAAAAATGGGTTACACATCATTGAACTGGTACCATTACTGGGACTGAAAGGAATTATCTTTGGGCTTGGCTGCACCTAAATTGATCTTGTGTCAGGGTCCTAGTGAAAAGGATAGATATGGCAATTACAGACACTTCAATCTAATAATGGGAAGCATAGGTAGTAAAGGAAGTTTTCATCAAAACAAATTATATGGAAAAGAGTAGAGTAACAGTCACAAAGTTTGCTTGTGGCTGTATAAGTGAGGGAAAATAAGTGGGAGGATATAAAGTATTTCAACAGGAAAATTAAATTAGAAACTTGAACAAAATATTTGGGCTGAGGGACAGGTTACAATTAACTTCTCAAATAAGCATTGTTTATATAAATGCAAGGAGTACATGCTGGATACATTGAATGAATTGCAAGTACAAATTCAGTTGGGAGGTAAGGCATGGTTACAGAGACTGTAAGACAGTCAAGAATTGAAACTAAAACTAGCAGGTTAAAGGCTTATATGAAAAATAGAGAAAAGATGGTGCCAACTTTGAAGTAATATATTGTATAAATGCAGAGATTACACAACACATAATCAAGCCAGTGACTTTAATGGGGGATTTAACTTTCATAATGAGCGGTAAAAGGGCACTTACCTGTTGAGTTGTCTCAGAATCCAATTCAATTAGGGATAGTTAACATGGCTTTGTGTGTGGAAAATCATGTCTCACTAACTTGATTGAGTTTTTTGAGGAAACAACAAAGAGGATTAATGAGGATGAAGTGGTGGACATGATCTATATGGACTCCAGTAAGGCATTTGACAATGTTCCTCATGGACTAGTCAGCAAGGTTAGATCACATTGAATACAGGGAGAGCTAGCCATTTGAATACAGAACTGGCTCAAAGATAGAAGACAGAGGATGATGGTGGAGAGTTGCTTTTCAGACTGAAAGCCTGTGACCAGCAGTCTGCCACAAGACTCGTTGCTGGGTCTGTTAGGTTCTTTTTCTTGAGATTCTTACACACTTGATGCAACTGCAATATACCACTTTCTGTGAACAGCCAAAGTTTATTAAGTAAGTACAAACTTTTGGAGGAACCCTTAAATACTCTTCACGGAGCTTATGGAGCCGTGTCAAGAGACGTCCCTGACCAAGGGAACAGTCTTCCCTTTTACATCACCATCCGTAATGCCCACAAGACAACCCCCTGCCACTCTCTGTAGTCACATGCCACTCAAGACAATGTAGTGATTTGATTATTTCCAGAAACAATGTAATTAAATTGATGCTGAATTGCAGGAGGTGGCCATGTAAATTTTTACATTCTGCATGCAAGACAGAGAAATATCTTTCTGATAGGAAGGAGACCAGAATTGCATGCAATATTCCAACAGTGGCCTAACCAATGTCCTGTACAGCCGCAACATGACCTCCCAACTCCTGTACTCAATACTATGACCAATAAAGGAAAGCATACCAAACGCCTTTTTCACTATCCTATCTACCTGCGACTCCACTTTCAAGGAGCTATGAACCTGCACTCCAAGGTCTCTTTGTTCAGCAACACTCCCTAGGACCTTACCATTAAGTGTATAAGTCCTGCTAAGATTTGCTTTTCCAAAATGCAGCACCTCGCATTTATCTGAATTAAACTCCATCTGCCACCTCTCAGCCCATCATGGATAGGATAAATAGACAAGGCCTTTTCCCTGGGGTCGGGGAGTCCAGAACTAGCAGGCATAGGTTTAGGGTGAAAGGGGAAAGATTTAAAAGAGACCTAAGGGGCAACTTTTTCACACAGAAGGTTGTACGTGCATGGAATGAGCTGCTAGAAGAAGTGGTGGAGGCTGTTACAATACAAGATTTAAAAGGCATCTGGATGGGTATGCAAATAGGAATGGTTTAGAGAGGTATGGGCCAAGTGCTGGCAGATGCAACTAGATTAAATTAGGAAATCTGCTCAGCACGTGGACGATTGGACCGAAGGGTTTGTTTCCATTCTGTACATCTCTATGACTCTCATTTCTGTAAGATAACCTCATTTTTTTTCTAAAATCCAATTAGTTTAAATTGTTTAATCTTTACTCATGACAGCCTCTTTATTTGGGGAATCAACATAGTGAACCTTCCTTGAACTACTTCCAATGCAAGTGTATCCCTCATTAATTAAGGAGACCAAAACAATATATACTGAGGAACCTTGATTATCCGAACGAGATGGGCGGGCACTATTTTGTTTGGATAATTGATTATTCGGTTAATTAGAGTCATAGAGATGTACAGCATGGAAACAGACCCTTTGGTCCAATCTGTCCATGCCGACCAGCTATCCCAACCCAATCTAGACCCACCTGCCAGCACCCGGCCCATATCCCTCCAAACCCTTCCTATTCATATACCCATCCAAATGCCTCTTAAATGTTACAATTGTACCATCCTCCACCACATCCTCTGGTAGCTCATTCCATACACATACCACCCTCTGCATGAAAACGTTGCCCCTTAGGTCCCTTTTATATCTTTCCCCTCTCACCCTAAACCTATGCCCTCGATTTCTGGACTCCCCGACCCCAGGAAAAAGACTTTGCCTATTTATCCTATCCATGCCCCTCATAATTTTGTAAACCTCTATAAGGTCACCCCTCAGCCTCCGACGCTCCAGGGAAAACAGCCCCAGCCTGTTCAACCTCTCCCTATAGCTCAGATCCTCAAACCCTGCCAACATCCTTCTAAATCTTTGCTGAACCCTTTCAAGTTTCACAACATCTTTCCGATAGGAAGGAGACCAAAATTGCAATATTCCAACAGTGGCCTAACCAATGTCCTGTACAGCCGCAACATGACCTCCCAACTCCTGTACTCAATACTCTGACCAATAAAGGAAAGCATACCAAACGCCTTCTTCACTATCCTATCTACCTGCAATTCCACTTTCAAGGAGCTATGAACCTGTACTCCAAGGTCTCTTTGTTCAGCAACACTCCCTAGGACCTTACCATTAAGTATATAAGTCATGCTAAGATTTGCTTTCCCAAAATGCAGCACCTCGCATTTATCTAAATTAAACTCCATCTGCCACTTCTCAATCTATTGGCCCATCTGGTCAATATCCTGTTGTAATCTGAGGTAACCCTCTTCGCTGTCCACTACACCTCCAATTTTGGTGTCATCTTCAAACTTACTAACTGTACCTCTTATGCTCGCATCCAAATCATTTATGTAAATGACCAAAAGTAGAGGACCCAGCACCGATCCTTGTGGCACTCCACTGGTCACAGGTCTCCAGACTGAAAAACAACTCTCCACCACCACCCTCTGTCTTCTACTTTTGAGCCAGTTCTGTATCCAAATGGCTAGTTCTCCCTGTATTCCATGAGATCTAAACTTGCTATTCAGTCTCCCATGGGGAACCTTATTGAACGCCTTACTGAAGTCCATATAGATCACATCTACTGCTCTTCCCTCATCAATCCTCTTTGTTACTTCCTCAAAAAAACTCAATCAAGTTTGTGAGACATGATTTCCCATGCACAAAGCAATGTTGACTATCCCTATTTAGTCCTTGCCTTTCCAAATACATGTACATCCTGTCCCTCAGGACTCCCTCCAACAACTTGCCCACCACTGAGGTCAGGCTCCCTGATCTATAGTTCCCTGGCTTGTCTTTACCACCCTTCTTAAACAGTGGCACCACGTTTGTCAACCTCCAGTCTTCCGGCACCTCACCTGTGACTATTGATGTTACAAATATCTCAGCAAGAGGCCCAGCAATCACTTCTCTAGCTTCCCATAGAGTTCTCGGGTACACCTGATCAGGTCCTGGAGATTTATCCACCTTTAACCGTTTCATGACATCCAGCACTTCCTCCTCTGTAATCTGGACATTTTGCAAGATGTCACCATCTATTTCCCCATAGTCTATATCTTCCATATCCTTTTCCACAGTAAATACTGATGCAAAATATTCATTTAGTATCTCCCCCATTTTCTGTGGCTCCACACAAAGGCTGCCTTGCTGATCTTTGAGGGGCCCTATTCTCTCCCTCGTTACCCTTTTGTCCTTAATATATTTGTAAAAACCCTTTGGATTCTCCTTAATTCTATTTGCTAAAACTATCTCATGTCCCCGTTTTGCCCTCCTGATTTCCCTCTAAGTATACTCCTACTTTCTTTATACTCTTCTAAGGATTCACTCGATCTATCCTGTCTATACTGACATATGCTTTCTTCTTTTCCTTAACCAAACCCTCAATTTCTTTAGTCATCCAGCATTCCCTATACTTACTAGCCTTTCCTTTCATCCTGACAGGAATATACTTTCTCTGGATTCTTGTTGTCTCATTTCTGAAGGCTTCCCATTTTCCAACCATCCCTTTACCTGCGAACATCTGCCTCGAATCAGTTTTCGAAAGTTCTTGCCTAATGCTGTCAAAGAGATTTCCTCTGGGGCTTGGAGTTTTCTGTGAAGTCTGCTCCTCGTTCAGGAGACTAGGCAGCAGCACATCGCATGTGAGACCCTGTCCCCACCTCTTGCCCACCCCCACCCACCAACCCTGAACCCCTGTCCACCCCCAACCACTTTCTGACCCACATCCGCACCACTGCCCCCAGCCGCACCCCCACCACCTCCCCAACCCCCGGGACAGCCGGTTTGTACACCAACAGTAATCTGCTGATGCCTTTGTGGGGTAAGTCTCTAAATAGTGCACACGTGCTTTCTCTCGCTCTCGCGCTCTCTCTCACAGGCTTTTTACTGCAACTTTTTGACAGGTTCCACCTTTGCTCTGTACAGGACAATGTTGGAGAGATTATCTGGGGAAAGGGGGATTTCGGGTCCACCCCTGTGTAGAATTCCAGGGAAAGTAATTTGAAGATGGTGCCTGGACTATCCAGGACTGTTCTCGGAAGCATTTCAGTGAGCCAAGTTGGTTTTTAATCATTGTACCTGTAAACAAAAGACGCAATCAGGGTTAAAACAGCTCTTTGACGTAATGTTTCTATTAGGACCTTGAGATCCCCTTTGGATAATCTGATATGCGGATAATTGATATTCGGATAGTCGAGGTTCCTCTGTATTACTCTAGGTGAAGTCCCATTGTGTCCTGTACAGTTATAACAGCACTCCCTTACTTTTATTCTCCATTCCCCTTGTACTAAAGGCCAACATCCTGTTGGCCTCCCTAATTACTTGCATGCTAACATTTTGTAATTCATGTATAAGGACAGCTAGATGCCTCTGTACCACAATAAGGCCAATGAAGCTTGTCTGTTCATGTACATATATCATTAAAAAGCAATGAATTGTTACAGAAAATAATATAAAAGGCTAACAAAAGTTTGCTTTCATATTTAAAGATTGAAATGAAAGGATTAGAAAAATTTATGATGCAGCTGTGCGGCACCATAATTAGATCACATTTGGCAAACTCTGAACAGTTCCATGCACTGTACCTTAGTATCCTAACTTTGAGGGGAATGAGGCATCAATTTACTGAAATGATTCAGCATTGCAAGGGTTAAATTACCATGAGAGATTACAAACCAGAGTAATAGCCCTGAGAGTTACAAAATATTGTGATGAATAAATGGGGTGAATGATGGAAAACGTTTCTGCTGATAGGGATGCTAAGATTAGATTTTCGTGAGTGAAAGTAGGAAATATTTCTACACTGAAAGGGGATTAGTAGTTTGGAACGCTCTTCTGCCAATGATAGTTGATTCTAATTAATTGTCAGTAGTTTTAGTTATCAATCTCAGATTTAAAATTAAATGTTATGAGGCAACAGAAAATATGTGGAGTTGGATCTCAGCAGTTATGATCTCATTGGATGGTGGGACAAGCTTGACAAGTTCAGTAACAAAAGGAGAAATTGCTGAAAAAGCTCAGCAGGTCTCGCAGCATCTGTGAAGAGAAATCAGAGTTAACATTTCATGTCCAGTGACCATTCCTCAGAACTGGGATTCAAGAATCAATTCCTGTATGTGTCCAGTTCCAAATATGAACTGGATGATATTTTTTAGTGAGGATCTGTGTATAGTACAAGTTACTGAATTGTGACTACATAGAAATACTTGTGTATTTGGATTTTTAAAAGATATCTGATAAAGTGCCATTTTAAAGGTTAATAGGAGATAAGATCTTGTGGTGTGATGGGGTAATACATTAGCATGGGTAGAGGATTGGCTAATTAACTGGGATATTTTCTTTTTTTTAACTGTAACTAGTCATGTGACACAGGGATCCGTGTTGGGGCCTAAATTATTACGATCTATAGTAAGGACATGGATTAAGGAATTGACATATTGTAGCCAATAGGCTGACAATAGAAACGTAGGTAGGAAAGCAAGTTGTGAGAAGAGCAGAAAAGATGGGTTAAATGAGGGGACACAAAATTAGCAAATGGAGTATAATATGAGAAGATGTGAAGTTGTCTGTTTTGGTTGAAGCATAGAAATGCAGTGTATTGAATGGATCAAGACTACAAAATGCTGTAATGCAGGAATATCTGGGTGTCCTTGTAGGTGAATAATAAAGTCAGCTTGAGCATCTCCGGCTATGCCAGAATTTGTTGCCATCTTTAATTGCCCTGGAGAAGCTGTTGGCCTCTTTTGAATGACTGAACTTTGTGTTGTAGGAAAACCTACTGAGTGATTAGGAAGAGAGTTCCACAGTTTTGACCCAAGAACTTGATTGATGACCCCTTCCATCACTTAGCTAGAGATAGTAAAGTTAACATTGCCATAGTTCCAGAGGACTGCTCTCTCGTCAGAGAGAGAGAAATGACAGGTGATGGTTTAATCTGAGGACCACCACACATCAAGCACCGCAAGAGCGCGGTTTAGATGGTTGGACCTTCATGATGACCTCAGTATAGTGATTGGAACCAGGCGGATCCCATTGACTGAGATTCTTGATTGGCCCAGTCAGGAAACTCTAACTGACCAATCTAAACAGGGAATTTAAAATCTCCTCCTTTTTCGGGACTGACTTCATGCTGACTGGCCACTGCCAATTACTGTGCATAAGTAAATAAAGGGTGAAGGGATACTGGGCTCTGTGCAGTTATTTCACTCGGCCTACACTGTTGGTGTCATTCTGCATCACAAACTACCCATCCAGCCAACTGAGCTAACTGACCCCAGCTGGTGATCGAGAGTAGACAGATACGATGGTTTTGGACCAGGCTGTGTTTATTCTGCTTTGTATGGACAGGCCATTCCTGGAATATTTTTCAACACATCTGGTAGATGTGACTGTTAGCAGGTGTGCTAGAACAACTTGGCTAGAGGTATGGCTAATTCTGGAATCTTCAGTACCAATGCCCGAATGATATCAGCGCGATTTTGATTTTGTCAACCAAATTTTTAAAATTTGCTTAAATTTTTTTTTAAAGTCAGTCAAAAACATTCAGCTGACTGAAAGCAAGACAAACTTGAAAATGCTGAGTTAATACAATCTTTGCAGATGAACCTGGAATCCCTGTTTTTCAGGCTGCATAATGTCAGCAACAACAATATGGGGAAAGTGCAGTGGATGCTATTATAATGAACAATGTGTGTTAAGTCTTCAATTTATATTGGAAGTTGAGTTCTGAGATGCACTACAATGTCAAAATTCTGTCCTGATTGCAGCATTCTCTTTCCGCAACCCATCTTCATTTGAAAAATGCAGCTCCTTTATAGAGAGAGAATGATTTTTAGGAACTGTTGTGCAACAATACCTGCTCACCTTATACACTGTTTTGCCCACTTTTGGATTACAGTCAATCAGGAAAGCTAATGTAGTGATAGCGCTGCTGAAGAATGATGAAGATAAGCTTAGAGGCATTGACAGAGGAATGGCAGAAGCAGTGACTAACTACTTTATCATCTTCAGTCAAAACTGAGGTATTTCTGTAGATACTAATAGTGATGAACTCAAGGATATTAACAGAGCTTGGAAGGAAATGGAGAAAATAATTGACCAAGTATTACACCTATAAAAATATAAAATCCCAAGTCCAGATGGTATCCAGCCAAATATATTCAAGGAAACTAAGCATCAGAAGTATCTTTGTAATATCTGTTATATCATTGATATTAATGAAATCAACTTCAATATCTTTACTAAATCTGGTAGAAGAACCTGTAGTAACAAAATATCATAATAGTATGCATTGATTTTAAAAGGCTCAGTCATGCTGAAAGAGTCTGGTAGAATTCCTTGGACATAATGGCAAGGGTCAATCTCCTATTTTGGTTTTCAAGAGGCCTTTTGGATAGTATCATATGGTAGGCCATGACAACAGTTAGAGCATGTGGAGTTAGACTAAGTAGCTGATTAGAAAATGAATTGGCTGTAAAATAAAGTCGTGTAGGGTTGAATGCATTAGATTAGTTTGGAAGTGGTGTTTAATAATATCACTGTTATTTTATTTTAATGGCCGAGACTTAAACAAGTAGCTTACCATCAAAACCTGCTGATGATCTATAGCTAACAAGGAACTGTAGAAAATCTATAGGCTGGGTAGTTGTGGCAAATTTACATTAAGTGGATAAATGAGAGCTTGTATACATTGGTAGATAAAACAAAATATCACTTCAACCTTAGAAAATTGGGTTGAAATGAAAAGGGATGTAGGTTAAAAATCATTAACAGAAGCATCACAGATCAACAAAGCAAAAATAAATATTAATAAAGCATTAATTAGTCTGAAGGGATGTAACATTCAAAAGTGATGAAGGTGTAAGCATGTAGTCAGGCTGCACTTGGAGTTGTACAAAGTACAAGTTTGCATATTGAAAATGACTGGAGAGCAATGCAAGCAAGATCTGGATGCGAACAGAGGTGAAACCAGAAATGAAAGATTTTCTTTAGGTATCAATTAGGATTAAACAGGTTGATGCTTTCCCTAGAGTCAACCTGATTGAAATCATTGCTGATATGAACAGATTGTACAGGTAAAGTGTCCATAAATACAAAGTACTTATTCAGTAGAGAAATGAGAAACGTATATACTTAGTTTAGAAGGTGGAATCCAGTACCATAAGAGATGAGACCAACAGCTTAAATGATTGCAGAAGAATATTAGACAAGAGGAAAACTAATAGAAAGGTATGCTTAAAGGTAGAGAAGAGATGGATGGAATGCAAGGAAACTTGTGAGGAAGGTAAACACCAGCACAGACAGTCTGGGGCAAATTGTTTTATTCTGTGCTAGAAATTCTATGTAATCCGTGTGTTCATGAATTCACGTGTGAAGGGCATCGATACTACGTTTCATCAGCACTTTGTTTAGAATTTGTCTTGGTTTTTTGCATAGCTAATGTGATTTTTCTTTGCTTTCTTTACAGGTGTACTGCACAGGCCACCTCCTCAACAGCAATCACTAGCTCAACTTCTTGCTCAGCTTACTATAGCACATCTGCTGCCAAAGCCGAGCTGTTGAACAAAATGAAGGACTTACCAAATATGGCTGAAGTGTGTTTGGAAGAGGAGGAGGAAGAGGAGGAAATGTTGATAGAAAAGAAGGTATTAAGTTTTTTTCCCAGATATAGAATTGTCCTAGGTGGTGAGAAGAGGCACCTGCTAAATAAGGTTAGCAGGCAGAAAGGTCTAAAAAGTAATCTGAAAGCAACCCTTCATGGGACATGTAAGTACCAAGGATCCATTATTTGTATGGAGGCCTGTGTGCAGACTTGTCTCATGTATCATGTGGTGAAAGTTTTATACTTTCACATCATTTTGGGCAAAGGAACTCTCTTCTAATCAATATTTTTTCTTATAAATTTCCACAGCAGCAACTGATTAGCAGTCTTAGCAGGAAACTCTCTGTATTGCATGAAGCCCAGAAGAGCCTCTTGGAAGACATCAGTGCAAACTGTGCATTGGGGGAAGAGGCAGAAAGACTGGTCAAGAATGTCTGCAAACCAAATGAGTTTGATAAGTACCGAATGTTCATTGGGGATTTGGATAAAGTTGTAAACCTGTTGCTGTCTCTCTCAGGCCGACTTGCTCGAGTGGAAAATGCCTTAAATAACCTGGATGTTGAAATGAGTGAGGAAGAAAGGGTAGGTATTGTCAGTCAATGCTAAATTATAACTATATTATGGATGTAATGCCAAAGAATGTCAAGTGGAATGGGTCAGATTTCCTCTTTGGCTATGGCCATTGCCTGACACTTGTGTAGCATGACTGAATTGGATTAGATTCCCGACATTGCGGAGACAGGCCATTGGCCCATCGATTCCACACCAACCCTCTGAAGAGTAACACACCCAGGCCTATTTCCCTCTTACTAATGCGCCTAACACTATGAGCACTGTAGCATGGCCAATTCACCTGACTTGCACATCTTTGGACTGAGAGAGGAAACCGGAGGAAACCCACACAGACACTGGGAGAAAGTACAAACTCCACACAGACAGTCATCCAAGGCCGGAATCGTACCTGGGTTCCTGGTGCTGTGAGGCTGCAGTGCTAACCACTGAGCCACTGTGACTGTTACTTTTCATGTAAAGCCTACCTTTTCCCCATAACATTTGATTCCATTACTAATTAAAAATTTAGTTCAGCCTTGAATATTCTTTAAAAACCCAACCTTGAATGCTCTTTAAGAATGCAGCTTGTCACTTGTCAGCTTGAATGCACTTGTCAGCTCAGGCCTAGATTTCAATCCACTCTTGCTGCATTTGAACATGAACTGCTTCAGTGTCTGAGGAGTCCAATGTCCACAGTAGGGTATTGAAGACCCTGTTCTCATGCATCAACTCGAATCATGATGCATTTCCATAGTAATGAATACTATGATAGTATCACTGATTGATTGTTTGGATCTTGTCAGAAGAGAGTGAAAGTAGAGTGGCACTAGATGATTTAGTTACAATCAATATGTGAAATTCTGTATTGTAATGACTGATAGCAAGATCTGGTTTTAAATATTGTGAATAATTTTGACATTTCTGTTGCATAAGAACTTAGCTTAGTAGAGATGACTCTAATCAAACAGCTAACAACATCAACAAACTTTTGATAGTTCAATAATCTATTTTGATGCAAATCAAGTGAGAAGAGATAAAATGGTTTTCTTCTTCTGTCACTCCCCATTTTGGTTATTAGCAGATACCTTGAATTTTAAAACAGTAGTGGGTTGCCAACTCAATTATTCTTGACTGTGCAGTCTCTAAGAAATAAGACAGACCTTTATTTTTAAGTTAAGCACATATGTGATTACTTTTATTACTAAGACCCAACAATATAAAAATGTCAAAAATGTGCAAATTCATCCTACTTCCCACTCTTGCTTGCAAACACAGACACATTTTCACAAGCTACAAAAAAGTACAGCTTTACTGTGTCAGATAAATTTAGCCAAGTAAAATGAAGATTGAAAGGTGAAGTCAATAAGGAGTCATGATGTTTTGTTTCTCACTGAGGCAGTTGCTGTATAGTCATTGTGGGTATAGTATTTTCTCCTGAAATCGCAGTTGTGGAAAATCCAGTGGCTTTTAATGGAAATTCTCTGCTGTGGAGACATTCAGCAGATCCAGATGCAGAGCTCAGATAGAATGGTGAGATGAGAGATGGGCAAAACAACTATCTGCTGCGGTTAATATCAATTACTGTCCAGACCCTAACTTCAAAGGCCACACAAGAGGTTGTCAATATGATCTCTCTCCTTTCTAATTCCATACTCCAAAGAATATAGAGGACGAGTTCATGCAGTTATTCTTTAGCTGTTATTTCACAGCCTAAATGATTAATTTTTAATGTCCTTGCAATTCCCTTCTGAATAGATCAGTCTTCATTGATAAAATAGGAAGAAGGGTATCATAGCTCCAAAAAACTGTTGTCTCTATTGGGCCTTTGCATCTCTGTCCAAGAAAAGTGGGCGGCCTGGTGGCACAGTGGTTAGCACTGCTGCCTCATAGCGCCAGAGACCCGGGTTCAATTCCCGCCTCCGGCGACTGACTGTGTGGAGTTTGCACATTCTCCCCGTGTCTGCATGGATTTCCTCAGGGTGTACCGGTTTCCTCCCACAGTCCAAAGATGCGCAGGTCAGGTGAATTGGCCATGCTAAATTGCCCGTAGTGTTAGGTAAGGGGTAGATTTGGGGTATGGGTGGGTTGTGCTTCGGTGGGCCGGTGTGGACTTGTTGGGCTGAAGGGCCTGTTTCCACACTGTAAGTAATGTAATCTAATCTAATCTAATCTAAAAAAGTGAATATGGCTGCACATTGATGCAAATAAGTCTCATCCATCTGAAATTTTAGTCAATGTCCTTTATCTTTTTCTTTAAAGAAAAGACTTGAAAATTTGAAAACAACTGTTGAAACTATAATATTTTATAAAGAACATATATTTTTGACAGTTTGATTCTACTGATGTTCCAGTGAGTGTGTGCAATGCTGAGTCGTACGAATGTTCCAGATTGGATTCTGTTCTGAATTAGCTGGCCTCCTGACAGGAAGCACAAGGTGGAAATAAATGTTTTGTAGTATCTCGAGGGCTTTGAGGGGTAACTTTAGCTGTCAGTATAAAAAAAAAAGTTGTTACAGAGTCCCAGCTCTTGATTTGCTATCACACCGCTGTATTGAAAATGTGTCAACTGAGAAGGGAGTGAATTTCATGCTGACACTGTGTTCAAATGTGAGTAACAGCCATCTGGGAAAGATGCCACAAAATTTCTGCCTCCTGTGCATCAGCATCCTACATGATACAATAGCTGGGAGACAATAGAAGGAAGTGCAGAAAAAAAAAGTCCAGGAAAGGCAAAAGTAACTGATTAGCATTGTTCATTTTAATTTGCAGCATGCATTGACTGAAAAGAAAAAGCAACTTTTAGCTCAGCTCGAAGAAGCCAAAGAACTGAAAGAGCACGTGGATCGCAGAGAGCATGCTGTTCATAATATCCTTGTCAAGCACCTGTCTGAGGAGGAGCTGCAGGATTACATTCATTTTGTAAAGATGAAATCTGCCCTCATCATTGAACAGAGAGAGCTGGAGGACAAAATCAAGCTTGGCGAGGAGCAGCTCAAGTGTCTGAGGGACAGTTTATCCTTCAGACCGTGCTAACACAGCAATATTGAAATGTAGAACACTTTAAAATTAATGTTTGGTCTAAGTCATTAAACTGAAATGCATCAAAATTTAAGAAACCATGAATTCCTTTATCAAACATATTCATATCCAATGGCTTTAAAATCTGCTGTATATGCCTCCTATTTGTTAGATATGACTACAGTTATGAATCTTAGTCATGCTTATCCTACTAACTAACATTCTTCAGTGGAATCTGCTTATGTGAAAGGATGGAAGTATTGGCTTCAACCAGTTGGTATGGATGACCACTGCTGAAGTAGCAGCCTGTACGAATCAGGAAGGTCCCAAGTTGTAATATCCACACATTGAATTGTTTGATTTTAAATGAGAGAATCTTAAGTTTCCCAAATGGTCTCTAGGTTCAGAGCTGGAAAGTAAAGTTAATTCTGAGTCCTGGTTCTAGTTTTATCCAGTACTATTTTGGAATATGCAGAGGCTTTGCTATTTAAATGCTTAATTGATAACAATCTATTGATACTTGATATTGAGATCATGATGAAGAATGTTTAATTGAGTAAGGAACTGGAGGGCTGCCGGTCCAAGTGAAATTTTACCTTCTTAAGAATTGGTCTGTTGAGTAGAGGATGAAGAAGATAAAAATAAGAATTTTGAGATTAAATAAATAATAGATTTGCAAAAATAACCCCCAACAGCTGATTTTTTTTTTAGCCGTCATATTTTTTTTGAATTGTATAAAAGAAACCAATCAGAATTAGCTGCCTCCCATGACATTCTTTCTTTCTCAACTGGTGCTGTCATTGTAAAATAAAGTTGTAACTAATTGATTTTCATTTTTTAAAATTCCATTTTGTTTTTGAGTTCTGTTTCAGAGTATACTATGTTGCTGATGTAAGGGTCACCAAACACACATCCTTGACGAAAACATTATAGGACTGGCTACCTTAAAAAGCAATTGTCATTTACGTTTTTATTTCAATCATGGGTAAGCAACAATCTAATAGCTAATTTATTTAGTGATTTTTAGTAATATTCCATTTTTTGTTGGGTGGTTTCTGTCATTTTGCAGACACAATAATCCTGAAGAACCACAAGTTATTTTACATTAAGTTCAAACGATTAGGTGATTTTTGCTTTCATAAATCTTATTCTTTTTTTATGCATATAAATATTGCCCAACATTTTCTATTGCTGTGCACAGCCAATAGGGTGCTCTTCAAATGTGTAACTCTTAAATAAAAATGCATTAGCCTCTCTCTGGCTCATATCAGTAAATTTACTACCCAGTGTATCAGTGACAATAGAGGCCAGAAGTGTTTAAGTTTCGATCCTTAGTCTGTTCTAAGGTAACTTGTCTTAGTTGGAATGGGATAGAAAATTAGCCAAAGTTGCAGCACCTGAGAACTATACAGTGACCTTTATGGAGAAATGTGAATGCGGATGTTGGGTAAGCATAGGATTAGCTTCCATGGTGAAATAGCCTTCCTTCACTGAACATGACCCTGCAACCATGGCCATTTTGTCAAGATACTGCAAGTTAGTTTGCAGACATATGGACAAGAAATGGGAGGAAGGCAAAATTCCTTCACTTTTATAATAAAATTGCAGTTAATTTCAGACGAAAAAGCTACCATGATTCACTCAGCCGATTAGACCTAATTTCAGAATTTAGTGTTGTACTTAAAATTGCAAAAAAAATTGATAAATGACAATAGTCTAAATTTTTAATGTCTGTATATAATATAGTGTGCTTGTGACATCCAGTGGCAAATATCAGTATTACACTATTATTTCTTTTCATTCCAATACCAGCTGATCCATTGAAGATGGCTTCGGTCCTCTATGTAAATGATTACTTGGAACAGAAACAACCACAGGTTGAACTGTGGGTAGATTGATCATTTGTTGTCTTCATTATCAATGCCATCCAACTGGCAATTATTTTTGTCACCAGAAATGTGATTGTGATAAATTTCAAAACTAAGAATTGCGTTCTAATGGCCGCTAACACTCAAGAATGAAGTGGTGACATATTTCTAGTAGCTGTGTTAAAATAATGAAGGAATATTAAAACCTCTGCTGGATAATGGGAGGTTTGAATGATTGTTGTGCCATTTATGTTACATTTTGCACAGACTGTAACTGCTTTTGTTTCATGTACACTTATGAGAAGGAGAAATGGGATTTTTCAGACAATGTTTCTCATGTTAAGTTAGTCTGAAGCTTTTATTCAAAAACTGGAATAATTGAATTTCTGCCAAAAAGAATTACAAGGCTGCTTTTATTATTTTGTACTGCAATTTACTGTAATTCACCAGACCTTCAATTGAGGTACCTCAATCAGTATTCAGTGCACGAGAAAGATTTTTGCTGGATATATGCAGAATTAGTGTTTTAAGAATTACCTTTGAAGCTGGAAGTGAATGATTGAGGCATAAAGTGTGCAAATGGGGAGTTTAGTATCTGGGAAACTTGAAAATCATTGGCATAATTTGTAACTTTTAAAAGTATATTCCTACTTCCCAGCTGCAGCTTGGCAGATTGAAGGTAACGTTGCTAGTGACCTAAGTCATTGAGAAGGGGTTAGACAGATGCCTGGATGGTTCGAGGGGTGTGGTGCAATAGAGGAGATTGACCAATAGCTATAGTGGGTGATGTGGTGGTTTGACAGAACATTGGGGAAGGTTATGCAGACTGTAGCGAATGTCCAACAGATCATGGAGCAGGTTTAATTGAGCTGGGAGAAGACACTGTTGCTCCTCTTGTTCTGTAGGTATTGTGTAAGAGCAGTTACCTGTTGAATCCATTTTTTCACACTTCCTCTGCCCTTGGAAACATGACATGCAGGTCTTAAAAACAAAAGTTTTATTAAAGTAGATGCTTGTGGTCTCCTTAAAATATTTTACATTTTGTAAAATTCCAAACTTCTCACTCACATCCTCTTCCATCTCCTGAGAGCGAGTTGATCACATGGTTTCCAACCTGACTCATCTCCAATTAAACAACAGTTGAGCTGGTTGTGATAAGATTTACCTAACTTCATTTTACTCTCCCCTCCTGTCACTCCCATTCCCCTTCTCAAATCATCTGGGGTGACTAAAATATTTCTAGGGTATCTAGAATCTCATTTCTATAGATCTTTGTGAAATTACAGCATGTGAACACTTAAATTGTATGGTGTTCTTCAATCCATTATTTTCCTTTAGCTATGCTGTTTATTTTCAGTATTTGTAGTTTTAACTTAGTTTTACTTTTGGTTCTGTATGAATTACAAACATTTCAGCAGACAAATATAAATATAAATCTAACCTAACAGCACTGATTTGATTTCAGAGTTCAGCTTAGAAATTGCTGGCAATATTGCTTTGAACCTTTCAGTATAATGCTCTTCTATCTACTGTTCTAATTCAGAATTTATCTTGCTTATTTTAAATTTGCCAAAATATCAAATAGATGAGCACCATACAGATATATTAACTTGTTTCATTTTTTGGGTAATCACTGAAACAGTGATATACAGTTGAATCTTTCATCAGAATGCTGTTTTGATGTGGGAGTTGACATCAAATCTAATGAAAGCTTGCCTTAATTTACAATCGGAACCACCTCTCCCACCACTCTTCCTCCTCTGTAATGTATCCTCTGTAATGGGTGGCACAGTGGTTAGCACTGCTGCCTCACAGCGCCAGAGACCCGGGTTCAATTCCCGCCTCAGGCGACTGCCTGTGTGGAGTTTGCACGTTCTCCCCGTGTCTGCGTGGGTTTCCTCCGGGTGTACCGGTTTCCTCCCACAGTCACAAAGATGTGCAGGTCAGGTAAATTGGCCATGCTAAATTGCCCGTAGTGTTAGGTAAGGGGTAAATGTAGGGGTATGGGTGGGTTGCGCTTCGGTGGGGTGGTGTGGACTTGTTGGGCCGAAGGGCCTGTTTCCACACTGTAAGTAATCTAATCTAATCTAAGTATCCTCTCATGTCTTCCCTATATCTGCATTCTTTTTGTAGTAAAGAGAGAGATATTGGCATGTGGAAAGTTTTTGATCTAACTACAAGTAGGTGTGTTTTTTTTGCTCATCAGAAGCCAATAGTTGCAACGCACCATTTTTTTTCTAGAAAATAAATACACCATGTACCTCTCCAAAATGATGTTACTGCCCATTTTCTGAAGGAGAATGTAATCCTCAAATATCATCAATTAGTAATATGTATTAATTTCCCAATTACTTTTTCAACAATGACCTAAAATGTTTGGGAATATTTTTACACAATTTCATGATTTTTTAAATTCCCTATGCTATTTTTACTGTTATTAATGTCTATTTCATTTTAGTCAATAATATTCTATCTCTTCTAGCTAGATCATCAAAGAAACATTTGTTTTAAAACTGTTAGGTGATCATTGTTTTAGGTTGTTTAATTCTTATCCATTTTGGATATGAGCCATTTCCATAACAATTAAACTGATACTGCATATTAACCTATCAGACTTTGAATGCTAAAGAATTAGTAGTCCTGTCATGAATATAACCAGGTGAGTTAACAAACTGATGCATTGGCAGTGAGGTCAGATCCCAAAAGGTCTAGGCATTGCATGCGTACCAAAATTTGGAGGCCAGAACTTTCCATTTTAGTACTTTATTTCCTGTGCATTAAAGAAGGTATGCAGATAATTTTATGCAGGCAAGCACAGAAATGGAAATTTTGACTGCATTGTTTTCTTAGTCAAATTGAATTTAAAGTTGCTGTTCCTCATGTGACAATTTCCTAATTTAGATTTTCAAATTTACAGTCTACCCATTATAGCTTTTCTATAATTCAATAGGTTTAACAGCACAGCTGACTGATGGATCTCTGCAGTTTAGTATTCCCTCAATTCCCAATGTTAAAGTCCTGCTAGAGAATTCTAACTCTCAATTCTGTCTTTGATATGAAATCTGCCAGTTAATCTGACTTGCAGAAATTTACTGCTGAGCAGACTGTCCTTTTACCTAATCCTTCCCAGTAAATTCCTCCCTCTGTTGAACTATGTTGTGATATTGGGGTGAGAAGAGTTCGAGGATTGTTGGAGTGGGACTAAGAAATATTAAAAGATTCTTGGAATGTACTGATCTGCACAATTAAAATGAAGACTACTGAAACAGGAATTGAAGCAATTACTGGATTAAGATGTTGGCAGTTATTTTAATATTTTCTAAAACATTCAGTATGAGCACCTTCAATTGACCTTTGTACTTGTGCAAAAGACTACCTGTCTACCTTAATTAGAAGCAATCAATTCTCAGGTTGTCTCCAAGCTTTCAGTTTAAAATGAAGAGTTTCTTCATTGTCGCTCACTTCCCAAAGCCACCTTATTACCCTTTAAGTATACCTTACTCCTTTGGATGCCTTATATTCTGAAAAAAATGGAGCCAGCTACCCAGTGTTGGCCAGCTACTTGATTCTGTTGGACAGGGTTTGTGAGGACTAGACTTTGGGATATGGATTCACATTAGCATTTCCTAATATTGATGGGTGGTATAAAGCAGAAAACATGCTCTTATAGATATTAAGAAATAGAACAAGATGATAAAAGTTTTAGGAAGATTTATAGATGGGTTTTCACAAATGAACTGAACCAGACCACATTGTCCATATGTGGATGGCGGAGAAGAAGAGGAGCGGAAAGTAATAAAACTTGCAAGAAATATTTTGTGCAGTGAAAATTGCCAAAGGATTAGAAGTTAAAGCCATTATTCTGAAGTACATATTTTAGAATATTTCCCAGGATCTTCTGAATGGCATAAAATAACTGAACTACTCCTCAACACCTCTAATACTCTGCACTGACCAGGAGACAATGCCTTACATGTTCCTGTGCAGCACTGAATTGTGAAGCTTAATCTTAAAACAAAACCAAAGTAAATGAAGACTTTACCAAATTAAAGCTGCCAATAAATACAGCATCCAGCAGGAGAGTGCACTGCAATGATTTTGGAACCTACTAGAAAATTGTAGACATTTAATTGAAAAATATATAAGAACTGTGAATAATTTATTTTTTTATTGTACATAACAAAATCCAAATTGATTACTGATAAATGTTTGGATATTTTTTTCTTCCTAACATTTTCTTTATTTAGTTTTGAAAAGCAAAACAAAACTGTAGATGTTGAAATTCTGGTGATAAAATAGTACATTGTTAGGTGATGTTCACAACTTTCAATATACGAATGCTTCCTGATTAGAGACTACAAACTCTGCCTCTGCCATAAACAGGTAATTGTAAATTCATAAAGGTCAAATGTAATTCAAATTGATTTACTCTTAGTATGATATTTAGCTTAAAGGTATTCACATGCACTTGTATATCTCCTACTTTATACAAGCATCTGATTAAACTGCTTTGTGTATATTATGATTCAGTGTGAATTGTTATGTTTAATATTTTAATGCACATTTGTAGAAAATTAATCTTTTTGACGGTCAACAGTGCCAAATAGCAGCAGTATTATTGATATCAATATAGTGAGATTTACCAATATCTTATACATAAAAATGCATCTATGTGCTTTCTTACCCAGAATAAACATAGAAACATAGAAAATAGGACAGGAGTAGGTGATTTGACCTTCGAATCTGATCCACCATTCTCTGTGATCATGGCTGATCATCCATCTCAGTGCCTTGTTTCTGTTTTTTCCCCATACCCTTCGATCCCTTTAGCCCTAAGAAATATATGGAACACACACACTATACAAATAGATTGAACCGTTTATTTGAAAAGACAGATTTTGATCTTTATAATTTTGCTTGGTAGTTACAAAGTGCATATATTTCTCTAGTAATTTTCTTATTATTTAATTTCTCCCACTTCATTAGCTACTTGGGACATATTTAGGCATGGAATGGAGCTTTGGACATGAAAGTAAAATACTGATGCTGATTAAAGTCAGAAATAAAAACAAAATGTTGGAAATACTCAGCTGGGCAGGTATCACCTGTGGAGGATAAAACATCTTATCTCTCAGTGTCATCTTTGACATCAAACTTTGAACTCTGTTTCTCTGGTTCACCGGTCCATAGTTCCCTGGCTTTTCCTTAACATCTTTCTTAAATAATGGCATCACATGAGCCATCCTCCAGCTTTCTCTTTCATAGTTATCAATGATACAAATATTTCAACATAGGGCCCAGCAATCACTTCCCTAGCCTCCCACAAAGTTCTCTGGTACACCCGATTAGGTGCCAGGGATTTATCCACCCTTATGCATTTTAAGACATTCAGCACTACCATCTCTGTAATATGGACACTTTTCAAGATATCACTGTTTATCTCTTCAGGTACTCTCGCTTCCATATCCTTCTCCACAGTAAATACTAACATGAAATACTTGTTTAGTATCTTACCCATCTCTTCCGGTTCCACACATAGATAGCCTTGTTGATCTTTAAGGGATCTTATTCTCTCCCTAATTACTCTTTTGCCCTTAATGTATTTGTGGAATATCTTTGAATTCTTTTTGCCCTCTTAATTTCCCTCTTGAGTATACTCAATCCAGCTGTGTATATCCGCCATATTCTTCCTCTTTTTCTTGACCAGAGCCTCAATTTCTCTAGTCTTCCAGCATTCCCGACACCTACCAGCCTTGCCCTTTACACTAATAGTTATTGAAGGGGATTCTGATGCTCAGGATTTACGTGTATTTGGAAAGGCAAGGACTAATAAGGGATAGTCAACATGGCTTTGTGAGTGGGAAATTGTAGCTGAAAAATGTGTTGCTGGAAAAGCGCAGCAGGTCAGGTAGCATCAATGGAGCAGGAGAATCGACGTTTTGGGGATTCCTGAAGAAGGGCTTATGCTCAAAACGTCGATTCTCCTGCTCCTATGATGCTGCCTGACCTGCTGCGCTTTTCCAGCAACACATTTTTCAGCTCTGACCTCCAGCATCTGCAGTCCTCACTTTCTCCTGAGTGGGAAATTGTGTCTTACTAACCTGATTGAGCTTTTTGAAGAAGTGACAAGCTTGATGAAGACACTGTAGTGGACATTGTCCTTATGGACTTCAGCAAGGTGTTCAACGAGGTTCTGCATGGTAGACTGGTTAGCAAGGTTAGATGACATGGGATCTAGGGAGAGATGGTCAATTGGATACAAAATTGGCTTGAAGGTAGGAGACAGAGGGTAATGGTGGAGGAGGGTTGTTTTTCAGACTGGAGGCTGTGGTGTGCTGCAAGGTTCAGTGCAGGATCCATTGTTTTTCATCATTTATATAAATGATTTGGATGTGAATATAGGAGGAATGGTAAGTAAGTTTGCAGATAACACCAAAATTGATGGTATAGTGGACAGTAAAGAAGGTTATCGCAGAGTACGATTGGACTTTGATTAGATGGGCCGATGGCCGAGTGGCAAATGGAGTTTAATTTAGATAAATGTGAGGTGTTACATTTTGATAAGACAAATCATGGCAGGACTTATACAGCTAATAGTAGAGTCTTGGGGAGTTTTGCTGAACAAAAAGACTTTGAGTTGCAGGTTCATAATTCCGTGAAGGTGGAGTCACAGGTAGACAGAGTAGCGAAGAAAGCATTTGGTAAACTGGCCTTTATTGGTTTCTGCATTGAGCATAGGAGTTGAAGGTCATGTTGTGACTATATAAGAGTCTGGTTAGGCCACTTTTGGAATACTGTATTTGATTCTGATCTCCCTGCTACAGGAGAGATGTTGTTAAACACGAAAGCACTCAGAAAAGATTTATAAGGATGCTGCTGTATTAGTAGGTTTGAGCTACAGGGAAGAGGCTGGGGCACTTTTTTTACTGGAGCGTTGGATGCTGAGGCCTGACTTAAAAGTATAAAATCATGAGGGGCATGGACAGATGAATAGCAATGGTCTTTTCCCCAGGATAGGGAAATCCAAAACTAGAAGACATAGATTTAAGGTGAGAAGGGAAAGGTATAGAAGGGACCTAAAGGGCAATGTTTTCATGCAGAGGGTAGTGTGTGTATGGAATAATCTGCCGGAGGAAGTGGTGGAGGCTGGTACAATTACAACTTTTAAAAGGCATCTGGATGGGTACATGAATAGGAAGGATTTAGAGGAATATAGGCCAACTGCTGGCAAATCGGACCACGTTATTTTAGGATGTCTAGTGGGCGTGGACACGTTGGATGGAAAGGTCTGTTTCCATGCTATACAAGTTTACAACTCTGCATAGATGATGCCTGACCTGCTGAGTATTTTACGCATTAACACAGATCTTGGAACCTGATTATGCAAGCTCAAGAAGGATGGTGTCACGAAATAGATCACCTCTCTATACGAAACTTTCCCAGTTTTCCCATTACAATTTCTCACTGAGCTTAACTTTAGAATAAAAGAGTTAGCCTCACTGGCAATGAACAGTGCTCTTTGCGAGCGTTGGTTGTGAAATCATGGAACTACAGTGCCTGATTTTTTTTCATGTGTGTAGATGTAGTTTAGCTCTGCTCTTACCATAAATGTCACAAAACAGAACTGTGAGATGGTCAAAATTGTTGAATAACTTTGACTTAAATTGAATCGGGATTAGGAACATGATAGTAAACTCCAGAAACAGATAAAATTGTACATTTTATTGGTCTGAAATGTTTTAATAAAAGTAATTTAAAGTGCCCTTCTTCAATGATTTGGCTACCCTGTTGTGATAAATTAATCAAATCTTTAGTCTATGAATGCATGTATTTTATACTTTAATTACCTTAAGTATAAAAATTACAAAATTAAAGAAAGATCTTCTCGAGACCTAGCTTGATTATTGTGTGTTAGACAAGGTCCATTTGTTTCCCTGTATCAAGTGAAATCATGAGCGTCCCACAATGGTTTACCATCTTGAGTTTGAAAAGGCTGGCAAAGAGCCTAGCCTGCAGATCTGGAGAGTGGAGAATTTGGATCTAGTGGCTGTACCCAAAAACCTCTATGGAGACTTCTTCGCTGGAGATGCCTATCTTGTAATGCGCACCATTGAACAGCAATCTGGGGCCTTACAGTATGATCTACATTTCTGGCTGGGTGATTCGTGTTCCTAAGATGAAACTGGAGCTGCTGCCATCTTCACTGTGCAGTTAGATGATTATCTTCAAGGCAAACCTATTCAGTACAGAGAGGTGCAGGGCTATGAGTCTGACGTCTTTCTGGACAGCTTCAAATCTGGTATCAAATACAAGGCTTGGAGGGTGGCATCAGGCTTCTCCCATGTGGTGCCCAATGATGTAACAGTACAACGTCTGCTCCATCTGAAGGGCTGCAGAATGGTGCGAGCATAGGAGGTCCCTCTGTCCTGGGACAGCTTCAACAAAGGAGACTGCTTCATCATTGACCTGGGCACAGAAATCTTTCAGTGGTGTGGCTCAAAGTCCAATAAATTTGCAAGGCTAAAGGTCACATACATTGCTAAGGGTATCCGTGACAACAAGAGAAGTGGCCGTGCCAGGCTGTGTGTGAAGAGGAAGAAGGAATGGAGCCTGATAGGTTAATTGAAGTTCTTGGATCAAAGCCAGACCTGCCAGAAGGAATTCATGATGACAATATTAAAATAGACGCATCCAACAGGAAACTGGCTAAATTTGCAAGGTTTCAAATGCTGCTGGTGGTGAAGTTCAAATAAACGTGGTGACTTCAGAAAACCCATTAAAGCAGCGCACGTTGAACTCTGAAGACAGCTTTATCCAAAACAATGGTTCCAATGGGCAGATTTTCATGTGGAAAGGTAAGAATGCTAATCCAGAAGAATGGAAAGCTGCTCTGAAAGCTGCTGAAGACTTTATTACGAAAATGGGATCAGGTTCAGATTCTGCCAGAGACTGGTGAGACCCTGCTGTTCAAGCAATTCTTCAAAAACTGGGTTGACCTGTATCAGACTGAGGGAATGGGAACCTGCCACATCTCTGGGCAGATTGAACAAGTGTTTTTTGATGCTGTGAATTTGCACAAATCTCCTGCCATGGCTGCTCAACATTGAAAACAATGAAAATGCTTGTTGACCCCAGTACACATGGCCAATTCTATGGAGGGGACTGCTACGTTATCGTGTACCCTTACACATCCTCAGGAAGACAGGGCCACATCATCTATTACTGGCTGGGAAATATATCATCCCAGGAAGAAAAGGGAACCGCTGCCATCTTGACTACCCAGCTTGATGATGAGCTGGGAGGTGGCCCAGTTCAGGTCTGGGTGATACAGGGGAAGGAACTAGCCCATTTGATGAGCATGTTTGGAGGAAAGCCACTGGTTGTTTACAAAGATGGGACTCCCAGAGAAGGTGGCCAGACTGTGCCTGCGGGGACACACTTGTTTAAGGTCCAAGCCAGTAGCTCTGGATTCACCAGAGCCTTGGAGATTGATAATATTGCCTGCAACCTGAATTCAAATAATGTTTTTGTTCTGAAGACTCCTGAATCATCCTTTATCTGGGTTGGCCATGAGGCAAGTGACACTGAGAAGCAAGGAGCACAGCAACTCTTGGACGTTCTGGGAATTGATGCCTCTGAAATAAGGGAGGGCAGTGAACCAGATGAATTCTGGTCGAACTTAGATAAAAAGGCAGAATATTGTACTTCCCGAAGACTGAAGAATAAAATGGGCATCCAAGCTCCTCGCCTATATGCATGTTCTAACAAGACTGGGCACTTCATTGTTGAAGAGGTGCCTGGTGAACACACCCAGGATGATCTAGCCACTGATGACATCATGATTCTTGATACATGGAACCAGGTGTTTGTGTGGATTGGTAATGAAGATGAAAAAACTGAGGCCTTAAAATTAGCTGAAGAATATATTGAGACAGACCCTTCCAGCAGGGGTAAGGAGACATCAGTAACGCAGGACAAACAAGGTTCTGAGCGTCCCTCATTCATTGGTTGGTTTTTGAGTTGGGATCATGATTATTGGAGTCTTGATTCCTTGCAGCAACCCATGGGCATGGATGAAGAATCTTAAAGCCCTTGGAACATTCCCTACTGTCATGCTTTTGATCTCTCTTTAAGGAGCTTTAAAAGATATGAATGTTAATGTTGCACCAACCATGAGCACTGCTGCTTACTGCAATTTTCTGTGCAATATTTAGGCTGTGCATTGGTATATGCCACATGTTCCTGCCTCCTGCTTTTGGTAATTAATAAAGATTGACTATCTGAGAGTGAAAAAAAAGAAAGATCATCTCAAAATGAAGTTCAAGCCAGATCCAAATCTATGTCCCCATAGGACATGTCCCCATGTCCCTTATGAAGAAACATTGTTAATATATAGTCAATGACATACATATGTTCTATAGAATCTTAAACACCCATCTCACAAAAACTTTAGAAGATCTTTGGAAACATCCACAAATTGAACACTTTATACAATGTATCAACAAAAGGAAGTCCTACAGAATTGTAGGCTAATGTTATTGTTTATAGTTTCATGAAAGGGGTTTATTCATGAAGACATATTTACAACCTTTGGATTTCCTGTGTGCAGAAATGGTTGCTCAGACCACACCAATTTCCAAAGCAGACTAGAAGTCAATTTTTCCCAGTTCTGACTGAGCAAGCTAAGCAAGGTTTCTAATATGAATTTGGTAAAATAAAAAGCACTAAAGCAGTCTGTGATGATACAGATTGGCTTCTTTGAATGTCTGATATTATGATCCCTACTGATGTTATTTTTGGACAAGTCAGGTCCTAGACTGAAATCTGATGATATTTTGTTTATTTTTAATTTAACATGGTTGTCTTTCACAAACTCATGGACAAAGACTACTTGGTTGATTTTAACAATAAATCAGAAGTTTATTATACAAAAGAAGGAAGAATAAAACAAACCAAGCTATCTAAATAGAACAGTCTGAAACACACTGCAAAACAAAATCTCATTCACTCCTCAACACTATTGTATTACAGTTACTCAGTATCCAGAGAAATATGTCTCCTGTCGTGTAGGTGTGACTGAACTGTTTCTTCTTAGTTCCTATCCTGTGAGCTGTTAGGTCATTGCTATGAATGCATACCCTACTGTAAGCTTATATTGTCTCAGCTTTGAATAACAAATTCAGGTTTCTAACTAAACACTCAGCTGGAAGTTACATAAACTAAACTCTTTTTTAATGAGAACTTATTTCCTTCGCTGTTCTGAACAATCTCCATCCTAGGGTAAACAGGTATATACCCCAATTAGGCCTTTTTGAACTGAAGCCAAAAACTTTTGAACTAAATTCTTTAAAACTTGCTCACCTTAACCTCTGCTAAGCTTGATGTTCTCTCTCTCTAGTTGAAAACCCCACAGTATAACAAACTTCTATTAATACTCCAGGAGGCACATACTGGTTTTAAATCATGGTTCCAGAAAGACTGAACTAGTTTTGTTTAAACCCTTCACAAAAATAGAGTAACCCTCATTTTCCATTAGTTTAAAATACAACCTTCAAAACACACACAAAACTCACTTTTAACCAGACTGGTGACAAAGCTTATAGTGACATCTTACTTTTCGTTTGGACTCTGAAATGTTGACTATTGTTACAACCTTATACCAGGCTCTAGATTTATGTTTAAATCTGCTAGGGAGCAGTAACTTTTTAAAAGTAGACAAAATGTGAGATCCAGGGGATTAAATAGGACAATAAAATCAAAAGATTAAGCAAACAATAAACACTACTATTTACCATTAGAACACTAATGGAACATATTTACCACATGATAAGAGTGGCACGGTGGCTCAGTGGTTAGCACTGTTGCCTTATAGCGGCAGGGACTTGGGTTCCATTCCAGACTCGACCGACTGTTGTGTGGAGTTTGCACATTCTCCCTGTATCTGCATGGGTTTCCTCTGGGTGCTCCGGTTTCCTCCCACAATCAAAAGATGTGCAGGTCAGGTGATTTGGCCATGCTAAATTGCCCACAGTGTTCAGGGATGAGTTAGTTAGGTACATTAAACAGTGGAAATGTAGAGTAATAGGGAATGGGTCTGGATGGGTTAATCTTCGGAGGGTCAGTGTGGACTTGTTGGCCTGTAGGGATTCTGTGATTCTAAGTATGATAAATCTGTGTTACAAACATGGATGGTAGAATGTGATTGAACACCCCATAGCGCAGATCAAATAGGAAATGCCATCAAGTCAGACTTCACAGATTTCTCAGCAATTTCCCCCAGACATTAATAACACAATGGGTCATCAAATCTCATTAAACTTCACAAGGCTTAAAAGTCCTACATAAACAACTGCTCTCATTCCGGTCAATCACCTTACTATCTTGGGTCTACATTTCTCTGGACACCAAAACTACTCTCCAGTGCTCACATACAAGCATACCTTAGTTCCTCACCAACTGATAGCTTCACTCAGTTAAAACTGCTCCTAGATTTTTTTTCCTTGGTCTTAATTTACGTTAAATAAATACCGCTTTTGGCTTTGCAACAACTCTGTATTAAAATATTAAATGTGCACAGGCTTCTTTTGAGCAGTAACCCTATCTTGGGCTTCCCTGAGTCATGATTCCAACTGTTAGCTGCCTGCTGGTTCCTAGAACTTCTCCCTGAATTCGTACAACTGCTCTTGACGTTTCATTGAAACCCCTGCAAAGGACATTTAATAGTTCAACTCCCATCCCACAGTACAACTAATAGCAGTTTGGTAGAACATGGAGTCTACCTCTGTCTCTCTTCCTCCAACTAACTGTATTCTTTGAACTCCTTGGTGAACGCAAACAGTCCTGAGTGACCTACTGAAAACCTTTCAAGTATCCCCTCCATTATTACTGGGCAGCATTGAATGCAGCCATCTAGCAACTCGGGATTGAAAATGCTCTCAATGTTACAAAACACAGATTGATACTTTTTGAACACAAAAAAGTTACAAAAATAAGTATTTATCACTCTATTTAAAGTATAGTCTTCCACCTAGCCCCATCTTTCCAAGTGAACATTACTCATTTGTGTTAAAGTTGTAATTCTTTAAAATATTCCTCCGTGTTAACGACATTAACGTGATTTTGCCTGGTCAAGTATTTGATTCTGTGGTTAAAGTAGAGGAAAGAGAGAACTTTGGGTACAAGTTTTGCAGACACTTATCTCTGTTTACATACGTGTAGAATTGTTAGCTGTAGATAAAAGGCCTCACAAGGGTTTAACAACTTTTTGATGGCGCTGGTCCAAAGTTGTTTAAAAAGCACTGCTAAATGTAATTCTCATCTATCATCAGCTATTTTAATTATATGTAATTTCCACTGTTTGTTATGTGCTATGTATTTATTTTGCAAGGCCAGTCCTTCCCCAAATGAAGTCTACAGCAGACATTCACATAAACACATTTTCAGAGAGTACTGTGGTTAAATTTTTATTTGACATTATTGAATTATTCATCTGCAAGCTATTTTAGTGACCTTTCTGCACCTGGGTCTACATAGTGAATGTCCATTATTTCACTAAAGGGAACAAAAGCCAAATTTCAGCCTGTTTTTTCTGGCATCCATAAACACATGCACTTTCCAGCACAGGTTGCTGGATAATTATTGTTGTAATGTTGTACACACACAAATCTACAGTTGCTCCTTTATGTATAGTACAATGTCACAACAATAATTATCCGGCAACCTGTGCTGGAAAGTGCATGTGTTTATAGATGCCAGAAAAACAGGCTGAAGTTTGGCTTTTGTTCCCTTTAGTGAAATAATGGACATTCACTGTGTAGACTCAGGTGCAAAAAGGTCACTCGGGTAGCTTGCAAATGAATAATTCAATAATGTCAAATAAAAAAGTTAGGAGCAACTGTCGACTATTCTACTCTTTTATCCTGCCCCACATTTGAAAAGATCATGACTGATTTGTTTGTGGCCTCAGCTCTACTTTCCTGACAAGTATGGTCAGGGGTTAAGTGATATTGTGTCGAGCGGTGAGGTGGTGGAGGGTGGTTGACAGGAGGAGATGTTATAACAGGCCAGAGTTCGTTTGGGGATGATTTTCCAGTCTGGCAGAATGGAGTTAGAAGGCGGAAGCTGTTGAGTCTGTAGAGTCAGGCTGGTGTTGGCGGGAAGTAAAATGGATTGTCATGTCAGCAGCATTGGGTCATGGAGGATTTTGTCAGGTGTGGTTTGAGGGATATCTGGGGGGAGGGAGGTGTGTAAAGGGTAAGGAAGGTCCATGATGAATCAGAGGTACAGTTTAATAGTCACATGGGAATTATGGTAGGTTTTGATTCCTTTTTCTTCTGGCTAACTATTAAGCTTAATTGAGTCAGAACACTCTGAAGTTTCCAACTTTGAGGGCTTTTAGATTATAAAGCTAACTTATGCAACTGCGATAACTTTTTAGCCATTGGAATATTTGGGCCTATATATTTTTCACCATATTCTAACAAAACTGGCCATTTCACATGAGTAAACTGGTGGCCAAATAAGTAAATGCATTGCATTTGCATTTGTACAGTGTAAGATAATGCAAATTAAGGTTCCAAATTTGGTGGTTCTTTACTTGATCCAAGTATGGCTGCTTTACTACAATTGGTCTCATTAACCTTAGATAATAAGTGGAGAAAAAAATACCGATCATTACACCTTTAAAAAGTATATGTGCATAGACATGAAACGAGGGAATATGGGTCTCCACTGTGAAGCTTCCTCTGAACAAATAGCCTGCTCATATTTACTGCTGAAAATGTGTTGCTGGAAAAGCGCAGCAGGTCAGGCAGCATCCAAGGAACAGGAGAATCGACGTTTCAGGCATAAGCCCTTCTTCAGGAATGAAGAAGGGCTTATGCTCGAAACATCAATTCTCCTGTTCCTTGGATGCTGCCTGACCTGCTGCGCTTTTCCAGCAACACATTTTCAGCTCTGATCTCCAGCATCTGCAGCCCTCACTTTCTCTGCTCATATTTACTGCCTCACCTCACATGAAGAGCTACCATTTTGGGGTGAAGTACAAAAGGGCTGCAAGTGGCCCTGAAATTATTCCACAATACCCAGCATTGTCAAAAATAAACTGGATAGAAAACTAAAGGACATGAAGAACTGTTAAAATAGTAATGTTGAAAAAGAAAGCTCAGTCTTCCAGACCATAGATAATAATTGTTTTCTATGAGCACGAACTGTGTCTTCAAACCTGCAATTTATTTAATGTTACAAAGATGACAGTGATGTGGCAGCAAACATAATTTACATAAAATATGTGTACCAATCAGACTCCGACTAATATACCTAAAGTTTAAAGCACAGGGACAAAGGGTAGAACAAGTATAAACATATTCACATATTTACACATTCACTGAAATAGAGATGGTTTTATTCATTTCATTATATAAAGAGAAAAGCTTCCTGAACCTGGTTATATTTTCAATCCAAGTTCCATTTAAAAATGGATAAATTCAATTTTGAATTTAGGTGCTGTCTGTTCTAATGTTCGTAAATGACTGAAAAGTGAAATTGAACCTCAAAATAAATTGCTACAGTTATTGATAAATCTGCTAATCATTGAACTGGTCAACGAACTATTAAGAGTTAATTCCACATTTGAACACAAGGAAGAGAGAGGCATTTATAAGGCATACAAGCTGGGAAATTGTGGGCTCACAGCATCTTATTTCCAACCTTCAAATTAATGTGCATAATGTGCATGGGACCGTATGCTGTTAATTTATTAATCTGCAATCCAGGTGAGTTCTTTTCATTATTGGAAGAATCTAGCTAATTGGGAATTCATTCTTGTGATTAATTTATTGTTGTGCTTTATCATGTGGAATTTTCTTTTGTCGAACAGTACAAAGGACAATCCCGGAAACCAAATGACATGGAATTTACTACATTGCAAGTAAGTCTGAGATTTTATCATTGTTGCTGTGCTACTGTGGTTCAGAGCATCTTAGACATTATTATGTGCTGAATGAGTTGATTGTAACCATGAATAACAACTGGCGTGCTAAAAAAAATTAAATCAACTTGTTCAGATATATTGAATGGAATCTTTTAAGAGCTTGAGCAATGTGGATGTGGTAAGACATGTGGCAGAATTGGGTGACAATTGGGTAAGGATCATCCTGATGTTGGGAGCAGTTCACATTACCTTTCATATTTTCCATAAGTGACATGGTGAATTCTTGCTAGGTTGCAGCAAATTGCCATTTGACAAGGATTAAAGCTTGTTAAACATGTTGTTAATGCAACAACTCACCTCATTAATGTACAGTGAACCATATTATAGAATTACAACTAAACTTGATGTCAGGAAAATGTGACAAGGAAATTAGAGCAATCATCTGGTGGATTCAGCTCACTGCTTTTTCTGAATGACATCCATGTTGCCTACGGCCAAACTGCAGCCAGGGCATAATACCTGGGTATCAGCCAAGTATACCCATTGTCCACGGACATTGGCATCCAGCATCTGCCAATCCCTCTCTGCCATTTTGGTACCTCTCTGATACTTTGGCCAATGATATCTGGACGCACAGACTGGTATTGCAGGTGCACAGGCAACTTGCAGTGAAAGACTGAAGTTGGGACCCAGTTCCATCTCACTGCCGCTCATTGCTCTCCTGGAGCTTATTCACTTAGCGGCTACCTGCATGCTCACTGAATTCCTGCCTTGCCTTGCCATTTCAATTAGTCACAAAAACAGGCAGCTGGTGGCATTAGGAGCAGTCCTCAATCTAGGGGGCAAACATTTTGTAAAATTGCAGATGTCCATGTGCCAGCAACTTACATGGTAAACACATTGCATGTGCAACAAACAGGTAGTCGTGTATCCAAATCTTAGGGGAGTAGTCTAAATGCCAGTTCCAACACAGGAAGTCAAGGTCAGCCTCCCAAGTTAGAAGAGGAAGGGAGAGAGAAGAGATAAAGAGAGAGAGAAAAAAGAAAAAGGGAGAGAGAATTAATACCAGAAGCATATAGACAGCAGTTAAGAAACACAAAGAAGGAATCAGGTCAGACTTATGTTGAGTTCGAAAGAATTAAACATAGTTTTTTTGATAGATGGGTGAGGGCCTTAAAAATAGATAAGACCTATGAGGCTCTGAGAGAGATTATTCTGCTGGAGGAGTTTAAAAACCCACTTCCACAGATTATAAGAACAGAAAGTACAAGAAGTGAGAAGAGCAGCAGAGATGGCAGACAAAATCCATTGGTGCCTAAGGCAAAACTTGCCTTCTGGCAAGAATTCCATCCTGTGAGGGATGGAAATTTGGAGGAGGAGAAATCCTACAGTACAAAACAAAAAGTAGAGCACTAGTAATAATTTACCATGGATTAAAAAAGAAGTTCAAGAGAGAGGGAGGGAAGTAAAAGGCCTTAGGTGTTTCCACTGTAGTAAAGTGGGACACGTAAAGTCACAGTGCTGGTCATTAAAGAAAGGCACTCTGTGAAAAGATGTGGTAAAAGAGGCTAAGCCAATGGCATTAGTGAAAGTAGTAAAGGAAACCCAAAGAAAAGTCGAGGAGCTGCAAGAGAGTGCATAGCATGGGTAGGGACTGGGTATGAAGTTAGTGCTTGATCTCTATAAAGACTTCACCTCTTTGGGTAAAGGTTACTTAAAAAGAACAGGGGGAGAAGGAAAAGAAGTTATAATTTTGAGAGATACCAGATCTAATCAGTCTCTAATAGTAAGAGATGAACGTATTTGCACATTTTCTGACCTGTTACCCGAGACGGTGGTAATTTTTGGAACAGGTGGACAGAAATTTAGCATTCCTCTATGTAAGATCAGGTTGGAGTGCCAACTCAAGACTGGGGAAGTAAAGGTGGGAGTGATTGACAGACTGTCAGTTCCAGGAATATAATTTATTGTTGGGAACGAATTAGAAGGATTCACGGTAGGAGTGATACCCTTGTTGTGGAGAAGTCAAAGGGAGACCAGGGAACTAAGGAGTTAAAAGAAAAATACCCTGGAATTTTTCCAGACTGTGCAGTAACTATCATAAGTCACAGCACGAAGCAAAAACTAACGAGAAAGACGAAGGAGTTGAGGTTCAGTTAGCAGACACCCTGTTTGATGTAATGGTGCAGGAAAAATCTAAACAGGCAAAGGGTCGGACAGAAGTATTTAGTCCTGCAAGGCTCATGGACTTATAACAGAAAGACGAGGCAATAAAAGATATATATGTATGTATGTATAGATACATACGCAGAAAAGAAGTCAGAACGTGTTCCTGAGGGTTATTATCTGAAAGATAGAATCCTAAGACGGAAACAGAGACCATGGCAGGTTAGTACAGAGGAGAACTAGGCAGAAATGCACCAGATTGTGTTGCAGGTAGCATACAGACAGGAAGTGTTACAGGTAGCACATGAACTACCAGTGATGGAAGACTCAGACTAAGGTACAAAAGCATTTCTGTTGGCCTGGAATGCACAAGGATGTGGTTAACCTTTGCCATACATGTCATAATGCTAAATGGTAGATAAGCCACAGGCAGTAGTAAAACCAGCACATTTATTGCCAATTCCTGCATTCAAAGAACCTGTCACGTGGTTTATGATTGATTGTGCAGGTCCCCTCCCGAAAAGCAAAAATGGGAATCAGTACTTGCTAATCATAATGGATGTGTCGACCAGATTTCCAGAGGCAATTCCATTACAAAGTATTAAGGCAAAAACGGTGGTTGGGGAGTTCGTAGCTTTTTTCATGTGGTATGGGCTACCGAGAGAGATTCAATCAGACCAAGGGTCTAATTTCACTGCTAGGCTGTTTAAGGAAGTCATGGATAGCTTAGGCATACAGCACTTTAACTCAAGCTTTAGAAAGGTTGCATCAGACCCTGAAGACCATGTTAAGAGCATATTGTCAGGATTACCCGAATGATTGGGATAAAGATATCCCATTCATATTGTTTGCCATTAGAGATTCTGAGTTAATATCCAGACATGAGATGAGAGGGCCTTTGAAATTAATTAAAGAGAAATTGACAGGACCAAAGTTGGAGATCTCACACTTGGATTATGTGTCTGAGGTGAGGGTGAGATTAAATCGGGTAGGCGAGTTAACTAAACAGCACCTGAAGACAGCACAGCACAGATGAAGGAGGGGACAGATAAAAACGCTGAAATTTGGACATTTTCCCATGGGGATAATATATTAGTATTGTTATCAATGGTAGGAGATCCCTTCAAAGCCAGGTTTAGTGATCCCTACCAAATTGATAAAAATTAAGTCAGATAAACTATCTGGTAAAGATGTTAGATAGGAAAAAAAACTGTATTGGGTATGTCATGTGAATATGTTGAAACCTTATTATAATACAGAGAGAGAACTGGAGAAACAGGTGTTAGTTACTGCCCTACAGAGTGAGGAATCAAATCCAGATGTCATGGACTTTGACGTACATCAAAATATTTTATACAATGAGGAACTCCTTGACAAGTGGGATAGGTTAGTGAACTATCTGTCTCAGGAGCAAAGAACGCAGTTGAAAGGTTTGCAGCAGTTAAGAGGACATGTGCAGAAATAGGATGGGGAGGACTCATGTTATTGTGCATGACATGGAAGTAGGGAATGCTATTCCAATAAAACAACACCCCTACAGGCTTAATCTTTTCAAAGCCACACCATTCCAGAAGGAGATGGATGCGATGCTCAACAAAGATATAATCGAACCGAGTCAGAGGGAGTGGAGTTCGCCAATCAAGTTAGTTCCCAAACTTGATGGGACTTAACGATTTTGTGTGGACAATCAGAAGGTCAATGCTGTCACAAAATCGGACTCATGCCAATACCAAGATTGGAGGACTGTATAGAGAAAGTTGAGTTTACTGCATGGTTATTGGCAGGTACCTTGATCAGAGGAAGCAAAAGAAATTTACCAAAAGTGATGCCTTTTGGAATTAAGAGCGCACCAGCCACATTCCAAAGACTCATGAACAGGGTTAACAAACTGTGCAGTTTATCTGGATAATGTAGTGATCTTTAGTGAATCATGGAAAGATCACATGGTACAGTTGGCAGAGCTCTTTGAACGATTCATAGAAGCAAAATTGGTAATAAACTTAAGAAAACAGAATTCGTGAACACAGAGGTGATATTCTTGGGACTTAACTTTGGTTATGGAAGGTTGACCCCAAGGAACGCAAAGACAAAGGCGATCGAGGAATTTCCATGACCAAATTCAAAGAAAGAGTTGCTTTGATTTTTGAGACTAAGCGAATTCTACCAAAGTTTGTTCCAAACTTTAGCAGCACCGTGGCACTGCTAACAGATTTATTAAAGAAGGACACAAAATGTCAGCAGACGGAACAATGGCAGGAGGCATTTGACAATTTAAAAGCAATATTAACCACCACACTAGTTTTAGCTACACCAAATTTTTTGAAACCCTTCCAAGGTTGCAATCGATGCTAGCAATACAAGAGTTGGAGCTGTACTGCTACAGGAAGATGATGATGGAATTGAATGGCCAAATGTCTACTTTTCAAAGAAACTAAACACCGGCCAGAGAAAATAGTCTACCATCGAAAAGGAATTATTGTGTTTGGTAATGGCCTTACAACATTTTAATGTTTATATGACGAACAATGTGTCGGAGACAGCTGTGTATATGGACCACAGTCCTCTTACATTCTTGGAATGATTTAAAGATACAGCATAAGACTATTTTGTTGGAGTATTACATTACAGACTTTTAATTTACAAATTGTGCATGTTGCGGGTCATAAAGATGTGGTAGCAGATGCGTTATCATGGATTTAACAGATAAAGTGTAGATAAGATTAAACTGAAATCAATGTTATATTTATGTGAGCAGAAATTGATATGAACTTAGATTAATGTCCTATGTATTTTATTGTAATGGGATTAGGAATTAGAAAAAAGGAACCCATATTTTCATGGTTCATCTTTTCTTAAAGGGGAGGTGTTGTGAAGTTGAAGATGTGTACTGTACCTTTAACAGAGTAACTGTCATCAATAGAGTAACTGCCATTGAAAATAAACTGTCATTCAAAACACTCTCCATCAAAGGTACCTTTTTAATATGAAACATCTTTGCAGTAAAAGACAGAAGACAACCCAGGGAGATCTACACTCAAAAGAAGACAGATACTGGAGACAACACCCACTGTGAGGTTTTGAAATTAAGTTGATGTGATTGTAATATGAGTTTTTAGTGGAACAGTATATTGTTATAGAGCTGGAGGCAGATAACAAGCAGTTCAGAGAAAGGAGGCTTAGAGTTGTGAATAGTTGTTGTTTAATTTTCACTTTTAGAGTTAAGGAATAAATTGATATTAGTTTCTTTAAATAGTGGAATTTGGGAGTTGTCTGTCACTCATATTTTACCAGATTATGAGGTGAGTTTTCCTGGGTGTTTGGTTTAATTAGCAGAAGGGTTCACTGTCGTGTCATAACACTTTTGAGAAGGGAGAAGTACTATTGTGAAGGAGGGCAGCAGGATCTACAAGGTAGGGATATAGTCAAGTCACCAGCATCTTGTCAGACCATAGGCCTGCCCTCTCGTTAGACAGAGACAGCTGGTGGTGATTTAACCTGAGGGTCACCATACATCAGGCGAGGTTGAGAAGGAGAGTTCTTCGTGGTAATTTCAGCCGGTGATGGGAATTGAACCCATGCTCTTGGCATCATTCTGCTTTCAAATCAACTGTCCAACCAATTTAGCTAAATTGAATCCAATGGATGTAGTAAAGTACACCTGAGAAAGGTGTAATGTGACAGGGGTGGACATCCACAGTCAGGTTCCCATCAAGGGTACGTGGGGGGAGTTGGTGCAGGGGAAAAGTATAATCATAACAGGCATCGGAATGGTAGGCAGGTGTAGGTACAAATTGACAGTTTGAAACTTGGTAAAGTGTGAAGCCTGTGGCATTAATGCAGTAGGTTAGTAGGAAAGAGATGTGGATGTTTGGGGGCCCACTGAAATGTTCAGCTGGAAGCCACTGGAACAAGAGTGCTCAATATCACCTTCCATTATGATGTAAATGGAAAGTGTGCAATGGAAAAGAAAATGGCTGTGAACACACATACAGTTGGTCAGGTGAGTCAACCAATGAGGGGGCTGCAGAAACCACCAAACATGCAGCTTTGAAAGTGAAATAACACTGGGCACAGGCTGTCTACTCCCTTGTGAGGTGGTAGTACCTGCACTGAAGTCAAGGTTCCCTGCTTCCTAACCCTGTCGCCATGACTTCGGTCCTGAGAATGAATGGCCAGGCTGATGGAGTACTGGTGTGTCCTCCTCTCCTACAGTCCCTGAGGCTGATGGACCTGGTTCTCCATGGCAGCTGCCAATGCCCTGATGCAGCTTCTGGGAAATGAGGGCCATTATATTCCAAAGCCGGTCTGCCGCTGCTGCTCCATCCTGTCCATTTAAAGTCCCAGACAGCTGACATACAGGGTCCTCTCTGCCTATGGCTGACCAGATGCCTGGTCTGCATCACCACCTACAAAATTCCCTCAAACCCACACACCAACCTGACTTCAAAATATATCACATATATTCACTACCATTCAGTCAATATCCTCAATTTCCCTAACAACATTGTGCATGCAACTAGACATGAACTGTAGTAGTTCAAGGCAATTGAGCACCTCCTTCTCAAGGGAAATTATGGATATGCAATAAATGCTGATTGAGCCAATGATGCCGACACTCCATGAATGAATTTTAAAAGTTGCCACCATTTGAACTAAACTTTCAATAATTGAATCTATTGCTTAGATGTCAAAAGACTTTAATAATTAAAGTTTGGGTTTTGGTATTTCTGGCAACTTAAAGACACATCTTGTATAAGTATGTGCATGAACAAGAATCAGGAAGAATACAAGTTTTATTTTTGGCTTTGCTTCTAGACACATATGCAAGAAATGTGAAGCAGTTGTGTCAGGAAAAAAATGAAAATACAAGAAGCTTTTGTTTCACAGTTGAAAGCATTAAGTAAAATACATCTGAGCTCAGGATATTGTTTGGTAAGGATTTTATTTGTGTTATGCCGAGAGACCAGTGCTCTAAGGAGATGCAAACCAAATTTCCCCTCATTACTGACAGCTAACATACTGTCTGTGCTGGAATTGTTGCTTTGAAATCCAGAAGCATACATTCTAGCACAGCAATAATGCAGAAATCAGATTACAGTTCAATAGACAATAGGTGCAGGAATAGGCCATTCTGCCCTTCAAGCCTGCACCACCATTCAATATGATCATGGCTGATCATCCTTAATCAGTATCCTGTTCCTGCCTTATCTCCATAACCCTTGATTCCACTATCCTTGAGAGCGCTATCCAACTCTTTCTTAAATGAATCCAGAGACTGGGCCTCCTCTGCCCTCTGGGGCAGAGCATTCCACACAGCAACCACTCTCTGGGTGAAGAAGTTTCTCCTCATCTCTGTCCTAAATGGTCTACCCCGTATTTTTAAGCTGTGTCCTCTGGTTCGGCACTCACCCATCAGCGGAAACATGTTTCCTGCCTCCAGAGTGTCCAATCCTTTAATAATCTTATATGTCTCAATCAGATCCCCTCTCAATCTTCTATACTCAAGGGTATACAAGCCAGTTGCTCCAGTCTTTCAGCGAAAGGTAGTCCCGCCATTCCAGGAATTGACCTCGTGAACCTACGCTGCACTCCCTCAATAGCCAGAATGTCTTTCCTCAAACGTGGAGACCAGAACTGCACACACTACTCCAGGAGTGGTCTCACCAGGGCCCTGTACAGCTGCAGAAGAACCTCTTTGCTTCTATACTCAATCCCTCTTGTTATGAAGGCCAGCATGCTATTAGCCTTCTTCACTACCTGCTTGTACCTACATGCTTACCTTCATTGACTGGCGTATAAGAACACCCAGATCTCTTTGCACTGCCTCTTTACCTAAATTGATTCCATTTAGGTAGTAATCCGCCTTCCTGTTCTTGCCGCCAAAGTGGATAACCATACATTTATCCACATTAAACTGCATCTGCCATGCATCTGACCACTCACCTAACCTGTCCAGGTCATCCTGTAATCTTCTAACATCCTCCTCACATTTCATCCTGCCACCCAGCTTAGTGTGCTCTGAAAGCTAGTGCTTCCAAATAAACCTGTTGGACCATAACCTGGTGTTGCTTGATTGTTAACTTTGTCCACCCCAGTCCAACACCAGCACCTCCAAGTCATTATTTGTGTGGTAATAGACTTAAAGGAGAAAGTGAGGACTGCAGATGCTGGAGATCAGAGCTGAAAATGTGTTGCTGGAAAAGCGCAGGTCAGGCAGCATCCAAGGAGCAGGAGAATCGACGTTTCGGGCATGAGCCCTTCTTCAGGAATTACCACCCAAATAATGACTTGGAGATGCTGGTGTTGGACTGGGGTGGACAAAGTTAACAATCAAGCAACACCAGGTTATTGTCCAACAGGTTTATTTGGAAGCAGTAGCTTTCAGAGTACCGGTCCTTCATCAGGTGGTTGTGTGCCAGTGTTTATGCGCCATCTGCAAGATGTACTGCACTAAGCCACTTCTGACAGTACTTTGCAAACCTGTGACATGAACCACGTGGAAGGAAAATAGCAGGCAGGGGAATATCATCACAAGTTCACTTTCAGGTCACTCCTCACACCCCGAAGAAGGAGCAGCGCTCTGAAAACTAGTGCTTCCAAATAAACCTGTTGGACTACAACCTGGTGTGTGATTTTTTAATTTCACCCAAATGATGGCATTGTAAGGCAGAAAATGAATGACAGTAAAAGGGCAAAAATTGATTTATATGGAGGTTTAAAAAGGATTGCCAATGACAGGAGGAAATGGTATAGTAATGGTATGAGGAGCTCTGAAGCAGGGTCACTGGTCTCAGAAGGCTAACTCTGCTTTCACTCCACAGATGTTGCCAGACCTGCTGAGTTTCTTCAGTAATTTTGGGTTTTGATTCAGATTCCAGCATTCAAAGTTCTTTGTTTTATTTCAGCAAAAGCAACTAATGCATGGAGCAATGAGTAATGCTGAATGCAAACCTCCCAAAGCTCCTTCAACACCACTGCAGAGTGGGCAGCAGTGTTTGTGCGCAAACTGCAAGATGTACTGCACTAAGCCACTTCTGACAGTACTTTCCAAATCTGTGACATGAACCACATGGAAGAAAACTGGCAGACATTACCACAAGTTCATTCCTAGGTCACACGTCACACAGACAGTGGTTTGTATGTAGAATGAATTTCCTGAGGAAGTGGTAGATACAGGTACAGTTACAACATTGAAAAGACATTTGGACAGGTGCATAAATAGCAAAGTTTTAGAGAAATATGGACCAAACAGAGGCAAATGGGATTAGTTCAGTTTTGGGAATCTTAGTTGACATAGCTGAGTTGGACTGAAGGATTTGTTTCTTGCTGTATGACCCCACCTTCACTACTTACTGAGGCAGGGAATTTCACACACTCAGAGAGAAAAATATAACTCTTTTCTCTGTCTTAAAATGGTAAACCTTAACTTTAAAAGTGTTCCCTGGACCCACCCTCCAGAATAAATATCCATTGCATGTCCACCTTGTCAAGGCCATATCAACTTCAATCAAATCTCATGAAAACTAGCCCAGCCTGTCTCTCTTTCCTTCTAAACATCCCACTCATCTTAAGTATCAGTCTATTTTTTAAAATACACTAGACTGCATTTTTCCACATCTGCTGAAGCTCTTCTAGAGGAGAGGAATAAACAATTGACTCAAATGAGAGTGTCCGCAGCATGTTCCTGTCTCTGTATGCTTTTCCCAGAGGCAGTATCCCGCACCAAGGGTTACCTGGTTGCCAATGACTTAATAGGAAAATTATCCTTACTGTTGAATCGATTACAATTTCCTTTTGGCTAACAAGCCCCTGGAAATTGAGCAATGATGATCCATAGTCTGAGTTGTGATCCATATGAGACCTTTTATTAAGGCATTTGTACGTTATAGTGCTCCTTGTAAGAGCATACATCATTTTATTTTGAGATTTTGGACTAAAATTGAGAAAACTGGACACTGCTTTTAAAAGGGAAGAGTGAAGGAGTTGTTTGAAACTTAGAAAAATAAATGGAACCAAAGGGTCTGTTTCCATGCTGTACATCTCTATGACTATGACTCTATGAAGCTAACTGATGAACATGCGACAATGGGCAGCATCCTATAAACCCCTAAATGACATGGACTCTAGCGAGAAATTGCATACAATTGCACGAGACATCAAGTGAGGTTTTTCTTCACATTCGGAGCAACAGGTTGCATATTCCAACAGAGTTCCAGATGTTGAAGTGGTTTCTCATTAGGGTGCATTTTCCTCAGCTTTGGCGGATATGGGGAAATTAGAGACAGAGACTGAAAAATCCTGCCGGATCGTGTTGTGCAAAGGGCGGACATCCAGTTTCCCAAGACGGGTAATGGAGACTACAAAACCAGATCCTGCCAGATACAGCTGAATAGCCTCCTGCTCCTCCTAGTTCTTGTCTTCTTACTGAGCATGTACAAAAGGAGCATATCAGCTCTGTAAAAGTACCAATGAAAATAACGTGTCATGATGTTCAATTGTTTAGATATCACATCTTCCATTAATAGTGCTCACTTGCTGTGTCCAATAGCTTTGACAATGTTCTTTTAAAAAAATGATTTTATAATCGTTAATATTTTTCTAACGGAAATACAAACAAATAAAATGCTGGACGTTGAACTAGAAATTTGAAGAACACGAATGTAAATGTCGATCATACGTTCCCACATTGTGTCTCTTGCCTTTTGTACCCATCTATTCACCCCCACCCAGGATGTATTGCTGCTCTCGCTGGACTAGGCCCGGTTTCCATGGTGACTGCGGGGCCCGCTATCACTTCCGGGGGTGTTGGCGAAGAAGTCTCAGTGAAGGTTGTGATGTGTCGGAGCTTTAAGCGCGTGGGCGGCAGTGTGGGCTACAGGCTGGCCCTGTACTGCCCTATTGGCCTCTGCTATGTTGCTGCTGCTGCGGCCGAGGACAAGTCCGCTCTGATCACGGGATAGAGCCGGGGGAGGAGCACAGGGACTGGCGCAGGCCTCCAGCTGTCAGGTCGGTGACTCACTTTGTCTCCAGTCACTTCCTCTTCGATCATACTCCTGTAAATTTCATCTTGTTTTCACGAGTTTATCTCCAATGGACCGCTCTGAGTTTGGTACTGCATTTGATCAGTTTTATCCGTGGTATCTGTGACAAGTTCCATTTTCGTTGTATACACGCGTTAGGATATTGAACTGTTACAGTTTCGCCCTCTTCTATCGAATATCGTCTTGGACTTTCAGAATTACATTTTCATCCAAAACCAGATCTTGTATAAAGTATTCCTAAGAAAATAGATGCGAGTTTATCCTGCTAGTGAAGTGATTTGGCAAGGATTTGTCACATGATTATTTAAAAAAAAAGGTTAATGGACAACTTGTTCACCGGTTAAGATTGTGTTCCTGAAGGCAGTGCCTCTGTATGCTTGGTCTCTGATAACATTAATGTGGGGATTACAGGATCATTTAGTTCCAGGTTATTTCTCAATAATTTCACAATGGATTTGCTGTACATTCATTAACTCGTTCTAGGTTTGATAGCTGCTCAGATGGGACCCTCCAGCCCCAAGAGATCAATGTAGATTTCACCAGCTTCTTCATTTTCCCTCCCCCCATCTTGTCCCAGATCCAACCTTCCAACTCAGCACTGCCGTCTTGAACTGTCCAACTTGTCTATCTTCCTTCCCATCTATCCTCTCCTCTCTGACCTATGACCTTCACCCCCACCTTCATCTATCTATCACATTCCCAGCTACTCCCCACCCCCAATTGTCTCTCAGCCCCCTTGGGCTACCTCCTCATTCCCGATGAAGAGCATATGCTCGAAACGTCGACTCTCATGATCCTCAGTTGCTGCCTGACTGGCTGTGCTTTATCAGCACCACACTTTTCGAGCTACCTAGATAAATACTTCTGCCTGATTCTGTGTACTTTTGAGTCATACAGACTGAATAATGTATTTGATTTTCTTGGGAGTGCAAAGTTGACCAAAAAGCTGGGATCTTGGCATATTAACGTTAAGAAATGAAACATCAGGTTATTGCTTTTGATCTAGATATCTCACTTTGGAAACACTATTCGGGTAAGTTATCAAAATGCATTACTGTTTTCACTGTAGTCATTTGGATCATAGAAAATTTTGATTGAACAATGACACATAATCTAATGAATACTTGCACACAGACTTTTTAACCTGTATCTCAAAAAATGCAACTCGTTTCTTCCACATTGTCGCCTTGTGAAAGATTTGGGAATATAGCTTTCCAAGGTTTAGCCTTGGATGACTAATGTACCAGTAAATAAGCATTAATATGTGAAAGTAACTTTCACTTCAAACTTAGATCTTTCAGTTCCTGATTTTTAAAATTACAAAATTGACAATATCAGAAACTATCAGAACATGTTCTAGATATTTTCTAAATGGCCTGTTTAGGTCGTACACATCTTGAGTAGGTGGGACTTTAACCTGGGACTCCTGGCTTAGAGGTAAGGATATTACCATTGCACCATAACAGCCCCTTAAGAACAGACTCTGGTTCAAAGCAGTGAATTGGTTGCAAACAGTCTGCAATGTTTATTTTAAATTGGCTTTGTATTTTGATCATAATGAAAAGATTAGTCAATGTTTTTTGATGTTTCTCTGCATTAAGATCAATAATCAATAAAATTATGTAGGGGAGAAAACAAGTTTTGTTAATGTGTGGTAAGAGATCTAAAAACTGCTTTAGCTAATGTTTAAGTTTGAGTCACTGGCTGTGAAGTTTAAAAGAAAAGCTTGTGTGGCCTGTTAAAGAACATTCCTGAAGTGCCTGGCAAATTATGCACACACCCATATTGCTCAGGTACTTGGTAATTATACTGTTGTTCTTTGGATTAAAAAATTGTATGAATTTATAGCAACTCAGCTAGTCTCACTCTTTTGCCCTTTCACCAGAATGTGAGATGTTTTCTCCCCCAGGTGCTTATCCAGATCCACTTTAAAAGCGATAATAGAATTGGCCTCCAACCTGTTCTCAGGAAGTATCTTCTAAATCCTAATTTCACACTATATAAGAAAGTTCTCCCCTGTTGCCATTGACTCTTTTGTCACTCATTTTAAATTGGTGTCCTCTGGTTCTTGACCTTTCAACCAATTGAAACAATTTCTCTCTCCACTGTCTACATGCGAATTTGTTTTGAACACTGTAATTAAATCTCCTGTCAACTTCCTCAGCAGTAAGGGGAATATCTTCAGTTTCTCCAATCAGTCCACTTAACTAAAATCCTAGGGACCATGTTCAGAAATCTTTACTGGCCACTTTTCAAAGCCTTTCATTCCTTCCTGAAATAGTATGTCCAGAATTAAACACAATATTCCAGTTAAGTCTGAGCCATTTTTCATAAATATAAACAATCTGCATGTTTTGTAGTTCATGCCTCGATTGGTAAAGCTCAGGATCAGGGACACCTTTTTAACAATCTTGTCAAACTTCCATGCAACTTTCAATGATTGTCATATGCCAGAAGCAAAAAAATTTCTGAAATAAAAGGACAAGCGTAGAAAATAGTTAATTTGTGACACTAGTTTTATAAAATATATCAAAATGGGATTTGTCAAATAACTCATTGGTTCTGTATTTATATCGTCACTTCACCTGTTGAGGAACTTCAGAGCATTGTGGCTTAAGAAATAAGATCAGGAGTCAACCATATGACCCTTACACTGTGCCATTCACTGCAATCTTGGCTAATCTGCCTCAACTACACTTTTCTCGCACTCTACATGTGCCTTGATTTTCTTGGAGATTAAATATCTATTTTATTTTAGCCTTAAATACAATCCAAAATGGAGCATGTGAAATCTTATGGGAGTGGGAATTCAAAACACACAATGTTTAAAAAAATTCTCAACTCAGTCCTAAATGATCGTCCCCTTATCCGAAGGCTGTGCCCCTCTAATTTCGAGTCCCAGCTATGAACAGCAACTTCTCTGTGCCTACCATGTCAAATTCCCTCAGATGTTTCAGTGAGGTCATCCCTGGTTCTTCTAAATTCCAGAAAGTGTAGGCTCATTTTTCATACAGCCTCTTGTCATCGCACAACTCTTCTTCACGGAAACAATCTGATGAATATTCATAATATTGCTTTCTGTCCTTTCTTAAATGTTGAGATTGGGACTGCACATTGTACTTCAGGTGTGATCTCATCCAAGTCATTTATAAATTCAGCAAGATTTCTTGATTAGAAGGGGCTGCAGTATGAGAATAATGGCCAACATACCTTTTGCCTTCATTGCTTGTTGTACCTCCATGCTAAATTTCAACACTCCTTGTGTAAGCACACCCACATCTCTCTGAATCTCAACATTTGATGAGCTTCTCACATCTTGTAAAAATATTCTGTTTTTCTACCGAACTGAATAGCTTCCAATTTCCCCACTTTATACTCCACCTGCCAAGTTTCTGCTCAACGACTTAGCTTGTCTCTATCTTTTTGCAACCTCCTTGTGTCATAGTGTCATACAGGACGGAAACAGACCTTTCAGTCCAACTTTTCTGTGCCAACTAGATGTTCCAATCTGACCTAGTCCCATTTTCCAGCATTTGGCCCATATCCCTTTAAACCCTTCCTATTCATGAGATTAAATATCTATTTTATTTTATTTTATTTTAACAAAATAGATATTAATGGGTATCCTGCTCTCATTTTTATATTCCTATTTAATCTTGTATCATCACCAAACTTGGAATTGTTACTCTTGGCCTCCTTTCATAAATCATTAATATAAATGAACATGTGGCGGCACGGTGGCACAGTGGTTAGCACTGCTGCCTCACAGCGCCGGAGACCCGGGTTCAATTCCCGCCTCAGACGACTGACTGTGTGGAGTTTGCATGTTCTCCCCGTGTCTGCGTGGGTTTCCTCCGGGTGCTCCGGTTTCCTCCCACACTCCAAAGATGTGCAGGTTAGGTAAGGGGTAAATGTAGGGGTATGGGTGGGTTGCGCTTCGGCGGGTCGGTGTGGACTTGTTGGGCCGACGGGCCTGTTTCCACACTGTAATGTACTCTATATCTGAGGCCCTGGCACTCATCCTTGAGATTCGCCACCAGTTGCGGTTGCTAACTTGAAAATGTTCCATTTACCCCAATGTTTTGCTTTCTGCTATTAAATATTCCTACATCCATGCTAATATTTACCCCCAGGACTATAAATAGATCATTATCCTTTGTGTGCCATCTTATTAGGTGGAAATTCAAGTAAGTTTAAAACAATTGGCTCCCCTGTATCAACCCTCTAATAACACCCTTAAAAAGCTAAAAATCTTGAACCTTCTTTCTTTTTCATAAAATCATGCTAACGCTGTCTGATCTTGCTAAACGTTTATAACTGCATTGTTAAGACTTTACAACAGAATCTAGAATTTTCCCAATAACTGATGTCAGGTGAATTAGCTTGTAAGGTCCTGTTTTCTCTCTCCTTTCTTTCTTGAACACCAGAGTTAGGAACACCAATTTATAATCTGCTGGGACCATTCTAGAATCTAGGGAATTTTGAAAATCATAAACAATGTGTTCACTTTGCCAGCAACTACCTTTTTTAGAATCCTGGAATGTAGGCTAGCAGGTTCTGGGGGTTTGTCAGTTTTCAAACAATTATGTTTTTTGTAATACTTTTTGCTGATTGTTATCTAAGTTCCTTCAAACTATTAGTCCCTTGTGTGCTGCGTATCCCTACTATGTAATTTGCATCTTCTAATGTGAAGATAGACATACAATATTTGTTCAACATCTCTGCCATTTCCTCATTCCTGACGATGATTTGCCCTGTCTCTGCCTTTTAAGGAATTAATGTTTCTTTCAGACTGCCTTCTCCAATGCAAGCCTGCTTTGTTTCTGCCCTTCCCTATAAATGAATTTAGTCTCAAAATAAAAGAAAACATTAAGTGGTTCTTGTAGTGTTGTGCATGTATGCTTTTCTGGATCTTGTATTTACTTAGAAATTGTTACTTAAAAACAATATTTGCTGCCAGTTGTGCATTGCTACTGGAATTTTAATGAAGTGTAATAGTCATAGAGTCATTGAGACGACAGCACAGGGAAAGGTCCTTTGGCCCATCATGTCGGCACTGGTCAAAAATAAGAACCTAACTAGCCTAATCCCAAATAGTAGCAGTGTGAAAAATACTAGGCACCTTCTTAGTAAAATTTTGTCAAAGCAATGTCTAGGTGAATTTTTGTCCTATGCTAACTCAAATTATGAGGAAACAGTGCAATTACATATTCAAAAGTTCTGCATGAGGAAGGAATGTTCAGGTGTAAAACATGAATATGAAGTGCTGGTGGGTATAGCTGTCTTGATGAAAGTAGTGATTGGAGGAATTTGAATAAATAACTAAGAATATCTCTATTACATAGGAAACACATATTGTAAGTGAAAGGTTTAAGTGCTGGGGCTCAGTGGAAGTGGTGGCAAATTTAAATCCTGCAAAAATATTTGGGATACAAAGTTGGCTGAATGACAGGAAACAGGAATGGTGAATAGCTCAGAATAGTTAGAATTGGAGAAATGTTTATCCTGGGCTGTTGCTTGTTGTATACTCGTGCTCTACTTTTGGGTGTGCAGGACATAATTTGAAGATGATGCAAAACCTGAAAATATTATAAGCAATGAGGAAGATAATGACTTCTCGAGCACATAGCTAGTGGAATGATTGGACAGATAGAGTCAGAGAGACGTACAGCACGGAAACAGACCCTTCAGTCCAACTTGTCTATGCTGACCAAATATCCTAAACAAATCTAGTCCCATTTGCTAGCATTTTGCCCTTCCTATATACCCGTCTGGATGCCTTTTAAATGTTGTAATTGTACCAGCCTCCACCACTTCCTCTGGCAGCTCATTTCATACATGCACCACCCTCTATGTGGCAAAAGATGCCTGTTAGGCCCCTTTTAAATATTTTCCCTCTCACCTTAAACCTATGCCCACTAGTTTTGAATCCCCCCACCCTGGGGATTCAGGGTGTTTATCCTATCCATGCCCCTCATGATTTTATAAACCTCTTACCCCTCAGCCTCTGTTCCAGAGAAAATAGTCCCAGTCTATTCAGCCTCTCCCTATAGCTGAAATCCTCCAACCTTGGCAACATCCTTGTAAATCTTTTCTGAACTCTTTCAAGTTTCACAACATCCTTCTGACAGGATGGAGACCAGAATTTCACGCAATATTCCAAAAGTATCATAACCAATGTTCTATACAGCAGCAACATGACCTCCCAACTCATATACTCAATGCTATGACCAATAAAGGCAAGCACACCAAATGTCTTCTTCACTATCCTATCTACCTGCTCCACTTTCCAGGAATTAAGAGCCTGCACTCCAAGGTCTCTTTGTTCAGCAACACTCCCTAGGATCTTTCCATTAAGTAGTGGATAAAATGTAATGGATGAAATTTAATCAAAGAAGAGTGAAGTGGTATGTGTAAAGGATGAGGTGATATACAATAAAGGATACAGTTCTAAAGGTTTGCAGAAGCAGCAGGATATGATATACGTGCCAAAAAATTTGAAGATGGCAGGGTAGGTTCTTCTACAGCTTTACAAGCTCGTTATTAAAAAAAAGATACTGTACAAACAAGGAAAATCTGGTAAATCTTTATGAAACCACTGGATTGGCATCAGCTGGAGTATTGTATTCTGAATACTGACTGAGATGGAATTCAAGAGTATGCTGGAGAGATTTACAAAATGGTTCCAAAGAAGAAAAATTTCATTTATGCAGATAGTCTGGCTGTACTGATGAATATATTATGCTGATGAACTCCGGGCATGTATGGGAGCATGGGACTGGGACTTAGTCACAGAGATGTACAGCATGGAAACCGACCCTTCGGTCCAACTTGTCAATGCCGACCAGATATCCCAACCTAATCTAGTCCCATTTGCCAGCACCTAGCCCATATCCCTCTACACTTCCTATTCATATACTCATCCAGATGCCTTTTAAATGCTGTAATTGTACTAGTCTCCACCACTACTGCTGGCAGCTCATTCAATAAACGCACCACCCTCTGTGTGAAAAAGTTTCCCCTTACATTCCTTTTTATATCTTTTCCCTCTCACCTTAAACCTATGCCCTCTAGTCCAGGACTCCTCCACTCCAGGGAAAAGGCTTTGTCTATTTATCCTATCCATGTCCTCATAATTTTGTAAACCTTTATAAGGTCACCTCTTAGCCTCCAACGCTCCAGGAAAAACAGTCCAAGCCTATTCAGCCTTTCTCTATAGCACAAGCCCCGGCAACATCCATGTAAATCTTTTTCTGAACCCTTTCAAGTTTCACACCATCCTTCCCATACGAAAGAGACAAGAACTGCATGCAATATCCCAAAAGTGGTCTAACCAATGACCTGTACAGCCGGAACATAACCTCCCAACTCCTATACTCAATACTCTGACCAATAAAGGAAAGCATACCAAATGCCTTCTTCACTATTCTAACTACCTGCGACTCTTCTTTCAAGGGGCTATGAGCCTGCACTCCAAGGTCTCTTTGTTCAGCAACACTCCCTAAGACTTTACCATTAAGTGTATAAATCCTACTAAGATTTGCTTTCTCAAAATGCGGCACTTCGTATTGATCTAAATTAAACTCCATCTGCCACTCCTCAGCCCATTGGTCCATCTGATCAAGATCCTGTTGTACTCTGAGGTAACTTTCTTCGCTGTCCACTACACTTACAATTTTGGTGTAATCTGCAAACTTCCTAACTGTACTTCCTATATTCATATCCAAATCATTTATGTAAATGATGAAAAGTAGTGGACCCAGCACAGATCCTTGTGGCACTCCACTGGCCACAGGACTCCACCCTCTGTCTGCTACCTTCGAGCCAGTTCTGTATCCAAATGGCCAGTTCTTCCTGTATTCCATGAGATTTAACCTTGCTAACCACTCTCCCATGGGAAACCTTGTTGAACGCCTTACTGAATCCACATAGATCACGTCCACTGCTCTGCCTTCATCAATCCTCTTTATTACTTTTTCAAAAATCTCAATCAAGTTTGTGAGACATGATTTCCCACTCACAAAGCCATGCTGACTATCCGTAAACAGTTCTTGCCTTTCCAAATACATGTAAATCCTGCCCCTCAGGATTCTCTCCAACAACATGCCCACCACCGACGTCAGGCTCACCGTCTAGAATTCCCTCGCTTGGCCTTGCCACCTTTTTTAAATAATGGTACCACATTAGCCAACCTCACCTTCTGGTACCTCTGGTACATTCTTATACAAATATCTCAGCAAGGGGCCCAGAAATCACTTCTCTAGCTTCCCACAGAATCCTGGGAATTTATCCATCTTTATGCATTTCAAGACATCCAGCACTTGCTCCTCTGTGATATTGACATTTTTTAAAGATGTCACCATCTATTTCCCCACATTCTATATCTTCTATGTCCTTCTCCACAGTAAACACTGTTGCAAAATATTTGTTTAGTATCCCCCATCTCCTGTGGCTTCACACAAAGGCTGCCTTGCTGATGTTTGAGGGACCCTGTTCGCTCCCTCGTTACCTTTTTGTCATTTAATGTATTTGTAAAAATCCTTTGGATTCTCCTTTAGCCTACTTGCCAAAGCTATCACATGTCCCCTTTTTACCCTCCTGATTTCTCTCTGAAGGATACTCCTACTGCTTTTATACTCTTCTAAGGATTCACTCGGTCTCTCCCATCTATACCTTACATATGCTTTCTTCTTTTTCTTAACCAAACCCTCAATTTCTCTAGTCATCCAGCATTCCCTACACCTACCAGCCTTTCCTTTCACCCTAACAGGAATATACTGTCTCTGGATTCTCATTATCTCATTTCTGAAGGCTTCCCATTTTCCAGCAATCCCTTTACCTGCGAACATCTGCTCCAAATCAGCTTTTGAAGCTTTTAATACCCCCTGGTGCTCACCTTCCACCCTACCAACCTTCGCATAAACCAAATCATCCGACGACATTTCCGCCACCTCCAAACGGACCTCACCACCAGAGATATATTTCCGTCCCCACCTCTTTCCGCAAAGACCATTTCCTCCGTGACTACCTGGTCAGGTCCACACCACCCCCCCCCTCCCCTCCCCTCCCGCCCCAACGACCCACCCTCCCGTCCTGGCACCTTCCCCTGCCTTGTTGCAGAGCACTTTAGGGAACATCTCTGGGACACCCGCACCAATCAACCACACCGCCCTGTGGCCCAACTTTTCAACTCCCCCTCCCAGAGGTCCTGGGCCTCCTTCACCACTGCTCCCTCACCACCAGACGCCTGGAGGAAGAATGCCTCATCTTCCGCCTCAGAACACTTCAACCCCAGGGCATCAATGTGGACTTCACCAGTTTCCTCATTTCCCCTTCCCCCATCTCACCCCAGCTCCAAACTTCCAGCTCAGCACTGTCCCTATGACT